>NC_035436.2:140095979-140835979 GCF_002127325.2 Helianthus annuus
CTAGCTTGTCGTTTTTGTGCCCACTGCAACCTTTACGGTCATTTCACTGCGAACTGTCGCTATGGTCCTCGTCAAGCCCCAGTTTAAGCTACTGCCAACCAAGCTCTACTCCCTGCCCCTCAAGGCCAACAAGCGGCTCAAGCACCAGCAGTCAATGCTCGAGTCTGCTTTGCATGTGGTGACCCTAACCACTTTGCAAACAGGTGCCCGAACAGGGTGGTTAAGCAAGAGCCCCAGCAGCAACAGCAACAACAGCAGCCTCAGCAACAGCAGCAAGCAACCCATGCCCGAACCTTCAACATCAATGCCCGTCAGGCTCAGGCGGATAACAACGTGGTTAATGGTACGTTCCTTGTGAATGGTATTTATGCATCATGTTTGTTTGATACTGGAGCCGATAACTGCTTTGTGTCATTTGAATTCGAGAAGCTCCTTAGTCGTAAGCGCTCTTATCTATCCTCATCATTCGAAGTCGAAGTCGCTACAGGAAGAACTATTGCCGTTAATTCAGTACTCCGTGATTGTACCCTCGAACTCAACAATCACATCTTCCCAATTGACCTTATTCCGATGCAACTCGGAAGCTTTGATGTCATAATAGGCATGGACTTTCTTCGTGAAAACCATGCTGAAGTTGTGTGCTTTGAAAAGATGATTCGATTCTCGCTCGCAAATGGTGATCTCTTATGTGTATACGGTGAAACAACGTCGAAATGTCTCAAGCTTATGTCGTGTATTCAAGCCAGCAAGTATCTCCGCAAGGAATACCGAGCCTTCTTGGCCAACATTGTAGTAGCGGAGAAGGGAAAGAAAAAGAAAGTTGAAGTTAAAGATGTTCCAGTGGTTCGTGAATTTCCTCAGGTGTTCCCTGATGATCTTCCCGGACTACCCCCTAGTCGTGATATCGACTTTCGTATCGACCTCATTCCTGGAGCTAACCCCGTTGCCAAAGCCCCTTATCGACTCGCTCCATCCGAAATGAGGGAACTCTCGAACCAACTCCAGGAATTACTCGAAAAAGGCTTTATTCGCCCACGCACCTCTACTTGGGGCGCGCCAGTCCTTTTTGTCAAAAAGAAGGATGGATCGTTCTGGATGTGCATCGACTATCGGGAGTTGAATAAGCTAACCATTAAGAACTGATACCCCTTACCCTGAATTGACGATTTGTTTGATCAGCTACAAGGTGCAACATGCTTCCCTAAGATCGATCTACGTTCAGGATATCATCAGCTACGGATTCAAGAGGAAGACATTCCTAAAACTGCTTTTCGAACCCGTTATGGCCATTACGAATTTGTTGTTATGCCCTTTGGTCTAACCAACGCACCCGCGGTTTTTATGGACCTCATGAATCGCGTGTGTAAGCCTTATCTTGACCGTTTCGTCATCGTGTTCATCGACGATGTCTTGATTTATTCCAAATCGAAAGCCGAACACGCGCAACATCTACGTTTGGTTCTCGAGTTACTTCAGGGGAACCAACTCTATGCCAAGTTCTCCAAGTGCGAATTCTGGTTAGAGGAGGTTCAATTTCTGGGTCACATAGTAAATAGTCGGGGTATCCATGTCGATCCTTTGAAGATTGAAGCTGTCAAAAGCTGGATTACGCCTAAAAACCCGTCAGAAGTTCGTTCTTTTCTCGGACTAGCGGGCTATTATCGACGATTCATCGAAGGATTCTCCAAGATCGCTGTGCCGCTCACTGCTCTTACGCATAAGGACAAGCCTTTTGTGTGGGGAAATGCACAAGAGACTGCCTTCCAAACCCTCAAGCATATGCTGTGCAACGCACCGATTCTTACACTGCCCGACGGAAGCGACAACTTCATTGTCTATTGTGATGCTTCTAACCTTGGTCTCGGCTGTGTTCTCATGCAGCGAGACAAGGTTATAGCCTACGCATCTCGTCAGCTCAAGATCCATGAGAAGAACTATACAACCCATGACCTCGAGCTAGGCGCGGTTGTCTTTGCATTGAAGATTTGGCGACACTACCTGTATGGCACGAAGTGTACGATCTACACCGATCACAGGAGTTTACAACACATCTTTAATCAGAGAGAGCTTAATATGCGTCAACGCCGATGGGTAGAACTTCTCAATGATTACGACTGTGAGATTCGTTATCACCCAGGCAAGGCGAATGTGGTTGTTGACGCACTTAGCAGAAAGAGTTACGTGCTCAGTACTCGAAACATCCAAGCCCAGCACAATCTCGAAACCCTTATTCGCGAAGCTCAATATGCTTGCTTTAACGAGCGTACATTGAAGAGAGAAAGAATCTATCACGATGGAGCTCAGTTAGTAAGCAAATCAGATGGGATATTCTATTATCTGGACCGAATTTGGATCCCTAAGAGGACCGATTTGCGAAAGATTTGAACGAAGCCCACAAATCCCGGTATTCTATTCATCCCGGCGCAGATAAGATGTACCAGGATCTTCGTTATAAGTACTGGTGGCCGGGTATTAAAAGGGACATCGCTCTGTATGTTGGAAGCTGTTTAACTTGCGCAAGAGTCAAGGCTGAACATCAAAGACCTTCTGGCTTACTCGAACAACCGCCGATACCTATATGGAAATGGGAGAGTATAGCTATGGATTTCATAACGAAACTCCCGCCCACGCCATCAGGTCACGACAGTATTTGGGTCATAGTTGATCGTCTCACGAAGTCAGCCCACTTTTTGCCGATACGAGAAGACTACAAGGTGGAACGACTAGCCCAAATCTACACCGACGAGATCATTCGTAATCATGGTACGCCTCGTGATATCATTTCAGATCGTGACGCTCGGTTCACTTCGCGATTGTGGGAAACGTTTCAAGCGGCCCTTGGTACGTCGCTTAATCTAAGTACTGCATTCCATCCTCAGACCGACGGACAAACTGAAAGAACGATCTGTACTCTTGAAGACATGCTCCGAGCGTGTGTTATAGATTTTGGTGGTAGTTGGAACAAACACCTGCCATTGGTGGAATTCTCGTACAATAACAGCTATCATGCCAACATCCAAATGGCACCCTTCGAGGCTTTGTATGGTAGAAGATGTCGATAACCTATTGTGTGGCACGAGATCGGTCACTCGCAACTAACCGGTCCCGAGATTCTACAAGAAACGACTGACAAAATCCACCAGATAAGAGACAACTTGGAAAAAGCTCGGAACTGACAGAAAAGTTACGCCGATAAAAGACGCAAGCCCCTGGAATTCGCCGTTGGTGACTACGTACTCCTAAAGGTATCACCTTGGAAGGGTGTAGTTCGATTCGGCAAGAAAGGGAAACTAGCGCCTCGATATGTTGGACCTTTTAGGATTCTGGAAAGAATCGGAAAAGTCGCCTACAGACTCGAACTACCGGAGGAACTTAGTAACGTCCACCCGACTTTCCACGTCTCTAACCTCCGAAAATGCCTTGCTGATCATGATCTAATCGTACCGCTCGACGATCTTCAGGTCAACGGAACGTTACACTTCGTGGAAAAGCTTGTCGAAATCATGGATCGCCAAACCAAGCAGCTCAGGCACTCTCGCATCCCGATCGTAAAGGTCCGATGGGAAGGCAAACGAGGCGCGGAGTTCACTTGGGAACTCGAAAGCGACATGAAGGCCAAGTACCCGCAACTGTTTAAATAAATAGATCTGAAGCATCAAATTGGTAAATCACGGAGTTGTGTAGCCTTCGAGCCTAATTTCGGGACGAAATTCCCTAAACAAGGGGAGGCTGTAACACCCCGTGTTTTCGAATGTCAAAGTCTAAGTCAAAGTCCAAGTCAACTTTGACCTTCTTTGACTGTAAATAGTCGATTTTATGTTTTAGTTGTATTATGTGGAGTAAGTGTTGTAATCAGCAAGAATCGAAGTAATCGAATGTGTTTTTAACGCGAACCGATCTACGACTGTGAATAGTAGGAAGTAACAATGCGATAAAGTTAACTAATCAGTAATCAAACCGATCTAACAATCATCGAACTCGAGACTCGAATCATGCGAATTGTGGTACTGTTATACGTGTGTGTGTGCCTTATGTGTTACTTGTGCGTGTTTACTTTATGTTGGTGTGGTATTCAAGCAAATCAATCGAAAATCGAATCGAAACTCGAAAGACAATCAAACTCAATCAAAACCGACATCGAAGCGCGAAAAGTAGATGCTTGTATGTAGATATAGTGGTTGGGATTAAAAGTAATTTGACTAGGAACCCTATCGTATTCGTATCAGCGTCCATCGAAATCGAAACGTCGAAAATCATCGCAAAATACTCGAAGTGGGTCGCGGATCGAACATGAAGCATCCGGATCGAACAGGCCAGCCGATCGGCTAGCATCTTGCCAGCCGATCAAGCAGCCCACTCGATCGGAGCTCCTAGCCGATCGGCTGCCACTTTCCTCTTTTGGAGCCTATAAATAGGGCTGTCATTGTCATACTTTCCATTTTTGGAAAGCTCTGACCGAACCAGCTATCTTCTTCACCTTTTCTCAGATTTCTCTCAATCCCGGTAAGTTTTCACTCTAATTCTTGTACGTTTTTTATCATTACTTGATTCTACACCTTTCTATCTTTCAAAAATTGGATTCTAACCGTGAAATCACCAAGATCTAAGTGTTCTTGGGTGATGTCATCATGGTGTTCTTGAAGAACGTCATGTTTTGGCCTCATTCCACTATGATTAGCTTATATCTAACCGATTTCCACATAAACAAGTTAAGATCTATCAAAGATCTAAACATCCACAAGTTGTGAAGGATTGAAAGAAGGAATTCCAACTTTCTTTCAACTCTTTTACACTCAATGCCTTCAAATCAATAGAAACGGAGCTTGAACCGGCTAACTAATCAGTCAAACAGTTAAAAGGTTCAAGATTCGGGTTCTATGAACAAGGTTCATCGATTTCGGGTTAAACTCTAAGCCGACGTTCCGAACCGCTCAACGGACGGATTTGGGTGATTCCTGTCCGAACCGGAGAGACAAGTAAGAACAAAGGTATCATAGTTCAACTCATTATCAAACTACCTCGATATAACGACAAGTGATCAGACGACCAAGTGTTAGACGAAAGGCCGACCAGGTCAGACTTGCTGGCCGAACGGCTAGGCTGACCGAACAGCCCAGCCGATCGGGCACACCAGCCGACCGACCGGGCGAGCCGATCGGCTAGCACATGGCATCTTACTTTTCCAAACTTTTGAGGTATAGTATTGACGAAGTGGTGTCCAATCGAATATGGCACTCGATTGGTGAACATTACTGTTCGGATCATGAGATACTATGCTTCAACACTTAATCGTTTTCACAACTCGTTCGTAGTAGGGGATGCCAGCCGATCGAACAGACTGTTCGATCGAGTGACATTCAGTTGAAGACCAATTCTGAAGTTTCTAGCTGATCGAGTGAGCTAGCCGATCGAACGAACCGTTCGATCGATCGACTTGAAAGGTAGGAACACTTCAGTGTTCTCAAATACTGCAACAAAAACTTCAAAAGTTCAAATCCTCAAACACAAACACACCAAAGGAAGAAACAATCCACTCGAATGGCCCAGCCGATCGAGCCTGCTGGCCGATCGAACAGGACTGTCCAACCGGACATACCAGCCGACCGAACAGCCCGTTCGATCGAACCTGTCGTTCGATCGACCAGCCCATTCGATCCGTCCATACTTGTTTACTTTTCTGCGTTACTTATCATTATGCTATCGAACTATTTAGGTTAATCTTACTCTCAGCGCTCCCTTCAATCCACAATCAATCACTGTGAGTATACTCGATCCCTTTTTGCTTTTAGCACTTTTGGGTGTTACATACGTTACCTATCAAGTCACAATCAAACACAAACTATTTCAACGCTGACCATTTGCATGTGCTACTTGACTAAATGATTGCTGTTTATTATGTTTACACGTGGAGTGCTATCTACCTGCCTTAGCAACATAGTACTATAGTTTGGACTCAGCACCCGTTCACACGGGGGTTGTTAAGGACAATTACTTGCATGGATTACGGTGGTAATCATGTATTGCGAACCGTCTCGGACGGTCAACCCGCTGTCATTGGTATCGATGGTCCCATGTCGATAATTAACATGCATCGTTTTCCTCTGTCTACGTGCCTGGTTATGCGTAAACTATTCGAACTATATATGCTATTATCAAACTTGTGTGCTCACCTTTACATTTTATGTATTGACTTTATTTTAACGTATGTGACAGGTAATTAGGATACTTGTCTGCTAGGAAAGCGAGGCTTGAATAAGTTTCTAGAAGCCCCCAACAAATAGTTGTCGGCCAAGAACAAGCGTCTAAGGCATAGTTGTCTGTAGATCTTGTCCTCTGGCATTACAGCCAGAAAGTCAACAGAATAGGGGTCTAGAAGCGGATAAACAATTGTTGTAATAATATTTGAATCTGAGTTGTCGGAACGGAATTTATTTGCCTAGTTGCTTTTCTATGATAACTTGTTTATTTATTTGGGATACGGTATGGGACGTATCATTTAACTGAATTTGTAATAATAGTTGTTGTGGAAACTTCTGGACAATCTGTTTCGCTCAGTGTCGCGCCCCGATGATTCCGCCATCGGTTGGGGTGTGACAATGATTAAAGCTGTGCAAAGTATTATACGAGGACTAGGCTATTGCTTCCGCAAAATCAGAAGTCCTGGTATAATACCCCAGATATCATCACGTACAAAGACCTAGTATGTCAGAAATAGAAAATCTTTCAAACAAGATTTCGGGGGTTACCCATGTATCCGAGAGATGTTCCCCACGAGATAAGTAAGTATTCATATTTAGGTTTATATCTCGTAAACAATCTACTAAATGAGTAAAAACTGACTGACATATCATCAGTGAGATCGTTTATCACATTTGACTTTCCATTTCTTTAGCGTATTGTGATAGTCCACTGATGTACTATCATTTCCTCTTTTCACAACAAAACTCATTTTGACTTTTTCAATGTTTTTGGCCTTTTAGATTTTATCATGTTTTTGGATTTTTCAAATTTTCGAAATTTCTAAATTTTTACTCCCCCTAAAATCAACAATATGTTTCAATTTTTGATTTTCAAGGAAAATTTGAAAATAAACTGTATAAACAAACTGACAAACTGATTTGGATTGCTTCAATTCGCCATCCACTTGGCATAAACAATCAGAACTCCCGCTGACAACAAAATATTTTCCCATTATGATTTCAAAACACTTAAGTTTGTTTTAATCAAAATGGTTTTTCCGGCAAATATGATTTGTTGATTACACACACCATTTGTAAAATGGGGGATTTATTCATCACATTGTTTTTCAACCACCTGTATGAAAGTTAAATCAAGTTCAACTTAATGACCTTGATTAACCACTTGTAGGTTCTTATCAACAGTAACCACTTGTAAGTTGAAATATGACAGTTTTCAATTTTGAGAAAGATGCCGATTCATGCTCCACGATTACCAACTTGGGAGCTCCGGCAAGTCAGGATTTTAAGCAGAGAACGCTGTCACCCAAGCCTGACCAGCCTTGGGTGCATCCGAGTTCTTTTCACTCGGCGGGTAACTCCACCTCTTTGATTCATAAAATTCTTTAACCCCTTTTTCCTTTCCCTCGACCATCCTGCCAAAAATATGTTTCACTTTGCCATTGAAAGCTTTTTCGACATCGAATTCTTTCTTCTCAGAATAGAATTAATACGAAATCTCAACCTTATCAACTTTTTGTTTAAAATTTGCAGTCTGCAATGGTGGAAAGTTGACATCATCCATTGGCTGAACTGACTTTTCTCCTTTTAGCTCAACTTGTGGCTCCTCTGACTTTGACGAGTCAGATTCATCACAAGAATTTTCTGGAACTTTTAACAACCCATTTTTGTTTGTTTAAACTTGCTCTTCTTTTGTAAAAAAGGTTTTGAACTTTCACCAACTTCGAAAGTCGGATTTTTGAACTTTTTAAAACTTTCTGTTGGTTGTTTCTTTTCATTAACATATTTCTCTTTCAACTTTGAGTTAGAAGAAACTCCCTGTTTTGTGTTGGTTGGCTTTGAGCAATTCCGAGCAATGTGTCCAACTTCTTGACATTTGAAACAGGTTCTTCTTTCAACTCTTCTTTCAGATTCTTTCAACATATTCTTCTTTCTTTCAGCGAGAAACTCTTTGTTTGACTGTCTCCAGAATGGTTTCTCATTCTCTTCTTCCGAACTTCCTCCTAAAACAAATTTAGTTTTTGGTTTATAATTTTTCTCATTTTTATGATTTGCTAGTAGAATAAAACCTAAACCTTTCTTTTTGAAATTACTGTTATGGTTTGGTTTCTTTTGAAAATCAGAACCAGAACTGTAACCTTTTTTCTTGTTCAATCTCTGTTGAACTCTTGAAGTGCATTTTTAGGTTTTTCGTTAAGATTTACATCTTTTATTTCAGAAATATTAATTTCTGTTAATTTGAAAACCTTGTTGATCATTTCAGTTTTAACACTTCTTATTGGAAATTCCTCATCAGAAAATAATTTGTCAGAATCATTCAAAGTGTATGCTACTTTGAATGTTTCGTCATTCAAATTATTTTTTCGACATCAGAAAATCTTTATTGTAAACCGGTTTGACCGGTGAACTCGAGCTTTTGTCTGACGGACTCGAACTTTCAGATTTAGACTCTGACTTTGACTCTTCATCTGTATCCAACACCTAATCGACCACTTTCTTTAATAACTCAGACTCAAGATCAGTGTCAGACGATGTGAATGTAACGTCAATGTTGTCTGGTAACTCATCAGTTTTTTCAGACATTAACTTTATATTGACTGCCTTTTTGACTTCATCCGTAATAGACTTTCTGGGAGAATAACCTTCCCAGATCGGAGGCGGACACCTTTTATATTTGACACTTTGTTTCTTACCAGTATCCGTATCTTCCGTCTTCTTATCTTGAAAAGCTTCAAAACCTGCAACAGTCGGATAAATTCTATCAATCAAGTAATCAGAACTTGAATAATTCTGCAACAATCTTCTGATTCTTTCGTTTTTCAATCTTTTCAGTCTCCAATTCTTGCTTCAGCTTTGCACACTCTTTAATATAATAAACGATGGATTTCTGTTTAGACATCACCGTTGAATTTGACATTGTCAAAGCAGCTTCTACTTCTAAGTTTGTCTTTTCCAGTTGGTTAACTGTTCTGTTCAGCACATCATAAGATTCTTTCACGTACTTAACATCAAACAACAATTTTTATTTCATCTTGTCTAGCTCCATATACTTCTTATCTTTCTCTTCACACTGTTTGCATGATTCCAAACATTTCAGACAAGATTTTTCAACCTCTACAATCTTTTCAACTTCGACAATTTTCTCCACTTCGACAATTTTTTCAACTATTTTCTCTACTTCAACAATTTTCTCCACCACCTTCTCAATCACATTTTGTTCTGTTTCAACTTCATCACTTCACTCTCATCAACCTCGACTTTCTGTGTTGGTTTTTCTTCAGCTTTTGACTTTGCAGCTTCCATCTGAACTTTAGTCTGTTCTTCAGCTACCCTTCTTGCTTCAATTTCTTCTTCAACAATCCTTCTTGCTTCCAATTCTCTCTTTAGTCTAGCAGCCCTTTTCTCTTTCAATATCTCGATTTTATCTGCAAAAGACAAATTAAAACTGTAAGAATCCAAATTTTTTCTAGCTTTATTAATATACTCTTCCTCATCATCAGTATCTTCATCACTTCCTGAAGACTTAAAAGTCGGTATTCTTTTAGGACGATTCTTAGATTTGACTGATTCTTCGCCTGAGGTTGAGTCTTCAAGGATTCGAGCAACAAATGCTGTTTTTTTTCTGAAGTTCTGTTAGGATCATACTTATCCCAACTGAATCCTGCTGGAAGCCTTTCATCATCTTGGTCTATTATACCATAACAAGCTCTTTTCTTTCCATCTTCAATTTTAATAGTATTTGAGCTTGAGGATTGTTGTTGATATGGTTGTTGAGCAATCTGATGATAAATTGCTTTTCGATGATAGTCGTTGTTTCCAAACGGATCTTATCTTCCGGTTGCTTCTCTGTTTATGCACTCTCGTTTAAAATGCCCTTTTTCTCGGCAACGAAAACAAGTAACCTTTGATTTGTCAAATCCTAGCTGAGATGTAGCAGCATCACGAAGATCATCTCTACCGGTGATTTGTTTGAATTTCTCTGCTCTTCTCAAAACACTAGCTAAACACCACTTGATGTCCATCAACTCAAGTTCCTCAGAATCAATCTGGTCATAATCTTCTTTGGTGACCATCAGATTTCCGATTCTTTCAGCAACTAAGCTTTCATACGACTCTAACACAGTAACAAGTGATGCCATGTGTTGCTTAGAAATATCTGGAGAGAAATTTTGACCATTCTGAATGTTCAATGTAACATTGCATTGCAAATTTGTTGAACTCTGTCATTGAGAACTTGGTGTTGAGAAATTTGGGTCAAAGCTTGAATAAGATGAAGAATATCCACCACTCTGAGTTGTAGGGATAACATTTGTTCCGGAAGTACCATCAACACTGAACGCAATCTGAATCTTCGGAATCGGAGTAGTCTCAACTCTGCTTCCTCTATAGTATAGACTAACATCTTGTTGAGCACCCGGATTATTCATGATAGCAGTTTTCTGAACAACTAGTTCATGTTCTTCAAGCTTCTGAATGAACTTACTCAAATTTATACTTTCAGATTTTCGCATATGTTTTAAAATCAACAAATATATTCCCCATTTATTCTGTGGTAGCGGCTAGCTTATCAACCCATTCATCATCTTCTTTCTGGATGTCCAATCTTTTCATCTCCTGGACAAGATGACAATATCTCTCAATAGTCTTCCTAGTCGTCTCATCTTCAAAAGCTGTAAACAAATCAAATGATTTCTTTAGTAATGCACGTTTATTTTTTATCATATCAGCACTTCCCTTAAACTTTTGAATCAACGCTAACCAAATTGATCTAGCAGTTCCCTCATGTTGAAGCCAAATGAAAATATCTTCTTTTATCGCTTGTTGAAGAAGACTAATCATCAGCTTTTCACTGGTGTATCTTAATTTTTCATTCGCTGAAAATTCACTTAATGATTTTTCATTTCCAAGAGTATCTATCGGTCTAACATATTCTTTCTCTATCGAAACCCATGCATCAAACTTATTTCCTTGCACCCAGTTTTCAAAACGATTCTGCCATCCTTTAAAATCCTCAATGTACATAAGCATCGGAGGTTTTTGAAAAGTTCCTATTTCATTTTCAATTTCAACAGTTTCGGCAACTGTAACTGGAGCAGCTGGAGTAGTAGAAAACGCGTTGTAAAACTCGTCTTCCATGTTTCGGTATCAAAATTTCACAAAACGCAAGATTCAAATGAGCTGGAGGTTCAAACGAACTGGATTTGGTACGAAATGAATCAAACCGTACGACCTGAACTTGATTTCACACGAACTGGTTCACAATTACAAACTCCCTGACACAAAACTTCAAACCTTGTGATCTGGATGTTCAATCCGTGCGACCTGATCACACTTCCACGCAACCTAATGAGATATCACTTAACCGGTGCGACCTGAGAATAATTCCAAACGACCTGGGACACTAACACCTCAACTCGTGCGACCTGAGAATAATTCCAAACAACATGATATGATTCACTTGCAAATTGATATCAATTGACTTTCAAAATCTAAAAAGTTCACATGTACTGACAAATCACATGCAATCAATACTCAATGCCGACAAAATCAAAGTTATACTCAAATTTGATTGGACCGCTAGTCTTGTTCAAATGCAAAATGATTATCAAATCAGTATAAGATCGACATTCCTTGATATAATTGTTTAGTGATTGGGCCTCAACTAACACTTTTCAAACTTTTAATTGGACCGATTGTAACACCCCGTAAACGGTTTTGGTAATCAAACCCCGTTAATACTAAAAGACGGGTAAAGTACCGTTAGTGGTAAAAGTAACCCGGTAAATATTAGGATTGAAATAAATAAATAATCATAATATTAAATAAAACATGAATAAAAGACTATTGAGAAAATAAAGTTATGAAAGGCCCGAGTTAACGGGACTTAAAAATAAAACGGGTTATATTTTTCCCGAACCCACTAAGTTAACTAGGAATATTTAATCTAGTTAATAAGTGGGAATAGTGTTAGAAATAGTTAGGTTGTGGCCTACTTAATAACTAACCAAACATGAGGGACCAAACTAGGATATCTTGAAAATGGTTTTAATATACAAAAAAAAGGAAAAGAAATTCAACACACACATAGGTGTGTGCGTACGTGAGAAGCCAGGTGTAACACCTCGGAAATTTACGTCCTATAATGTGTTGACACGTGTCATATGTTTAAAACGTGTGAAAGAATATGTTAGAAGGACTAAAGTTGACAAACATGGAAAGTATGTGAATATACGTACTCTAAGTGTCAATTGTGAATAAATATAATGTACATTAACCCTACATAATGCTTATGCCATCAAACGAATAAATCATTGATCATACGAAGCTAAAAGTGAGAGATTACAAACTACAGGGGTTAAATGTGTCAACATGTTTAAAGTTATACCTCTGAGTGACCTTTTAACAAACCCGAACCTTTGTAAAAGTAAATTATGCTCACTACAATGCACGATTCAAGTTTCATAAAGTTTCGTTTTCGTATGAGAAAGTTATGATCAAATTCGTATGCGAGGGGTTAAAAGCGTCAACTTCAAAAGTTATGACTTTTTGGGCAACAATAAAGTTAACCGAGGTCTTAACAAAGTGGGTATATATCTTGCCCTTATGTGTCAAATTTGAGGGTTCATATTGCAAGAAATAAGTTAGTTGACCTTTCGGAAGGACCAGGAGCCAAGCATGCAATTAATGAAAATTTGGAATCAGATCAGAAGAACCCACGTGGCCCGCTTTAGGCCTTACGCGGGCCGCCTGGCCCGCCCAGATGCAGAAAAATGTGAAAGTCGCCTTTTCAGCCTTCTAAACGTCAAGTAATGCCTTTAAACCCTTCCAAGAGACCCCTAAGTGCCTCCTAAACATCTAGGGACACTTGTTGATGAATTGTGGGCACTTGTAGATGATGTCTGTCGTTAAGGACATGCAAAAACCGAAATAAACTAGTAGCTAGAGTAAGTCGGATATCGAACCAGAGGAGGATTGTGGAAAGTGTCGAATGAAAAGTATTAATTAATTACTACTGAATTGGAAAATCCGTGTGATTGATTATAAGAATTATCTAAAGTAACGAATAAAAATTAAGAAAAAGAGTGAGTGTAATAAACAATGATGAGAAAAGGTGATCACTCCAGGATTCAGATTGTGTGATTAACTAATAACTTAGCTGATTGTCATATTGGATACTATTGGTTAAACGATATAATTATCAACTATTCATGCAATGAATAATTATTCAACCAACAAAGTATAATCGGATTTAAACGTATTTATGTCTCTGTCTAACACAGGATTCGTTTGTCAAACGAATTATAAAAACGCAAGTAAAGACCGTCTGTCACACGATTACAATCCGAACTCAATACATAAAACAATAAACCAAATCAATAGTGTCTTACACAATCATTCACCCGAAGTGTCCACGAGAGATTTAGCCGCCCATCTCGGTTGAATGATCTTCGCCCGCTTGATACCCCTTCTCTTCGTTCTTTGCCGTCAAGGATGTGATGATCCTCCCTTTCGTTTGTGAATTAATCTCCCCAAAAAATCTGCCCAGCCGCCAACTATCTCAAAAGGTCGGCCCATATGAATTGATGTTAAAGCCCATGTGATGTTGGCCCATGTGAGAATGATAATGTATTTGACTTTGTTTCCAATCGGCCCCCAAATACTTCACGTGATGATGATTATTATTAAAAATCCTTCTCACCTTCTAAAATGTGCCGCCCAAGAGATGATGATGGATGTGATTTATGTTTTTTGTTTGATTTTTCGTGCCCTTCCCCACGTGTGTATTAGATTTTTTTTTTCAAAACCAATTAAATGCCATCCATCCCCAAAAAGTGAACATACATACTGCTGTTTAAATATATTTCGTAGCCTACGGGTATTGACCGTAGTTTACGCTTGGGAGCTTCTGTTTCTTGTTCTTTTCTTTCAACCGTCAACTATGCATATGGAACCATCTTTTGAGCTTCCAAGTTATATTTTTCGATCCGAACAAGCACCGTTTAATGTGATATCTCTTTAATAATTATCCGTGCTTGTCTCGTTTCATCACTAAACTCTCTAACTTCGCCGTATTACGTGTGTTACCTGTAAAAGCCACAAACACTCGTAGTTAACATATTCACGGCACATTATCACTTAAATTATAATAAAACATGTATTATACCCACATTAGCGCACAAGATTCACGCTCTACATCACATCCCCACACTTAACATTGATTGTCCTCAAGCAACCATTACAAACCCATTACTCACCTTATTAACAAATCACCATTAAATCCCTTACCAAATTAGCAATTTAAGGTCCCAAGTCATACCCGTCCCATAGACTGACACAATCGAGATTGACAATCTGACAGATAAATGATACGAATTAAAAACAGTTTAAGACTTGCCTAACTAAAACTAACATGCTTATATTACTACACACATGCCACACGCCCCTCACAATGATCACTCCTCTCGGCTCAATCAAGACTAGCGTGTAATGTGCTAGTATATACTTCGCTCAAAACCAAATATGCTACTTTGCAATCATATGCTTGTATAGCAATCATACCTCCACTGTATCAAATAACATAGCACATATCAAAAGAACTTTCGGGTTTTGGGTTAAGGGTAAAGGTAGGGAAATATTTTTGGCTTTTTATATTTATATGGCGAACACAAATGAATATACCAAACCATGACAACTTATTCACAATAATACTAACACTTTGGGTGATTTTTCAACCCATTTATTTAACACGAACATAATAATGACTTTTGTTCTTTTCTTTTTTTCTCTCTTTTTTTTCTCTTTTCTTTTTTTTTCATTTATTTTTTCATAACATACTTCTAAACATACTTGTCATTTCATAGTTGGTAATCAAACAGGTCAAACAAGGTCTAGCAAATGAAGGGTAAAAGGCTCAACATGGGTAACTAAGGTGAGGTGAAGAACAATCAACAAATAACACAATGAAGGGATCCTAATGCCTTTATCATTTATGTGCATACGCTAAACCACAGTCTCGGCACGTATCAAGCTACACAAGTTCTAACACAAAGCAACATATGGCCTACACTCAACAATTGAACATTTATTGTAAATTCAACTAATAATAAGTAGGCTCAAATATCTCACCGAACAAAGGGAATATGGGTTGCCGACACGTAGCATGTGTAATTCCTAAAGCATGTTACCCCTAATTAGGCATCTCTTCTCAACTATTTTTTAAAAACATGTCAGAAATACTCTCATGAAACTTAAAGGGACAACCATGACTAGAGATCTAAGTTAGTTTAATATCAGTAGGAACCCTTTAGCGATTGAAAATGTCGGTTTTCATGTAGTTCAAGCATACTTGAGACAAAAATTTTCAAAAATTTTCAATTTTAGCACAATTTCAACCCTTTCAAGCATTTAAGATTTTTCAATTTTAGCACAATTTCAACCCTTTCAAGCATTTAAGATCAACAATCCTACCAACCCTCTCTCGAGTTAACGCATCCCCACACTTGGGATACATTGTCCCTAATGTATGGTGCAATTTATACTCTAAACTCGAGAGATACCATCCGCAAACCATGAACGGCTAATACCTAGACGACTCAACACATAGAAACCACTCCCGACACAAAGACTCACACCACCAAAAACCCGAAAACAAATAAAACAAAAGATAGAGAGACACATGGACCTGATCAGTAAATCAGCAGTGTTGGTAGTGATGCAGCTGCTGTGATTGGACAGAGACGTAAACTTCTCTTGGATTCTCTGATATCTCATCGGGGATGTTGCCAAACATCCCCACACTTGAATCGTTACATCCGCGGGAATTAAACGTAGTAATCTGCCAAAACAGAACCAACACCAAAACAAAACAAAAGACAAATACAATACAATACCCTACATCCTCGGGCTGCCTCCCGAGAGCGCTAAGTTTAAAGGTCTTCAGCCAGACCGTACCTGCTATGCGTTATGGTGGTCTCAATGCACACTTACCCAAAACATTTCCAACGAATGCCCGGAAATTTACATGCCATCTCCATAGGTTTGTCAGTATAATTGGCATGTTCAGAAAGCACATGCGGGTTTCGCTAATCCACTTCATAAGATATACACCGATGTCTTGTAACTTCACCCTTTTCATCTTCTTCCTCGAACCCTCTTCCCCACACTTGTTAATTGGAATGATTGATATGGGAAGAGGTTCGGTACACACATTCATCTCATCGGACTGCTCTGCCTCATCATCCTCACACACCATCTGATCCACTAGTGACTCTTCATCAGATAAAGGATTCATTGATGTGGTATTAACGTCCACAACCTCCTCCTCCATGTGAGAATAATCTCTAATATCAACAGGTAATGGTGAGAGACGCTCTTCTATTTCTATCTTCATTTTTAACTTCTGACACTTGGAAGCTAGGCAGCTGATTCGATCTTCATCGGAAAGGTTGGGTGTTAATAAATACTGCTCGAGTTTGGACAAACTCGCTTCCAACATAGCAAGCTTTTTCTCCTCCTCGGTCTGATAAGCATACACACCCTCGGGCTTAGAATATTCCTCGGGATGATACTGTCGGTATCCCTGATACGGTGTTGAGATGTACGCATCCATCATTTTTTTATTCCAATACTCTGGATTTTCCAAATACACCGCGCACACATCATCATAAACAGAAGTATGATTACGACCGCAACAGAAACATCGTCCATCCGTCCTTGGCTCAAAATAAGCATCCTCGTCCCGATCCCATCCGTCAGAGTAATAACCATCCTCCACCGTTGTATCAAAATCATAGAAGTATAGTGGAAGGGAAGAATTATCATAGCAAGGCATCGGTGGTTCTTCCAATTTCGCTTTTTCCCGTCTAAATCGAGCCTCGTGGCAACCGATACACGGGTGAAGTGGTTCCTTGCACAAAATGCATGTAAGAGAGGTGCATAATATTGTAAGATCTGTCATCCTGCACAAACACAAAAACACAAGCACCACGCATAAATCTGAACAAAACAAAACAAAACAAAACTGACACTATTTTTGGATTTTTATTTTTTATTTTTTATTTTTTTAAACTAAAACTTAACACTAAACACTTTGCGCACGCCTCCCCGGCAACGGCGCCATTTTGATGTCTGTCGTTAAGGACATGCAAAAACTGAAATAAACTAGTAGCTAGAGTAAGTCGGATATCGAACCAGAGGAGGATTGTGGAAAGTGTCGAAAGAAAAGTATTAATTAATTACTACTGAATTGGAAAATCCGTGTGATTGATTATAAGAATTATCTAAAGTAACGAATAAAAATTAAGAAAAAGAGTGAGTGTAATAAACAATGATGAGAAAAGGTGATCACTCCGGGATTCAGATTGTGTGATTAACTAATAACTTAGCTGATTGTCATATTGGATACTATTGGTTAAACGATATAATTATCAACTATTCATGCAATGAATAATTATTCAACCAACAAAGTATAATCGGATTTAAACGTATTTATGTCTCTGTCTAACACAGGATTCGTTTGTCAAACGAATTATAAAAACGCAAGTAAAGACCGTCTGTCACACGGTTACAATCCGAACTTAATACATAAAACAATAAACCAAATCAATAGTGTCTTACACAATCATTCACCCGAAGTGTCCACGAGAGATTTAGCCGCCCATCTCGGTTGAATGATCTTCGCCCGCTTGATACCCCTTCTCTTCGTTCTTTGCCGTCAAGGATGTGATGATCCTCCCTTTCGTTTGTGAATTAATCTCCCCAAAAGATCTGCCCAGCCGCCAACTATCTCAAAAGGTCGGCCCATATGAATTGATGTTAAAGCCCATGTGATGTTGGCCCATGTGAGAATGATAATGTATTTGACTTTGTTTCCAATCGGCCCCCAAATACTTCACGTGATGATGATTATTATTAAAAATCCTTCTCACCTTCTAAAATGTGCCGCCCAAGAGATGATGATGGATGTGATTTATGTTTTTTGTTTGACTTTTTCGTGCCCTTCCCCACGTGTGTATTAGATTTTTTTTTCAAAACCAATTAAATGCCATCCATCCCCAAAAAGTGAACATACATACTGTTGTTTAAATATATTTCGTAGCCTACGGGTATTGACCGTAGTTTACGCTTGGGAGCTTCTGTTTCTTGTTCTTTTCTTTCAACCGTCAACTATGCATATGGAACCATCTTTTGAGCTTCCAAGTTATATTTTTCGATCCGAACAAGCACCATTTAATGTGATATCTCTTTAATAATTATCCGTGCTTGTCTCGTTTCATCACTAAACTCTCTAACTTCGCCGTATTACGTTTGTTACCTGTAAAAGCCACAAACACTCGTAGTTAACATATTCACGGCACATTATCACTTAAATTATAATAAAACATGTATTATACCCACATTAGCGCACAAGATTCACGCTCTACATCAGTAGACTGGTGTGTCAAGTTCTTATGGTGATTAAAATCACTATATAAGGACCAATGTTGCAACCAAGTTTCCTCACACTTCATTCTTGCAATCTGATCACTTCTGGAGCTCAAGCTTCCTCCCAAGAGATCCCTGGTCGTTCATAGGACCCTTGTAAGTTTGCCTAACCCTTCCAAATTGAGCTTTAGCTTAGTTTTAGCTTAAAAGTCAAACCGTCGTAATTAACGGTTGACTTTACGATTAATCACAAATGGTCCAGTGATTAGTCGAATCGAAAGTAGTTATAAGTTGGTATTTATGTGGGTAATAGACCCTTAAAAAGGTTCCCCCTGATTACCACTCTAACTAGTTCAAATGTCGAGTCAAACGTGCACTTAAAAAGTCAACAGAAAGCTATTGTGCGATTTTATACATAATCTGTAATGTAGGTGATGTGTAACCTGTTTTGATGTTCATAAAACATGATAATAAGTATATAAACTAGCCTAAGCTCGTTTGATCCGACCATTTATTGTCTTGACCCGGTTCGGAACCGAAAGTCGCAAAAGTTTGACTTTTGCATTGACTCCAGTTCTGACCCGTTAAAGTTTAATGTAGATATGCTTTAGGACTCTCTTAGGACCAGGTCACGTGATGGCATCACCCTCTGTGACCGGTTCGTTGTTCGTCCGAGTCTTTTACGCATTTCCGTTAAATGCTTAAAAGTTGACCGTAAGCCCTTTCTAAATTAAAACGAGAATTTCGGACATGTGAAAGAATCATAACCTTAGTTACTGAATTCTAAAGCATGTCCCTAAAATTTCATGTCAATCCGAGATCCAGAATAGGAGTTATGCTAAATAGCGCAAATTGCGAAACTTTAGTAATTAAATAGCGCAATTAGCATAACGCCTATCTAAACCCGGATTTCAACACCAAACCTTTTACTCACTGTTGTAAAATAATATTTTAGGATTTTTAAAGATTTTTAATTATTTTTAACCTGCTCATAACCTGCGGTTATGGCAACGGTTCGGTAAATACCGAATATACCCTTTTCGGCCATAACTTGAGTTCTACAAGGTCTTTTGACCCGATTCCAGTTGCTGCTGATTTTAAATAATAAATAAAGTATTTTGAACTTTATAAACTGTTCGGGAAACTCAGATTTCCTGTAGAACTCAGAAACCCTTTTTATAATCTTTAAAAAGACCGAAATACCCCTACGGGGCATATTATTAACTTAAACTCGTTACGGGCATTATGGAAGGTATCCTACTGATACCACAACCTCTTTAAAGTATATTGACTTAGGAAAACAGTGTAGGACTCTTACGGTTACCCGTTGCGCCTATTGCGCGCACGGTTCGTCTTATGTAACTAGTTTACATAAATTAGCCGATACGGGTCAAACTATATTGTTTTAACCCCAAAATCCAGAGTATGATTGTTATACCCATATGAAACAAGTCTTCAAACATGTTGGGTCAAAATCACACTCCATTCACGGTTTTCGCCTTTCACGCAATTAAACCGTAACAATTCTTTAAGACTAACCGGTCTAAGCTTAGGCTTAATTAAAGACCCGTTAGCATTCTAATCGGTTATTTATAC
Organism: Helianthus annuus; assembly: GCF_002127325.2. Taxonomy (NCBI): domain Eukaryota; kingdom Viridiplantae; phylum Streptophyta; class Magnoliopsida; order Asterales; family Asteraceae; genus Helianthus; species Helianthus annuus. The sequence continues at coordinate 140,116,196 of NC_035436.2, forward strand.
CATCGTTCCAGACTAGAGCCTTCCGGTAAATTGTACCTACGCTTACTTAAGTGAATACGGCTGAGTTATTATTCTTGCTATTTAAGACAGGAGCTAGCTCAGGTAAATACTCTTAACTTATTTTCCCTATACGGGCTTGGGATACGGTATAATGATACCGCTTGGTCGGGTATTGAATATTTAATCGGATTGTGATTAAATTATTGAGGTAACCCGGTTTGATCTGTATTGTTTGAAATAAAAGCCTTTAGGGGTTAATGACCATATCCCGGATATCCTCGACATCATTGTATTATAAAATGGTCACGTCTTATGCACGGGGTGTAGGCATACACCTGACAGTTGCATAAGGGAAACGGTATCTCACGCTCAGTGGGCCTATACTTGTGACGTGTCTGCTAATCTTGACTCGGTTTCTACATCGGGCCCTGAACGTACAACGAACATGTAAATCTGTATACAAGATCATAATTATGATTGTCTCAAGTTATAAAAGATTAATTTTGCCTCTGTGCATTTTAATCAAAGTGTCAAAATAATTTGTGCCTGGTGCATCTAAATCAATTTTCCTAAACTCTTTTCAAATGAGTCAGTTGAGTGTATTTACCAGTGAAAACTGACGTATTTTCAAAAGTCTAAGTGACAGGTACAAGTACGTAATAGGCTGGAAGCTGCTCAGGACATTAATAAATAATCTTGCAAGTTCTAGGCGTCTAAAGTCTGTAGAACAATGTTTATAGATCTGCCTGTGGATCCCTTACTTTCCGTTGTAATACTTGGATATTACTATTATTCGGAATATAATATATTTATCTTTTTCTTCCGCTGTGCATTCATATATATTGTGTGGTTTGACTATATTGTTGCCAACTACGTCACGGTAATCCCCCACCGGGCCCACTGGTGAGACACGTGGAAATCGGGGTGTGACACCAGGAGAAGCTCCAAGGGAGCTCAAACCCTAAACTCAACAAATCTCTCAAATTGAATGTCCAAATCAAGTCTAAATCAAAATCCGAGTACGAATTAGTGATCTCCACTGAAAAAGGAGTCACGAGGTATGTAAATTTCATGAGGAATCTCTAGTTGAATTTCTGAGCAAACCTAGAGAATTCGAATTAGATGATTGCATGCTCGTTATATGATGAAATAGGAATATTGTAGTGTCTAGGAGTAAACCCTAGACAAGTATATGATGAAGTTAGGCCTAATTCTTGTGAATTCATGATCACCATTGAAGGTGATAAGTGGGTTTTTGTATGAACATGTTAAACACTAGATGAGCAAACCTAGAGAATTCGAATTAGATGATTGCATGCTTGTTATATGATGAAATAGGAACATTGTAGTGTCTAGGAGTAAACCCTAAACAAGTATATGATGAAGTTAGGCCTAATTCTTGTGAATTCATGATCACCATTGAAGGTGATAAGTGGGTTTTTGTATGAACATGTTAAACACTAGAAATTGATAGTTGTTCTAGTGTAATTCGAACTTTCGTAAGTAAATTCTGATGTTGTAGATACGAAAAATTTATATGAACATGTTAATTGATGTTAAAACATGGTTAAAACAATAACCATGAACTAGATAAAAGAAGAATACAAATTATGCACATTAGGTGTTTGTTAAAATGCCTGAATGAGAACTAAATGTTGGACTCTGTATGCCCAAGACACATATTAAATTGATGTGGCTAGTACGTTATGATCCAAGTCGGGTCATACCCAATAACAAGCTAGACAAACACCTACAATATTTATTTATGATATGATCAAACAAATAAATATTAACACTTACAATATTTAGAAATCGGTTTTCTAAATAATTACACTTGACAAACTAATAAATTATATGGATAATTTATTTTGAGAGAATATTTATTTTGTTATTTAATGGGTTAAATAACATTATAAAAGCTATAATTTGTTGCATAAAATCTTATAAAGATGTCATGTAATGTTTTATAAAAGTTATAAAACTAAACAAGAGACATAAAAATAAATAAGGAAAATTTTGATTGGGTGAGTTGGGAGGTGGCTTGGGCCGCCCACTTTGGGTCTTCCCAAGGTGATCTTCCACCAATAAAATTGCATGCAATCTTTTCAAAGAACAAGGCACTTGATTTTCCTTTTAAATGTTTGCAACATCTTCTCTCATGGTCACTACAAATTTCAAGTTGTAAGAAAACTCGAAAAACTCCTCTCTAATTTTCGGCCAAGGTAGGTTGATCTAGAGGGTGTTTCATTTGAGTTTCAAGTGTTTAAATCCTAGCAATCTCAAGGTGTTTTGTTGGAGGCTTGGGGGTATACTAGCTTGAGGCTTTCTCGTTTGGAAGCTACCATTCAAGATTCATCATCATCTTCCATCTCCTTGCTCCAAAGAAAGGTTGAATTCTCAAACATCCTTTGGTTGTATTTTGATAGCATGCATTTCATATATGGATCCGATTTTGGGTTTTTGCATTTAAAATGGTTTTAAATCTTGCAAAGTAACATGTTTTAAATCCTTATTCCGCTGCGTTTTAATTTTATTCGGATAAAATTACTTTGATAAACATGTGAAAAACCCAACAATGGCATCTAGAGCCGCTTATATGAGTGCTTGCTTCATCGGATTTAAAGATTTTCGGGTTTTCGGGTTTGGAGAAACCCAATAGCCGAAATTTTATCCATGGTTTTCCTTTGTTTTTTCAAGATTTATTTCCTACATGCATAAAGGAATCTTGAAAAAATTATGTCATATGGATGATTTGTTTTGTTTGGACAAAAACCCACATTTTTCGGTTTTTCATTCTTGGCCGAAAAATATAGGTTGTAAAAGGAAACCATTTTGCTCTTAAAATCTATATATATTCGGATATATATTTTGGTGTTCATAACCTAGCCATGACCTTGTGTGAATATATTTGTGTTTGTGATTTTATTATTCAATGGGTTGTAATAATTATTATTTTGTCTTCCATTTGTAAAAATATGTAATTTATTTATTTTCATTTGGTATGTATGTAAATAGATTAGATGCATTTTATTTTACTAGAAAAATGTATTAGGATACTTTTATGTAAAAGAAGATGCACACAAAAATGCGGTTTTGGGTTTTGCCATTTTCGGGCATAAAGGACTTCATAGTTCTTAATGGGATTTTAGCCCGATAACCAAAACACATTTTTTGAAGTCCAAAGGAGTTTGGAGCTGAATATTAAAGAAATTTGGAAGCTCAAAGAATGTGAAGAAATCACAACACAAGATGAAGACCTGAAGCATTTGGATGCGGGATCAAGTGGGAGTTCAACGACACATTATTTGTGTCTATATTCACCCTTAGGAAGGACCTTTTGACAACACTTGTTTCGGCTAACAAGTATGGTCAAAATAGTTGGCTATGGTTATGCACCTATTGATATGTGTGTTGTGCTTGTGTGGTTGTTTATTTATGTTGTTTGGATGATATTTGGATATGCATGCTTAACAAACTAAAAATCAACAACAAGCTTAAAATTGGTTCTTACAAAATCATTAAAACGATTAATAAAAGGTTTTATTAAAAATTAATGATTTTATAATAAAATGATTTTTATTAAAAGAACCTTGAAAATTGGTTTTCACTAAAGTACCATTGATTTGAATGCATGCAAATATATGGTACATAAAATTTTTCTAAACTAGAATTTTGAAAAATAAAAATCCCTTTTATAAAACAAGTCAAACACCATCCTTTTATACAACACTCGAATTACTTGGGAACTCTTTGTGGGATAAAGGTCACCTAACCACATTTGAGGAAACTTGTATATTTGAGGTGGGTTCACCGTGTTTGTGGGATAAAGGTCACCTAACCACTTATGTGTGTAAACTCACATGTGTGTATAAGTTGGACGACTTGATTTGGAAACCATGAACTTAGGGTCACCGAAGCATGGGGAACAAAGGTGTTGATGGGATTAAACATGCCAACTAAACATAAAGATGTTTAAACGATCCCATATAGCTAGAAGTTGCAAAGGGTTGCAATCGTCAAACGTTGACTACCTTGTTAATTTAAATAATGGGATAAAGGTCACCTAACCAATATTTAAATGTAACGTTGGATTCTAGATTTTAATTATTAATTGTCTATGAGACATTAGAAGGGTATTAATGATTAAAATTTTAATAATATCGAAAATACTAAAATTGAACTTTGTTAAATTTTGTAGATGGCCGCTAACAATGCAAACCCGATTACCCAAACCGTCCGTAACCTATCACTAAGAACCATCCTTGAAAATGATCGTCTCAACCATAACAACTTCATGGATTGGTTTCGAAACTTGAGAATTGTTCTCAAGCAAGAGAAGATATCCTATGTGTTGGACGATCCTATTCCCGACCAACCTGACGAGGAAGATGTAGAAGCCTACAATGATTGGGTTAAGTATACCGAGGACTCCATGCAAGCCTCATGCCTCATGTTGGGAACTATGATTCCCGAGATTCAAAAGGACTTTGAACATCATGGGGCATATGACATGATTACCCAATTGAAGGAAATGTTCCTACAACAAGCAAGGGTAGAACGCTTCGAAACGGTTCGAGCGCTTCATGCATGTCGAATGGAGGAAACCCAGTCGGTCTCATCTTACGTCCTTAAGATGAAAAGCCACATTGATCGCCTCGAGAGGCTCAATTGTCCCGTCTCTAAAGAGTTGGCTACGGATTTGATCCTCAACTCTTTAACAAAGAAATTTGAAAGCTTTGTTATGAACTATAACATGAATGGATGGGACAAGAGCATTGGTGAGCTTCATGCAATGCTCAAAACGGCCGAAGCGGGAATGGGTAAAAAGGCTTTACCCGTTCTAACGATCAATGAGGGAGGCAAGAAAGGGCATCACCTCGACACCAAAGCAAATGTTGCCAAGGGAAAGGGACACGTCAAAGGGAAGGGAAAAAGAAAGGCAAAAGCAGAACCACCAAAACCAAAAGAGAAGAAGGCAAAAGTTGCCACAAGCGATCCATGCTTTGAGTGTGGAGAGATAGGACATTGGAAAAGGAATTGTCCAACCTATCTCAAAGAGTTGAAAAACAAGAGGGATGCGGGGCAAACCTCAGGTACAATCTTTATGATACATATTGATCTAAATGTTATTTCTTCTAACACATGGGTATTAGATACCGGATGTGGAACTCATATTTGCAATTCGTTGCAGGGGTTCAAAAGAAATAAGCATTACAAGAAGGGAGACACTAGTCTCTTCATGGGCAATGGAGCGAAAGTTCAAGTTGAAGCCCAAGGAGACTATATTTTAAAACTTCCAAGTGGTTTGGAAATATGTTTGAAAAATGTTTTGTATGCTCCTAGTTTGACTAGGAACATTATTTCTGTTTCCCTTTTAAGACAATATGGATTTGATTTTAAGTTTGTGAACAATGAAATTTATGCTTTGATGAATAACATGTTCTACTTTAAAGCTACGCCTTCAAATGGTATTTATGAATTGGTTCATGATAATACATCATTTGATAATTCGATGTACCAAGCAAACACCAAGAAACTCAAAATGGATTTGAGTGAGACCTATCTTTGGCATTGTCGTCTTGGTCATATAAACAGAAATCGCATGCAAACACTTCAAAAGAATGGTCTTTTGGAAACAAATGAAATTGGTTCATTTGATACATGCGAATCTTGTTTACAAGGAAAAATGACCAAGAAACCCTTTAGTGGCACAAACCAAAGGGCAAAAGATTTATTAGGCATCATACATTCAGATGTATGTGGTCCTTTTAAGCCAATGACTAGGAATGGTGAAAGATACTTCGTAACTTTTACCGACGACTTTAGTCGTTATGGTTATGTGTACTTGCTAAGTCACAAAGATGAAGTTTTTGAAACGTTCAAAATCTTCCAAAACGAAGTAGAGAATCAACTCACCAAGACAATCAAAGTTCTTCGTTCCGATAGAGGAGGTGAATACCTTAGTGATGCTTTTCAAGATCATCTTAGGAGTTGTGGGATCATCTCACAACTTACTCCACCTGGAACACCACAACATAATGGTGTGTCTGAGAGGAGGAATCGAACTTTATTGGATATGGTTCGATCTATGATGGTTAGAAGCACATTGCCTCTATCATTTTGGGGTTACGCTTTGCTCTCCGCGGCTCGTATATTAAATATGGCCCCAACCAAGAAAGTGGATAAGACACCTTTTGAAATATGGCATGGAACAGTTCCATCTTTATCATATTTAAAAGTGTGGGGTTGTGATGCTTATGTGAAGCAATACACCCCAAACAAATTAGAAGTACGATACATTAAGTGTATCTTCGTAGGATATCCTAAAGATGATATAGGATATTATTTCTACGATCCAACAGAGCAAAAGGTATTTGTTGCTCGAAAGGGTAAGTTCTTGGAGGATAAGTTCCTTATGGAAGGAACTAATAGAACAGTGGAACTTGATGAGGATCAAGAACCACAACCCGATACACGCTTGGTTGATACTAGCACTCAACAAGAGGTTGTTGAAAATGATCAAATGGTTGATCAACATACACAAAACGTTCGCAGATCTGGTAGAATTAGTAATCCACCTGAAAGATATAGATTTTTCATGGATGGATGCTATGTGGTAGATTCAGATGAACCAACCACATACCATGATGCAATGTCAAAATCTGACTGCGACAAATGGCTTGAAGCCATGAACGTAGAGATGCAATCCATGTATGACAACCAAGTATGGGAATTGGTTGTGCCACCTCTTAACTCCAAAGTAGTTGGAAGTAAGTGGGTTTTCAAGAAGAAAACAGATATGCATGGCAACTTGGATACCTATAAAGCGAGACTTGTAGCAAAAGGTTTCACTCAAACTCAAGGGGTTGATTATGATGAGACCTTCTCGCCAGTGGCGATGCTAAAGTCGATTAGGATATTATTTGCCATAGCTGCATATTATGACTATGAGATTTGGCAAATGGATGTCAAAACGGCTTTCCTCAATGGATATCTTGATGAAGATGTCTATATGGTTCAGCCTGAAGGTTTTGTCGATCCAAAACATCCTAACAAAGTATGCAGGTTAAAGAAATCAATCTATGGATTGAAACAAGCATCGAGAAGTTGGAATCACCGTTTTGATGAAGAGATTAGGAATTTTGGGTTCATCAAGAACGGCGATGAAGCTTGTGTGTATAAGAAAGCTAGTGGGAGCATCGTCACTTTCTTAGTATTGTATGTCGATGAGATTCTACTATTTGGAAATGACATTCCAACCATGGAAGGTGTAAAAGCATGGCTTGGAAGATGTTTTTCCATTAAAGATCTTGGAGAAGCTGCCTATATTTTGGGAATAAAGATCTATAGGGATAGATCAAGGCGCTTGATAGGTTTAAACCAAAGTGCATACATTGACAAGGTCTTGAAAAGGTTCAAGATGGAGAACTCTAAGAAAGGTTTGGTACCTATTCAAAAGGGGACGATATTGAATGTAACTCAATGTCCAAGCTCAAAGGATGAGCAAGAAAGAATGAAAGGAATCCCATATGCGTCTGCTATAGGATCCATAATGTATGCAATGATATGTACTAGACCGGACGTGTCATGCGCTTTAAGCATGACAAGCAGATACCAGCAAAATCCAGGTAACAGTCATTGGATGGCTGTTAAGAGCATATTGAAATACCTTAGAAGGACTAAGGATATGTTTCTAATTTATGGATCTGGTGAAGAGGAACTCGTTGTAAAAGGTTACACGGATGCGAGTTTCCAAACTGATCGAGATGGTTCACGATCACAATCTGGGTATGTCTTCATTTTGAATGGAGCTGCAGTCTCTTGGAAGAGCTCGAAGCAGGATGTTGTAGCATTGTCCACTACAGAATCAGAATACATCGCCGCCTCATTGGCAGCACAAGAAGCTGCGTGGTTAAAGAAGTTCATTGCCGACCTAGGGGTAGTCCCTACCATTCAAGACCCCCTAGAGATCTTTTGTGATAACGAGGGTGCAATTGCTCAAATCAAGGAACCTCGTGCACATCAAAAGACTAGGCACATTGAGCGGAGATTCAACTACATAAGGGATGAAGTTGAAAAGGGAAAGATATGTATTCGCAAAGTTCACACCGATCAAAACATTGCGGATCCACTCACGAAGCTCCTTGAACGGCCAAAACATGAAGGTCATACTTGTGCCTTAGGACTTCGATATTCTAGTGATTGGATTTGATCTATTTTGTATTTGGATATTGGAACAATTGTTATTTTAACTCTTTATGGTATTTTGAGTTATGTTCCATTTTAGCATGTTTAAATCCGTGAATAAATTAATTATTCTAAATGTCCGTAGTCGATCATACTTGTGGGAACAAATATGAATGTAAGACTATTATGAACTTGGATTGGTGGATATTCATTAGGTATGAATATAGAGCAAAGTGTTGCTGCCAAAGTTCATAGATATTTGTGGGATACAAATATTGGACTGACCCGCTCTCAAATGTTACTGCATGGAATCATTTGTGATTGATCATAAGTAAATTTGAGCAAAGGCGAATATCATAGTATCCTCTGACCTGAGATACATATTGGGTCTTGATATTCACTAAATATTGTACCTTGACTTAGTTCTTCGCTGTCTGTAATAAGACAGTACATAAGGCTAAGCTCAGGTGTGGTACGAGGTGATTGTGAGAGACGTATGTAGCCAAGAAGGGATTTGTTCCTCTTATTCGTTGAGAGTAAGATGTCTTAGGCCTGCTAAAGTTAAATCAACAGAGAATGATCACACTGTGTCTCTGGATTTGACATGACATCTGTAACGAAAGGATAAATGATAGATTCACCTAAATCATTTTCAAGTAAGGGACTTGAAGGGGATGATGTTATTGAATGGCACTTCGTCATACGTATTAGGGGTAGTGAACCGTTGTTAGGCGTTATTTACTACTTGCATCAATCTTCTATGTATCTTGTGCAAGTGGGAGATTGTTGGACTCTGTATGCCCAAGACACATATTAAATTGATGTGGCTAGTACGTTATGATCCAAGTCGGGTCATACCCAATAACAAGCTAGACAAACACCTACAATATTTATTTATGATATGATCAAACAAATAAATATTAACACTTACAATATTTAGAAATCGGTTTTCTAAATAATTACACTTGACAAACTAATAAATTATATGGATAATTTATTTTGAGAGAATATTTATTTTGTTATTTAATGGGTTAAATAACATTATAAAAGCTATAATTTGTTGCATAAAATCTTATAAAGATGTCATGTAATGTTTTATAAAAGTTATAAAACTAAACAAGAGACATAAAAATAAATAAGGAAAATTTTGATTGGGTGAGTTGGGAGGTGGCTTGGGCCGCCCACTTTGGGTCTTCCCAAGGTGATCTTCCACCAATAAAATTGCATGCAATCTTTTCAAAGAACAAGGCACTTGATTTTCCTTTTAAATGTTTGCAACATCTTCTCTCATGGTCACTACAAATTTCAAGTTGTAAGAAAACTCGAAAAACTCCTCTCTAATTTTCGGCCAAGGTAGGTTGATCTAGAGGGTGTTTCATTTGAGTTTCAAGTGTTTAAATCCTAGCAATCTCAAGGTGTTTTGTTGGAGGCTTGGGGGTATACTAGCTTGAGGCTTTCTCGTTTGGAAGCTACCATTCAAGATTCATCATCATCTTCCATCTCCTTGCTCCAAAGAAAGGTTGAATTCTCAAACATCCTTTGGTTGTATTTTGATAGCATGCATTTCATATATGGATCCGATTTTGGGTTTTTGCATTTATAAATGTTTTAAATCTTGCAAAGTAACATGTTTTAAATCCTTATTCCGCTGCGTTTTAATTTTATTCGGATAAAATTACTTTGATAAACATGTGAAAAACCCAACACTAAAGTGTTGAAATTTAGAGTGAAAACGCGTATTTGAATTATATGGCAATTACGCGTAATATGAAGTGATAAGGGTTCTACATATTATGTTGATTTAAACTTAATGTTGTAAACCATGTGATTGAAAGTAGTGAACTTTAATAAGCTAAGTTAACTAATGATGAAGTCGAATAGTAGTTTCGACATAGAAAATAAGTGAGGTGGAATAGTCGTGATTGTTAATGACTAATTTAACCGCCTTGTAAATGTTGACGATAGTTTGATGCGTAACAAGCTAGGTGGAAGCTTGGAGAAGGAAGCGGGTCAAACGAATTTAAGAAGGAAAAGAGAAGCATGGTTTAGATGCGAGGTAAGTGAAGCTTACGCCTTTTACTTTATTACCAAATACTTGATTTCGAGTATTGAATCTGAATTGTATTGAGTAAACGAAACATGATGTTCCGGCACGATTTAAATGCGAGTCGGAAAAAGTGAGAAAGACAAGAAACCATGAATTATGGTAAAAAGGGTAAAAATGGTCAAATAGTAATTCGGACATGGACTAATGAATATATAAAGGGATTTGAAAGGACACCATTTGGCATGAGCCATAATGGGTCAAACAAAACTGGAACGATTCTTAAGTAGATGAATTCAAAAGTAAACTGAGGTACGTTAAAGGGGATGCAATGGTAATTAAATACCATCTCGAAATGATAATTAGTTATTTTGACTAAACGGGTCAAATGGTGTTGTTAACACCATTTGTCAATAATATTTGACGATCGCTTGTTGAGTTTGGGATCACAGGAATTAACACATGGTTCGCAGGGCTATTAACTAGAAATTAATAGCAAAAGGTATTCAAACGGGTCAATCTTATGACCCGAGCGAGGTACGCATGCTTAGAGTTATAGCTAAAAGTGATATTTTGGTCAAATAATAGCGGAAGCCCTTCGTCGCGCAAACGAAGGGCTAAAATTAACCAAAAAGCCCTTGAGGGGTAAATAGGGTAGACAACCTTTAATGAGTTGTTTTGAAATAAGCGTCTTGTTAAATTGAGTCCTTGGAATTCGTATAAAATGGTGATAGGATGTAAACCATTAGAAACATGATTTAAGTCTAAAAATGTAAAATACTCGTAACGGGTCAAAACGAGTATATATGCATAACGGGTTAAAACTTCTTAAGGAACCCGTTAAGCTGAATCTTGAAAATTAGTAAACGGATATAACATGATGACCATTGTATTTTGAAGGAAAATAACAAGTTAGTTTGGTAAAAGCAAGAACGGGTCAAAAGTGTCATAATTGAATATCAAGCCGAGAGCTTGAAATCTAAATTTTTGTGAACTCGAATGTTGGATTTTAACTCCATGTGATGGAGAATTAAATTACGGACGCGTAGGAAAAAGAATCGTGTAAAACGGATCAATAACGAATGAGTTATGTTCGTTTTCGTGAAACTTGGGTTGGCTGGGAATTATGCAGCAGCAAATAAACGACTTGCTGTCAAAAAGGGGGCTAGGTGTAGCGCGACGCCCCTAGGTGTAGCGTCTAGCCCCCCCTTAATTTCGAAAATTGTTAGAATATTGTTGTTTTCACTCGTGAAGCTTGTTATACCTATTCTAACAACTAACATTACCAAAGCTAACTTTTATGTTGGTTTTGGTCATAGGTGAATGTCAAGGGATAACCGATGAAGATCAAGCTCAACGAAGAACCGAACACACGAGATTAAAGCTTCCGCATGGCGCTACGTCTTAACCTCTAAACGACAAACGCAATTACATTATGTTGTACTATTCTTTTTAAATTGTAAAAGTTTTAGTAAACTCGTATTGTCATACGTATGTGTAATCGTATAAGCATGTACTTATACGAAACTTTTATAAAATATGGTATAAACCAAGCAAGGGTGTTACACCGATTAAGTATACCACATGATCAAATGATATATTAAATGGGCCTGACATAATTTGATATAGTAGTTCACGTGATTTCTTGTCCCAACTTCGTGCGAAATGATGGTTCTTTCAAACAAATTGACAACCTCTCAAACGAACGGGTTCTCTAAATGACCACTTCGTGCGAAGTGGAGGTTTATTTCACACGATCTGATAGAAATTCACACGAACTGGGGGTTTTTCACGCGATTTCGGACTAAAAATTCATGATTTTATCAAGTTTTAGTTCGAATTAAGTTCTGATTTCCTCAAGGATTGTTTAAAACTGTGTTTCGCGAATTATATCAAGAAATCAGTCCATTTTAACCATGAAAACTCCGTTAATTTTGAAAAATGTGAAGAAGAATGAGTAGAAGTCAGAAATTTCGGTGAAAACAAGCTGAAATGGTAAGAACTCTTCCTCCTGAGCTCTAATACCACTTGTAGGATCGTTGTACGACCTAAACGAGTTGATCAGAAGAGTTCCAATCCAAACCAAAGGCGGAATTCAATGATTCAGACTTGATTGCAGCTTGATTCACACAAGATTTCACTTTAACTGTCTTGTATATTGATTTGAAAGCTTTACAGACCACTTGACACTTTGGTAGCACCTCTGCTCCGGAATCAGCAATGTTACAAATGAAATCTCAAGTCACCTATTTATAAGAGATCCAGTCCCCATGAAACTGCCATGTCCAGTTCGTGGGAAGTGGCCACTTCCCATGAAACAGCACTTCGCATGAACTTGCTGTTTCAGCTCCGTTTCCCGTTTCTTTTATACTACGTGACTCGATCTAACAAACCTATTACAAGACTCGATACAAGACGAAATCGACAGACATATGCACCAACAGTATACAACCAATAAACATTGATTAATATTTTTGTTTACCCTTATAAACATTTTTGAAATAGGTTTTACCCTTAACTACTTTAATTTAATAAAATAAATAAATCATTTACATTATATTAATTTATATTTAGCGTACATCATTTGTTAATTTCAGGATAAATAATTTTGAAATCTGATAAATATTTTAAAATATTAGATTATCTCCTATACGAAATGTTTAAATTTATATTAAATTTAATTTTATAATTATCTTTTAATTGATATAATTATCTATGAAAAATAGATGGTTTCAATGAATGACATGTGTCCTTATATTGGTTTCTTTTATTATATAGTATAGAAGATGTCGAATACCCAAAGTTCAAAGGGTCTTCGCTGACGTCGGAATATCCCAGCCTTCGTTTGCTACAAAAAAGGAAACTGTTACCCTCGTCACGGAGGGCCCCCGGGGGGGGGGGATCCGTGACCAAGCTCCGGCATGAGAATAAGTAAACTTTTCGGAGAGTATGAGAAGCTTATTCCGATGAGTATGATCACCGGAATATTTCTCTATGGTGTGGATCTAATAAATATGTGTGTGTATTTAATGTAGAGGAATTATGGTCGGAATAAATGTGAGAGTATTTAGTGTGATACCTTGGGCTTGCCATTAAGATCATCCTTTACCTTCCTTATATAGCTGGAAGCCCTTATCTCTTCAATGGGATTATACCGAGACGATCCAACAGGTTCTATCAGACTTTGGGGGACTCAGACACGTGTCTGAGCCCCAACGGTAAGATCGTCCCCTCATTTAATGGTGCCGGCTGGATAGTACAGTGCCAACCGGAGATACCATTCTTGTCATGCATTTAATGCTTCCTTTCCCTTGTTAAATACCTCTGTTTCCCGCTCAATTTATGACAAAGTCCCTTAATGGGCAAGTTTCAGCATTTGGGCTTTTACTTGCTGGGCCCATGTGATAGTAGCCTAAGACAGGTAAATGGGACAACCCATAGGCCCGTCGTCAAGTCATCTTAGTCCCTGGTTCTGAGATTCAAATCTCATGATCCAGGGCTGAGTCATAACTGTTCACGAGAACAGCCTTATTGGGCTAAGGAAGTGGGCCCATCCCTAGTTAATCGTCACGTGCCCCTTCCCCTTTCGAGGATCATTAATCACAGGTGATCGACGACGGGGGTTTAATCCTCCCCAAACACATGCATGGCGGTTTAAATTTGAAAAGACATTGATGTGACGGTTTTCTCCTTTCCAAGTCAGTTATCTTCTTTAAATACCCACATAACCTTTTAAATTTTCTTTCAGCTTCCATCAGTTTTTCCCTCTTCTTTCCTTCCTCACATCTTTCCAATCACCATTTCTCCCTTCACCATGAGCCGTACCGTCCGTTCTATGATTCGATCTGTTCTGACAGCGAAGGATTTGGAATCCTTCGTTGAGACCTACAAGATACCCGAGCGTTTTTCTCCTACTTTACTAGGCCCTGATGACCCGGCCGAATGCACACTAGATCAGATTGTTCTCTACACTTTGGCGTTTTCTTCCTGTGGTGTCTGGTATCCCCTTTCTTCCTTCAAGATAGACTTGTTACGCCATTTCAGAGTTCATTTCTCCCAATTGTACCCTCTAGGGTTTATGAGGGTTGTGCATTTTGAGTTATCCTGTGCGGCGGTTTCCGGTGAGCCATCAATTCCCCTGTTTTGCATGTTTTATAAGTTAATTTCAGATGGGGACTGGTTCACCTTCGCCAAACGGAAGGATAATGTGTCTTAGCCTTGTTATTCCTTCATGCCAACCTCCACCTACCCTAAAGAATGGAAAAGCAGGTTTATCTTCGTTTCTGCTGCTATGATACCAGAGTCTCCACCATTGAGGGATGCCAAGGCTGTCATTGAAGACAGCGTTCCTATCTTGTCTGCTGATGAAATCGTCCAATGGAAACGCATGTACGAGAATCCGACGAGAGCTTTTACTTTCTCCGAAGGGATCCTGGCTATGGGAGGACTGAGCCCCTTCTATTCGGTTCGACCCAAGGCCTTTTTTGGCAAGAAAGGTATTTTCTTGTTCTAGGCTTGTTATGTATGTCTTTATTTTTAGGGGTTTGTGTAGTCATCTTTAGTATTTCTTTTGTGTAGAGATGACTTTGTGGGGGTTGCTTCAAGGGGATTCCAGAGATGTTAAATTTGTGGTTGATGATAAGGTTGTACCGGGTTTGAACAGGGGTGTTGAGGTGAAGGTTACCGGAGGATCAGTTCAGGCAGGGGGCTCTGCTACTGTGGGGGGAGATGAGGAGGCTTCCTCTGATGGAGAGGAGAGCTCCCCCGATTCCCTTCAAGTGAAGAATTCTAGCCATGATGATGAGGGAGACCTGGAGAGTCGTCTGGCTCATAAGCGAAAATTTGTTAGTCCCAAGCAAGTCCCGGCCCCGCGTGGTATCCGGCTGAGGCTTCGAAGTGCCAGTGGCCAAAAGGTCCCTCCTACGGCAAAAGCTGCTTCTGAACTTCCTCCTACCGGGGTTAAAGGCTCTTTATCTAAGTATTTCCGATCCTCCAGTCTTGTGAGTGAGCCTTTGTTGGTAAGTCTTCTATTTTGATGCAGCGGGTTCTTAGTCCCTTGTTGTTTTTCTGGGTTAAATTTGTTCTGATAGATTTCAAATGTTTTCTCCCCTTTTTTTGTGTTTGGAGCAGGGAAGCTCTCATGCTCCTATTGAGATCCCTACTGCCCCTTCCTCTTCTCGTGTTAGGGACAAGACTCCTGAAGTAAGCGTTGCCCGTATTACCCCAGCTTTTGAGATCTCTCCTCATCATGCCACTGGGACCAGCAAACCTTCTCATTTTGAGGGTTTTGCTTCTTGATCCCTTTGGCTCCCTTGTTTGCCGATGCCCTTCTGGTTTCCTATTTCCTAAGTGGAAAATTACTCAATCTTCAGTGGTGGGGACCCCTGAAACTGCCCAGGACTTCTTAACTCATGTTGTTCCTCCCTCCCATAGGTTTATGAATTCTGCTTTGAGAGATGATCTCTTTGATGATCAATACAGCATGTCGCTTTGTGAAGGGCTTTTCAGGGGTGTTGGCGTGTTACAACAAGTTGATGATCTGAGGAAAGAGAATGAGGGGCTCAGGAGTGACCTTAAAACATCTCAATCTGTTGCTGCTGAGCTTCGGTGTCAGGTGGTTGAGGCCGAGCGTAAACTGTAGGAGGAGAAGGTGCATAACCTTTCTCCCTTCTCTCTTTTTTTTTGTTTGATTCCTTTTGGATCTTTTGTAACATCTTTTACTCAGGGGGCTTGTGTCATGCTGGAGCGGAGAGAGCGAGCTTGGGAGAGGGAGATGGCAGCTTTGGTAGAGGAGAAGGAGGAGCTAGCCGCCGGGCTGAAGCATCAGAGGGAGCTTAACTCCGTTTCTCAAAAAGATCTGGATATGATGTATGCTGAGTATGGAATGACGTCGGATGATAACCAGAGGTTAGCCAAGGAGAAGCACTGGTTGATCACCGAGGGCTTCAGGGCCTTCCTTACTGCCGTCTCCCAGCCGGAGGAGTTTAAAAGCAGTCTTGAACAAGTCTACAGGGCCTACCGGGACGTGGGATATCAAGCAGGCTTAAAGGATGGGTATGTTTATTCAGCTCAAGGCTTGGGTAGGAAGGAGACCCCTCTTTATGATTCCAAGGCCAAGAAGCGGCTATCTAAGCTGGATAAAGAGTTTGGGGGTAAAACCCCTGCCCTTCTTGAAAAGATCCTTGAGGGCCCCATGATGTCTATTGATGAGTTGAAAGCCCTGCTGACTCCCCCTGGTCCCTCTTCTCCGAAGTCTCTGTCTGGGGGTGATTCCCAGTAGTTTTAAAACACTGACAATTTTGATATGGTTGTAACTTTAAACAATGACGCTCCTTAAAATACTGTTAACTTTTGTATGGGGGAGGGCCTTCATGTCGAGGCTCTCCCGATATCTATCGTATGGCCCGCTAGCCATCTTTTGACTGTTATATTGTAGACTTGTTTTTGTTATTTCTGGCGTGTTGTTCTTTTGCAGGTGTTCTTACCGGGAGCTAGCCGAGTGCCTTCCTGGAGACTTTGGCTATTTGTAGCATGTTTGCAAAAACTCTATTAGTCTGTTTTACTAGGTTTTCTAGTTTGTTTGTATGTATGTTAGCCTTTCTTTCAGGGTTAGCAAGATTCCCTATTGTATTTATGTAGGTTTGCTTTGTAGTTTATACATAAAGAGTTTCTTTTTCTTGATGTACATGTGTTAGCTCTTTTTGTAGTTTGCTTACAAAAATGTGTCGTTTTCTCTTTGTGGTTTGCTTCATAAACCAGGATTGTCTGTTCGAGGACAATCTTTTGGACAAGTTTATAATGTTAGATTATGTTTTCTAGCATGTTTGTCCGTTCCCTTTGGGCTAGCTAGGCCCTGTATTGCCCCACAGCCGAGCGTTTTGGTATGTTGAGTGTACCTTTTACACGTGTGCTTGTTTGTTTTAGGTTTGTTGTTTTTTGGGCACGTCTGCCCTGACACAATACCTGCGTTTTTATCAAAAGGAACAAGTGATCTGTTCATTATCATATATTCCTTGGGGACTATGTCCTCCCGTACAAGGTTTTACAAAAGGTTTTCTTTGGGGTAATCCCTTAACTAGTAGTTAGTTCTTTACAAAAGTGGCCCCCTGGTCGTTTCCCCTTGAAGGCATCTTCAGTTTTCATATGTGGTATTTCCTGAGTTGCATAAGGTTCCATGTCCTTGGAACTTCCTTGCCTTGAAGTGTTTCCAGTTTGCAGCTTCCCTTGCCGTTTGCCCAAGTAACCCGGTAGGGCCCTTCCCAGTTAGGCCCTAGTTTTCCGGTGCTCTCTTGCAAGCTAGCTTCGTTTTCCCTCAAGACTAAGTCTACAGGAACAAGATTGAGCTTTTTCATCTTGGCATTATAGTAGCTTTCAAGCTGTTTTTCGTATTTGGCTTCCCTGATCGCTGCTATTTCCCTTCTTTCTTCAAGCAAGTTCAGGTTTATTCGGAGATCTTGTTCATTCTTGGCTTCCCTGAGCTTCATCATTGCCGTTGGGGATCCTATCTCAGCGAGAATAACAGCCTCTGTCCCGTAGGTTAGGCTGAAAGGGGTTTCTCCGTTGCAATCCTTGGGGGTTGGTCCTATATGCCCATAGAACAAAAGGCAACTCCTCCAACCATCCCTTTTGCTTCCTCCCGAGCCTCCCCTTCATCCCCTTAATAACACTTTGATTTGCCCTTTCCACCAGTCCGTTGCTCTGAGCATGGGTGACGCAGGTGAACACCTGGCGTATGTGCATTTGTTCGCACCATGGTTTGAAGGGCTTTCCTGCAAATTGAACCCCGTTGTCACTGACCAGCTCCTTCAGCACCCCATATCTACATATGATGTTATCCAACATGAAACGCCTCATCTGTTCTCCTGTAATCTTTGCCAGGGGCCTGGCTTCGACCCATTTAGTGAAATAATCTATAACGACCACCACATACTTGACCCCTCTTGGACCCTCGGGGAACGGACCAATAATGTTAATGGCCCACTTTTGGAAGGGCCAAGATGTTGACACAGGTATCATTCGGTGTTTATGACGGTGTGTCATGGGTGCATGGATCTGGTAGTTGTCACATTTCTTGATCTCCTCTGATACTGTCTCATACATTCTGGGCCAATAAAATCTCGCATTCATCACCTTTGCCACTACTGTCCTTGGCCCAGAATGCATACCTCAAATACCCTCATGTATTTCTCTAATCACATACTTAGCTTCTTCACTATCGACACACTTCAAGGATGAGCCCAGATATGACCTTCGGTAAGTTCTCCGCCAATCAGCTCGTATTGCAAAGCTTTGACTCTTACCTTCCTGGCTGCCTAGTCTCCCTCAGGTAGTATTCCATCTTTTAGGAATCTTACAATTGGTGTCATCCACGTTTCCTGTGCGTTTTCAATCGCAGCTATCTCTTCTGTGCCAAAGGAGGGGGAGGTTAGGACCTCCACCTTGACTTCTCTTGCTAGGTGGTCAAATGCCATGGAAGCCAGCTTGCTAAGGGCATCAGATTTCCTGTTTCTCCCGCGGTGGATGTACTCTAGCTTGAAAGTCTTGAAGGCCTTGGCTATTTCTTTCACTTTGGCCACATACTGAACCATTACATTGTCCTTGGCCTCGTACTCCCCGTGGTACTGCTTGACGACTAGTTGCGAGTCGGTACTGGCTTCCACATGCCTTGTTTTCATCTTCTTAGCCAACCTTAGCCCTGCCAAAAGGGCTTCATATTCTGCTGTGTTGTTGGTATTTTCGAAATCCAGTCTGATGGCATAGGTTAGCTCAACTCCTTCAGGGCTGATCAGTGTGATGCCCGTTCCATTTCCTTCTTCGCTGGAGGCCCCGTCTGTGAACAGTTTCCACATTGCCTCATCCTCCTTTTCTTTTTCCTCCTTCTCCAGGGCCTCCCACCTCAGGAGCTATTTTTCTTCGTCCTCTGGGACCTCTGCCAAGAAGTCAGCCAGTATTTGCCCCTTCATGGCAGTTCTGGCTTTGTATTCCAACGAGTGTTCTCCCAACTCAACTGCCCTTTTGGCCAATCGGCATGAGAGCTCCGGTCTCCTGAGTACCTTTTGAAGTGGCTGGTCCGTCATTTACGTAACTTTATGTGCTTGGAAATACCTTCTAAGCCTTCGGGAAGCGAATACGAGAGATAGAGCCAACTTCTCCAAGGGCATGTAACGCTCCTCCGGACCTTTGAGTGTCCTGCTGATGAAGTATATGGAGATTTGCTTTCCCTCTCTTTCCACCATCATTACCGCACTTATGGTTGTTTTTGAGGTGAACAAATATAGGAGCAAGTCTTCCCAAGGGACTGGAGTAGCTAAGGTCGGGAGATTACAGATGTAGTCTTTCATTTCTTGGAAAGCTGTCTCAGCTTCTGGGGTCCATCTGAACTTGTCTGTCTGGATACAGTCCTTCAGCACCTTCATGAAGGGGAGGGTCTTCCCTTCCTCTACCCCGAAGCGACACTTCCCAGGGTTTTCTCCGGATAAGCTTTGATCCCTCCCTTGGTGACCACTACTCCCAGAAACTTCCCTTCCTCTACCCCGAAGCAACACTTCCCAGGGTTCAACTTCATATTCACGTCCTGCATGGCCCGGATAGTCTCAGCTATATCATCTATCATGGCCATTTCTGTTAAGCTTTTTATGACAATGTCGTCGACGTACACCTCCAGGTTCCGTCCCTGTAGCTCCTTGAAGAGAGTGTTCATAAACCTTTGGTAAGTGGCCCCCGCATTTTTTAGTTCGAAGGGCATCTTGGTATAGCAAAAGGTCCCTTCGTCTGTAATAAAAGCGGTCTTTTCCTCGTCTTCCATTGACATTTGTATTTGATGATATCCTTTGTAAGCGTCCAAGAAGCACTTCAGGGGGTACTGAGACAGGGAGTCCACTTGGACGTCTATCTCTGGGAGGGGATAGCAGTCCTTGGGGCATGCTTTATTCAAGTCTTGAAAGTCAATGGACATTCTCCACCCCCCATCTTTTTTCTTGACCATGACTGGGTTAGCAACCCATGATGGATACTTCACTTCTCTTACTATTCCTGTTCTGAGTAACTTCCTGGTTTCTTCACAGGCTGCCCTTCTTTTGCTGGGACCCATGCTTCGTTTCTTTTGCTTTACCGCCTTGCCCATGTGTATGTGCTAAGTCGATGCTCGGTCAGACTTCTTGGGATTCCCATCATGTCTCTGTGTTGGAACGCAAACACGTCCATGTTTAGGAGAAGCAGTTCTTTGAGGGAACTTTTGCATTTGTCGCTCAGGTGGCTTCCCACCTTGACTGTTTGCTCCGGGAACCTGTCACAAAGGACCCCATTCCTCTACTCCTTCTTTTTGAGACTTCTCAGACACTCCCCCTCAGAAACAGAAGACACTACCTCATACGAAGATTTTACCCAGGCCAAGCCCTTTGGCGTTTGGAACACTAAAGCTCCATGTGGGGGTGAGGCTTGTGCCTGTAAGTCACCAATCCCGGGTCTTCCTAGGATTGCATTGTATTTTGAGGGTGCCCGGACCACTGTGAAAGTGAGGGTTATAGTTCGGGTACGATCCCCTACCCCAACAGTAAATGGGAGCCTGATTTTTCCCAGGGTGTGCGACACACTATTGTTGAAACCAACAAGGGGGATCGAGTCTTCCTCCAGCCTGTCCCTTACATCCCTGTCAAACCTTAGGAAACAATGTTCATATATTACTTCTACTCCGTTTCCCCCGTCTACGTGTATCCTGGCTACCTTGTGCCTGGCTATTATGGCCGAAATGTTGAGGGGGAGCCTCTGCACCTCGTTTTCCTCCAGGTGTGGCATCAATATGGGAGCTCTCATGCGGTCCGGGGGACCTAGGACCCTAGCTTTCACACTCCTAGTAGTGTTAAGCTCATTCCTTCGCCTGATCATGTCTACATCTGCCCTTCCAGGCTCCCTGACATCCTTTCCCTTGCGATCCCCTCCCCCTTCTTTGATTTCTCTAACCAAGTGAGCCAATTTACCCGTCTTTACCGCGGCCTCTATTTCCCTTTTTAGGTACATGCAATCATCAGTCTTTTGACCGAAGCCCCGGTGGAAGTCACAGTATTCGTTCAGTTGTGTCTTTGGTCCCGGCTTTATGGGTGGTGGCCTTGGAAAAGAGTTCTTCACCCTCTCAGTAGCCAATATTTCACTCGGGGTTTTGGTGAGAGGGGTGAAGCTATCAGAATAAGGGGGTAACCCCCTACCCTAGGGTCTGTATGGGGAGTATGTGGGCCTTGCCCTGTCATGCAACATCTTATCAAAAGCTGGTTTTTGTGAGTAGGGCGTACCTTTTTCCGGGAGTTTTGGAGTAGGATTGCTTCTCCGGGTCGGGGTGTCTATCTCCTTAGCTTTGCTGACCGTGTCTTTGCCCCTGATAAAGGCCCTGACCCTGTCCATGATATTATCGAATGAATATGGGAACTCCTCCCCTAGCTTTTCACACAGCTGTGCATGCTTTAGTCCGTTGATGAAACTGTTGATCATCATGACCTCCGGGACATCCTTGATGTTCATACTTTCTTTGACGAACCTCTCCATGTACTGGTCTATCCGTTAATTGTCCCTTTGCCTTATATGCATGATTTCGTTTGGGTTTTTGATCACTTTTCTTTGTTGGCCGAAGTTCCTCAGGAACTTCTCACTTAACTCTTCGTAGCTGTCAATTCCTCCTGGGGGAAGGCTGTCAAACCAGAGCCTGGCTCTCTCCGTTAAAGTTTGTACAAACATGTGGCACCAAACCGGCATAGGCCACCGTCCCAGTTGTCCTGCACCTTTGAAAGCATGGAGGTGATCCTCAGGATCTCTTGTCTCGTCATACCTGTCGAAGTTCGGAGGCAGCTTGGTTTTGGAGGGCATGGGTGCTTCAGCGATTCTCCTGGTGAACTTTGAAATCTCGGCCAAATCCTGAGGGAGGTATGGCTAATCCAGACCATCGTCACTTTGATTCTCCTTTTCCTTTCTGTTTCTTCCCTGTAATGAGGTCTTCTCTCTCCTCCGAGGACATCTGCTTGAGGACTGTCATGAAGGTTTCTAGAGGGTCAGTGCCAACGTTTTTGCTTTGTGGATCTACTCCTTCCTGGTTGGGTGGTGTGACAAAGGACAGCCTAGCCCTAAGGTTGTCGAGTCTCTCCCGTCTTTCTAGATCCTCGAGATGTTTTTTCAACTTCTCCCTGTGCATGGCAACGAAATCTGGAGTGATGGCCTCCTCCTTCTCCAGGGCTTCTACCTGGTTTTCATTTTCTTCCTCGTGAGTGATGTCCTCCACTGTGACCTTATCATGATCGTTTTGCACCGTTTGGATGGTTCGTGAATGTTGGGATTGAACCCTACCAGAGGAACAGATAATGTAAAGCCAAAACCGGATCACATCAGTGGACTAACAATAAGCAGCAGCCTACACTTTGCTCTCCCCTTGAATGTGGCTCAAACATCTGATATGCTCCAAAGTAATGCCTATATCAACCTCTGCTGACCTACAACTGCTGATCAACACAAAGACTGATGAAGACTAAAAGCCCTGCTGTTCAATCTGCTGCCTTGTGTCAAGCACTGCTGTTCATGACAAGTACTGCTAGGTTCACAGCAGTGGAATGATGCAGCAGCATTTCTATTCATCTTATGTAAACTTTATACACTATCAGTAGTTAGCAAAGCAGTTGTTGTATAGATCAGTAGATAGAGTTTGTTAGGTTGTTAGATGTCACTTTCATGGTGACGTCAGCTTTGATGCCTCAGTGGTTTGGATTGTCTATAAATGTAACAGTACTTGATCGTTTTGAGTGAGTTCTTATCCTCAATTCAATCCTTTCATCTTGCACAACCAACCTTGGGGCATCAGGCTGAGGGGGAGCTTAGTATTGTGAGCATGCTCGTAAACTTTTGATTTTCATTATAATCATTCAACTCAATGAGAAAGCATGTGTTTATCAAACTATTCTCTTCTTTGATTATGTTTATGAAGTTTGTATTCATTTCCGCTGCACTTTACATTGTTTTATATCCATTGATTTGTCAAATTCTTTTAAACAAGCATAATCATGACAGCCTCCGATCCTAACAATTGGTATCAGAGCTTGGACAGTCAAATTCGATCTAACAATCAATTTGACATAACAGTTCAGCTCAAAATTCATTGATACTAAGGTTGATTGTGTTTAGTTGAAAAAGAGAGCAACGAGAAATCATGTTCAAAATGATGAATCTAATACTCTGTAAAACAACCAAGATGTCATAAGATTCACAAATCTCAAACAACTAGTGATATCATGCATAAATCACTCATAATCCCCAGATCTGGAAACTTATCTGGTAACTATGATATGATTATCTTCATTCAAAATTGATTTCAATTGTTCTTATGGAATTTGTGCTGATTTCATCATGTTTTATACTAAAGTATGAACCTCAGATTAACAAAACCTATGTTCATAATAAACATTAGTGTTTTGCTAACATAGAAAGAGGGAAATAAAGCTTTAGTCATGAAATCTTATGTGTTAAAAAGCAGGTTGAGAATCCTCAGAAGGACCAAATCAACTCTGTCAAAACACATGAAGAAAATCTGGGGTCAAAACAGTCCAAATCATATGTAATGTGAGAATTGGTAATAAAACATGTACAAATGTGGCCAGATCTCTCAAAACATTGCTGAAAATGATTTTGGACTGATGAATGGAAAGGGTAAAAAGGGAAGAAGAAAATGAACAAAACTCAAAGTGTGCTTATCTCAAAACTTTTGAAGCCAAAAGAAAAGGAGTATAAGCATAAAACACTTATGAGGTCAAAGTTGGGTAAATAGTGGTCATCTTGCAACTGTGTGCATCCATCAAATACAGGAATTGTTCAGGTAACAATGGCATCTCCAGTGATTGACCTTAAAAGAAGAATTTACAATCAATTGACAAGAGAATTAAACAGTGGTCAAAATAACTTGAGGGTGATATGATCATGAGCTTGTTTAGAAAGTTACCAGATCCGTTTGATGTTATTTTCAAAAAAAAAAATTTACAAAAAGTTCTTCTCAGAAAAAAACCAGATATATTATTTTTTTACATATAATATATTGTGTGCTTTTACTCATTTTTGATAGTAAAATGTTCATCTCTGGTCAGGATGTAATTTCCTTATTTTTGTGTGAAATTACTATTCCTAAAACTAGTCAAAAGGAAATGGTACACATGTCAAGGTCATGTCAAGCTCAAGTTAGTTTATCACTAATTAAAAATTGATTATAAAATGATTTTGAAATACTAAGATACTCATGTTCTAATTCAAATAATTAGACATAAAATGAGTAGCCTTAGTAGAAAAGTCTTCATCTCTGGGATGCTAAACCAATGTCAGGGATAATGAACATGTGGCAAAGCCCTGAACAAAGATTTCTGAGATAACTGCTGGAAATTTAAACTTGAGAATTTACATTCAAAATGTAAATTGTTGAGTATAGCATTTCTGAAACTAAACAGATGTTGGACATGATATTGTGCTTAGACAAGACAAAATCAATACCCACCTCTGATTAAGCAGATGCTAAAATTATTTGTCAGAAGTCAAAACACTGTTGCACAAACAGTTGTTATAATAATGACCCTCATTATTGCTTTATACCACTGTTGTACCTTAAATGCTGTTGTGCCTCAACATATGCTCTCTAAAGTTTGTCCACCGCTAAAAGTCAACCCCTGCTCCTTGAAAAACTTGAAAAACACTGATGTTCAAAATCATTGTTCTATCCACTGATATACTATCCACTGATAGTAAAAATCATCCACTGCCTCACTTTGTTACTGTTGTAACTACTGATGGTTGATCCATCAGTGGCTGTCAAAACAACTGTCCTCCATTATTTACTCTTTCATCAGGTGTTGACATGTGGTCAGCTTCTTAGTCGTCAGATCGTTATAACCGCTGCCACATTAGCATTCACTTTTTCCCTAAAATAAAACCTTGATTAAACCCAAACAGGGGCTCACACTGTCGAATTGAATTCCAAAATTCTCTTCTCAAAGCAGTTTCCCACACTTCTTCACAAAAACTTTCTTCGATCTTCTTCATCAAAAATGACGAAACCAAAATCGAAGTCAAAATCAAAACCATCTTCTTCCTCCACCCCAACAGACGCCACTCAAATGGTTGCTGAAACCACAGAAATCCGTTACAAAGCCCCTCACAACTATGTGGGTATACTCACAAAACCCACAACCGACAACACCTTCGACTCCATCCTTGATACCCTATCTGCATCAAAGTATAAAACTTTGATAACAGCAGACGCTCCCATCTATCTAAAAACCCAGAGAGAGTTCTGGAACAATGCCACCCTTGAAAAAAAAGGAGACACTGTCACAGCCATCAACTCCTCTATACAGGGTAAAAAGATCCAAATCACTCCACAATCCATTTCAGAAGTCTTCAAACTCAATGATTTAAAAGGTAAAACCTCATTTTCTAAAGCCGAGTTGAAAAAGGACTTCATAAACAGGGGCTATGCAGAACAACCAAAAAGGGATACCTTACAAAAAGGCTATTTCCCTTCTGCACCCAGATTTTTGTTTCACACACTATTGATGTGTGTTTCCAATAAAACAACGTCTTTTAATGAAATACCATCGAAAATTCAATGCCTGGGGTATGCAATTTTAAACAATGAAAACTTTAATTACTCCCAGGAAATATTTGATGATTTGATAAAAAACGTTGATAATAAAGCATTTCTGCTCTTTCCAAGATTTTTAAGCTACTATTTTGAACAAAAAATTGTAAAGGAAGATGCAGAATTGCCCAAACAAGGTGCTTCTTTTAAAATAAACTGTTTAACACCTGAAACATTCTCTAGAATGTTGGCACCAATAAAAACAAAAGCAGAGGTGCCTGAGCAGAATTTAGCAGATGAAACTAATCCTCATGTATCTGCTGCTGAGCCCACTGCTCCAGGTGATCAAAGCAGCACACCCACTGTTTTGAAACCCACACCTGCCACCACTAAAAAGACCAAAAAGAAAATATCCTGAAAGCCCACCAAACCCAAAACAAAGGCACCTCTGGAAGATGAGATCCCAGAGTCAATGCCAGTGACAACACAAAAGTCACCAATAACCACTACTGCTACTTCCTCACAGCAGATGGAGGAAAGATCTCAACCCTTGCCTCAAACTCCTCCTGCATCCTCACAAAAGGATCAGGTTGTAAACATAGGGACACCACAATATGAAGCTCTGGACCCACTCGGATCCATCTTCCACAGTCCTGATCCCAATGACATGTCTCTTTCAACCCCTTTACCCTCACCCCACATAATACCACCATCCACTATACCCTTGTTGCATGCAGCTGATGTTACTCAGACACAAACCAGTTCCCCTCAAACACCTATCACTGAGAGTATACTTCAACAGGTGACTGGGTCTGATGTTGACATTTCTGTTATCCTAGCAACAACTGAGGAGGTTACACTGCAGGAATTACAAGTAATTCCTGTCAGTAGTTCAAGTGGAGCAGCCACTACAAATGTTGAACGCACTTGTTTACATTTGGACAGTGGTTACATTCATAAGACTCCCTTGAAGGCAATTTCTTCAATAGCACCAGTGAGAACCACCAGTGAGTTTGTTTTAACTACTGGCAACATCAAAAGGTTATCAAGTGCTGAATAAAGAAGTCCCCAGTACCAAGAACAAGGGGCATCAATGGCTGATTTTTGGGACTCTGTTCCTAAGTCATTCATTGGTAATACCACTGCTGGTGGGGATTCAGATGATCCTGTTAATTCAGGTACTGATTCAAAATATCAGGAATTGACGGGCAGGGTTGAAAACCTGGAAACCTCAGTTGCTGAAATAAAGGACATGGTGCAGCAGCTGTTAAAAGCTCAGAAAGCCCAATCCACTGCTCCTCCTGCTCAAGCACCTGCTCAACAGGCACCTGCTGCAAATGAGTTATGGAACTTATTCCAACCACTGCTGGAACGACAAAAACATATGGCAGATCAGCAGCATGCCATACATGTTCAAAAGCTGACAAATATGGTGGAATCAAGATTCAAAGATACCCAGGCAGATATGAAAGCTATCAAAGCTCACATTCAAAGTGCCTCTGGAAAAGTTCCCTCCACTATTCTCTTCATGAACGAACCCTTCTCAGATAATGCCAAAAAGGGGGAGAAGATCAAGTGGAAGAAAAAGGGAATTGATGATGGTATATATGTTGAGCCAGAAAGTAGCCAAACCAAAACTACAGTATCAACACACACCACATCACCACACCCCACCACAACTACTGTTCCACCACCATCTGTGTCTACAACACCAAAACCACCATCACCATCAAAAACAACCAAACCATCATCACCTCCTGCGAAAAAGCAGAAGACGGCAGATGTTATAACATCTGTTGTAATGGCAACAGTGGTTGAAACACCAGTTGTTTCAACTGCTGTTAGTCAGCCACTCATCACCACTCAAACAACTGCCATCACAACCCCTGCTCAAAAGCAGAAGACATCTGCTGATACATCAGTAGTTGTAATGACAACAGCGGTTGAGGCACCAGTTGTTTCAACAGCTGTTAGTCAACCATCCACCACTGCTCTCACCTTTCCTACATCACAACCAAAGCTCTTCAGCAGAAAAAGAAAGCCAATCTCTGCCGATGAAGGTATACATGATCCTAATGCTGCAAAATATCCACTAGAACTTGAAGCTATCAAAAATGAGATTAGGCAATTCTATACAGAAGAGGATCCTTCAAAAAGAAGATTCTCCTCACTCATAAGCTACATGGCACCAGAAGATATGGATGATTACCTCAAGATCAAGGCAAAGCAAGCTGAAACAAGAGCTAAAGTTGATAGTGAAAGTGAAGGTCTAAGTGACGAAGGCATTGCTAAAAGACTGGAGTTCTACTTCACAAAAGTAAAGCAGATAGAAGAATTTGCACAAGACCTAAACAAAGAAAAGGCTGATCAAAAGAAAAGGTTATGAAAACAATATCTAGCCTACATCATGAAAGAGAAATTCTATCTTGCTGAAGAACAACAGTTCGAAGAATGGCCAATAGTCGCTCTAAAGCATGAGGCAGAAAGGATTGAGAAAATCAAGAATGATCCTACAAAGAAGAAGAATGCTCCAAACTGGAGTAAATACAAAAAGCTCATTGCTGACCTAACTGCTGAGTATAAAGGAAAGAAAAAGGAGATGGTGGATGCTAAAATGGATACTGCGGAAGCCATATCAAAATGGTCAAAACAGCAGACTGATGAAGCCTATGAAAGGCTGAAGAAAAGAAAGATAACTGCCTCAGGCGCTTCAAAGAAACGTGAACAAATGATGAAGCTTGAGCAGCAGATTGAAAGCCTCAAAACACTATTCAAAACAGCAGATAATCCTACTCTTGTGTCAAACCAAGAAAAAGGAAAACAACTGTCTGAAGAAGAGGTCAAGGAAAAGGAAGCTGAGTACTTCAATGATGCCATCATAAAAATGGGATTAAAAGAAGAGAACTCAACAAAGCTTCAAAACCTTTTTAAGAAGGTAATAACCAATCCTGCATCACCAAACACTACAACAGGCATGACAGACATTGAAAGGCAAAAGCTGATCGAAAAAAGAGACTGCAGAAGACATAGCTGCAGCTAACAATGTTATTGAAATGGCTTTTAAAAGAATGTCTGAAAGTCTGCAAGTGTTCACAAGGCCATCATCTCCAAACTCATCAAAGAATAAATCTCTCCCAAGAAACCCATTTGGTTTAAAAATACTAAAGTAGATATCTGATCAAAAGACCCACGTATTGACTCTGGTCAGAACCAATGGTGAAGTGAAGTACATATCAAGGAAAGAAGCACTAGGCCTTAGTGTTGAAGATTTGCAGGATCTCCTTGAACTTACACTGTGTAGGGATGAAGATGATCTAAGTTAGAAGGAATTTGAAGCTGAATTTAAAAGTCAAGCTAAGGAACTTTTGGTGAGAAATAAAGGTCCTGAATAATGAGGGGTTTTGGCATTATCTGTTCCAGGGGATATTGTTGGGATTGAACCCTACCAGAGGAACAGATAATGTAAAGCCAAAACCGGATCACATCAGTGGACTAGCAATAAGCAGCAGCCTACACTTTGCTCTCCCCTTGAATGTGGCTCAAACATCTGATATGCTCCAAAGTACTGCCTATATCAACCTCTGCTGACCTACAACTGCTGATCAACACAAAGACTGATGAAGACTAAAAGCCCTGCTGTTCAATCTGCTGCCTTGAGTCAAGCACTGCTGTTCATGACAAGTACTGCTAGGTTCACAGCAGTGGAATGATGCAGCAACATTTCTATTCATCTTATCTAAACTTTATACACTATCAGTAGTTAGCAAAGCAGTTGTTGTATAGATCAGTAGATAGAGTTTGTTAGGTTGTTAGATGTCACTTTCATGGTGACGTCAGCTTTGATGCTTCAGTGGTTTGGATTGTCTATAAATGTAACAGTACTTGATCGTTTTGAGTGAGTTCTTATCCTCAATTCAATCCTTTCATCTTGCACAACCAACCTTGGGGCATCAGGCTGAGGGGGAGCTTAGTATTGTGAGCATGCTTGTAAACTTTTGATTTTCATTATAATCATTCAACTCAATGAGAAAGCATGTGTTTATCAAACTATTCTCTTCTTTGATTATGCTTATAAAGTTTGTATTCATTTCCGCTGCACTTTACATTGTTTTATATCCATTGATTTGTCAAATTCTTACAAACAAGCATAATCATGACAGCCTCCGATCCTAACAGTGAACTTGGTGGTGCTGCCATATTGTTTCTTCTCGAATGGGTTACACAACGTCTGTGTTTTGGAGTGAGAAAATCAGCTAGACTGAAATGTCCCACTGATGGCGCCAATGTCGAATACCCAAATCCCTGATGACGTTCAGAGGGTCTTCGCTGACGTCGGAATATCCCAGCCTTCGTTTGCTACAAAAAAGGAAACTGTTAGTCTCGTCACGGAGGGCCCCCGGGGGGGGATCCGTGACCAAGCTCCGGCATGAGAATAAGTATACTTGCCGGAGAGCATGAGAAGCTTATTCCGATGAGTATGATCACCGGAATATTTCTCTATGGTGTGAATCTAATAAATATGTGTGTGTATTTAATGTAGATGAATTATGGTCGGAATAAATGTGAGAGTATTTAGTGTGATACCTTGGGCATGCCTTTAAGATCATCCTTTACCTTCCTTATATAGCCGGAAGCCCTTATCTCTTCAATGGGATTATACCGAGACGATCCAATGGGTTCTATCAGACTTTGGGGGACTCAGACACGTGTCTGAGCCCCAACGGTAAGATCGTCCTCTCATTTAATGGTGCCGGCTGGATAGTACAGTGCCAACCGGAGATACCATTCTTGTCATGCATTTAATGCTTCCTTTCCCTTGTTAAATATCTCTGTTTCCCGCTCAATTTATGAGAAAATCCCTTAAGGGGCAAGATTCAGCATTTGGGCTTTTATTTGCTAGGCCCATGTGATAGTAGCCCAAGACGGGTAAATGGGACAACCCATAGGCCCGTCGTCAGAAGATTTATGATATATGTAAATTAAATTGTCCAAAGTTTATGGGTTATAACCTTTTTATACATGAATAAATCATCAATTAAGAAATATGTCTATTTGTTTGTATTATCTATACATATAATACAAGAAACCAATTGATGGACACGTTTCAATACGAGAGACATCTATTTTTTAGTTTTCTTGCCATATATTTATGTTTATTTTTATCTTAAAAATTACAAGTTTAAAATAATTTATCAAGTTATCCCATATTTTAGGTTGACGTTTATCTATAACTATATCTCTATATTTATATTTATCTTCTAATATAATCTTTATACTTATCTTTACTTTATTATTTTGCGAGTAAATTGCACAAAACGTCCTTTATGTTTCCTCAAACTTGCAAGTTCAAGCCTTAATGTTTAAAACTTGCTAAAAACATCCTTTAAGTTCATTTTTGTTGCTGGTTTAATCCTTTATGACTAACCAAGTTAATTATCTGAGTTTATTTCCCTCACATGCCTAACATGTGAGGATCCCACTATCGTTTGATGACCAACATCAACTGACTCGCAAAATGGAATGGGGATGTGGCGCAAACACAAAACTGCCTGAAACCCAAGCGAAATTGTCTCTTTTTTCACCGGAGATGTAGTCCAAACACAATTGGATCTCATAAATTTATGGGGCCATTCACATGGAGCAAGCCCCTTTTCATTCCAAGCTATCAACATCCACTCGGAGGAGAGATCCAGCCCGCGTTTCGCTGACTAAATGCCAAACAAGCCATATTTGCATGTTAATAGCCTCATGTTAGTTCTATATGTGAATTCAAACTGAAAAGTGCATATCATTTTTTGTAATTGTTTTCCTCTTTAGTTTTGATTACTTGATTGAGATTACTTGTATTAAGTAGGGAAGAATAAAAACTAATATTTAGGTACAAAGTAATGGATCATGAATGGGGAAAGAAGAAATAAGTGGATTTAATGGGACTTTAGTAATACATAAGTTTATAACCTAATAATAGAAAAATAAAAAAACAAAGTAAAATGTTCTAATATGTAAATAGTATATCAAAGTTCTTTTTACCAAAAACGTATTTTGACAATTGTGTGTGTTAACTGATTACATTATATTTATTCAAACCGTGTAGTATACGTGCTTATTCAACTCATGTTATACACGGGTAATTAAAGATGTAACATTTTTTATTATATAAAAATATATTTAGTCAACACGTGTAATACACGGGGTTTGTCACACCCCGATTTCCACGTGTCACCGGTGGGCCCGGTGTGGGGTACAGTGACGTAGTTGGCATCGTCATAGACAATCAACACAATATAATAATGCACAGCGGAAGCAAAATAGATACATTTCAACTTTTAAATAAAGTGCAATAATAAATATCACAGTAGTTGAAACGGATCCACGGGCGGATCAAATAAAATAAGATAAAAATTGTTCAACAGATATTTTGTCGTCCGAGCTTGCGAGACTATAGTGGACGCTCTTAGGAAACAGCCAGCCTAATTTCGTATAGTACCTGCACTTAACCTTTTGGGAAAAATACGTCAGTTTACACTGGTAAATACAAATCGACCGACTCATTTTGAAAATGATTTAAAATTGATTTAAATGCACAAGGCATAAATATTTTTATTAACTTGGGATAATTATATAATATAAACTTGTGAACAATTTACATGCACTCGTATCTTTGGTGGCCCGGGATCTACTGTCCGGGCTAAGAATTAAATGACACACCACATTAAAGAGTTATACACGCCGAGCACGCCTACACCCCGTGCTCTGGTCGTAGCCATCTCGTAAGATAATGCCAAGGATATCCGGGACACGGTCAATAACCCCCCAAAGCCTAAAGTAAGACAAGACTGTTTAAACGAGTCGCACAAGCTATTCAAGACTGTACACCCATAAGGTGCAGGACTTGTGCGCCCGATCAAGCGGTATTTTAAATACCGTACCCCAAGCCCGTATAGGGAAAATAAGTCAAAATGTATTTACCTGAGCAAGTATGTAACACAAACGGTAAGTGTGGTAGCTTTTACTGGGCCTCCTAATCTGGAACAAAGGTTTATAATTAACCTATTAGATTCCTAACGGGTCTTTTATTTAAGCCTAAGCTTTGACCGGTTAGTTTTAAGAATGATACGCTTTACGCACGATTAAGCGAA
Source organism: Helianthus annuus (assembly GCF_002127325.2). Taxonomy (NCBI): domain Eukaryota; kingdom Viridiplantae; phylum Streptophyta; class Magnoliopsida; order Asterales; family Asteraceae; genus Helianthus; species Helianthus annuus. Next base: position 140,149,155 of record NC_035436.2, read on the forward strand.
AGACCGGATAGAATGTGATTTAGACCCGACAAGTTTGAATACTTGTATAATATGGGTATACTAAATACATTCTGGATTTTAAGGTAAAAATGATAAGGTTTGACCCGTTTCGGTCAATTTACGCAAACTAGTTACGTAAACCGAACCGAACGCAAAAAGGGCGTTACGGGTAGCCAAAAGAGTCAAATGCAAGTTTCCTGAGATAATACGCTTTAAATATGATATAACATCAGTAAGTTATGTTCTATATTGCCCGGAATCATTTTAAACTCAATTTATGCCTTAGAAGGGCATTTTGGTCATTTAAAAGGTTATAAAAGAGTAAAATTAGAAATCTGAGGTTCGGGTCTAGTTCATACAGAAAATATACTTAATTTAACATGTTGTAACAGTAGGGTATGACCCATATATCAAATTTATCATTTAAAACCAAACTATGCACCGTAGGGGTATTTTAGTAATTTCACAAGGGCTAAAACTGCCAAACTGGAAACCTGAGTTCAAAATATTATACTTACTGTTATTATATGAAAATATGCAATTTACATCAGTAGGTATAAGTCTTATATGTTAAAAACGGGTATAACGCTTACTATGCGCTTAAAACGCTAAAAATGCGATTTAGAGCCGTTTCCGGGTTTATATATGAAAGCTGAGATTTTTATATTTCCAGAAGGCTCAAAATAATTTATTTAACATATAAAATCAGTAGGAAAAGGTTTCGGGTCAAAAGAATGTGTAAAACTCATTTTATGGCTAAAACGGTCAAAACCGACATAAGCCGAAATAATTAAGTGATCCAAGATACGATCAGCCAAAAATTAAATAAAAATCATCTAAAATCCCAAAATATTATATTACATCTGTTGGTAAAAAGTTTCGTATCAAAACGTGGCCAGAAACGGGTTCTACGCGAAAAGGGCCGTTTATGTAAATTTATAATATAGTTTTACGCTAATGGCCATAACTCACAATCTGGACCACCAACTGATTCGAAATTTTCGGTGCAAGTTTATATATTAGAAATGAAGATTTCTATCCTTTTACTTTTCCAAAAATCACGTTTTATATCAAAAAGGGCAAAATAGTCAACTTTGAAGCATAATCGGAAACATGCAATTTAATCGGCTAAGTATAGACTTAATCAACAAAAATTCCAGAAAGTTTTACCAAAATAACAATGGTCAAAAATACTTTCCAATACAGATGTCGAACATGCATGTACGAATCCGAATCGATAGTCTACGAAATAGTCGTTTTATAGGACTTTCGGTTCCGATTCGTATTTATACTATAGATTGTCGGGTTGATGATGATAAGACACATTCTTATATGTATTACAAGTTATTTATGATGATCAAACAGATTGCATGTCTAATATATTAACATTCAAGCTTATTTTTGTAAAAATCACTTCTGTTGACTTTTTAGAAACATGTTTGACTCGACAATTTGTATGCATATAGTGGGAATCAGAGAATACCCTTTTGAGGGTTTGTTTCCCACATAAATACCAACATATATCAGGTTTCAATTCGAGAAATGACTGAGAGAATTTCGTTTAATCAGAAAGTCAAAGTATATGAACAACCAGTTTGACTTTTAGCAATAATCAAAGCAAGAACGGATTAAGGACTGAATTAGAAGCTTACCAAGGTCCTATTGATGTTAAGCTAACACTAGAAATCGGCCTTGATGTCCAGAAGTGCTCCAGAAGTCTGCCTTGAATGTTCTTGCAATGAGAGCTTCTTGTTACAATTGCAAATGCCCAAGAATGGATGAAAAATCTGATTTAAAGCTGGAAATTCAGAGGTTACTGTATCCTAGGCATGCATGGCATTTCATTGGATCAAAAGGGGGTGAAAAACAGCTGTTTACCACCCAAAATCGGACCCAAATCAACCCAGTTCGCGACTTCTGTCGCTGGGCGCTGGGTCGCGGCCCGTGTAGCACCTCAGGCGGGCGCCTGGGGTCTGCAGATCCAAACTTGGCTCATTTGTTGCATGTTTGGTCCCTGTACTTTAGTTGCGATGGTTTGGCTACTTATCTTGACCCGTAAACCCCCAAACTTGGTTTTTAGGAACCTTAGGACTTTTACCAACATGGTAATGTCCTCGGATAATTTTGCGCTCAACCGAAAAGCCATGAAATTCGACGTTGACGCTTTTAGTCCTTCAAGTACGGTTTTGGCCATAACTTTCTCATATGTTGACGAAACTTCACGAAATTTTAACCACATATTCTAGTGAGTATATTTTAGCTTCTCAAAGCTTCGGGTCTGCCAAAAGTTCACTCAGAGGTATAAATTCAACATGTTGACACTTTTGGCCCCTATAGTTTGCAATACTTCACTTTTGTGCAATTTCCGCGTCGTATGATCCATGAACCACCCGTTTAAGGTTATAAACATTATGTAGGGTTATCATAGAGTCTATTTATCTATTGTTGACACTTTGGACCCTTATGTTCCATAGTTTTCACTGTTTGTCACTTTTAGTCCCTCTAAAGTTTGTTTTCACATACCGGAACCTTATGACACGTGTCAAGACATTATTGGACGAAATTTTTCGAGGTGTTACATCCTCACCCCCTTAAAAGAAATCTCGTCCCCGAGATTTACTGAAACAAATGAGGGTATTTCTCTTGCATCGTGGATTCCACTTCCCACGTGTATTCGGGACCTCTACGGGCATCCCATTTGACCTTCACAATAGGCACATGCTTCCTCCGAAGCTTTTTCACCTGTCGATCCTCAATCGACAAAGGTCTTTCAACAAATTTCAGACTTTCGTCTATATGTATATCTGTATGCGGTATAACCAGTGAATCGTCAGCGAAACACTTCTTCAAATTACAGATGTGGAACACATTATGAATAGCACTAAGCTCTTCAGGCAAGTTTAACTTGTAAGCGACTGACCCGACACGTTCGATAATCTCGAAAGGTCCTATGTATCTCGGGCTCAGCTTGCCTTTCTTTCCAAATCTCATCACACCCTTCCAGGGTGATACTTTAAGCAATACTTTTTCACCTACATCGAAGTGAAAATCTTTGCGCTTAGGATCCGCATAACTTTTCTGCCTATCCCTGGCAGCTTTCAAACGATCGCGTATCTGCACGATCTTGTCTGTCGTTTCAAAAACAATGTCTGGTCCAGACAACTGGACATCCCCAACTTCTGCCCAACAAATGGGCGATCTACACTTCCTACCGTATAGGGCCTCAAAAGGCGCAGCCTTTATGCTGGAATGGTAGCTATTGTTGTAGGAGAATTCAATCAGTGGTAGGTTCTTATCCCAACTACCACCCAAGTCGATCGCACATGCACGAAGCATGTCTTCCAAAGTTTGAATAGTACACTCACTCTGACCATCAGTCTGAGGATGATAAGCCGTACTAAAATTCAAACGAGTGCCCAACGATTGTTGGAAACTCTTCCAAAAATGCGACGTATATCTAGTATCTCTATCGGAGATAATAGATATAGGTATACCATGTAACGCTACTATCTTATCGACGTATAATTGAGCTAACATATCTGAGCTATACGTCTCTTTGATGGGTAGAAAATGAGCTGACTTAGTCAGTCTATCTACTATGACCCATATGGTATCATTTCCCTTTTTCGTCTTCGGCAACTTGGTGATGAAATCCATTGTCACCATTTCCCATTTCCATTTGGGAATTTCAGGTTGTTGGAGCAAACCTGACGGCTTCTGATGCTCGGCCTTGACTTGCGCACAAGTCAAGCATTTAGCTACATGCTCAGCTACTGACTTTTTCAAACCAATCCACCAGTAGTTTGCTTTCAAATCCTGGTACATCTTATCAGCTCCAGGATGAACGGAATATTTAGAGCTGTGGGCTTCCTGGAGGATAACATCCCGAAGTCCTCCATAAACTGGAACCCATATTCGTCCGTTTAGTCGTAGCATTCCATCTTTGTCGTGGGATAATTGCTCCTCAGTTACTCCCAACTTTTCTGCAGGATAGTTAGCTCCCAGCACAGCTTCCTTCTGTGCAGCTAACACCCTTTCATTCAAATTGTTTCTTATTTCAATGCGCTTGGCATTGATTCTGATCGGTTTCACCCTTTCCTTTCTACTTAAGGCGTCGGCAACCACATTTGCCTTTCCTGGATGGTATCGTATCTCGCAGTCGCAATCATTGAGAGTTTCCATCCATCGCCTTTGACGCATGTTCAATTCCTTCTGATTGAACAAGTGTTGAAGACTCTTGTGATCTGAATATATTATACACTTAGTTCCATACAAGTAATGTCTCCATAGCTTCAAAGCAAATACAACCGCACCCAATTCCAAATCGTGGGTGGTGTAGTTCTTCTCATGCACTTTTAACTGTCGAGAAGCGTAGGCAATGACTTTGCCTTTCTGCATGAGTACACAGCCCATACCAGTATTTGATGCATCACAATACACCACAAATTCTTCTATACCATCGGGCAATGTCAATACTGGCGCATTGCTCAGCTTCTTCTTCAAAATGTCGAAGGATTCCTGCTGCTTAGGGCCCCAATCAAACTTAATCTTCTTACGAGTCAGCGATGTTAGGGGCGCAGCGATTCTTGAAAAGTTCTCGATAAATCGCCTATAATATCCTGCCAATCCGAGGAAACTGCGAATCTCGGTAGGAGTCTTCGGCTCTTGCCAGTTCATGATTGCTTCTACTTTAGCGGGATCTACTTGGATACCATGCTCGCTTACTACATGTCCAAGGAATTGGACTTCTCGAAGCCAAAATTCACACTTCGAAAATTTGGCATAAAGCTTCTCTTGATTCAGAAGTTTGAGAATACAACGAAGGTGTTTCTCATGGTCAGCTTGGCTCTTCGAGTAGATAAGGATGTCGTCAATAAAGACTATGACGAACTTATCTAAATAAGGCTTGCAGACGCGATTCATGAGATCCATGAACGCGGCTGGTGCGTTGGTGAGCCCAAACGGCATCACTAGGAACTCGTAATGTCCATAACGAGTCCTAAACGCTGTCTTGTGTACGTCTTCCTCCTTGACCTTTAACTGATGATATCCTGACCTTAGGTCAATCTTGGAGAAATAGCTTGCTCCTTGCAACTGATCGAACAGATCGTCGATCCTGGGTAACGGATATCTATTCTTGATAGTGACCTTGTTAAGCTCGCGGTAATCGATGCACAGACGCATCGACCCATCCTTCTTTTTAACAAACAAGATTGGCGCTCCCCAAGGAGACGAGCTAGGTCTAATAGAACCTTTAGCTAATAAATCATCCAATTGCGTCCTCAACTCCTTCATCTCCGTTGGTGCCAATCTGTATGGTGCTCTTGCCACAGGTGCAGCGCCTGGTATGATATCTATTCGAAACTCTACTTGCCTATCTGGTGGCAAACCAGGTAGCTCTTCAGGGAAAACCTCAGGATATTCCGAAATAACAGGAATATCTTCAATCTTCGGCTTCGGCTCATCAATGGTAACTTTTTGCCATATAAATGACACATCCTTTCTGCATGCACTTGGATGCTTTGAGCATGGACACTTGCTCAGGCAATCCATGCTGGGTATCTCCTTGAATAGTAAGTGACTCACCGGACGGAGTCTTAACTATTACTTACTTTCTATTGCACAGAATCTGGGCTTGGTTACTCGACAACCAATCCATGCCTATCACTATATCAAATCCAGCTAGCTTAAAGGGAAGCAAGGATAACGGGAAAGAATGGTTCCTAATGGATATAACACATCCATCTAGAACAGTCGAGGCGGTTTCTATGGTTCCATCGGCTAATTCCACCTCATATTTCACGCTTAAGGTTTTAACAGGAAGGTTCAACAATTTACAAAACTTATCATCTACAAACGACTTATCAGCTCCTGAATCAAACAAGACTCTAGCAAAAACATCATTTACAAGAAACGTACCTGTAATGACGTTGTCGTCAAGAACTGCCTCCTTGGCGTCCATTCGGAAGACTCTCGCATTAGTCTTCTTTCCTTCATCTGCCTTCCTCGCATTCTTTGGGCAATTGGGCCGAATGTGCCCTTTCTCGTTGCAACCAAAACAAGTTGCATCCTTCATTTTCTTGCAATCCACAGCTTTATGATCTGTGGACTTGCAGATCCCACAACGTTTCTCGAAAGACTGGGACTTAGACTCCTGCCTGCATCTCCCAAAGTGATGCCTCCTACAAATCTTGCATTTGGGTTTCTCACCCGACTGATCTCCTTTCTTGAACCCCGACCCTTTCCTATGGTCGTTGCTCCCCCTGTGTCGTTTCTCAGATCTTCGTGAGGTGTCATCCTCACGTTTCCTTTTGTTTTCTTCTGAGCTCTTCAAAGCTCTCAATCTGACAACATCTTGAGTGAGGGAGAGGGATAGATCAGCTACTGATCTAAATGTAGTAGGCCTTGAAGCCTTGACGCTTGCCTTTATCTCCGGTGCCAGACCCCCAATAAATCGAGCAATCCTACGTGGCTCCGGGGTCACCAGATAAGGCACTAACCGGGATAAGGTGTTGAACGTAGTAAGATACGCTTGACAATCGAGATTCTTCATAACTAGAGACACAAAATCCGACTCAATTCTTTCAACCTCATGCTGTGGGCAGAAGTTCTCCTTGATCAGTGCTACAAACTGATCCCAGGTCATGCTATACAGAGCGGCCTTTCCAGTAGCTTATAGAAGCGACTTCCACCATGCTAACGCGTCTCCCTTGAACGACTGGGACGCGTACTTCACGACATCCCTATCAGCACATCCGCTGATATCAACCACAGTATCCATCTCGTCAATCCACGTCATACAATCGACGGCTCCCTTTTCCCTAGTGAAATCTCTGGGCTTGCAAGATACGAAATACTTGTATGTACAGGACCTGCCGTGCGTATCATGCTTCATCTTAACTTCTTGCTTTGGGACGCTGCTGTGGTTGGAGGAGTGATTATCATCCTCATCTTTCTTCGGCTCACTCTTTTTAGGAGGTGGCTTACTATGAGCCTCAGAATGAGTCTTGGGCTTTGCGTGCGTTTCTGTTCGGGTCCTACTCCGAGTACCACTAGATTCCCTGAATTGCCTATCCATAGCTTTGGCAACAGCGTTATCTATCAGTGCTTGCAACTCCGCACCGGTGACGTGAATCTTTGCATTATCTGAGTGTTCCCCAGAATGACTGTTGGTCTCCTCCGATTTGGCCATTGTAGCTTTAAGCTACAATAAAGGACAAGGTCTATTTAGAAACCTAACAGTATTATCGTTCTAGACGATCTATTAACCATGGTATCAAGAACCTTAGCAGTTAATTTAATAAATTTCATTCAAGCTCTTATTAGCAATCAAGGAATGAAAATACATATATTGGCACCATAGGCCTAGTCACTACGGACAATTACTAAATTATAAATTTAGATTTTTACAGGATTATAAATTGTACAATAAAACAAATAATCCTTTACTAGACAGAGAGTCATAAACCACAACTGTCACTATATGACATAGTCATAACCCGTAGGTATCAAGTCATTAATAGACTTGTATACAGATATAATCTGTAGATAATTTATTAAAAAGGGTGGCTTGTGTGATTCTACCGGTCACGCTTAGCCAGGAATGTTAACATATTTTCAGATGTTAACAGGGAGTTGAATCCTTTCAACCAGGTTTTACCATCATGGCCAGGCCTGTTAATAAGGCATTCAAGCTAGGTTATACCTTACTAAGATTCTTATAAATGGCAAATCAAATAAGAATTGATATTTTCCATTATTTTATTATTAAATTCATGCACATAAATAAAAATGAGAAATTCCAATTAACCATTTCAAATTTCAAATAAAGTAACTAGTACATCTTTTGCCCTAAACGGGACTTTAATTCAAATAACATGAATGACATGCTCGCGCAGGGGCTAAACAAATAACAACAACAACTAAGCAAAACAAACCCACGCAGGGGTTAACAGAACAGCATACCCTCGCAGGGGTAGAATAAGGGAAATTTACCCACGCAGGGGTAAAGTACAGAATAGATGTCCACGCAGGGACATGAGTAGATGAGATAACAATCAAAGGATTCAATGATCCTTCTTACTCTTACCCTTGAGCAAATCAAACATCTTCTTGAACATGCCACTGTTGCGTCGGCGATCAGCTCGCATCTCGTGTTGCAACTCACGTCGCATACTGTTAATCCCATGCAGGATTTCTTGAACCTGCGGCGGCGACATCATAGGCGCCGGTGGCGGTGGCTGGTACTGCTGCGGCTGTGGTGGCTGTGGCTGCTGGTAACCCGGAGGGTAACCAAAAGTAGACTGCCCAGTAGCCCAAGTGTCTCCGAGTGGACCACTAGGTGGAAGCGAGCTGTAGTTTACAGCTTGCCAATAAGGGTCTCCTGTGTAATTGTAACCCTGGGGGAATATCTGCTCGAATGGGTTAAACTGAGCTGCACTAGCATAAGCCGGAATCGGCTCTCCGTAGTTCTGCGGCGGCAGAGGCGGGATCGGTACTGAAGTGACCTCCGATACGGGATGCGGAGACTCTCCCGTCTCGGACTCCTCGGGAAGAGGCGTGTAGCGGCTGCTACCAACATGTGGAGGGGTGCCTATGCGAATCCCTCCGCGCATAGACATACGCGCATTCCTTCTTGGCCTCTGAGGCGGAGGAGGTAGAACTGGTGGCGGCGGTGGCGACGGAGTGATCACGTCGCGCCATAGGGCCTCAGATAGGTCCTGCTGTAGAGGCGGCTGCTGCTGAAGCTGCTGCTGCTGAGAGTGGTGCTGCGAGTGCACCGGCGAACCATGGCGAGACTGGAGCATCGGAGAGTTGTGGCGGCTGGGGGTGTAATACCAATCGTACTGCTTAAATCTCTCCTGAAAGCTGTCCACACCATTGTAGGGTGATCCCCTAAATGGCGACCCATCCGATATCTCGATGGGATGGTTGGGCGTACCTGACGGTGGCAGTGAAGGGTCCGTGTCCTCGTCAACTTCCATCTCGTGTCCACCAGGAAAGTGGTCCTCTGGTCCTAGTGGGTTATGACCCACTGGCTCATCCACAAAAGCATCAGGGTTGTACAGACCCTGGTAAACTGGTGTTGGGTACCGGTGAGGTGACTGATGGAGCGGTATGTAAGATCCATGAGAACCATGGGGCCCATTCTCCGAGTGGGGCCCAAATGATTGGGGTAGTGATGGCGAAGTGCTCATAGACACCGAGTGTCTAGCCGGCTCGGCGAATGATCCCCAAAGATCATTGGCTGCAGTGTGGTGCGTAGCTGACGGAGCTCGTCTGTGTGAGGGTCCTGCCTCATGATCGTGCGATGTAGCGAATCCTCCTCGACCTCTCATCCGTGGCGGCATAATGATCCTGTCAAAATTTAAACAAGTTGCACAACAGCATATATAAGACAAAGATAATAATTAAAAGTAAAATAAAATAAACGAAATGTTGAACATTTCCTAAGTTCCTTGTCTAGACTCGAAAATCGAGGAATGTGCAATTGTGTAACTGAGATTAAACACATTAGGATAGTGTTTAATTCACTCAGCGTTGGCTCTGATACCAACCTGTCACACCCCGATTTCCACGTGTCACCGGTGGGCCCGGTGTGGGGTACAGTGACGTAGTTGGCATCGTCATAGACAATCAACACAATATAATAATGCACAGCGGAAGCAGAATAGATACATTTCAACTTTTAAATAAAGTGCAATAATAAATATCACAGTAGTTGAAACGGATCCACAGGCGGATCAAATAAAATAAGATAAAAATTGTTCAACAGATATTTTGTCGTCCGAGCTTGCGAGACTATAGTGGACGCTCTTAGGAAACATCCAGCCTAATTTCGTATAGTACCTGCACTTAACCTTTTGGGAAAAATACGTCAGTTTACACTGGTAAATACAAATCGACCGACTCATTTTGAAAATGATTTAAAATTGATTTAAATGCACAAGGCATAAATATTTTTATTAACTTGGGATAATTATATAATATAAACTTGAGAACGATTTACATGCACTCGTATCTTTGGTGGCCCGGGATCTACTGTCCGGGCTAAGAATTAAATGACACACCACATTAAAGAGTTATACACGCCGAGTGTACGCCTACACCCCGTGCTCTGGTCGTGGCCATCTCGTAAGATAATGCCAAGGATATCCGGGACACGGTCAATAACCCCCCAAAGCCTAAAGTAAGACAAGACTGTTTAAACGAGTCGCACAAGCTATTCAAGACTGTACACCCATAAGGTGCAGGACTTGTGCGCCCGATCAAGCGGTATTTTAAATACCGTACCCCAAGCCCGTATAGGGAAAATAAGTCAAAATGTATTTACCTGAGCAAGTATGTAACACAAACGGTAAGTGTGGTAGCTTTTACTGGGCCTCCTAATCTGGAACAAAGGTTTATAATTAACCTATTAGATTCCTAACGGGTCTTTTATTTAAGCCTAAGCTTTGACCGGTTAGTTTTAAGAATGATACGGTTTACGCACGATTAAGCGAAAGACCGGATAGAATGTGATTTAGACCCGACAAGTTTGAATACTTGTATAATATGGGTATACTAAATACATTCTGGATTTTAAGGTAAAAATGATAAGGTTTGACCCGTTTCGGTCAATTTACGCAAACTAGTTACGTAAACCGAACCGAACGCAAAAAGGGCGTTACGGGTAGCCAAAAGAGTCAAATGCAAGTTTCCTGAGATAATACGCTTTAAATATGATATAACATCAGTAAGTTATGTTCTATATTGCCCGGAATCATTTTAAACTCAATTTATGCCTTAGAAGGGCATTTTGGTCATTTAAAAGGTTATAAAAGAGTAAAATTAGAAATCTGAGGTTCGGGTCTGGTTCATACAGAAAATATACTTAATTTAACATGTTGTAACAGTAGGGTATGACCCACATATCAAATTTATCATTTAAAACCAAACTATGCACCGTAGGGGTATTTTAGTAATTTCACAAGGGCTAAAACTGCCAACCTGGAAACCTGAGTTCAAAATATTATACTTACTATTATTATATGAAAATATGCAATTTACATCAGTAGGTATAAGTCTTATATGTTAAAAACGGGTATAACGCTTACTATGCGCTTAAAACGCTAAAAATGCGATTTAGAGCCGTTTCCGGGTTTATATATGAAAGCTGAGATTTTTATATTTCCAGAAGGCTCAAAATAATTTATTTAACATATAAAATCAGTAGGAAAAGGTTTCGGGTCAAAAGAATGTGTAAAACTCATTTTATGGCTAAAACGGTCAAAACCGACATAAGCCGAAATAATTAAGTGATCCAAGATACGATCAGCCAAAAATTAAATAAAAATCATCTAAAATCCCAAAATATTATATTACATCTGTTGGTAAAAAGTTTCGTATCAAAACGTGGCCAGAAACGGGTTCTACGCGAAAAGGGCCGTTTATGTAAATTTATAATATAGTTTTACGCTAATGGCCATAACTCACAATCTGGACCACCAACTGATCCGAAATTTTCGGTGCAAGTTTATATATTAGAAATGAAGATTTCTATCCTTTCACTTTTCCAAAAATCACGTTTTATATCAAAAAGGGAAAAATAGTCAACTTTGAAGCATAATCGGAAACATGCAATTTAATCGGCTAAGTATAGACTTAATCAACAAAAATTCCAGAAAGTTTTACCAAAATAACAATGGTCAAAAATACTTTCCAATACAGATCTCGAACATGCATGTACGAATCCGAATCGATAGTCTACGAAATAGTCGTTTTATAGGACTTTCGGTTCCGATTCGTATTTATACTATAGATTGTCGGGTTGATGATGATAAGACACATTCTTATATGTATTACAAGTTATTTATGATGATCAAACAGATTGCATGTCTAATATATTAACATTCAAGCTTATTTTTGTAAAAATCACTTCTGTTGACTTTTTAGAAACATGTTTGACTCGACAATTTGTATGCATATAGTGGGAATCAGAGAATACCCTTTTGAGGGTTTGTTTCCCACATAAATACCAACATATATCAGGTTTCAATTCGAGAAATGACTGAGAGAATTTCGTTTAATCAGAAAGTCAAAGTATATGAACAACCAGTTTGACTTTTAGCAATAATCAAAGCAAGAACGGATTAAGGACTGAATTAGAAGCTTACCAAGGTCCTATTGATGTTAAGCTAACACTAGAAATCGGCCTTGATGTCCAGAAGTGCTCCAGAAGTCTGCCTTGAATGTTCTTGCAATGAGAGCTTCTTGTTACAATTGCAAATGCCCAAGAATGGATGAAAAATCTGATTTAAAGCTGGAAATTCAGAGGTTACTGTATCCTAGGCATGCATGGCATTTCATTGGATCAAAAGGGGGTGAAAAACAGCTGTTTACCACCCAAAATCGGACCCAAATCAACCCAGTTCGCGACTTCTGTCGCTGGGCGCTGGGTCGCGGCCCGCATAGCACCTCAGGCGGGCGCCTGGGGTCTGCAGATCCAAACTTGGCTCATTTGTTGCATGTTTGGTCCCTGTACTTTAGTTGCGATGGTTTGGCTACTTATCTTGACCCGTAAACCCCCAAACTTGGTTTTTAGGAACCTTAGGACTTTTACCAACATGGTAATGTCCTCGGATAATTTTGCGCTCAACCGAAAAGCCATGAAATTCGACGTTGACGCTTTTAGTCCTTCAAGTACGGTTTTGGCCATAACTTTCTCATACGTTGACGAAACTTCACGAAATTTTAACCACATATTCTAGTGAGTATATTTTAGCTTCTCAAAGCTTCAGGTCTGCCAAAAGTTCACTCAGAGGTATAAATTCAACATGTTGACACTTTTGGCCCCTATAGTTTGCAATACTTCACTTTTGTGCAATTTCCGCGTCGTATGATCCATGAACCACCCGTTTAAGGTTATAAACATTATGTAGGGTTATCATAGAGTCTATTTATCTATTGTTGACACTTTGGACCCTTATGTTCCTTAGTTTTCACTGTTTGTCACTTTTAGTCCCTCTAAAGTTTGTTTTCACATACCGGAACCTTATGACACGTGTCAAGACATTATTGGACGAAATTTTTCGAGGTGTTACAGGGTTCTAACCTAGTTTTATTTATATATTAATCTTTAAATTAATAATTTATCTAAATGATATTCTCCAGCCGATCGATGTGAGATTTTGTTGAGGAAGTCATGATTCGATGAGATTGATCTTGAAATTCCTATAACGAATACAACTTTGTAAAGCTCCCTAATGATCAGAAGTATCGTATATTTAAAATTTTTGTGACCGATACATTGGTAAATTATTCTTTTACAAGAATATTTGTATTTTACTGATGAAGTTATTTTAACTTTACATTATTGTTATAAACCAGACATTTAAGCCCAACCCATTACTTATGGGCTTTAGGGTTTATAGCTAAGTTCATCTATATATTGTAATGTTAAATAATGAGAATTAAGTTTTATCTTTTTGGTTTTTATCACGTTATCAGCACGAAGCTCTAACCAACTGAGATTTATCGGAAATCTAAGATCAATCACAAGAATTTGTAGCCGTTTCCGTCGCCGGCCAACAACACATATTCTGTTTCGGCTCATACATCCAGGTATACGTGATCATAATCTTCACAATGTGTTTTCCAAGTTTTTATACAGTATATATCCAAAGGATGGAAATAAATTTAAATTTTACAAATCGGTAATCGATCCAAAGGATGCAAATAAATTTAAATTTTACAAATCAGTAATCGGTAAAGGAGTTTTTTTCATATAGCAACATTCTTTTTCACATACAAATAGAAAGAGACAGAAAGGATACTAACATCTTTTTAAGATGATTTTCGAATTAAATTACAAATCTAATCCCTTGGAACAAAAGACTTAGGGTCTGTTTGGTATGTGGTAATGGAATGGATGAAAGAATGGAATGGACTAGGTAATGGAATGGACAACGAAATGAAATAGATCATTCCATTCCATTAGGATGTTTGGTTACTCATATGTGAATAGAATGAATCATTACTTTATACAATTTAATAAACAAAAAAAGACGAAGTAACGAAACACAATTGTATTAAAAACGACAAAAATATAATTGTCTCAATAATAATAATAATAATAATAATAATAATAATAATAATAATATCTTAATGGTAAAAAATTAGTAATAAATTATTTGATATATATTAATATTAGTATGAATAATAATAATAATAATAATAATAATAATAATATAAATATAATAATAATAATAATTATTATAATAATAAAAATAATGATATATTTCTTTCATTCCTTGAAGGAATAGAAAAAAAACACACTCATACCAAGGAATGGAAATTGTTATATTTGGAAGGAGTTACATTCCTTTGTAATGCTCCATTCCATTACTGTATGACAACCAAACATGTTTCTTTTCATTCCACCAGAATGATCCATTCCATTCCAACTTCTATTCCTTCATACCAAACGCTACCTTATGTTTTTCGATATGGGTTTTTTGAATACCCAGAACATGATTTTTTTTCTTTCATCCTCAAGTGTCGTTCTAGATTTTAGAACAAAAAATAGGAATAAGTTTTTCCTTTGATCCGTACTTACCAATACAAATTTAGAGAAACAAGCGGTCACTGCCGCCATAAACAACACAACTGAAAAGAAAAAACCAACATCCCATAATACATAAAACTTCTAACCTGAAAATCTCTCTCCGGCGATTGTCCTCAACCGCCAACTGTTAAAATAAAATCAAAGACGTCAGTGCGGAAGGGAACGGTTTACCGGCGGCGTGGTTCGCAACGGTTTAATGGCGGTGTTTTCCCCCGATGACGGAGTCGTCGGAAATCCGGTGGTTCGAAACGGTTTAACGGCGGTTGCGGTTCCTTCGATCTCCGGCTGTGATGACAGTTTTTTTTTGGAAGGCGATAAAACATAGTTGTCTGAAACTTCATGGTTGGAATCGTCCCCGATGAATGGAATCGTAATGGTTTTTCTTGGGCCAGAAGACAATCACAGTACCCTCTTAATTATAGAATGGGGAACAGCTGTAATATAACATATAATATTGCATAAATATAATTCATATTTAATATAATATAATGAAATGGAATACAGCTGTTACATAATCCATATTATAATGGTCTTTTCATGCATATTTATAATTTATAATTTGGTTTTTTCCATAATCCATATTATAATTTGGTATCATGATTCACCACATCAAACATCTGTTAAATTCATATAGTCTATCCACCGAAATCGATAGCATTTTTTTTGTCACATCAAATTTTTATAATTCACATATATTTTAGCCAATATTTAATTAAATTATCAAAACATAATTTTTTTTTATATTTAGAAAAAGAAATCATACAAGAGTTTCTAATTTCCTACTCTATTATTAAAACGACGTAAAGTTTAGAACCTGCAATTCTAGTAAAAGAGAACCCGAAGTTCTCATACAATATACATTTCATTTGAAGACTTGTTTTTAAAATGCCTTATTATTTCATTTGAAGAAAATATGTCGAACTTATCAAAGCTTGAATTCACCGCACTTGACATCCCGGGCAATAACTACCTCCCGTGGACTCTTGATGCTAAAATCCATTTGATGTCAAATAATTTGGGGGAGACAATTAATGTTGATAATCAGATCTCACCTCAAAATAAAGCGAAAGCTATGATATTCCTTTGCCATCATCTTCATGAAGATCTAAAGCGGGAATATCTAACTCTTGAGGACCCTCTTGAATTATGGACAAACATCAAAGAATGTTTTGACCACCAGAAGTTGGTCTTACTCCCCAAAGCCCGCTATGAATGGCTTCATTTACGACTATAGGATTTTAAGACCGTCAGTGAGTATAATTCTGCCCTGTTCCGCATTACCTTTGAACTTAAATTATGTGGTGAGAAAATTACCGATGAAGACATGCTTGAAAAAACTTTCTCAACGTTCCATGCCTCAAATATGCTCCTGTGCAGCAATACAGGGAACGTCAATTTACTAAGTATTCTGAATTGATATCATGTCTTCTGGTCGTGGAGCAAAACAACAAGCTCCTACTACAAAATCATCAATCGCGACCTGCCGGTGCAAGCCCGTTCCCTGAAGCAAATGTGGCCAATTATCAAAGCGGACGAGGTAGAGGTAGAGGCCGCGGCCCCAGCAGAGGTCGTGGTCGTGGTCGAGGACGGGGATATACATGGCGTCGGGAGCCCCAGAACACTAAACATAGCGGTGGTGAATCGAGTCGACACAATACGTGGCGACATTCGAAAGGGAAAAGTAGCGGGAACCAAAGCAATATTTGTTATAAATGTGGGATGTCAAATCATTGGTCCCGCACATGTCACACCCCTAAACACCTCGTTGAGGCATATCAACGTATGATGAAAGAAAAAGGAAAGAATGCTGAAACTAATCTGATTGAGAATGAACCTTCAGCCACGATATCAGACGTTCATTTGGATGCATGTGATTTCATTGAAAATGTTCATGATGTTTAAACATATTTAATGTACCTTTTATGTTTTACTTTTCACACTGTGACCTTAGTATTTGTTTTGGTTTGAAACTCTTGCAATGTTTTATTTTTACTTCCTTGCATTAACTGTTATTTATTTTTTATTTATTTCTTGAAGAAATATGCATGCTAGCTCCGGTAGAGCTATTATTGGTGATGAATGTCTGGTAGATAGCGGTAGTACTAACACTATTCTCAAAGATATGAAATTTTTCTCTGAGTTGTCTCCGGCAGAGACACCGATTAGTACTATATCTGGTGTCAGTAACCTTATCGAAGGCTCCGGCAGAGCACACATAGCATTATCTTCGAGTACCAAATTAACTATTGATAATGCATTATATTCTAGTAAATCCAGAAGAAATTTACTTAGCTTTAAAGATATTCGAAAAAATGGTTACCACCTAAAAACAATATCTGAAAATAATATTGAATATCTTCAAATTACTTCAAACAAAAATGGCCAAGAAACAATTGTTGAACAATTAGAAGCCTTATCCTCTGGATTATATTGTACTAATATCAATCATATCGAATTATACATGGTGAGTAATCAAAAGCTGTTAGATAAAGACACATTCAGTATATGGCATGACCGTCTAGGTCACCCTAGTAGCATAATGATGAGACGAATAATCAAAAGTGCAACCGGGCACCCTCTCAAAACTTAAAAGTTTTGCTACCACAAGACTTATCATGTGCAGCATGCTCTCTGGGCAAACTTATAACTCGGCCCTCACAAACTAAATTGATACATGAAACCCCATCATTTTTAGAAAGAATCCAAGGGGATATTTGTGGGCCTATTCATCCTCCGTGTGGACCATTCCGTTATTTCTTGGTCTTAATAGATGCATCCTCAAGGTGGTCACATGTGAGCCTTTTAGCTACTCGAAATGTAGCATTTACCCGACTTTTAGCTCAAATCATACAATTGAGAGCCAATTTCCCCGATAATCAAATTAGAAACATCCGGATGGATAATGCGGGAGAGTTCACATCTCAAGCTTTTAGTGACTATTGTATGTCAATCGGGATCAATGTTGAACATTCAGTACCTCATGTTCACACACAAAATGGTTTAGCTGAATCTCTGATTAAACGATTACAAATAATCGCTAGACCACTCTTAATGAGATGTAAATTACCATCTTCTGCATGGGGTCATGCTATTTTGCATGCCGCTGCACTGGTTAGATTGAGACCAACTGCTGATCACGAATACTCCCCATTGCAACTGGTCTCTGGACGAGAACCAAGTTTGTCCC
The DNA here is from genome assembly GCF_002127325.2 of Helianthus annuus. Lineage (NCBI taxonomy): Eukaryota > Viridiplantae > Streptophyta > Magnoliopsida > Asterales > Asteraceae > Helianthus > Helianthus annuus. Next base: position 140,166,947 of record NC_035436.2, read on the forward strand.
ACCTTAGAATTTTTGGTTGTGCGGTATATGTACCAATACCGCCACCACAACGTACTACAATGGGACCCCAAAGAAGACTGGGTACCTATATTGGTTTTAACTCCCAGTCCATAATTAAATATTTAGAACCAATGACGGGAGACATGTTTACAGCACGGTATGATGACTGTCATTTTAATGAAACAATGTTCCTAGTCTTAGGGGGAGATAAGGACAAAGAAAGACTGGTAACACAAGAAATAACATGGAATGCATCATCGCTATCAAATATCGACCCCCGAAGTGGTCAATGTGAATATGAAGTCCAAAAGATTATACATTTGCAAATAATATCGAATGAATTACCTGATGCATTCACAGACACGAATAGAGTGACAAAGTCACATGTACCAGCATCAAATGCACCTACTCGAATTTAAGTAATCCCAGAAGCGATTACTATACAACGAAAGCGTGGGAGACCAATCGGTTCCAAAGACAAAAACCCACGAAAAAGAAAAGAGCAAAGTAACGCAGTTGGTGAAAACTCACAAAAGATTATAAGTGAAACCCTGGTAGAGGTAACTGTCCTAGAAGAGACAACTATGAATCCAGAGGAAAATGGAGTTTCAGAAGAAACACCGGTACCGAACGAAAATGAGATCTCTATTAATTATGTACAAGATAGTACAATGTGGAACCGAAATAAAACACGTGTTGATGATATATTCGCATATGCTATAGCAACGGATGTAATCAATGAAAATGATTACGTACCAAAAACTTTAGAAGAGTATATGCACAGAAATAATTGGCCAAGATGGCAAGAAGCCATAAACGCCGAATTGAATTCGCTCGAAAAGCGACATGTTTTCGGACCTGTAGTCCGAACGCCCATAGACGTCAAACCAGTAGGTTATAAATGGGTGTTTGCAATAAAGAGAAATGAAAAGAATGAGATTGTACGATTTAAGGCTCGACTTGTAGCACAAGAGTTTTCTCAAATCCCAGGAGTTGATTATGAGGAAACGTATTCCCCTGTAGTGGATGCGATAACCCTTAGGTTCCTAATCGGCCTCACTGATGTGTGTAAAATGCAACATATAAATCACATCAATTAAGGCATAAAACTAACCCTTTTTAAGTACTAATGTTGGAAAAAGAGTGTTTTTGTCTTTCTTTTGTATTTTCAGGATGAAATGAGCTCAAAATCACAAAAGAAGCAAAAAGACAACTAATTCTAGCATAAATACAAGAAAAGGAATAAAAGTAGACCGCCCGGACCCTCAACGGCACCTCCCAAGGCAAAGAAGAGAAAACAGAAGACTGAACACGCCCCGTGTTCAGCGAACACGGGGCCGTGCCCAAGAAGCAGCAGAAAAGACAAACCAGTAGAAGCTTCCATTGCCCACCACGGGGCCGTGTCCAGCGGGCACGGGGGCGTGGTGAAAGTACAGCAGGCGCATTAATTGTAATTGCGAATTACAATTAATGAAGAGAGAGAATGTCAGACGGGCACGGGGGCGTGTCCAGCGGACACGGGGCCGTGCCCAGCCTTCTGTTCAGCCTATAAATAGGGGTGCTTGGTTTCATTCCATCTCATCCCTTGGCACACCACCTCTCTCACACTTCATCCACCACCCACCACCACCATAACACCATCATCCACCACCATCATCCATTGTCCATCATAGAGTGTGTGAGTCGTCTCGGGATCCAAGATTGATCGTAAGAGTTCTTGACAATCAAGGCCATGTTTGCCTAAGTCTCTTACATCACTTGGTGAAGACAAGTGTTTAGTATAATACTTTTATTTTTAATCTTTTGCACTTTTTATTTGGTTTTGTATTAATGACTTTAATAACTAGTTACTTATGTTGAAGGTGATATTTTCTTATCGTTTGTCCGTGGTGTCTTGGCATTATTTTACTGTCTATATAAAATAAAAGATTTTCACCATTCATATCTCCACGGTCTCTATGGAGGTATGTTGGCTACCTGGTCGGGGGTTAAGGGAACGGTTTGGTAAGGGTCTTGCCCTTGTTCAGCGTTTAGAGGTCCTTCTTGGGACCTGGGTCAAATTTAGTAGGATCTCCTTCAATGCCCATAGGTATTGGATGGCGGGGATCCAAACTCTTTGACCCCCTCATAAGTTAACTACTATTAATACTATAACCCGGCTATTTAGGACTGTATCCCTGCTGACTCAGACTACTTAGCCGAGGGTAACGTCACCGCCGAAAGCGGGGCCTACCACAATTTGCATTAATAACTTAATTCATTATCTTTCAATAATCCGACCCTTTAGGATTGTATCCTTGCTGACTCAAACTACTGGGTTGAGGGTAACGTCGCCTTCAAAAGAGGGGCCTACTACAATAACTAAGATAATCTCTTAAACAAGTGCAAAAGTGCGAAAATAATCGAAGGTTATACTAACACACGTGTCGGATCCAAGTGATTCATCTTGTCTATCTATTTTTATTTTATTTCATTTTTCAACATTTAGTTAGTTTTTATTTTTTTTAGTTTAAAACATTTTTCTCACTTTTTGATTTGATTAGACGTTGAGGATAAACCGGTATTAAAAGCTCTTGTGTCCTTGGACGACCTCGGTATCTTACCAACACTATACTACGTCCACGATGGGTGCACTTGCCCATATGTGTGTTTAGTGTTAGTAAATATCGTGTTTTATAAATTTAAAACTTGGCTAAAAGTGTAAAAAGGGGCTTAAATATACATCTAAAATATATTACACTACACACGCATCAAGTTTTTGGCGCCGCTGCCGGGGACACAAGGATTTTAAGAAAGCTTAAAATCGACGGCCTAATCAGTTTTTCAAAACCTTTTGAAAACGCGCGCACATTTTTCTGCATTTTAGTTTAGTTTGCATTTACAGTAGCCTGAACACGGGGCCGTGCTCGCTGAACACGCCCCCGTGCTGCATATTTTTAGTTAGATACCCAGATACAGAGTCTGAACACGGGGCCGTGCTCACTGAACACGCCCCCGTGCTCAACGTGACCAGTAACTTTAATTAAAACGCCCAGATACAGACCCTGACCACGGGGCCGTGTCCACTGAACACGGGGCCGTGTCCAGCTTCTGTTTCCGTCTTATTTTTGTTTTCTGGTCCCGAGACTCAGTTGTGGTCTGTTGAGTGATTCTTATGGATCAATACTCAAGATGTTACAACTACACCTTTGATGAGGATGATTATAGGGGTAATTATTGCACTAATTGTCGTAACGCACGCTCGGTTCAATATAATAACTCATATCAACCATCCAATTCATACGACTACTATGAGGAGCCCAGGTACGAGCCATCAACTTCATACACATCCTATGAAGACCAAAGGTACGAACCTCCTCCCTCATACTCATATTTTGAGGAACCAAGGTATGAGCCTTCATACTCATACTTTGAAGACTCAAGATACGAGCCACCACCTTCATATTCTTATTATGAGGAACAATGGCATGAACAACCCACCTCATATGAGTACTATGAAGAACAAAGTTTCGACCCTTATCCATCATATACTTACAATGAAGAACAATGGTGTGAACCATCTACTTCATATGAGTATTATGAGGAACCAAGGATCGAACAACCGGATTCAAGCTTTGAGGATCCAAATTCTTTTTCTCTCACCGAAGTGACCAATAGGATATTAGAACACATTAAAACTATCGAACGTTACATGAAAGAATCTCGCGCAAGGGAAGAGGAATCCCGCGCAAGAGAAGAATTAAATTGTAATAATAACGTAGCGGTAGTTGAAAATGTAAAAATGGAAGAACAAGAAAGTGAAAAACCGACACATGAGTTAAACAATGAAGAAGGTGAGTCCGATAACGCTAAAATTCAAGAAGAATCTAATTTTGAAGAAATTATTCTCTTGTCACCTACTTTCGAAAATCATTGTTTAGTAACCCCTCATGCCAAGTTTTTAAAAGAGTTAAACACTAGTGCGAAAATCAAAGAATTAGTAAGTGTTAAGTTAACTAATGATCAAACCTCGCTAATAAAAGAAGACCCTTTTGAAATTAACATTACACCGGTTCCATGTTTTTTTCAAAATTCATTTATTAGCAATATCACCATTGATAAAGATCTTTGTGTTAACATGATGCCTAACTACATTTTTGAAAAATTAAGTATTAGTGATTTTACTCCACTTCAAATTCCCATTTTTCTATCCGATCGAAAAGTGATAAAATCAATCGGTGTAGTTGAAGATGTTTTGGTTCAAACAAATCAATTGATAATCCCAACCGACTTTGTCATCCTCGATGACGCTCCACTAGTCTTGGGAAAACCTTTTGTACAAACTCATAAAGCTTTGAAAAACCGGAAATTCAACAATCTACCTCTTCAGTTAGGGGCATTCAAAAGGAGCATAGACCTTGAGCGTTCAATGAAATATCCTTTTGGCAATAATGACCCCCTAATTGAAGATGAAGCTGAACCACCCGATACGACTAACGAAGAAGACCACTTTGTCGAAGAAGAGATAGCCATAGAACAAACCTTTAAGGTTCTTAATCTAGATGAGCCACAAAATAAGGTGTCTTCTAAAGACCCACCCATTGAGCTCAAAGAACTTCCTAAAGGTTTGGAATATGCTTTTCTAGGCAAAGATGGTAGTTTACCTGTAATTATTTCATCGAAATTAAGTAACGTAGAAAAAGAGAAATTAATTAGCCTACTTAAAAAACACAAAAACGCGATCGCTTGGAAGCTTGTAGATATTAAAGGAATAAGCCCTTCCATGTGCACGCACAAAATTTTAATGAATGATGACTACAAAACGGTAATTCAACCACAACAAAGAGTGAACCCCAATGTTCAAGAAGTGGTTAAGAATGAAATCATCAAACTATTTGACGCCGGACTAATCTACCCTATCTTCGATAGCTCGTGGATAAGTCCCGTTCAAGTAGTCCCAAAGAAAGGAGGTATGACGGTAATAACTAATGAGAAAAATGAATTAATACCAACGAGAACCGTCACAGGATGGAGAGTTTGTATAGATTATAGGCGATTAAATGAAGCAACAAGGAAAGACCACTTTCCTTTACCCTTCATTGATCAAATGTTAGAAAGATTGTCCGGTCATAAATTTTATTGTTTCTTAGATGGTTTTTCAGGTTACTTTCAAATACCGATAGCACCAGAAGACCAAGAGAAAACAACTTTCACATGTCCCTACAGAACCTTCGCATATCGACGCATGCCATTCGGTCTATGTAATGCGCCTGCAACATTCCAACGTTGTATGGTGGCCATTTTCCATGATATGATAGAAAAAACAATGGAAGTCTTCATGGATGACTTTTCCATCTTTGGAGACTCATATGACCAATGCCTCGATAATCTTGAACGAATGCTATCCCGATGTGAGGAAACTAACCTCGCCCTTAACTGGGAAAAATGCCATTTCATGGTAACAGAGGGAATAGTACTCGGTCACAAAATCTCAAGCGAAGGAATGGAAGTTGATCGAGCAAAAATAGAAACTATTTCTCGATTACCTCCTCCATCCTCCGTAAGAGCGATCAGAAGTTTCCTAGGACATGCCGGATTTTATAGAAGGTTTATCAAGGACTTTTCAAAAATTTCAAGGCCTCTAACAAAATTACTTGAAAAAGATGCACCCTTCATCTTTGACAAGGAATGCAATCAAGCATTTCTAACCCTTAAGGAAATGCTAGTCAATGCACCTATCATGATAGCGCCAGATTGGAAATTTCCTTTCGAAATCATGTGTGATGCAAGTGACTTTGCTGTTGGAGCAGTCTTGGGACAAAGAAAAGAAAAGCATTTCCACCCAATTTATTATGCTAGTAAAACTCTTAATGATGCACAAGAAAATTATACAACTACAGAAAAAGAATTACTAGCAGTGGTATTTGCTTTTGATAAATTTCGTTCTTATCTTGTTCTTTCTAAAACAGTAGTCTATACAGACCATGCAGCCATCAGGTACCTCTTCAAGAAACAAGACGCAAAACCCCGTTTGATCAGATGGATTCTACTCCTCCAAGAATTCGACATCGAAATCAAGGACAAAAGAGGAGCAGAAAACACTGCTGCAGATCATCTCTCACGCTTAGAAGACCCAGCTTTGGAGACAACCAGAGACGAGCAAATCAACGAGAAATTTCCCACAGAATCCTTGGAAATGATGGAAAGTAGACAAGAGCCATGGTATGCCGACTATGCTAATTTCCTAGCTAGCGGTATAGTCACCAAAGGATGGCCACATCATCAAATAAAGAAATTCTTTGCTGATGTAAAGCATTACTTTTGGGAAGACCCCTATCTTTTCAAAATGTGTGCCGACCAGCTCATCCGAAGGTGTGTCCATGGTAATGAAGCACGAAGAATTCTCCGTCATTGTCATGAAGGTCCATACGGAGGACATCATGGTGCCGCAAGTACCGCACGAAAGGTATTTGATTCAGGATTTTACTGGCCAACCATTTACAAGGATGCACAAAACCTTGTAAAGACATGTGATGCCTGCCAGAGATCAGGTAATATTTCTTCCAAAAACGAAATGCCTCAAAATGGCATTCTCGTCTGTGAAATCTTTGACGTGTGGGGACTCGATTTCATGGGACCTTACCCACCTTCAAAGGGAAACAAATATATACTTGTGGCAGTCGATTACTTGTCTAAATGGGCGGAGGCCGAGGCTCTTCCAACAAATGATGGAAGGGTAGTGGTAAAATTTTTGAAAAAACTGTTTTCTCGTTTCGGGACACCAAAGGCTTTAATAAGTGATAGAGGTACCCATTTTTGCAATCATCAACTCGAAAAAATATTAACAAGATATGGGGTCTATCACCGAGTCTCAACAGCATATCACCCTCAAACAAATGGGCAAGCCGAAGTGACTAATCGAGGTTTAAAACGAATACTTGAAAAAACCGTAGGAATAAATAAAAAAGAATGGGCCGACAAATTAGACGACGCTTTATGGGCTTTTCGAACTGCTTATAAAACAACTATAGGCACAACCCCATATAAACTTGTCTATGGAAAAAGTTGTCACTTGCCAGTAGAAATAGCTCACAAAGCCTACTGGGCAATAAAAAACGTGAACTTAGATTTAGAAAATGCCGGTAAAAATCGATTTTGTCAAATAAATGAATTAGACGAGCTAAGGAATTATGCATATTCTAACTCCGAAATTTATAAAGAAAGAATGAAAAATTTACACGATAAATATATTAAATCTAATGAATTTCGGGTAGGAGATCAAGTTCTATTGTTTAATTCACAACTTCGATTATTTCCTGGTAAGCTAAAATCTAGGTGGTCAGGACCTTTTTCCGTCACCCATGTTTTTCCACACGGTGCAGTAGAAATTAAAACTCGAAATGGAATACCATTTAAAGTCAATGGCCAACGGCTAAAACTCTACCGAGGATCCATTGAGGATGAGGAAGAGGAGATCTCACTTCAAACGGTTAACGAATAAACTCATACCCGACATGTTACAGGTAAGTGTACGTTTAAAAACCGGTAAGTCTTCTAGCCATTTTTTGGAAATAAGGGGCATGCACACGAGCACATCGTAAAAAAAAAATTTCAAAAAAAAAACTTTGCTCGGCACGGGGCCGTGTCCGCTGGACACGGGGCCGTGTCGAGGCAACTGTCGGGATAAAACCCTCTTTTCCTATCAGTTACACCATTCCACACGCCCCGTATAGCCGAAAACGCTCTGGTTCCAGGCGATTTTCTGCAGTTTTCCGACGTCACTACCGAGTTTAACAACGTCAAGGTATGATTCTATCATCTCTAGTAGTTAGATTAGTTACTTGCATGTAGTTAAAACATCAAAAATTGGGGAAAATCTAGGGTTCTTCATGTTCATCCGGATCGAACTCAAAATTTTTGATGAAATCTGTTAGTAGTAGTTTAGATTAGTATAATAGGAAGTAAATAAACATGTATTGTTGATAGATTCGTTCGATTTCCAACTAAAACCCCAAACCCTTGTTCTTGAACCGAAAAACACGAAATTGAAAGGGTAAACGGTTTGTTTTGGGAAAAACGACACTTAGGGTTTCATTTTCGGGGGAAACCGCTACTATTGGGCTAAAAATTTTCAGGTTTTCGAAACCGGGACGAAAAATGAAATTTTTGGGCTACAGACGCCTGGACACGGGGCCATGTCCGCTGAACACGGGGCCGTGTCCAGCCCACTGTTTGCGGTTTCACTTCAAATATCCTTGTTTCATACTAACCTTTGATGTATTCTTTCAGATGTCAAAATTCACGAGGTTCAACGCAAGCGAACTTGACGCTAGGGCACAGTACGAGATACTACAAACAAGACCGGAGGAGTACCCTAGGCGGGCATGTACCGACTTGTTAACCATGGTGAATCAACTTGACCGATTCAACAACATCGTGAGAGGTCCACTGGCAGTTGCATTGAACACCCGACTTCGGTCGGTGCATCAATGCACAATGGAGTTTTACAGTACTTTCATTTTCAACTCAAGGTGTGAACCGTTTGACCATGAGGCGGTCACATTCCGATGTGGAGGGACCACGTTCACAACCTCCATGGCACAGTTTGGATCTATCATAGGGCTATATAGTGAAGAGGAATCGGGGAATGAAGAGAATACTGGGGGATTACGAGACTTGGATGCAACTGAACGTCAAGCCGCATGGGCTCAGATCGGTGAAGGAATCTACAACCCTAGCAGCACCAAGAGTACCAAACTGAGGGACCCGCTTTACCGCTACATTCACAGGCTCCTCACCTACTCGCTGAACCAGCGTCACGACAGTAGTGGCGTTGTAGGGTTGAAAGATTTGGTTGTCCTTCACTGCATCCACAACCAGAAGCCTCTCGATGTTCCTTATCTCTTGTTACGAAACATGCACCTAAATCGCCTTGCTCACGCTCCTACACCTATCTTCTTCGGGGGATGGGTGTACCGTCTTTTCAAGCATTTCACGAATATCCCAAGGTCCTTTGAAAGGAGTCCATGGTCGGGACGAGTTGACTACCACATTTGCCGAGCCATGAACTTACTTTATGAGGCGGAAGACGGGACGGTGAGTTTTCAAAGGACACAGGGCTATGCATGGAACCCGCAGGAGGCTCTAGTTCTTCATGCACCACCTCCCCATTATCAGTACCAACCCCAGGGCGATCCGGGTCAATCCTCCTCTCAAGGAGGCGGTTTTCCTAACTTTCAAAGTTTACATGATCTTTTGCAGGAAAACCTCATGTGCACCAGGAACACCTACAATCTCGCCAACAACACATACCACCGGGTTGGAGCTATCGAGCGCAACATTAACGATATACAAGATGATATCGGTAGCATCCGGGAGTACATGGCGAGGCATGGGGGTGAAGGTGATGGTAGCGATGAAGACATGGAGTATGAGGCTTGAAGGCACAAGGGGCAGGTTGGTGATGAGCCCACAGGTTTAAGTACCCTTCTCTATCGAACAATTTACAGCCTGCGTGCCGCTTGTTAAACAATTTACTTTCTTTAACTGTTTTTTTTTCTTTGTTTTATTTTTACTTTATGCGTGGAGACAATTAACATTGGTAATTTAGGATGGTTTATGTTTGTTTGGTTTGGTATTGAGTGATTAAACAGGTGCAATGCAAGGGTTAAAGTGCTAAACATTAGCACTTACAGCCCCAAAAATGGAGAAACCGGGAGACAAAACCTGTTTTTTTTTTTTTTAGGCGCACAGACTGTCCACACGGGGATGTGTCCAGCTGACACGCCCCCGTGTTCATCTCCCAGACCTGCTGTTTGGTTACTGACCTGCAATTATTTGCCAGACACGAGGCCGTGTCCACCCAACACGCCCACGTGTTCATATTCTGTAAGTTTTCGTTACTGGCACCTGACCACGGGGCCGTGCCCGGTCATCACGGGGCCGTGTCCAGGATGCCAGTAACATAAATCTTTGCTTTTTAACCTACTTTTACACATTCTAATCAACCAAAAACCTTATTTTTGGACACATTGAGGACAATGTGTAATTTAAGTGTGGGGGGAATGCTAAAACCTTGAATTTTGCAAATCCTAAATACAAGCCTTACACAAAACTCTATTGGAACCGCTAAACACCCCAAATTTTTTCAAAAACTTTTTCATTTTTTTTATCATTTACTTGTCTTAGTTTAAGTTGGGAATAACAAGTTCTAAAAAGGTTATATTTTTACAAATTTACAACCGATAGCGTCGTGATAACAAAGAACCAACATAAGAAAATTACGAAAAGGCATAACAAGTCTAGTTAAAAATTCGATTATATATACTTGATCACATTAAAAACCCATTCCCACAAAAGTGAGTTTTGAGCCTTTATTGAGCATAAAGATATACATATTTAGACTAAATGCTCATTTTTCGTTTCTTGTGTGAATAGCCGCTTGGTTCTTACAACTCTAGAACTTGCCACGACAATACATTCCCGGTCCTTACCAACTTAAACCCAAGTAAGTAAGTGATGGAGGCATTAGGACTAACCATATTTTTCTTTCTAAACCATTATTTTTCATTTTTTTTACCACCTACCCAAAATCCCCCTAGATAGCCCCTTTGAGCCTAAACCTTTCATTTCATTACCCCAAAACCCTTTTTACCCACCAAAAACCCTTTTTATTTTTCACCCTTTATTTTAGTAACAAGCTCGGTTTTTTGTAAACTCGCCTTTTTTATGTGATGAAAAAAAAAAACAAACAAACAAACAATGATGAAGTCAAAAACAAACAAAAGCTATATAAAAGCTTGTTTGGAGAAATACTTCAAAATAAAAAGTCACTAAAAAAAAGGTATGTCACGAAAACCGACGCTTTTTACGATTTTCGCCCTTTTTTCTAACTAACCCAACCAACCACCTTTAACCAAAGCCTAACCCTTCACCCCAAAAAGTCCTCTTGATATTTACAAAGGTAAAAAGTTAAAAAGGAGGAGGATTGATTGCTTGACAAGCCTATGGAAGGCGTAAGTTCCATGCCGCTCTCGAGTGATTCACTAAAAATTACACCTTCGGCCGAGTGTTGAGTGATCCCCCGCGAGGTATGTGAACTTGTATATAAATGGAATTTTAATAAGGCATGCTATGCCCAAATAAGTAATTTATCTTATGAAATGTTCAAAATAAATCATAACGAATAAGATTGTAAATAAATAAAAATAAAACTTACAAAGACCTTGGATTCCCGACACTCTAGGACAAGCTAAAAACTTTCTCTTCTACCTATTCCATTTGGGAGTGTAAGCCACATTTAAAAGAGTTTTGCTTGAGGACAAGCAAAAGTTCAAGTGTGGGGGTATTTGATGTGTGTAAAATGCAACATATAAATCACATCAATTAAGGCATAAAACTAACCCTTTTTAAGTACTAATGTTGGAAAAAGAGTGTTTTTGTCTTTCTTTTGTATTTTCAGGATGAAATGAGCTCAAAATCACAAAAGAAGCAAAAAGACAACTAATTCTAGCATAAATACAAGAAAAGGAATAAAAGTAGACCGCCCGGACCCTCAACGGCACCTCCCAAGGCAAAGAAGAGAAAACAGAAGACTGAACCGCCCCGTGTTCAGCGAACACGGGGCCGTGCCCAAGAAGCAGCAGAAAAGACAAACCAGTAGAAGCTTCCATTGCCCACCACGGGGCCGTGTCCAGCGGGCACGGGGGCGTGGTGAAAGTACAGCAGGCGCATTAATTGTAATTGCGAATTACAATTAATGAAGAGAGAGAATGTCAGACGGGCACGGGGGCGTGTCCAGCGAACACGGGGCCGTGCCCAGCCTTCTGTTCAGCCTATAAATAGGGGTGCTTGGTTTCATTCCATCTCATCCCTTGGCACACCACCTCTCTCACACTTCATCCACCACCCACCACCACCATAACACCATCATCCACCACCATCATCCATTGTCCATCATAGAGTGTGTGAGTCGTCTCGGGATCCAAGATTGATCGTAAGAGTTCTTGACAATCAAGGCCATGTTTGCCTAAGTCTCTTACATCACTTGGTGAAGACAAGTGTTTAGTATAATACTTTTTATTTTTAATCTTTTGCAGTTTTTATTTGGTTTTGTATTAATGACTTTAATAACTAGTTACTTATGTTGAAGGTGATCTTTCCTTATCGTTTGTCCGTGGTGTCTTGGCATTATTTTACTGTCTATATAAAATAAAAGATTTTCACCATTCATATCTCCACGGTCTATATGGAGGTATGTTGGCTACCTGGTCGGGGGTTAAGGGAACGGTTTGGTAAGGGTCTTGCCCTTGTTCAGCGTTTAGAGGTCCTGCTTGGGACCTTGGTCAAATTTAGTAGGATCTCCTTCAATGCCCATAGGTATTGGATGGCGGGGATCCAAACTCTTTGACCCCCTCATAAGTTAACTACTATTAATACTATAACCCGGCTATTTAGGACTGTATCCCTGCTGACTCAAACTACTTAGCCGAGGGTAACGTCACCGCCGAAAGCGGGGCCTACCACAATTTGCATTAATAACTTAATTCATTATCTTTCAATAATCCGACCCTTTAGGATTGTATCCTTGCTGACTCAAACTACTGGGTTGAGGGTAACGTCGCCTTCAAAAGAGGGGCCTACTACAATAACTAAGAAATCTCTTAAACAAGTGCAAAAGTGCGAAAATAATCAAAGGTTATACTAACACACGTGTCGGATCCAAGTGATTCATCTTGTCTATCTATTTTTATTTTATTTCATTTTTCAGCATTTAGTTAGTTTTTATTTTTTTTAGTTTAAAACATTTTTCTCACTTTTTGATTTGATTAGACGTTGAGGATAAACCGGTATTAAAAGCTCTTGTGTCCTTGGACGACCTCGGTATCTTACCAACACTATACTACGTCCACGATGGGTGCACTTGCCCATATATGTGTTTAGTGTTAGTAAATATCGTGTTTTATAAATTTAAAACTTGGCTAAAAGTGTAAAAAGGGGCTTAAATATACATCTAAAATATATTACACTACACACGCATCACTCACAATCTCTGAAGGACTTCATATGAGACTAATGGATGTCGTCACCGCATACTTATACTGGACACTTGAAAATGACATCTACATGAAAATCCCTAAAGGATTAAAATTGCTTGAAGCATTAAAATCAACACCTCGAGATATGTGTTCTATAAAGCTCCAGAGATCTTTATATGGTCTCAAACAATCTGGTCGTATGTGGTACAATCGACTTAGTGAATATCTCGAAAAGGAAGGATACAAGTCTGATGTAATCAGTCCATGTGTCTTTATAAAACGATCACTCTCAAATTTCACTATAATAGCAGTCTATGTTGACGATGTCAACATCATCGGATCTCCTTAAGAGATAGACAAAGCTACTCAGTTATTAAAGAAGGAATTTGAGATGAAAGATCTTGGTATGACAAAAGTATGCACCGGACTACAATTTGAGTATCTGTGCAATGGTACATTTGTCCATCAATCTACATCCAGAAGATGTTAGTATGTTTCAATATGGATAAAGCACATCCGTTTAGCGTACCTATGGTTGTCCGAACGCTAGATCCACACAAGGATCCTTATCGCCCTCAAGAAGAAGGCGAAGAAGTACTTGGTCCAGAAGTACCGTACTTAAGCGCGATCGGGGCCCTTATGTATCTCGCAAATAACACAAGACCTGACATTGCATTTGCAGTACATGTACTAGCGAGATACAGTTCGAATCCAACACGTAGACACTGGAATGGCATAAAACATATATTCCGGTATATTTGCGGGACACAAGACTTAGGTCTTTTCTATCAGAGAGATCAAAAGTCCCAGCTTGTTGGGTATGCTGATGCCGGATATCTATCATATCCTCACAAAGCAAAATCTCAGACAGGTTACGTATTCACATACGGTGGCACAACAATTTCTTGGAAGTCAACTAAGCAAACACTTATAGCAACATCATCAAACCATGCCGAATTGATAGCACTATATGATGCTGGCTGAGAATGCGTGTGGTTGAGATCAATGATTAATCACATACAAGAAGCATGCGGATTAGAACAGATCAAGAAGGAGCCGACAATTATTTATGAAGACAATGTTGCTTGCATAGCTCAGATCAGAGAAGGTTATATCAAGGGTGATCGAACAAAGCACATCTCACCAAAATTTTTCTCAACATATGACTTGCAAATGGAAGGGGAAATTGATGTTCGCTAGTGTCACACCCCAACCGATGGCGGAATCATCGGGGGGTATGGCACTGAGCGAAATAGATTGTCCAGAAGTTTCCATAACAATTATTATTACTATTTAATTTATATAATACGTCCCATACCGTACCTTAAATAGCAAACAAATTATTACAGATAACATCAAGTCAAATATTCTGTTCCGACAACTCAGATTTAAAATATAAAAATTGTTCAAATGCTTCTAGAGACACGATCTGCAAGATCTACAGACAACTATGCTCTAGACGCTTATTCTAAGCTCGCCTTCCTAGCAGATAAGCATCCTAATTGCCTGGCACATACGTTAAAATAAAGTCAATACATAAAATGTAAAGGTGAGCATACAAGTTTGATAATAGCATATAGAGTTCGAAATAGTTTACGCATAACCAACACGTACACAGAGGAAAACGAAGCATGTTAATTATCGACATGGATCTATCGATACCAATGACTGCGGGTTAACTGCCCGAGGCAGTTCGCAATACATGATTACCACCGTAATCCATGCAAGTAATTGTCCTTAACAGCCCCCGTGTGAACGGGTGCTGAGTCCAAACTATAGTACTATTGTCATTAAGGCAGGTAGACAGCATTCCACGTGTAAACATAACAACAAGCATTTATTTAGTCACATAATACATGCGGTAACGGTTAGCGTTTAAAGTAATTGAGTAGTGTGTTCGATTGTGATTCAGTATAAGTAACGTATGTAACACCCAAAAGTGCTAAAGCAAAAAGGGTTCGAGTATACTCACAGTGATTGATGGATTGAAGGGAGAACTTGAGAGTAGGGTTAGCCTGAATAGTTCGATAGCATAACGATAAGCAACGCGTAAAACGTAAACAAGTGTCGGAGGGTCGGACAGCCTGGTCGATCGGATGGTAGGTCCGATCGGACGGCTCGATCGTTCGGTTAACCAGTCCGTTCGGACAGTCTGTCCGGTCGGTCAGTAGGCCGATCGGATGGACTGTTCGAGTGGATTGTTTCTTCCTTTGAGAATGATGTGTTTGTGTATGATGGTTTGACCTTTTGAGGTTTTTGTTGTAGTATTGTAAAATATTGAAGTATCCTTACCTTTCAGGTCGATCGATCGAACGGACCGTTCGATCGGTCGGCTTAACCGATCGGTTAGGTACTTCAACAACAAGTTCTTATCAGGGTGTCACCTGGTCGGACGGCTCGACCGATCGGGTGGAACTCCAACGCGTTGAACATGTTGAAAATCGATTAAGTGTTGAAGCATAGTATCTCATGATCCGAAGAGTAATTTAAATCAGATCGTAGTCCGATCGAACCACAGTTCGTTTAATACTAGACTTCATGAAATTGTTAAAGTGTGGGGCCATGTGCTAGCCGATCGGTGGGCTTGGTCGATCGACTGGTCTTATCCGATCGGCTGGGCTGTCCGTTCGGACAGCCAGCCCGATCGGTCATCTTCCTGACCTGGTCGGCCTGTTCGTCTAACACTTGGTTGTTTTGATTGTTTGACGTTATATCGAGGTACTTTGACAACGAGTTGAACCATAGAACCCTCGTTCTTACTTGTTTCTCCTGCTCGGACAGGAATCACCTAAATCCGGCCGGTGAACTATTCAGAACGGAGTTTAACGTTTAACCCGAAGTCAGTGAACCTTGTGGATAGAATCCGGATCTTGAGTCGTGCAACCATCGAAATGATTAGCAAGTCGGCACAAGCTCCGTTCCTGTCGGTTTGAAGGCATTGAGTGTAAAAGTGTTGAAAGAAAGTTGGAAAAACATTCTTTCAATCCTTTTCACCGTGTAAATGTTTAGATCTATGATAGATCTTTGTTTGTTTATGTGGAAATCGGCTAGATCCAAGTTATTCTTGGTGGATTGAAGCCAAAACATGAAGTTCCTCAAGAACACCATGATGACATCATCCTAGAACACTTGAATCTTGATGATTTCACGGTTAGAAATCAAGATTTGAAAGATAGAAAGGTGTAGGAGTGTGTATGGATCAAGAAAGTACAAGATTTAGGATGAAATCTTACCGGAATCGGAAGGAATCTGAGAAAAAGGACGAGAGCACGAGCTGGTCGGTCAGAGCTTTCCAAAAGTGGTAAAGATGACAATGACAGGGGTATTTATAGGATGCCAAAAGTGGAAAGGGCTGGCCGATCGGTCAGGCACCCCGATCGGACAGCAGTCCGATCGGCTGAGAGCCTGATCGTTCAGCTGCCTGATTCGAGCGTTCGGTGCGACGATTTTCGATATTTCGATTTCGATTGCGATTGGTGAGACTCATACGATAGTGTTTCCTATTCAGATTACCTTTAATCCCAAACACTATATCTAACATACAATCACCTATGTCTCGCGCTGTCTTTTCGCCACCAATTATCATAATTCGATTTTGATTGAGTTCGATTGAGTTTCGAGTTTCGATTGATTACCACACATAACATAAAGTAAACATGCACAAGTAACACATAAGGCACACACACGTATACTAACACCAGATTTCGCGTAATTCGAGTCTCGGGTTCGATGATGATTAGATTAGCTCGATTATTGATTAATTGACTTTATCGCATTGTTACTTCCTATTATTCATAGTCGTTTAGCGTTTCGCATCGATTTGAACATTCGATTACTTTGATTAATAACACTTACTCCACATAATACAACTAACGTAATCGCAAACATAAAATAGACTAACTATGGTCAAAGGAGTCAATCTTGACTTTGACTTTGACTTTGACATTCGGTAACACGGGGTGTTACAGCCAGATTAAGTCAAGTGAAAATCTAGCTGACCTGTTCACGAAATCTTTACCTAGAAGCAGTTTCGAGCAGCTATCACACAAGATCGGTTTTCGTAGATTGAAAGATGTTTGTTGAATTCAGGGGGAGAATTATACACACTGTACTCTTTTTCCCTTAACTAAGTTTTGTCCCATTGGGTTTTCTTAGTAAGGTTTTTAACGAGGCAGCATAGCTGATCCAGTAGTATCAGTTTATTTGTTCAGGTCCTGAAGTACCTATTTAACATCATCCAGAAGTAAGTTGTTAAACTGTGTATAATTCTAAATGTCTGGGGGGGGGTGTTATAAACCAGACATTTAAGCCCAACCCATTACTTATGGGCTTTAGGGTTTATAGCTATGTTCATCTATATATTGTAATGTTAAATAATGAGAATTAAGTTTTATCTTTTTGGTTTTTATCAATTATAACATTATTAACGTTTTCATTTATTTTGTAGTGGCTCTTTGAACATATCACAAAATTCGTTGGTCTAAAAAATAATGGCAAACTGACTTTTAGGGTTATTGATGGAGGTGAATGGGAAATGAAATTCAAGGGGAAGGATCCACTAAAAAGTAGATTTTGCCTAAGTAGACTAAGAAGGATTGTGATAATGCCATGTGGTACTTCATATAAGTAGGGAGAAAGGGCATTTTGGTCCTTATAAATAGGAGTGTGAAAATGACATGTGGCACCCCATTTTGTTCTAAAAGATAAAACAAAAAAAAAATCCAGTACAAAAAATCTAGCACAAAAAATCCAGTACAAAAAATATAGTACAAAAAATGCAGTACAAAAAAATATAGCACAAAAAAATATAGTACAAAAAAATCTAGCACGAAAAAATTCAGCACAAAAAAAAATAATAGTACAAAAAATCCAGCACAAATAATTGAGAATAATCAGTAATATACTTTTCACACAAACCTATTTTCAGTGAAATTGGGATATTTAATCAAGCTTATCGTTAATTTTTTTTGTTCAATATTTAATCAGATATTCAATACGAAATTTAAAATTCTTATCAGTAATTGTTTCTTTCACCGCAATTCTTGTTAGATCTGTAACGAAGACACTGAAATTAGGGATTTTTGTTGTTAAATTAGGTTTAATTTGACAATTTGCAGTGTTATCATGTGTTTAAATGCAAAACTGATATATATATATATAGGGTAGGGCTAGATAGAAAACCCTATATATATAAAAAACCCGAGAAAACCCAAGCTCCCGACATTTTTTTTTTTTTGAAAAAAATAACACATGTAATATACATGTTTTTAAGACTTTTGGGCCAAAAAAATCAAAAAAGCGCCGAAGGGATATTTTAAAAAAAAAAACAAGTTTCAGCAATTTTCAGCGAAATTCTGTTTTTTTTGCTTAACACGTGTTAGGAGCTGAAATTTGTTTATTTTTTTAAAAAAAATCCCTTCGGCGCTTTTTTGTTTTTTTTGGCCCAAAACACTCTAAAACATGTATATTACATGTGTAATTTTTTTCAAAAAAAAAAAATGTCGAGAGGTTGGGTAAAAATGGCTTCCCATTTGGGTTTCCAAAGTTTTCTAAGAATTTTAGGGTTTTTTATCTAGCATTATCCTATATATATATATATATATATATATATATATATATATATATATATATATAGGTTTGAGTTCATTTCAGAACTCTAAATAACTACAGAAATTTCAGAACTCCTAATAAACAATCATTTTATATATAAGTTTTTTATATTTAGGATCTTTTTATCATCTATTCTATGTATTTCTTTGATTACATACATGTTAAAAGTAGTTTACATATGTTTAATTGCCAAAATTATATATATGTGTCATAACTAATTACATATATGTAAAAAAACTAGTTTACATATATGTAATTATGAAATTACATATAAGAAATGATAAAGTTACTCTTAACATGTTTGTAATCGTAAAAATACACATAATAAATGATAAAATTATCCTAAACATAAAAATATATAAATAAAAAGATTGTTTATTAGGAATTCTGCGAGTTCTGTAAATATTTATGGTTCTGAAATGATCATGGCCCTAATAAATGATAAAATGAAAACCACCTCCAGTTATAAGAACCATGAGAACTTTTTGATCCGGGGCGAGTTGGATCAAAAAAATTTTTCATAAACGTAGATGCGTGTATTATAAACACATTTGTAAAAAAAATTCAAAAAAAAAATTGTCGTGAGTGTAGTTTTGAGCACCACAAGTTTGTTTTTACGGGTACCGTAAATTTTATTTAAAAATTACAGTACCCGTAACACAAACTTGTGGTGCTCAAAACTACACACACGACATTTTTTTTTTTGAATTTTTTTTTTTTACAAATGTGTTTATAATACACGCATCTACGTTTATGAAAAAAAAAAATTGGTCCAACTCGCTCCGTACGGTGTAGTTCTCATGGTTCTTACAACTGGAGGTGGTTTTTATTTTAGCGGTCCCCTATACTCATGTGCAAAGCACATGACCAAATTTAACTGAAAAAACTAACTGAGTTAGGCCTAAAGGACAAAATGTGTATGATATGAAAACATAGAGGACAAAACTCGTCAATTTTGAACATAAAGTACATCGTCTGAAAATAGGTATAAAGATAAAAGACAATCCTTGAAATTCACTCTTTTTTGTTTTTAGAATAAGGTTTCGTTGTTGTATATTGAAACTGTAGGGAAGGATGTGAATTATCACTAATAGACTTTTCACACAAACCCATTCATCAAGCAATGAAAATGTGATGCTTCTTCTTATTTGATAAACAAACATTTGCTTGCTGAATGTCAAATAGAAGGAAAAAAAGGTAAACAGGCATCCATTAAAGCGTAAGAATTTTTGTTACTTGATTCTTAAGTTGAATTTTGGATTGCCTTTTGAATTGATGTCTAGCATATCTTTTCAATTGTTTGCACATGTGGTTTTACATTCTACAATATTTTTACAACATTCTTCAAAGATCATGTTACAAAAAAATTTAAGGCGAAAAAAATTAGCACAAAAATATAGTACAAAAATCCAGCACAAAAAATGTTATACAACATATTTTTGTAGGTTTTTTTAGTCGTCATATTTTATATAGCAATATGGTACTCAAATTAAAGCTAAAAAACGCTCGATTTTATGGTAAAATTTTATGAAAAAATAATGTTGTATAAAAAAGTTATGAACGTTTAAAAATGAGGGTGGAATATGCATGTGCCTTGCATGTGGAGAGGGAAAGTCAATAAATAGGTTTTTCCCAAGGTACCCTTACACTCCTCTTTTTTCCTACATTTTCATCTTAACCGTTGATTTTAAAAATGAATTGTTAAAATTACTTCTCATCCTAGTATCCTATTTAGGTATATAAGGGGAAAGATCCACTAAAAAGTAGATTTTGTCTAAGTATGGTAAGAAGGATTGTGATAATGACATGTGACACTCCTAATAAGTAGGAATGAAGGGTATTTTGGTCCTTATAAATAGGAGTGACACCCCTTTTGTTTTTTAAAAATACAACAAAAAAAAAATTTAGTAAAAAAAAATCTAGCATAAAAACTCTAGTACAAAAAAAAGATAGCACAAAAAATGTAGTACAAAAAAATATAGCACAAAAAAATATAGCACGAAAAAATCAGCAAAAAATGTAGTACAAAAAAATCCAGCACAAAAAAGTGAGAAAAAAAATTAAGACAAAAAAATTCAGCACAAAAATATAATACAAAATTCCAGCACAAAAAAAAATGTTATACAACATAGAAATACAACACATTTTATGGGTTTTTTTAGTATTCATATTTTATATAGCAATATGGTACTCAAATTAAAGATAAAAGGACACTCGATTTTACGGTAAAATTTTTATGAAAAAATAATGTCGTATAAAAGAGTTATGAGCGTTTAAAAAATGGGGGTGGAATATGCATGTGACTTGCATGTGGAGAGAGAAAGTCCATAAATAGGATTTTCCTAAGATACCCTTGCACTCCTCCTTTTTTCTACACTTTCATCTTAATCATTGATTTGAAAAATAAATGGTTAAGATTTGTTCTCATCCTACTTAGGCAAAATAAACTTTTTATTTGATTTTACCCTAAAATGAACTTTTTATTTGATTTTACCCCAGAAATTCAATACATAAGAAGCTTTTATTTCTACAAGGTATGTGGTTTTTTTTTTTTTTTTTGGAAGTATACGACAATTTTATTTATTAGACTAGTGGGTATGGTTCGGCTCATCCCCACGGGGATGAGCCTTCACGTAGGCGCCACGTAGACGGCTCGTGGGGGATGAGCCAAATGAGGGATGGAGGGGGATGGAGGATGGGGCCCCACCTCATTATTTTATAATATCATATTGTTTAATTTAATAACCAAGTTAATAAAAACTTTATAAAATTTAAAAAACACCACATAAAACAACATAAATAATTTCATTTCATAACATAAAAAAAAATTACATTCCCTAAAAAAAAAAGAAACCGAAAATAAAAAAATAAAAATATTACGTTTCCTAAAAAAAAAAGAAACCGAAAATAAAAAATAAAAAAAATTACGTTTCCTAAAACCTACGACGTCCATTTTTTTTTCACCTCTTCCTTCATCCTCCGATAAACCTCGCGTTCATCCTCCGGAACCGAGTCGAGATCCAACCGCATAATCCTAAAATCTTCCGCTCGAGCATAGTCGGACGACACGGTTTTCTTGTGAGTATACTTTTCGGTCGCGAACTCTTTGAACGAACGGAATTCGTTTATCAAGTCGTCCATTTTTGACGATGCCTTCTCGCCCCTACCTCCACTCGAGCCGCCACCTCCACTCGAGCCGGACACTTTTCGCTTTCCGGCCGCTTCTTTTTTTGCTTTGTCCCTCCCGGGGGGACGTTCCGACTCGTGAACGGGCAACACATCCTCGTCATCTTCCGGGTCGTCGTTTATGTCGATTTGACATCGAGCGGTGGAGCCTCCCGCACTATAGCTTTCGGACTCGGAAGTTTTAGTGCGTTTGGCCGTTGCGACCTCATTTGGAACCGGCTTCCATTTTTGTTCTTTCCTTATAACGTTCCATGCTCGGAAGTGCGGGAAAGGCGTTGAATTTTGGGAGTCCCACTTGGCGATAGCAAGGTTAAGAATATCTTGCTCGTTACTCCCGCTTGGAGGAGAAAGGTAAATTTGGTTATAAATTTGATTAAAGGCGTTGACGACCTTGATCATTTTTCGCCACTTGCCCGAGACGGATTCGACATCACGAGCCTCCCCATGCTCCATAATCGCGTTAAACCTATCCGTTGTCTTCTTCCAAAAACTACTACCCGATTGGTTGTTTCCTAAAATTTAAAAAATAGTGCATTAGTAAAAAAAATAAATTTCATAAAAAAATAGCAAACCGAAAATAAAAATAAAAAAAATTATACCGACTATCGGGCAAGTAGAGGCCTTAGCATACGCCATAGCTAGCGCCTCCTCTTCTACTTTCGTCCATTGCCTCCCCTTTGCTCTCGGTTTTTGCGCGGTTTCGGGTTCAACCATCTTTCCCTTCCCCTTCTTTTTTTTGCGCGTGAGCTCTTGCGGTGGTGATTCGGGAACGACTTCTTCATCATCATCTTCAACTTGAATCGGGGGTTGCGCTTGCGATTGGAGTTGTTCAAACGTGTTGCGTTGCATGATTTGTTGGAGCGCTTGATATTGTTGAACTTGTTGTAGTTGAGACATTTGTGAGAAGGCGTTGGGTGTTTGTTGGAAACCCGAAAACGGAAATTGCGAAGCCCCCCACGAAGGATCCATAGTCGGAGTGTAAGCGGGACTCGAAAAAAATTTAGGTTGGTTCGGATTGGGATTATTCGGGTTGGGGTTGTTTGGGTTGGGGTTGTTTGGGTTGAATGGATTCATGTTTGGGAGAGAATGGTATAAAAAATATAGAGTATTTTTATAAAAAAGGATGAGAAATGGAGAAGAATGGGAGTAGAATGAGAGAAAATGGTATAAAAATGGATTGGGATTATGGTATTTATTTAAAAGGAAATTGAATTTTTTTTTATTAAAATAGCCGTTAATCAACGGTCCTTTTTTTGAAAAGAGGAGCGGCACACCCGGCGGTGGGTGGCCGTTTGTGATGGAAGCCGGGCCAGGGGGGCGGTGTGGGGGTCCGGCGCCGGGCCAAGCCGGCCCCCATACCTTCCAGTCTTAAATATACATCCTTATCTACAATATTTCATTACATGTAGGTATAACGGCATCGATTAGAGTTATTTGATGAGAGACGATGACCTTCAATTTATGAACAGGGTCAAAGAGTGAAGGGAAACAATTGGTTGCAAAACCTCCGAAACATGTAGTATCAAACTAAATTGTCTTAAATGTCTTGATGTTTTCATTTCTCTATTCACTTATCTTTAGTATCAATATTGTTTTGTTTTGTGTTGTGTTGTGATCGTTTATATTTGTTCTGACTTTTCGGTATTTAATACTTTTACTAATATTTTATTTGTTTTATTAACCATTAAATTTTTAATACAAAGTAAATTATAAACACGTATCATAACCAGTCAATAAGTTTATAAGTCTGCATAGAACTTTACAACATGTGATTAAGTTTATGAAAAGTTTATAACTCTTATATAGCCAACACATTTAATATGTCATACTTTTTGTATGATTTTAATTAAGTTGTTAATCATAAATAATTTTTTATATAAGTAACTTTCTCGAGCCCGAGAAGCAATCCCGGATGATAACTTAGTACATAGATATATAAACAGAGAGATAGAATGACAAGAATGTGAGAAAAGATTTTAGGGGTGCGAGAATAAGATGAGCCTTTATTTTTAGTTGCCCTACTGCAGATTTAGTAGGTCACAGGTCACCCATGCTAATGCCACTCCCACCTAAGCACATTTAATTGTGGAATACTCTTCTCATTCGCCATCATTAAGCTTAAAATGCATTAGTAATTATTATTAAGCTTAAAATACGTTAGTGATATTTGAGGCAAAACATTCCTTATACCATAATATCATTTATGTGGATACAACCATATAAAACGATGTGATACTCGTATAAGGTGTTACATTATCGGCCTTCTCTAAAACATATTAGTTATTCTACATAAGATTCTGGTTTCTAAAGGAAACGTAACGTATTCTTACGATTACAAGCTTAATGATAATTATTTTTTAAGTTAATTAAAGACGAACACCAATCAATTCAACGTTCTACCAATTCAAGATTGTTAACAAGCCCTCAATATGTACCTAGAAATTATGTGTGGTAACAACCATCAACTACTTGTATCTATAGACAACTTTCTTATTATGGTTAGTGTCATTTAATTTGAAACTTCATCTATGAAATAAATTTAAAGTGCTACAAAACTTTAGCTATAATATAATATTTAATAACTCTATCGATTACATGTTATGAAATTAATAGTAAAAGAAAACCAAATAAATAAATAAGTTCTATCATATCATATAATAATAAAAACTAATGTGAGATCTAGTTATGGACTTCAAAATGATAAGTTTATAAAAGAAAAAGAGTTAAATGTCATTTTAGTCCTTATAGTTTGGGTCATTTTACTAGTTTAGTTTAAAGTTTTTATTTTTTGTATGTGGCTCCAAAAAGTTTCACCATTGCCATTTTAGTCCACTGGGTTAACTTCATCTATTTTTCTGTTAACGAGAAGTGGAATTCAGTCATTTTATATGGCCGAATTGCCCTTTTAGTTAACAGAATTACATATAAAATGACCGAAATGCCTTTCTCGTTAACAGAAAAAATGGATGAAGTTAACTCAGTGGACTAAAATGGCAACGCTGAAATCTTTTTGAACCCACAGACGAAAAATAGAACATTTGAACTAAACTGACAAAATGGCTCAAACTAGAGGGACTATCCGTACATTTTACTCAAAGAAAAAAGATAATGAAAACAATCAAGAAAAAGATAATGAAAATAATCATTTGAGAAAAATGCAATTTGCGTCCCTGTTGTGGTATGTGCCAAACATCAACCTGAGCCCCTAAATTCATTTTTTGGTTTTTTGATGTCACACCCCAACCGATGGCGGAATCATCGGGGCGCGGCACTGAGCGAAACAGATTGTTCAGAAGTTTCCATAACAACTAACATACAATTCAGTTACACAACACGTCCCATACCGTGTCCCAAACAATATCAAGTTATCATAGAAATCAACTAAACAATATGGGAACTGTTCCGACAACTCAAATTCTTAATTATTACAAACCGAAAGTAAATATTGTTTTAAGACCTCTAGACGGCTATCCGTAAATCTTACCGACTACAGGTGCCAGTACAAGATCTACAGATAATTATGGCCCTGGAGCAGGCACGTGGACACTGTCCTAAGGTCACAGGCTCCTAGAAGCTTATTATTGCCTCGCTTCCCTAGCACGCTAGTAGCTTAAACACCTGTCACATACGTTAAAATAAAAGTCAATACATATAATGTAAAGGTGAGTACACAAGTTTGATATAGCATATAGAGTTCGAATAGTTTACGCATAACCAAGCACGTACACAAGGGCAAACGATGCATGTAAATTATCAACATGGGACCATCGATACCAATGACTTCGAGTTGACTGTCCGAGACAGTTCGCAATACATGATTACCACCGTAATCCATGCAAGTAATTGTCCTTAGCAACCCCCGTGTGAACGGGTGCTGAGTCCAAACTGTAGTACTACGTTGCTAAAGCAGGCAGATAGCACTCCACGTGTAAACATAATAAACAGCAATCATTTAGACAAGTAATACATGCAAGTAGGTTAGCGTTCAAATAGTTTGTGTTGTTTGTGAATTTGATAGATTACGTATGTAACACCCAAAAGTGCTGAAAGCAAAAAGGGATCGAGTATACTCACAGTGGTTGATTGTGGATTGAAGGGAGCACTGAGAATAGGTTAGCCTGAATAGTTCGATAACACAACGATGAGTAACGCGGAAAAAGTAAACAATGTACTTGGATCGAGTAGGCCATTCGATCGGACAGCAGTTCGATCGAGTGGACTGTTCGATTGGTTTGAAAGTCCGTTCGAACATCCATTCGTTCGGCTGGCTGGCTCGATCGGCTGGTCTCTTCAAGTGGATTGTTTCTTCCTTTGATGTGAAGGATGTGTTTGTGTATGATGGTTTGTACTACCTTTCAAGTTGGTCGATCGAACAGCTGTTCGATCGGTTAGCCCAACCGATCGGTTAGCATTGCATTGTTTTCAAATATGTCACTCGATCGGTTGGTATGATCGATCGGGTGACATTTCAATGTTTTGAAGAGTCTAAGTGTTTTGAAGTATAGTATCTCATGATTCGAGCAGTAATGATTACAATCGAGTGGCGTAGTCGATCGAACAGTACCTCGTCAATACTACACTTTGTGAGTTGGTGGGTCTAAGTGCTAGTCGATCGGTTAGCCTAGCCGATCGGCCGGCATAGTCGTTCGGTTGGGCTGTTCGATCGAACAGCCTAGCCGTTCGGCCAGCTTCTCGATTCGGTGAACCTATCACTTAACACTTGGTTATTCCCGTTAATTGTTGATGTTTTAGAGATATTTTGACTACGAGTTGAACCACAGAGCTGAAGTTCCTACTTAGTCTACTGACTCGAGCAGGAATCACCCAAGCTCGGCCAGAGGCGGTTTGGAACTTAAGTTTAACGTTTAACCCGGAATCGGTATATCTCTCGGTAGAACCCGAATCTTGAACCATGTGTTTGTTTAGAATGGTTTATAAATCGGTTCAAGCTCGTTTTCACCGGTTTGAGTGTAAAAGAGTTGAAAGATAGATGAAAACCCATCTTCCAATCCTTTTCCACCGTGAAATGTTAAGATCTTTGGAAGATTTTAAGTTATTGATGTGGAAATCGGTTAGATCTAGCTTATTCATGGTTGAATGAAGTCAAGAACATGAAGTTCTTGATGAACACCAAGAACACCATGATGACATCACTCAAGAACACCTAGATCTTGGTGATTTCATGGATGAAATTCAGATTTTGAAAGATAGAAAGATGGAGAATCGATTAATGAACAAAAACGTACAAAGATTAGAGCGAAATACTTACCGGTTTGAGAGAAATCTGAGATTTAGTGAGAAGAAGAGGCTGGTCGGTCAGAGCTTTTCCAAAAGTGGAAAGCTTGACAAGGACAGCCCTATTTATAGGCTTCCAAAAGAGGAAAGGTCAGCTGATCGAACAGCATCCCTGATCGAGCAGCTGTCCGATCGAACAGCCTGTTCGATCGGCTAGCCTGTTCGATCAGGTTGCCCTGTTCGATCGGCTTGCCTGGTTTTTGAGTGTTTCGCGACGATTTTTGATATTTCGACTTAGAACGATGATTTGAGGATGATAGAATTCCTAATCAAATTACTTTTAGTTCCAACTACTATATCTAACATACAAGCATCCTTACACCACGGTTTGGATTCGATTTCGATTGAGTTTGATTCACCTTTGAGTCTTGATTGATTTGATTGATTCACCACACACTTTAACATAAAAGTAAACATGCACAAGTAACACATAAGGCACACACACACGTATAAAAAGTACTAAAATCCCCACACTTGAGTTCGATGATTGATTTGATTAGCTTGATTATTGATTGACTAGCTTTATTGCATTGTTACTTCCTATCATTCACAGTCGGTCGTCGATTCACAGTTCGCTTAACGGTCGATTAGTTTGATTATACAACACTTACTCCAAATAATACGAAAATCAAAATGAAACTAAAATGAAATTAATCTTTATTAATCTTTAATTCCAATAACAGTCAACACTTGACTTTGACTTTGACTTTTGGAAAACACGGGGTGTTACAGTCTCCCCTCCTTTAGGGAATTTCGTCCCGAAATTAGGCCGAGAACCGTACATCGCCGTGTGATTTTACCAATTTGATGCTTCAGATCTATCTGAACAACTGCGGGTACTTGGCCTTCATGTCACTTTCGAGTTCCCAAGTGAACTCCGCGCCTCGTTTGCCTTCCCATCGTACTTTTACAATAGGAATGCGAGAGCGTCTGAGTTGCTTGGTCTGTCGGTCCATGATTTCGACAGGCTTTTCCACGAAGTGTAGCGTCTCATTGACCTGAAGATCGTCGAGTGGTATTATTGCGTCGTGGTCGGCTACGCATTTCCGAAGGTTTGAAATATGGAAAGTCGGGTGGACATTGCTGAGTTCCTCCGGTAATTCGAGTTTGTAGGCAACTTTACCGATCCTTTCCAGAATCTTAAAAGGTCCAACAAATCGAGGCGCAAGTTTCCCTCTTTTGCCGAATCGGACTACTCCCTTCCAAGGCGATACCTTTAGGAGCACGTAGTCGCCAACTGCAAATTCGCGGGGCTTGCGTCGTTTATCGGCGTACATCTTTTGTCTGTCCCGGGCCTTTACCAAATTTTCCCTTATCTGGTGGATCTTGTCAGTCGTTTCTTGCAAAATCTCGGGCCCAGTCAATTGTGAATGACCGACCTCGTGCCATACAATAGGCGAGCGACATCTCCTACCATACAAGGCTTCGAAAGGTGCCATTTCGATGCTGGAGTGATAGCTATTATTGTACGAAAATTCGACCAATGGTAGGTGTTTGCTCCAACTACCACCAAAATCGATAACACACGCACGGAGCATGTCTTCAATAGTACGAATCGTTCTTTCAGTCTGCCCGTCGGTTTGCGGGTGGAATGCGGTACTCAAATTCAGCGTCGTACCAAGAGCTGCTTGAAAAGTTTCCCACAATCTCGATGTAAACCGAGCATCGCGATCCGAAATGATGTCTCGAGGCGTACCATGATTCTTAATGATCTCGTCGGTGTAGATTTGGGCTAGCTTGGCCACCTTATAGTCTTCTCGTATTGGCAAAAAGTGGGCTGATTTGGTTAGACGGTCGACTATAACCCAAATACTGTCGTGACCTGATGGCGTGGTCGGAAGCTTAGTTATGAAATCCATAGCTATGCTTTCCCACTTCCATACGGGTATCGGCGGTTGTTCGAGTAAGCCTGAAGGTCTTTGGTGTTCAGCCTTGACTCTTGCACAAGTTAAACAGCTACCAACATATAGAGCAATATCCCTTTTCATCCCAGGCCACCAGTACTTGTAGCGAAGGTCCTGGTACATTTTGTCCGCACCGGGATGAATGGAATATCGGGATTTGTGGGCTTCGTTCATGATGATCTTTCGCAAATCTGTCCTCCTCGGAACCCAGATTCGATCCAGATAATAGAATATCCCGTTGGCTTTGCTCACGAGCTGAGTTCCATCGTGATAGATTCGTTCTTTCTTCAACGTACGCTCGTTAAAGCAAGCGTGTTGTGCTTCGCGGATGAGAGCTTCGAGGTTATACTGAGCCTGGATGTTTCGAACACCTATCACGTAATTCTTTCTGCTGAGGGCGTCTGCAACTACATTCGCCTTGCCTGGGTGATAACGGATCTCACAGTCGTAATCGTTGAGAAGTTCTACCCATCGGCGTTGACGCATATTGAGTTCTCTCTGGTTAAAGATATGTTGTAAGCTCTTGTGATCTGTGAAGATCGTACACTTTGTACCATACAGGTAGTGTCGCCAAATCTTTAAGGCAAAGACAACTGCGCCTAGCTCGAGGTCATGGGTCGTATAGTTCTTCTCGTGGATTTTGAGCTGTCGAGATGCGTAAGCTATAACCTTGTCTCGTTGCATGAGAACACAGCCAAGTCCAAGGTTTGAAGCATCACAATAGACAACGAAGTCATCGCTTCCGTCCGGCAGTGTAAGAACTGGTGCATGGCACAGCATGTGTTTGAGGGTTTGGAAAGCAGTCTCCTGCGCGGTTCCCCACACAAAAGGCTTATCTTTATGAGTAAGGGAGGTAAGCGGTACAGCAATCTTTGAGAATCCTTCGATGAATCGTCGGTAGTAACCGGCTAATCCGAGAAAAGAGCGAACTTCTGACGGATTCTTTGGCGTAACCCATCCCTTGACTGCCTCAATCTTTGCAGGATCAACGTGTATACCCCGACTATTCACAATGTGACCCAGAAATTGAACCTCCTCCAACCAGAACTCACACTTGGAGAATTTGGCGTAGAGTTGGTTTCCCTGAAGCAACTCGAGAACCAATCGCAAATGCTGCGCATGTTCGGCCCTCGATCTAGAATAGATCAGGACATCGTCGATAAATACAATGACGAAACGGTCTAAGAACGGTTTACACACGCGATTCATCAGATCCATAAAGACCGCGGGTGCGTTGGTCAAACCAAAAGGCATGACAACAAATTCGTAGTGGCCGTATCGGGTTCGAAAAGCGGTTTTGGGTATGTCTTCTTCTTGAATCCGCAACTGATGGTAGCCTGAACGTAGATCAATCTTGGAGAAACACTGAGCACCTTGTAGTTGGTCAAACAGATCATCGATTCTTGGTAAGGGGTATCGGTTCTTGATGGTCAGCTTGTTCAATTCCCGGTAATCGATGCACATTCGGAACGACCCGTCCTTCTTTTTGACGAAAAGGACTGGTGCGCCCCATGGAGAAGTGCTCGGGCGAATAAAGCCTTTTTCAAGTAACTCCTGGAGTTGGTTTGAGAGTTCTCGCATCTCAGATGGAGCGAGTCGATACGGAGCTTTGACCACTGGGTTGGCTCCTGGAATCAGGTCGATTCGAAAGTCGATATCACGACTAGGAGGTAATCCAGGAAGATCATCAGGGAACACCTGAGGAAATTCTCGGACAACAGGAACATCATTGACTTCAACTTTCTTTTTCTTGTCCGTCTCTGCTACAACAATGTTGGCCAAGAAGGCTCGATATTCCTTGCGGAGATATCTGCGAGCTTGAAGACAGGACATGAGCTTGAGATCTTTCGCAGTAGTTTCACCATAAACACATAGAATATCACCACTAGCTAGCACAAAACGAATCATCTTATCGGCACACACAACTTCAGCATGGTTTTCACGAAGAAAGTCCATGCCTACTATGACATCGAAGCTTCCGAGCTGCATTGGAATGAGATTAATCGGGAATACATGATTGTTGAGCTTGAGGGTACAATCACGGAGCACAGAATTGACAGCAATGGTTCTTCCGGTAGCGATTTCTACTTCGAAGGGTGTCGAAAGATAAGAGCGCTTACGTCTAAGAAGCTTCTCAAATTCAAATGACACAAAGCAGTTATCGGCTCCAGTATCAAACAAACATGATGCATATATACCATTCACAAGGAACGTACCATTGACCACGTTGTTATCAGCTTGAGCCTGGCGTGCATTGATGTTGAAGGTTCTGGCGTGAGCGGCTTGTTGTTGAGGCTGTTGTTGTTGTTGCTGGGGTTGTTGAGCTTCTTGTTTCACCACCCTGTTCGGGCACCGGTTTGCGAAGTGGTTAGGGTCACCACATGCAAAGCAGGTCCGAACATTGTTTGCCGGGGCCTATGCAGCTTGTGGAGCTTGAGGAGCTTGAGGAGCAGGGAGTAGAGCCTGGTTGACAGCGGCTTGAGCTTGAGCTTGACGGGGACCATAGCGGCAATTCGCAGTGAAATGCCCGTAAACGTTGCAGTGGACACAGAAACGGCAGGCCACACCCACCGGGTGATGATAAGAACATGTAGCACAGAGTGGGTGGGGGCCGGTGTACGCACGCTTCGCTGGCGGCGCATTGATCACTGGTGCAGTGCGCTGTGGTTGTTGCTGTTGTGCTGGCACAGACTGAATGGGAGCAGCAGTGGTTGCGGCAGCGCAACTCTTGTTCTTCTTTCTCCTTTTTGAAGACTTGGAGGCTTGGGTAGTGGTGTTATCGGTTGATGCTGCGGTGACTTGATGCAAAGACTTGGTTTGTTTATCCCAGAAACCAGCCTTCACTCGCTTGTCGTTAATCTCAGCGGCGAGTAGGTAGGTTTCCTCGATCGTTGCGGGCTTGGAGGCGTGAACAAAATCTGCGACACAATCCGGAAGAGCACGGATGTATTTCTTGATGGTCATGTCAGAAGTCTTGACCTGGTCGGGACATATGATACTCAATTGCTTGAAACGGGCGGTGAGACCAGCATTGTCTCCCTCCTTTTGCTTGATACCCCAGAACTCATCCTCCAACTTTTGGCGTTCGTGGGGAGGACAGAACTCGTCCATCATGATCGCTTTCAATTCTTTCCACGTCAGCTCGTATGCAGCGTCGTTCCCGCGCTTGTTCCTTTCGGCGGTCCACCAGTCCAAAGCTCGTGACTGGAAGACACCGGTAGCATTGAGAGTACGGAGGTGATCTGGGCATCCGCTTTGACGAAGGGTGACTTCTACCGAGTCAAACCAATGAAACAGAGCCGTAGGGCCATCTTCACCGGTAAACTCTTTTGGCCCACATGCCTTGAATTGTTTGAAGCTAAAAGTAGCTTTGTTGGGATCTTTGGGCGTGAGGGTTCGGGATTCCTCAGATGACTTGCTTGCGTTCTCGAACACATCACTGACGGCTTTCGCCAGGGTCTTAGAGATGATAGCAGCCAGACGTCGATCTCTTTTCTCCTGGCGGGTAAGACGCGAGCGTGATCTCGGTTGTCCAGATGACGACATGGTCTGCAATAGACATCGTCACAGGCTCAACACAACGAATTCGAGTCTCACACGTTCTTAGATCTCTAAAGCTTAGAATCACGTCGCATCTCTCGTCACGTAACACATATAATCACATAAGCACATAATCATAGAGGCACATAAGCACAGAAGCAATTAGGGAACATAAGCACAGAAGCAATTAGGGCACATAAGCACAGAAGCAATTAGGGCACATAAGCAATTAAGCAAATAGAGCACTTAATTTCCTAAACACGTACGCATTTTTATCACAGAGGCAATTAATGTCACGTAATTCCTCCTAACAGTACGCAGTAGCACACTTAGTTTCCTAACCGCCTCTAAGTTTTGAATATAGCGGTCACATACAACACATCGAGTAGCTTAGTATGGCGTAGCGTAGCATACTGGTTTCGTTTAGATCACATCAACAGGGATTTGAATCGAGATAGGATAGCAACAAAGGTCACGCAGATTGATAACAAATGGAGTAACCAACAAATCTTAAAACACGTAAACAGGTAAATCATATAAAATCAACAAAGCAACACTTAAAATCGGAAAATGGATTGTCTGCGGCTACTAGACTTTGACTAACCATGGCAATTTAACTATTCACAGTTGACTTGTCGTCACTTTCGACTCTAGGGGACATGTTTCTGCCTCGATTCTTGGGCATTATGCATGCGCATTCTAGGTCATACTCGTGAGTTCAGATCGTTGGAGTCCGTCAATTGCCTCGGCGAGATAAAATAAAGTTGGAATAACTGCCAAGGTTAGGGTTTCACCCCTAGCTCAGCAATTTCTTCCTTGTTTTAAGAAAATCTAGAGGAAAGTTTTCATCAAATTACGGGTTTCAACCCTAATTTGGTATAATTCTCCCCCGTTTGTTGATGGAAATTCACACAAAATAATTGGCAAAAATTTGTAATTTAGGCAGGAATTTGCGGGTTTCACTCCTAATCCCGTCCAAATTACGAAATTTGGCTCGGAGTTCGGATGTAATGATAGAATAGAAGGAAACAACATAGAATAAGCACATAAACTTGGTCTCTTGGTTCCTAACTATAGTCTAGGTCTCTAAGGCAGCGATCCGGACTAGATCGTGTCTAACCTAATTCCCTATAGTTATGGCTCTGATACCAACCTGTCACACCCCAACCGATGGCGGAATCATCGGGGCGCGGCACTGAGCGAAACAGATTGTTCAGAAGTTTCCATAACAACTAACATACAATTCAGTTACACAACACGTCCCATACCGTGTCCCAAACAATATCAAGTTATCATAGAAATCAACTAAACAATATGGGAACTGTTCCGACAACTCAAATTCTTAATTATTACAAACCGAAAGTAAATATTGTTTTAAGACCTCTAGACGGCTATCCGTAAATCTTACTGACTACAGGTGCCAGTACAAGATCTACAGATAATTATGGCCCTGGAGCAGGCACGTGGACACTGTCCTAAGGTCACAGGCTCCTAGAAGCTTATTATTGCCTCGCTTCCCTAGCACGCTAGTAGCTTAAACACCTGTCACATACGTTAAAATAAAAGTCAATACATATAATGTAAAGGTGAGTACACAAGTTTGATATAGCATATAGAGTTCGAATAGTTTACGCATAACCAAGCACGTACACAAGGGCAAACGATGCATGTAAATTATCAACATGGGACCATCGATACCAATGACTTCGAGTTGACTGTCCGAGACAGTTCGCAATACATGATTACCACCGTAATCCATGCAAGTAATTGTCCTTAGCAACCCCCGTGTGAACGGGTGCTGAGTCCAAACTGTAGTACTACGTTGCTAAAGCAGGCAGATAGCACTCCACGTGTAAACATAATAAACAGCAATCATTTAGACAAGTAATACATGCAAGTAGGTTAGCGTTCAAATAGTTTGTGTTGTTTGTGAATTTGATAGATTACGTATGTAACACCCAAAAGTGCTGAAAGCAAAAAGGGATCGAGTATACTCACAGTGGTTGATTGTGGATTGAAGGGAGCACTGAGAATAGGTTAGCCTGAATAGTTCGATAACACAACGATGAGTAACGCGGAAAAAGTAAACAATGTACTTGGATCGAGTAGGCCATTCGATCGGACAGCAGTTCGATCGAGTGGACTGTTCGATTGGTTTGAAAGTCCGTTCGAACATCCATTCGTTCGGCTGGCTGGCTCGATCGGCTGGTCTCTTCAAGTGGATTGTTTCTTCCTTTGATGTGAAGGATGTGTTTGTGTATGATGGTTTGTACTACCTTTCAAGTTGGTCGATCGAACAGCTGTTCGATCGGTTAGCCCAACCGATCGGTTAGCATTGCATTGTTTTCAAATATGTCACTCGATCGGTTGGTATGATCGATCGGGTGACATTTCAATGTT
Organism: Helianthus annuus; assembly: GCF_002127325.2. Taxonomy (NCBI): domain Eukaryota; kingdom Viridiplantae; phylum Streptophyta; class Magnoliopsida; order Asterales; family Asteraceae; genus Helianthus; species Helianthus annuus. The sequence continues at coordinate 140,201,898 of NC_035436.2, forward strand.
TTGAAGAGTCTAAGTGTTTTGAAGTATAGTATCTCATGATTCGAGCAGTAATGATTACAATCGAGTGGCGTAGTCGATCGAACAGTACCTCGTCAATACTACACTTTGTGAGTTGGTGGGTCTAAGTGCTAGTCGATCGGTTAGCCTAGCCGATCGGCCGGCATAGTCGTTCGGTTGGGCTGTTCGATCGAACAGCCTAGCCGTTCGGCCAGCTTCTCGATTCGGTGAACCTATCACTTAACACTTGGTTATTCCCGTTAATTGTTGATGTTTTAGAGATATTTTGACTACGAGTTGAACCACAGAGCTGAAGTTCCTACTTAGTCTACTGACTCGAGCAGGAATCACCCAAGCTCGGCCAGAGGCGGTTTGGAACTTAAGTTTAACGTTTAACCCGGAATCGGTATATCTCTCGGTAGAACCCGAATCTTGAACCATGTGTTTGTTTAGAATGGTTTATAAATCAGTTCAAGCTCGTTTTCACCGGTTTGAGTGTAAAAGAGTTGAAAGATAGATGAAAACCCATCTTCCAATCCTTTTCCACCGTGAAATGTTAAGATCTTTGGAAGATTTTAAGTTATTGATGTGGAAATCGGTTAGATCTAGCTTATTCATGGTTGAATGAAGTCAAGAACATGAAGTTCTTGATGAACACCAAGAACACCATGATGACATCACTCAAGAACACCTAGATCTTGGTGATTTCATGGATGAAATTCAGATTTTGAAAGATAGAAAGATGGAGAATCGATTAATGAACAAAAACGTACAAAGATTAGAGCGAAATACTTACCGGTTTGAGAGAAATCTGAGATTTAGTGAGAAGAAGAGGCTGGTCGGTCAGAGCTTTTCCAAAAGTGGAAAGCTTGACAAGGACAGCCCTATTTATAGGCTTCCAAAAGAGGAAAGGTCAGCTGATCGAACAGCATCCCTGATCGAGCAGCTGTCCGATCGAACAGCCTGTTCGATCGGCTAGCCTGTTCGATCAGGTTGCCCTGTTCGATCGGCTTGCCTGGTTTTTGAGTGTTTCGCGACGATTTTTGATATTTCGACTTAGAACGATGATTTGAGGATGATAGAATTCCTAATCAAATTACTTTTAGTTCCAACTACTATATCTAACATACAAGCATCCTTACACCACGGTTTGGATTCGATTTCGATTGAGTTTGATTCACCTTTGAGTCTTGATTGATTTGATTGATTCACCACACACTTTAACATAAAAGTAAACATGCACAAGTAACACATAAGGCACACACACACGTATAAAAAGTACTAAAATCCCCACACTTGAGTTCGATGATTGATTTGATTAGCTTGATTATTGATTGACTAGCTTTATTGCATTGTTACTTCCTATCATTCACAGTCGGTCGTCGATTCACAGTTCGCTTAACGGTCGATTAGTTTGATTATACAACACTTACTCCAAATAATACGAAAATCAAAATGAAACTAAAATGAAATTAATCTTTATTAATCTTTAATTCCAATAACAGTCAACACTTGACTTTGACTTTGACTTTTGGAAAACACGGGGTGTTACATTTGAGCCCCTGGCCTTATAAATTCAAAACAGTTTGAGTCCTTCTGTTACAGTGCCGTTTGTTTGACTGTTTGAGCTAGGGGTAAGACCGTCTTTTTGATTTATTTCTCTTCTAAAAACCCCAAAATTCACTATTAAGCCCTAATTTAGTCCCGCCAAAAACAAAGGCAGTTGATTGTGCAATCCCGATAACCCCAAATCGATGGTGTTCACATGGCGACTTCGTCCTCAAGGTCAATACTACGATCCTGAAGATATATATGGTAAGTTGATTGTGTCTTCTTCTTCAGGGGTATGTGCCATTTTCGGTTTGTTGAGAATGAGTTTGATGTTCTGATCATTTGTGTTAACAGGGAATGAACCCAGACTATTTTCGATAAAGATTAACCATGGAGGTGAGTTTACTGATTATCCAGGAAGGGAATATGTCAACGGAAAGGTTAGTTACATTGACTGGGTTGAGTTTGAAAACTTAAGTGCTGTTGTTCTTCGTGAAATGCTGAAAGATATAGTTTACTCTATAGATGATGTGTTCAATTATTTTGTTAAAGATCCTAATGTGTGTTTGGATTTTGGTCTTAGACACTTTACTGATGATGATGAGTTAGATTATGTGTATGACCAACTTAGAAGAGGATGCAAGTTAGTAGATTTGTATGTTGAAATAGGAGACTCTAGAATCAAGGATTCAACTGCAATGAGCCTGGCTTTACTAGATAATGTGGGTGAAGATAATGTGGTTGAGGGTGAGTCAGAAAGTAGTGAGGCAGTTTCTGAGGGTGAGTCACAAAGTAGTGATAAAGAGAACAGTGATGAAGATGGTCCAGATTACACATTTGATCAGGAACCAGATAATCCAGTGTTTGATTATAAAGTAGATATGAGTCAGTTCAAGGCATGTGTTGACTTTGATCCTGATGAAGTCAATGAGACAATTAAGGATGCTAGAAATGAGAATACTGAAGAACTTAGGCAGAAAGATATAACTTGTGATCATGAGGATTTTAGTGATAAAGATGATAACTGTACACTGCTAGACAAGGTTGCGAAGAAGGTAAGGAAGAAGAGAAAAAATACAGGTAATGTTAGTGACTCATACCTCCCATTTTCAATTGGTCAATTAATAGCAGATAAAAAACAATTGAACGACATGGTTAAGACATATGCTGTTAAGAGTAGAAGGCAGATTTATATATTAAAAAATGATAAGTTGAGGTTCAGAGTTATTTGGACATTTAGGGGATAAGGGATTATATGTATAAGGTCATTAAGGGTATATTGGACATTTAACGATAGTCAAACAGTCAAATAAACGAAACTCAGACGGAAGAACTCAGAGTGTTATAAATTCATAAGGTCAGGAGCTCAAAAAACCAAAAAATGTATTTAGAGGCCCAGGTTAATATTTGACACATACCACAGAAACGCAAATTGCATTTTCTCTAATCATTTGTTTGTCATACTTTTTGATTTCAAGCTTCACAAACCATGCCTCCAAAATTCCTCACTCTTGGCTGACTCCAATAGCCATCAGTGGGTCCAACCCCACTTCACTACGTGCCCTGCCCTACCCTCTCCTCATTTATAAATATCCACATCATCCCTACCGGTCTCGAATAAACCCTTTCACGCCGTTGGATATGCCCCGTGCTTCTCTCCTTTCAAATCCAAATTAAAATATCCTTTTTCATTACACCAAGATAACATTAATTAGCTTCTAATCTTCCAGTAATCTCACGGATATTCTCAACAATATTCTTCGCAACCGTTTATATGCGTGTCGCGTAAACATACAACTCTTGCATCCCTCAATGGCTGTGAGAGTAAAACGTGTCACTGATCCGTTAGATGATCGTGTCAAGAACCGAATCGTTGCTGCGTACCATAGCAGCGGCAGCGAACACAGCGGCACCGCCAGCCATATCAGTGACGACGATGATGATTCATCTCATTCCGTTCATTCACTCTCTTATCTTCTTCGTTGTTTCGATGAAGAAAACGATGACGACGATGCGATCAACACGGATGAACAAGACGTAAAGCCTCGTGCACACGAAAGTGATTCGGATTTTTCGGATTCGGATTCGGATCAAGGCGAAGAAAAACTGGAAGAAATTAATTCGACAATGCGTAACCTAAACGTTGATAGGTTTAGAAACGTTCTGTTCTCGAATGTTTTGGAAGCTATGGCTGTTTTTCGCTGTTTAAAACCTAACACACAGATTCTCAACCGTAACGTCATGATGTTTTTACAGAAACTTGGTTACAACGCCGCGATCTGCAAAACAAAGTGGCGGAGCTGCGGCGGACTCACCGCCGGTAACTACGAGTTCATCGACGTCGTTCAGTCCGGTTCCGGTGTTCGTTACTTCATCGACGTCAACTTCGCCGGAGAGTTTCAGATCGCCAGACAAACGAATCAGTTCCGGCGGTTTTTACAAAACTTGCCGGTCGTTTTCGTCGGAAAAAGTGCAGATCTGAAGGTGATTGTGAAATTGATGAGTGATGAAATAAGGAGGTCGATGAAATGTAGGGGATTACTGCTTCCTCCGTGGAGGAAAAACCGGTTCATGCAGAATAAGTGGTTTGGGCCGTACCGGCGAACGGTGAACTATATTCCGGCGAATATTGCTTCTTGTTTGACGGTTCCAGTTAACCAGATGACAGCGAACGTTAAATGCAGTATGATTGGGTTTAGTGTTGTTGACAGTGCTCCGTTACTCAACGCGGCAACCCGTACAAGATAAATTAAAATATTTCGTAATCTGGAAATGCTGCAATTTGACTTTTTTTAATCAGATAAGATAACAAGGGTAAATACAATATTGATGTTTCGCTCCAAATCTACTAATCAATGTTAAAAGTGTATAGTTCTTATAATATATTTATTGTAAAAATCGAACGCTATTTATTTTTATGATTTTCGAATTTGATGCTAATTAATTGTAGTGTTTTTACACTGTCGGTATCATATTTAGTTTTTCTGTTTACTTATTTTCAGTTTTTAGTATTTTTAGTACCGATATCAATATCAGTTTGGTTCACGACTAAATCACAAAAACGAATGATAATTTTTGGATGGTTTACGATTTGATGGTTAAAAACGTTCTCTAAAAAAAAAAAAAAAAAAAAAAAAAACTAATTATTTGTCATCATCAAAACTGATCGATCATTAATTTTATTTAGTATAATTTTGTTGTTAGCATTAGTTCAGAAGTATATCTATATACTCTATACGCCTTAGTCAACGTTGGTGAGCCATGAACTGCCTTATTTTCTCATATCTATATACCCTATACGCATTAGTCCCGTTTGATATGTGATCACAAAAGCGGTATTGCTAGGCCGCCTCGCTCTTATCCAGGAGGTTACTTGCGCATTGACTCTAAAATGTAATGATATTTACAACGACCCCTTCCTTATTTTTGTTTTTTCTATAGTTCTAGTTTTATATATGTGTATATATTGAATTTTTTTCCTTTAATTAACTTAAATTTAATTAAACAATGAACCGAACACATCATTTTTGGGGGTTTCCGATTGTGTCGAAATCAACCAAGAAGAAACAAGCCCGGAGAGATGGAAGAAAAGACGCAACGATACGTTTTATAAAAGAAATCATCATGTCTTAGAAATCCAAACGTATCAAAAATCAAATGACGTGCTTTAAAAACTTGAACATCCAGCTAAAAATTGGACACTTGTTTGCTACAGTAAAAAAAACTCACATACACTAAGTTGCATTCTAAAATGTAATATAATATAATATGTGATATTAAACACAGAAGACGCCGGGGAGTGGCCTCGGGAAGGGATCGGGGGGCTGGCGTGGTGGGGGACCCCATCGGGGAACACCCCCACCTCCGGTCGATGATTCGGTGCAATTGGGGAAACTTCCCCGTCCTCCCCGATGATTGTTGTTGGTGATGTTTGTTGTTGTTGTTGATTGGAGAGGGAAGATGATGAGGTGAAGGGTAACCTGTTGGATATTATGTCCGGTTCGATAAGTCAACGCTGCCGACCGGGTCTTCACCCGTAAGAGTTAGACCTTGGGCAACGAACTAAAAATCCACTTAACCCGTTTAACTGGTAATTACGAACCATATACGAGACAGATCATAATTATTTTTATGATCATAAGCGGGTATTGAACTGAGAGACGGGGACATGGACCGAGTGGGACAAGAACACTCTTGCATCGCCACATGTCGCGCACCTACATCGCAGCCAATGGCATCACATCCAGGGGATCTTCTCGCCACTTGTCATGCACCTATATTGTGGCCAATCAAAGCACATGCAATTTTGCATGTGTGACACTTGGCGAAAATGCATGGGCCTTCATGATCTATTTAATGGGTCTTTAGGTCTTACATTTTGGTGAGTGTGTGTGTAGGATGAACAAATGTAGAGAACACAAAATGCTCCCAACAACACCCAAACACAACCGGCCACCATGCCTGCCGCGGGCCGTCGCCGCCCCGCCGCCGCCGCCGTCGCCTCCCCGCCTCCGTCGTCCCGCCGCTGACCGCTACTTTCCGCCGCTGCCAGCCGCCCCTGTTTGTCGCGGTCCGCCGCCGCTTGGCGCCGCCTCGATCGACGCGTTTCGTTGGTTTGTTTACTAGCACTTGTTCGTTGAACCTCGGTGTCTCGACCGGTTAGTCATTAACCGAGGTATATTTTTCTCATCGGTAGTTAAATATATTTTTTACTGTGCTCGTATTTGTATGTAACCGGATCCTGTTGGGTTTCATTTTGTTGATCACTTGTTTTTATTTCCGCTGCGTTTTTATTAATTAACTTGCTTAATTAATTATCTATTATTTATTGAACCGGGTTTTGATAAATAAAATTTTAACCGATCACCACGGAAACCCAACAGTGGTATCAGAGCTTTGGTTACAACATACGAGTCGGTACCGGTCTTTTAACCGGAGTTAGAGCACAAACTTTATTTATTTAAAGTTTATGATCTAAGTATTTTTAAGGGCACTTTTATTTTGGTCAATATTTTATTTGTTTTGCTTGATCAAAACATTGTCCGGTTTATTTTGTGATTGTTGTGCAATGTGTAAATCCGGCCCGACCTTTTTTGTGGTTGTATATTTTATTCGGTTTTGTGATTATTATTTTTTGGCCACTGAGATGGTTCAAAGTTGTAATAGATTAGTTTATGGTTTTGGCCCGTCTTGTGGTTCAAAGTTGTAATAGATAGGCTTTTTGTCTTTGTTGTATTTACTTGTTAAATATTGTTGATACGAAGACCCGAAGCAAGCCCGAAGCAAAACCAAATGCCAAGAGGAGTCTTGGAGTTAGTGGGAGTTGCTCAAGACAACAAGATGCACTCAAGTCCATCCTTGTGGTTGTTTGTGTGTTGTGACCCCGTGACCCGTTTGATCTTGCTATTAGGATCGAGCAAGATCGAACAATTTTGGCCATATGGATTTACATATTTATCTTGCTATTGTGGTTGCTTTTATCTTATAAATTGTTATAACGTAACCAACCTAAATACCAACATGATTTTAAAGAGTTTTAAAATATTAAAACAATCACATTAAAACAAGTTCTAAATTGTTTTTATAACTTGTTAAAGTTTTGTTATAAAATAAAGGATGTTTTTGAAACAAATAATAACCAATTAAGTTTTGCAAATTAAACTAGTTTTTATTTTCCAGAACTATTAACTTAATAGTTTTCTATTAACTTAAAATTGGTTATTGCAAGTCGCGACAAAGTTAGTTTTATAGGTTATCTAAAACTAATTGTCCCGAGAGGTGAAAGGGTCCTTTTTGGTTATGTCGCAAATTTAATATCTAAATTAAAACCGACTATAACGACCCTATTTGGTAAAAATTAAAATCAATAGTCTATGCCATCCTACTACTAGTAACACTTGGGGCATAATGCGAACCATTAGTGTTGGAGCCACAGCACAACACTTGGTGTCTAGTTTATCCTTCCAAGGTGCAAGGGCTTCGTCGACACATCCGACCCTTCCACATGTGACCGTTTTAGGACGACTATTACTTTTCTTCTCGTGTTACGTGCCCCAACTGTCTCGAGAACAAAAGTGGCATAGATGAGGCCAAACGTATCAATGCAAGGACAACATGTTATCCTCGCAGCCTCATAAATCTCGGGAGTTGTGCTTTTCTCACAATTGACAATCGATGTCAGTCCGCTTGAACCTCTTGCTAATGTTGCGTGCCCCAGCTGCCTTTGGAAAGAGCTTCTAACCGGATTCTCGTTCCTTATCGTCTCACCTCACGAAATAAAGAGATATACATCGAAAATACTTATTAAAATCACCTTGCTTATATAACAGATGTCTAATAAAACAACTCCTTCATATTCAAGTCGATACTTGAAAAGGAAAGGAAATAAAAATTTGAATAACACCAATCTTCTCGAATGGCAATGCAATCTGAGAATAGTTCTCAAGATGGAGGAAAAGCTGTATATCTTAGATGGCCCAGTCCCTACCGAGCCTGAAAGTAATTCTACTACTGCTCGCAAGGCACTGGAGTAACATAACGAGGATGCCGTTGAGGTAGCCTGCCTTATGAAAGCCACCATGTCTCTTGAACTTCATAAGAACATGGAAGATAAGGATGCTTATGACATGATCCAAGCAACTGAAAGGCATGTTACAGAAACAAGCCCGACAGGAGCGATATGACACCATGAAACAGCTCATAAGCTGTAAAATGCTGGAAGGATCATGTATCAGTACTCATGTGCTAAAGACAGAAGGATAAATTGACCAAATGAACAAAACCAACCAGGTTCTAATGGTCAAGTCTGGTGGTGTTATGAAGCTCAATAACAAGAAAAAGGAAACATAAGAGCAAAGGCAAGAGAAAAGTTGTTGCTGCCAGAAATGCCACTAACAACAAGCATGTTGTAAAACCACACCCTCCTAGGAGCGTCAGTGCTTTGAATGCAACCAAATGGGCACTGAAAAGGAAACTGCCCACAGTATCTAGCCAAGCTGAATATGAACAAGACCAATAACATTGGCACTTCTTCTGATATTCTCATTTATGTTATCGAACTTTTCACTGTTTGAAGCAACACATGGGTATTTGATACCGGATGTGGTTACCACATCTTTAATGTCTTGCAAGAGCCTGAAAAATGAAAGAAACTGAAACAAGGCCACCTGGAAACTCATAGTTGGTAATAGAAAGAGAGTTCCAGTTCTTCTTGAAACTGGAACATTTTTGTTTTTCATGTTCCCCTGGCCTTGTAGTTACTTTAAATAACTGCTTATATGCATCTGGTTTGACCAGAAACATTATTTCAGTTTCTTCATTGTTTGAACAAGGATTCAATTCAACTACGTTTTTAATGTTTTTTTCTATTTTAGCCTACTTGAATGATGTCTTTTATTTTGAGGCTAAACCTCGAAATGGTATTTATGATATTGATGTTCAAACAAGTAATAACATATATCATCTTTCTAAGCGTAACAAAGCCGGTATGAATGAAACGCATTTAAGGCGTTGCTGACTTGGCCACATAAGTAAGGCATGCATAAGATGGCTCCAGTCCGAGGGGATTCTTGAATCTACTAGACAGGATTCCTTTGATGATTGCGAATCTTGCTTAAGCTGGAAAACTCACAAAGCACCCCTTCACCGATGTTGGTGAACGGATCAATGGTCTTCTAGAACTCATTCACATGATGTATATGGTCCTTTCAGAACCATGTCTAGAAACCATGAATAAAAAACAGCTTGATAGAAAGATAAAAGTACTTCGATCAGATCGAGGTGGTGAATACCTCAGCTTTGAATTTCTAAATCATCTGAAAGAGTATGGAATAGTTTCACAACCCTCTCCACCTGGCACACCCTAACTTAATGGCGTGAGTGAAAGGTGAAATCGAACTCTACTTGATATGGTTCGATTAATGATGTATAGAACTAACTTGCCTCACTCCTTTTGGATCATGCTCTTATGACCGCTACCCGCATTGTCAATTTGACTCCGACTATAAGGTAAACAAAACCGCCATATGAGATATGGCATGTGTCACACCCTGGCTTTGCGGAAGCGTGGTTAATTTTGGTGTGACTTCTTAATACCATAGCTTAACCATAACAAGCTATATGAAATAAAAACCATGCAAGATCATCCATAGGATTAAGTTTTAAAACAAACGTAACACAACATTGTTTTACGGCGTTGACTCATGCAATGGAAACTACAACCTGATAACATAAAAACATTGTTCAGAAGACACAAACATCAACATGAAATAAACACAGTTTAAGAACTGTGACTCGTCCAGGAAAAAGTCACATCCCTTAAACTTGGATGACCTCGTAACTCTTAAGCAGCGGGAAAACGTAACATACCGCGCCAGATCTTTAGTTCCCTGAAATACATGTAAGTTGAAAAAAATCAACAATAATGTTGAGCGAGTTCATGTGTAAGTGAGTAAGTAAAACCTTTGTATGTATAAAATCCTGGTATGTAGCAAATAAGGAAAAAGAGATCACCAATGGTTTGCAAGGCCATTGATATGTGTGAAGTGTAAGTAGGAAGACTCAAACCTAGCGGATTTATGCGTTGGGCACAAAGTCACCCCAAGGTCCGTTATGCTGGGCCTGGGGCTGGGCTCGCTACACCCAGATAGATCTACCGCTCCTGTCCCTCGGTCCTACCCTGAGGATTAATGGCCTCAAGTTTCCGCCTACCCACTCACATGATCTAAGTAGTAACCCTCCTTACGCTAACCATATCATGTATAAAGTACTCATAAATATAGTAACATGTATTTCACCCCCGCAGTTTAGAAAACTGAAAACAGTTAAGAGAAAAGGGGGACATGAACTCACAGTGGTGCGTCTCTAATAAGAAGATCTCCTGATCAAACCGCTGAGCGACGACCTACACGTACTAAATCTATTAGACGGACGGCCGTGCTTTAAGGTTTAAGTTTTTGGGAAATAGTTAGACAACTATTTCTTAATTACACTTTGTAATTATTTGGTAAATAGACTCCTTCCCAAGGATGGGGGATTTAATACATGTGCGTTCGTAAAATTCGAAATATATTATTAAGTCTCACTTAAAATATATTTTATTTCTAACTCCAAAATATAAATATTTTTCCCAAAAATATTATATTTTAATACATATGATTTTCCCAAAATAATACATTGACAAAATACGCGTTCATAAATATTTTCTTAAAATGCGTAAGTTACGTTTTAAAGGTCGGGTGGTAATAATTATACCGTTGTAACTTAAATATTTATCGTAAAGGCGTTCGTATTATTTTGGAACCGTTAACATTTGGTAATATTAGGGGGGGATATTCCACGGTCCTCCCAACCGCCAAGCTGATCCCACCTTGCAGACCGCCACCCAGCAAGCCTGAGTCTGGGGGTAAATCCGCTACCGTAAGGGCACTGGGGGTAAAAATAATATTTACGTAGTTCACAAAATAATCATAAAAATCTCACAAGTGTTGCTATGAAAAATATATATATACTAAATATATATTTTAGCAAGTTTTATTTTGTGAAAATCCCACCTCCGATATTTAGAAATTTTGTAATAAAGATCGTGGCGAAATTTATATTTTTGAAAACAAGTTAAAAATGTATTTCTAACACTTGTGATGAAAATATTTCCAAGTGTTAGGTTTTCGGAAAAATTTCGCCAGAGTTTCCCCTATAACTGGAGGTGGCCACGCTTTCAAGCGTATCATTTTCTTTTATAATTCAAATCAACAATTTTCTCATTCACAATAACAATTTCCAAACCATCAAACTAGTCAATATATATGTAAATCGCAAAAATTACATGAACTTGTGGTTTGTCCAAAATATGTAGTAATTTCCATTACTTTCAGAGGATCTTTGCAATAATCTACTTGGTTTCTTGTGAATCTCGTTTTTAAAGAAAATATATTTTCACATCTTCTTGTAAAATTTGACAAAAATAGTTCTTTGTCGAAACTTAGTGTTACACAAGTGTTTACACACTTGTGTGTTTAAAAAATTACTCTTGTTCATGAAAGATCCGGTTTTAAAATATGTTTTCTTTGACGCTTGGTTCTTTGAAAATACCACTTGTAGATCCGTAGATCTACTAGTTTTGAACACTATTTCATAAGTAAAATCGTTTTTACACAAGTTCATGCTTCGTAAGTGGTAGTGTTCATCATTTAACCGCTTTTTACACTTAAGCATACTCTATGTCATGATCCATGAACATCACTAATCCGGGTTAGATGATGATCCGTGCTACCACAACATAGATCGGCACTAATTAATTACGCAAAACAAGTCTTACAAGATTTACACAACTCTTATGCTTTTAACCAACACATTTAACATTTATGTAAACTTTTAGTATGCATTCTTGTAAGTTCATGACTTTTAACCGACAAAGTTTGTTTTAACCACTTTAAAATAGATCAAGTGTGTGTTTGAAGTCACTTACTACTAGCTCGAGGCTAGGGAAGAAACTAGTCGAAAAACGCGTGGATAAAAACAATGGGGTGAGGTTCTTCACGATCCGAATGCACCAAGCTTCCTTGTATGAGATCCTTGACACTTGTAGACACTTGGAAATGCAAGATCAAAATCGAAAAGTGGAGGTGTGGATGTGGGTGTGTTCGGCCGAGAGCTCCAAGGAGAGGGGGAGAGAGAGTGATGATGTGTAAAGTGGTGAAGGTTATGTTGGTTTAAGCTTGTTACTTATAGGCAAATTCATATGTTAATTACCAATGGATCATATGTCTAAATGATATGGGACAAGAGTGATTATTATAATCAACAAAGTACAAAGGGTGGGTCACATTGTGACCGAACACGGTTGGGGGGGGGGGGGTTATCCGGTTAGAATTCAACTAACAGTTGGCCATTTAGTTAAGTTAGGTTGGAGGTTAACTCGGTTACTAGCGTGTTATGCATTATAGCGGGTGTTAGGGTATTCAGGGACCCTAACTGGCTCAGAAAAAGAAGAACAATGTAAATGGCAATATTTTTATGTTCCGGGTAAAGTTCGGTTGGATAGTGATCCGTTAAAGTGCTTAACAAAGCTTTAAAGTGTCATTATTACTATTTTTAGTGACACAACTTATTCCCGACACTTTGGAAAGTGTCTAGTAATATTTTTCTCATGTTTTGGCACTTTATTAGTTAGCTAGATGCTGAATTTTTAATTAAAGTGCTGAATTTTGTACTTAGAGTACGTTTTAGGCACATCCGGTCACTGTAACTTATACCTAGTGACGCAGTTCTACAACCCTCTTATCCCTAGACTCTCTACTAGTGTAGTAAACTATATCGGGCTCATACAGGCCTTAGAGGCAGTGCCTGCCTGATGCTGGCTATATCAGCATGTTTAATAGGTTATCCGTTCATAGTGCTACTGTGCTTTTGGTGCATCAAGGTTGTCACTAAAGTTCTTGTATGTAAATAATAGAGTGACAGCAAATAAAGTATGATGCAAGCATGTACATGTATCAGTATTCAAGTAGCAGTTTATCCATAATTTCCATCAAGCACAGTAATTAAGCAGTAATTAATTATTATTTTAGTTGTACGGATACCTGTTTTAGTGAGGGTTATCATATTCTCCCCCCGTTAGAAAAATTTCATCCTGAAATTTTAAGTTCTGCTTCTAGAAACAGGGTTCTTGGGAAATAAGTGGGGGTATTTCTCTTTCATCCGGTCCTCATGCTCCCAGGTGTATTCAGGACCATGTCTGGCATTCCAACGAACCTTGACGAGCTTGACACTGCTCCGGCGGGTTTTGTTCATTTTCCAATCTGTAACCTCAACAGGTTCTTCAACAAAATGGAGCGTGTCGTCAACGTGGATCTCGTCGGTGGGAATGACAATGGTATCTTGCGTTGGACTCTTCTTCAAATTTGATACATGAAATGTATCGTGAACACCATTCAGTTCGGCAGGTAAGTCCAACTTGTACGCTACTAACCCAATTCTTTCCAAAATTCTGAATGGACCAATATACCGCGGATTCAACTTTCCACGCTTCCCGAAGCGTGCCACACCCTTCCAGGGTGATACTTTCAACAAAACCATATCACCTACCTCAAACTCCAGAGGTTTCCTTCTTCGGTCCGCATAACATTTCTGACGATCACGAGCCGCCTTGATGCGATCTCGGATCTGTGCGATTTTGTCTGTGGTTTCCTGGACCATATCAGGACCAACCAATTGTCTATCACCTGCGTCAGACCAACAAAGCGGTGATCTGCACTTGCGGCCATATAGAGCTTCAAATGGCGCGGCACCAATACTGGTGTGGTAGCTGTTGTTGTATGAAAATTCGACCAATGGCAAATGCTTATCCCAGCTACCGCCCAAATCCATAACACATGCTCTCAGCATATCTTCCAAAGTCTGAATAGTCCGTTCGCTTTGACCGTCGGTCTGTGGGTGAAATGCAGTGCTCAGATTCAATTGTGAGCCAAAAGCTTCTTGGAAGGATTGCCAAATCCTTGATACGAACCTTCCGTCTCTATCAGAGATGATCGAGAGAGGTACTCCATGGCGCGTAACGATTTCTCTCATGTAAATTTCAGCCAACTTGCTCGTATTATCATTCTCTCTGATAGGTAAGAAGTGCGCTGATTTCGTTAATCGGTCCACTATTACCCAAATAGTGTCATGACCTCTTGGCGTTCTTGGCAACTTTGTAATAAAATCCATGGAGATTTGTTCCTATTTCCACTTGGGAATCTCAGGTTGTTGCAGAAGTCCCGAAGGCTTCTGGTATTCAGCCTTAACCTTAGCACACGTTAAACACTTGCTCACATAAACAGCAACATCGCCTTTCATCCTAGGCCACCAATAATAATCTTTAAGATCTTGGTACATCTTATCCGCTCCTGGATGGATAGAGTACCGTGATTTGTGAGCTTCATCAAAAATAACTTTCCTCAAACCACCAAACAGAGGAACCCGAATCCTTTTCTCAAAACATAACGTTCCTTCTTCGTTTGGCACCAATTGCTTCTCCATCCCACGGAGATATTCTTCTTCAAGGTTTCTTTCCTTAAGAGCTTCTTTCTGCGCGGCATGAATGCGCAAGGAAAGATCGGTTTGGATAATCATCTCCAAAGCCCTAACCCTTATGGGCTTGATCCTTTCTTTTCGACTTAGGGCGTCGGCGACCACATTCGCCTTCCCTGGATGATACTTTATCTCGCAGTCGTAATCGTTCAACAACTCAACCCAACGTCTTTGTCTCATATTCAACTCCTTCTGGTTGAATATGTGTTGTAGGCTCTTGTGATCTGTGAAGATCGTACATTTCGTACCATATAGGTAGTGTCTCCAGATCTTTAAAGCAAATACCACTGCGCCGAGTTCCAAGTCATGTGTGGTATAGTTCTTTTCGTGCACTTTCAGTTGGCGTGACGCGTAAGCAATAACCTTTTGGCGTTGCATCAACACGCAACCCAATCCTTGACGTGAGGCGTCACAGTATACTACGAAATCGTCAGTACCTTCCGGTAGAGCTAAGATTGGCGCATTGCAGATCTTATCTTTCAATATCTGGAACGCTTCTTCCTGTTTGATTCCCCAATCAAACTTCTTATCTTTCTGCGTGAGGAGCGTCAATGGTTAGGCGATCTTTGAAAAATCCTTAATGAACCTTCGATAGTAGCCAGCCAAACCCCAGAATTGTCGAATTTCGGTTGGCGTCTTTGGCGTCTCCCAGTTCTTGATCGCTTCGATCTTGGTGGGATCCACATGGATTCCATCTCCATTTACCACATGTCCAAGAAATTGGACTTCACGTAGCCAAAACTCGCACTTCGAGAATTTGGCGTACAGCTGCTCCTTCCTCTTAACAAACAGGACCGGAGCTCCCCAAGGCGAGAAGCTTGGTCGGATAAATCCTTTGTCTAACAACTCTTGAAGTTGTGTCGACAATTCCTGCATCTCAGATGGGGCAAGTCGATAAGGTGCCTTAGCCACAGGCGCGGCGCCTGGAACTAAGTCGATGTGAAACTCCACTTGCTTCTGAGGCGGCAATCCAGGCAAGTCCTCTGGGAAGACTTTTGGATATTCCCTCACGACAGGGATGTCTTCGATCTTTGGTTCTGCAGCTTTCTTATCCACAATGTGTGCCAGGAAGGCAGCACATCCCTTCTGTAAAGACTTTCGCGCTTCCAGGCAGCTGATAATTCTTAACGGCGTATCACGCTTCTCTCCATGAACCACAATCGTTTCACCATCTTCGGTTGGGATACGAACGACCTTTTCGTGACAAACTATCTCAGCCTTGTTGCCTGATAACCAATCCATTCCTACCACCATGTTGAAGCTTCCCAACTGGACTGGTACTAGATCCAGAGCAAACTCACGCTCTCCCAATTCGATTACACAACCTCTGACAACTTCATTGGCTTCTACTAACTTCCCATTAGCCATTTCGATTGAGTAGGGAATATCTAACTTACTAGCGACTAACCCAAGCATATTCTTAAACTCTAACGATACGAAGCTATAATCGGCACCAGTATCAAATAAAACGGATGCATAACGTTGGTTTACAGGGAACGTACCAGTAACGACATTGGGATCCTGGCGCGCTTCCCTTGCTTCGATATTGAAAACTCTTCCACGGGCTTGGTTCAATTCTAGGCAGTTTCTCTTATAGTGCCCAATATCACCACAGTTAAAGCATCCAGGTCTTTGCCCGTTTCCACCACCATTCCCAGCTTGATTATTCCTTTGGTTACGATTCACAGTGCCCGCTTGATTCACATTGTTGCCTCGATTCCCATTACCTCCATTGTTTCCTTGTGGGCGATTTCCATTTCCACCCCGGTTATTGTTTCTGTTTCCAAATCCTCCTTGGCCTCCCTGGCCAACAGTGGCCTAACAAGAATCCTTCGAGTGGCCAGGTTTCCCACACGCTTCACATACTTTCAAACCACACCGGCCAGAATGGTGACGCTGGCAGGTGTTGCACTTGGGCTGGGTGCCCATATATCCCTTTCCTTTCTTTCCACTACCAGCTGTAACCTGAGCTGGCGCGCTTGGCTCTCCTTTCTTAACAACCCCACTAGTACCTTGCTTGAAGTTCGAGAACTTCCGTTTGTTACCTCCGGATGAATCGACGTGAGTCTCCTTCTTCTTAGTCTCGACATCATCGAACTTGTTTAGGCGGATAGCCTCCTCAGTGAGAGCCACGCTCAGATCAATTGCCTCAGTGATTGTCGCAGGCTTGGATGAGGTCACCATGCTTATGATTTGAGGAGCTAATCCCCAAATGAAGCGCTCAATCCGCTTGAATTCTGGAGTGACCATAGAAGGTACCACATGTGATAAGTCGTGAAACCTCTGAACATATTCTGCGATCTTCGGACCTTCCATCTTCAAATGCCAAAACTCAGTTTCCAACCTTTGGATTTCAGCGCGAGAGCAATACTTTTTACGCATAAGCTCTTTCAGTTCGGTCTTGCGTAGGCTGCGGCTTCTCCAAGAGTCTGCACTTGCAAATTCCACCAGGACAGGGCTCCATCCAAGAATAGCCCAGAAATGTAGGTGACCTGCTGGTCTGGTGCACACTTGCTCATGCGGAGAACAGATTCCGTCTTCTCGGCCCAATGAACAAAAGCGACAGCACCTCCGGTGCCATCAAAGTTGACAGGCTTGCAGTCTAGAAACTGCTTGTAGGTGCACCCTACACATACGTTACAACATGAATGGCATTAGCATCTTTGCTAGAGATATCCAATTGTATCATGGTATGTCTCAATGACTTAGTATTACCATGAGGTGGATTGTTGTTGCCAGTATTGCCAGAATTACTTCCACTAGTCCCTCCTAAAGAGGCGGCGTACTGTGCGATGGCAGCAGCGATGACTTGCTGAAGCTCTGCCTCATTGGTAGGCATCGGCGTTTGACGTCTCGGCGGCATCTTCTAAAAGATGTGTTCACGTGGGTCAGGCCATAGTAAAGCGTACATATATAATGATAGTAATAGTACATAACATCTCATGTTACAAACACACCAATCACATAACATCCCATGTTACAATCATATCAATCACACAACATCCCATGTTATAAATATATCCATCACACAACATCCCATGTCATAAAACATAAATAATCAATCAAAACAATCACATATGATGAGAATATTGCGATTGCATTGCTATAAATCGAGACCGCATGGTAAAGTGTACAAGTACATAATAGTGTCATACATCATCATCGACTAAGGGCTACATCACCCCAGTCCAAAAGAATATCAAATCAGTGTCAATACATCCCATATACATGATCAACAAAAGTCAGAATCAGAATGCAGTCTCCCAAAAAGTAGCTGTGTAGTCAGAGCAATCGCCGTCGTCTCACCAATGTCCACCCATGCTGTACTAAAGATGCCCTATACTGATGGCGGTGGAGGAGGGGGAAAATGGGAATAAAACAAACGTCGCAAATGGAGCCAGTCCTCCTCCATGGCTCTCTGGGAACGCAACCAGGACGCCATCTGCTGCTCCAGTGCCAAAAGGCGTGCAGCAGAGTCCTGTGGTAACGGTCGAGAGGGTTGCGAAGAAGCAGGGTGGGTCTGACCCTGACACTGGCACGGCGGTGGCTGGGCTCTCTCAAGCTTCTGTATACGCCGTGTGAGTGCCTCCTGCTGGACAACAAACGACATAAGAACGTCCTCAATAGAATACCCCATATGGAAAGGATGGTAGGGGTCGGATGGCGGCATAATAGGCGGTGACGTCCAGAGAAATGGCTCACTGGCTGGATCGAAAGGTGGCACAGAGAATGGAGGAACAGGGGGAATAGCAGTAGAAAACTGTGGTACCACTGGGATATATGCCGGCACATGTCCAAAGGGATGAGCCGAGGAACCCTCTCCAGGTCGAGCTGGAGGTGTGAACTGAGGGAACGAAAAAGAGGAATCAATGTGACGTGCATCGGTGGTATGAGGGGGAACAGGTGGGAGCTCATCATCAGCGTCAATCCACCCATTCTGGGTGTGCGCATACCGGGAATCAATATGGGTCGCGAATAGTGCATGCTCGGGCTCCAGGGGAACAGGATCAGGTAGGGGAGCAACAATAGGGTCAACAGGTGCATCAGCGATGAAAGGGGCATCAGCCTGATCAGCAGCAACAACATGATCGCCCTCCAGAAGTGGAGCATCGACAGGGTGATCATCAATGGGTAGATCAGCAATCACAGGGTCAACAACGGGCATACCAGCATGAATAGGATCATGCTCAAACACAGGGTCAAGAGCGGCTACCGGCTCGGGGGCCATGGCAGGCTCGGGGTCATCAAACGCCATCTCAAAATCTGCGTGGTCAGCAAATGCAGGTCAGCAAGGTCAACTGGGTCAACCGGGTCCTCCATAGGCTGATCCAGGGGTATAAACTCTATGTCCTGATCTGGGTCGAACCCAGGGGGAAAGACAGGATCGGAATCCTCCTCAATATCGTGATCGAAAGCGTAGCTCGGGGCAGGGGCAACAGAGGATGCCCTATCAGGATCTGAACCGTGAGAAAAGTGTTGCGCATCCTGAGTGTGTGATGGTGCAGAGGCCACAGACTCGAAAGAGTCTGGGACCGGTGAGTGAGCAGGTGACTCCTCAGCGGGAGCATCTGCGAGCAACAAAAGATCACCA
Source organism: Helianthus annuus (assembly GCF_002127325.2). Lineage (NCBI taxonomy): Eukaryota > Viridiplantae > Streptophyta > Magnoliopsida > Asterales > Asteraceae > Helianthus > Helianthus annuus. The sequence continues at coordinate 140,221,105 of NC_035436.2, forward strand.
GCAGCTAGAAGGGCCTCGCCCTGAACATCATCCTCTAAGGGCTCGTCATCAAACAGATCGACGTCGTCATCAGCGTCGGCGTCGAGGAGTATATCAAGAGCAGGGTATGAAGCAAGTGGTATCGGGGCAGGGATCTCTACGAGCGGTAGGTCCCCAGCAAAAGGGCCATCAGCGGGCTCGTCGACAGCGTCGGGTAACGCAAAGGGCTGGAAGTCATCCTCATCTGTGCTGGTAACATCTGATGTGTGGACCTCATGCTCCGAGACTCTAGGTCGTCTGATACAATGGGCATAGGGCCCGTGGTGTCCGAATCACCAGTGCCTGACGAGTCCATGGTGTCTGTAACACAAACACAAATATACACAAATAATCAATCATACAATCAGATAAACACATTAGTCACCAATTAAATAATCACATAGTTCTCCTAGTCCCACTAGCCTCCCAGCCTCCCAGATTGATCTTCCTAGTCCCACTAGCCTCCCAGCCTCCCAGACTGCTCTTCCTAGTCCCACTAGCCTCCCAGCCTCCCAGACTGCTCTTCCTAGTCCCACTAGCCAATTCTCTCAGCTTCTCAGACTGACTCCCTAGTCCCACTAGACAACTACCTCGGCCTCTCAGACCGAGCCTCGGCCTCCCAGACCGAGCCTCAGCCTCCCAGACTGAGCCTAAAATTAATGAATAAAATGTGCTCAACATTTGTTTGTAAAAACGTTTTGGATTTAGACTTAAGTGCTATGCAGTGTAAAAATGTTTTCGTGAGAGCCCTAGTGATCATAGTCTAGACTTGAGAAGGAATCCTAGTTCGCTATGATCAGAGCTCTGATACCAAGCTGTCACACCCTGGCTTTGCGGAAGCGTGGTTAATTTTGGTGTGACTTCTTAATACCATAGCTTAACCATAACAAGCTATATGAAATAAAAACCATGCAAGATCATCCATAGGATTAAGTTTTAAAACAAACGTAACACAACATTGTTTTACGGCGTTGACTCATGCAATGGAAACTACAACCTGATAACATAAAAACATTTTTCACAAGACACAAACATCAACATGAAATAAACACAGTTTAAGAACTGTGACTGGTCCAGGAAAAGGTCACATCCCTTAAACTTGGATGACCTCGTAACTCTTAAGCAGCGGGAAAACGTAACAAATAAGGAAAAAGAGATCACCAATGGTTTGCAAGGCCATTGATATATGTGAAGTGCAAGTAGGAAGACTCAAACCTAGCGGATTTATACGTTGGGCACAAAGTCACCCTGAGGTCTGTTATGCTGGGCCTGGGGCTGGGCTCGCTACACCCAGATAGATCTACCGCTCCTGTCCCTCGGTCCTACCATAAGGATTAATGGCCTCAAGTTTCCGCCTACCCACTCACATGATCTAAGTAGTAACCCTCCTTACGCTAACCATACCATGTATAAAGTACTCATAAATATAGTAACATGTATTTCACCCCCGCAGTTTAGAAAACTGAAAACAGTTAAGAGAAAAGGGGGACATGAACTCACAGTGGTGCGTCTCTAATAAGAAGATCTCCTAATCAAACCGCTGAGCGACGACCTACACGTACTAAATCTATTAGACGGGCGGCCGTGCTTTATGGTTTAAGTTTTTGGGAAATAGTTAGACAACTATTTCGTAATTACACTTTGTAATTATTTGGTAAATAGACTCCTTCCCAAGGATGGGGGATTTAATACATGCGCGTTCGTAAAATTCGAAATATATTATTAAGTCTCACTTAAAATATATTTTATTTCTAACTCCAAAATATAAATATTTTTCCCAAAAATATTATATTTTAATACCTATGATTTTCCCAAAGTAATACCTTGACAAAATACACGTTCATAAATATTTTCTTAAAATGCGTAAGTTACGTTTTAAAGGTCGGGTGGTAATAATTATACCGTTGTAACTTAAATATTTATCGTAAAGGCGTTCGTATTATTTTGGAACCGTTAACATTTGGTAATATTATTTTTACCCTAAAAATAATATTTACGTAGTTCACAAAATAATCATAAAAATCTCACAAGTGTTGCTATGAAAAATATATATACTAAATATATATTTTAGCAAGTTTTATTTTGTGAAAATCCCACCTCCGATATTTAGAAAATTTGTAATAAAGATCGTGGCGAAATTTATATTTTTGAAAACAAGTTAAAAATGTATTTCTAACACTTGTGATGAAAATATTTCCAAGTGTTAGGTTTTTGGAAAAATTTCGCCAGAGTTTCCCCTGTAACTGGAGGTGGCCACGCTTTCAAGCGTATCATTTTCTTTTATAATTCAAATCAACAATTTTCTCATTCATAATAACAATTTCCAAACCATCAAACTAGTCAATATATATGTAAATCGCAAAAATTACATGAACTTGTGGTTTGTCCAAAATATGTAGTAATTTCCATTACTTTCAGAGGATCTTTGCAATAATCTACTTGGTTTCTTGTGAATCTCGTTTTTAAAGAAAATATATTTTCACATCTTCTTGTAAAATTTGACAAAAATAGTTCTTTGTCGAAACTTAGTGTTACACAAGTGTTTACACACTTGTGTGTTTAAAAAATTACTCTTGTTCATGAAAGATCCGGTTTTAAAATATGTTTTCTTTGACGCTTGGTTCTTTGAAAATACCACTTGTAGATCCGTAGATCAACTAGTTTTGAACACTATTTCATAAGTAAAATCGTTTTTACACAAGTTCATGCTTTGTAAGTGGTAGTGTTCATCATTTAACCCCTTTTTACACTTAAACATACTCTATGTCATGATCCATGAACATGACTAATCCGGGTTAGATGATGATCCGTGCTACCACAACATAGATCGGCACTAATTAATTACACAAAACAAGTCTCACAAGATTTACACAACTCTTATGCTTTTAACCAACACATTTAACATTTATGTAAACTTTTAGTATGCATTCTTGTAAGTTCATGACTTTTAACCGACAAAGTTCGTTTTAACCACTTTAAAATAGATCAAGAGTGTGTTTGAAGTCACTTACTACTAGCTCGAGGCTAGGGAAGAAACTAGTCGAAAAACGCGTGGATAAAAGCAATGGGGTGAGGTTCTTCACGATCCGAATGCACCAAGCTTCCTTGTATGAGATCCTTGACACTTGTAGACACTTGGAAATGCAAGATCAAAATCGAAAAGTGGAGGTGTGGATGTGGGTGTGTTCGGCCGAGAGCTCCAAGGAGAGGGAGAGAGAGAGTGATGATGTGTAAAGTGGTGAAGGTTATGTTGGTTTAAGCTTGTTACTTATAGGCAAATTCATATGTTAATTACCAATGGATCATATGTCTAAATGATATGGGACAAGAGTGATTATTATAATCAACAAAGTACAAAGGGTGGGTTACATTGTGACCGAACTATGTTGGGGGGGGGGGGGGTTATCCGGTTAGAATTCAACTAACAGTTAGCCATTTAGTTAAGTTAGGTTGGAGGTTAACTCGGTTACTAGCGTGTTATGCATTATAGCGGGTGTTAGGGTATTCAGGGACCCTAACTGGCTCAGAAAAAGAAGAACAATGTAAATGGCAATATTTTTATGTTCCGGGTAAAGTCCGGTTGTTCGGTTGGATAGTGATCCGTTAAAGTGCTTAACAAAGCTTTAAAGTGTCGTTATTACTATTTTTAGTGACACAACTTATTCCCGACACTTTGGAAAGTGTCTAGTAATATTTTTCTCATGTTTTGGCACTTTATTAGTTAGCTAGATGCTGAATTTTTAATTAAAGTGCTGAATTTTGTACTTAGAGTACGTTTTAGGCACATCCGGTCACTGTAACTTATACCTAGTGACGCAGTTCTACAACCCTCTTATCCCTACACTCTCTACTAGTGTAGTAAACTATCTCGGGCTCATACAGGCCTTAGAGGCAGTGTCTGCCTGATGCTGGCTATATCAGCATGTTTAATAGGTTATCCGTTCATAGTGCTACTGTGCTTTTGGTGCATCAAGGTTGTCACTAAAGTTCTTGTATGTAAATAATAGAGTGACAACAAATAAAGTATGATGCAAGCATGTACATGTATCAGTATTCAAGTAGCAGTTTATCCATAATTTCAATCAAGCACAGTAATTAAGCAGTAATTAATTATTATTTTAGTTGTACGGATACCTGTTTTAGTGAGGGTTGTCACAACATGGGCTTAAACCCGATTTGGAATACCTTAGAGTATGGGGATTTGATGCATACATCACAAGTGATTCTGATGATAAGCTCGATCCTCGATGCGAAAATGTTGTTTTCGTCAAATACTATAAAAGAAGCGGATATTATTTCTACCATCCTGATGCAAATGTGATTTCCATCAAACGGAAGGGACAGTTTCTCGAGGAAGAACTTCTTAATCGAGAAACTGGAAATAATGTGGTTGATCTTGAAGAAATTCGAGAACCACAAACAACCGCTAATGTAGTCGGGCTGTCTGATCAACAAGTAGTTGTTGCCAATGAATCAGACATATAACACAAGCGTTTGCAGAAGTAGTAGAATTCACAAGAATCTGATAGATGTCTATGCATCTAAAAGGTCCCGAAGTCTTATTAGTAGTTGAGTCTAATGACGAACCTGCTAACTACGAATCTGCAATCTTAGATTCAGAATCTGAGAAATGGCAAGAAGCCATGAACGTCGAGATGCAGTCTATGCATGACAATCAAGTATGGGACTTGGTTGAGCTACCCCCCGAATCTCGGGCAGTAGGGAGCAAATGGATTTTCAAGAGAAAAACCGATATGCATGGAAATATACACACCTATAAAGCATGGCTAGTTGCGATGGGTTTCACTCAAACTCAAAGTATTGACTATGATGAGACCTTCTCGCCCGTTGCTATGACTAAATCAATCAGGATATTGCTTGCCATAGTTGCGTACTATGATTATAAAATATGGCAAATGGATGTCAAAACCTCCCTTCTTAATAGACATCTCTCTGAAGATGTCTATATGGTTCGGCCTGAAGGTTTCATCGATCCTAAATATCCAACTAAGGTGTGCAAACCCAATAAGTCCATTTATGGACTCAAGCAAGCATCTCGTAGCTGGAATTTTCATTTTGACCAGAAGATCAAAGAGTTTGGTTTTGTCAAGAATGAAGATGAGGCTTGTGTTTACATAAAGGTTAGTGGGAGCACCATATCATTCCTCATCCTGTATGTGGATGATATACTGATCATTGGAAATAACATCCCTATGCTTAACGAAGTTAAACACTATTTGGGTTCTTGCTTCGCAATGAAAGATCTTGGAGAAGCTGCTTACATTCTGGGAATGAAGATCTATAGGGATAGATCTAAGCGGCTTCTAGTCAAAGAACGTACATACACAAAATGATGACACGCTTCATGATGGAAAACTCCAAGAATGGAGGTGTTCCTTTGACTAAAGAAACCGTGTTGAACAAATCGCAATCTCCTTCAACGGACATTGAAATTAAGCAAATGGAAGTAGTTCCATATGCTTCAGCGATTGGTTCAATCATGTATGCTATGTACTAGACTTAACGTCTCGTATGCTTTAAGCATGACCAGTCGTTTTCAGTACAGTCCTGGCATTGCCCATTGGACTGCAGTAAAGAACATTCTGACGTACTTGAGAAGAACTAAAGATATGTTCTTGGTGTTTGGAGGAGTGGAAGAGGAGCTCACTGTAAGATGTTACACTGATGCTGACTTCCAAAGTGACCGAGATGATTCTCGCTCACGATTAGGATTCGTATTCATTCTCAATGGAGGAGCTGTCTATTAGAAAAGCACCAAACAGAGTATAGTGGCGGATTCAGCCACTGAATCCGAATGTATAGTTGCATCAGATGCTGCGGAAGAATCTGCTTGGATGAAGTAGTTCATCAACGATCTCGATGTGGTTTCAAGTATTCAGAAACCAATCAAGGTGTTCTGTGATAACACGGGAACCATTGCTCAAACCAAGGAGCCCAGATCACAGGGTTAAGCACATTCTAAGAAAGTTCCACTATATACAGGAAATACTGGAATGAGGAGAAATCTTAATAAGCGAAATAGACAGATCAAAACCTAGCAGACCCGTTCTCTAAACCGATGACTCAGGACAAGTTATCGGTCTTAGATTGGATAACCATTTGTTTTGATTTAGTATTTGGATGTACGAACATTCAAACAGTTGTACCTTTTGAATTCACCTTTGATTTACTGGCTAAATACAAAATTTGAATCTTACAACTGTGTTCGATTTTTATACGTTTAATCCATGAATCTTATATTCCAAATTATCCGTAGTCGGTCAGACTCGTGGGAACGACTCTGAATTAAGACTATTCTGACTTTGGACTCAAGGAGTTGACTTCCAAACTCACAAACCTCATTATGAATGACGTTGGATGTAACTCGCATCAAATCATCTTCATGGATCATGGTCATAAGATGTATTTGATTTAGGTATACTTTTAGTATCCTCTGACCTAAGATACATACTAGAACTTTCGTTTACTAAAGACTATTCTTTGATCAGTGTCCAACGCTGTCGCGTAACTACCAGTTATAAAGGCATTGGTTGGGAGTGGTTCTGAAGTTCAGTGGGAGTTGTATGTAGTCAAGATGGGATTCTGTACTCTTACATTATAATGTAACAGTTAGACATCCGGGCGCCCTCGTTGATTCAAACTGGTGAAGTGTAAGGCCTTACCCAAACTTACTGTGTGTTTGATTGGACCACTTTGATTCTGCGAACGAGAACGATAATGATTGAACGCCATGTGAGATTGAATCTGATCCATGTCTCATTGCTCAATTGATGTCTTTTACAGAAAGGATAGATGACGAGAATTGCCATAAGTCTACTGTCTTCGAGTAGCAAACCGTTGCTAAAAAGAAGATACCTTGGTTAATGACTTTAAAGTGTCATGACCTGTTGGGGGCAGCTATGTGTAGCTAGAACACCGCTGGCTGTCTGCGTTGAGATCTTATCAGAGATGTCCAAGTGGGAGCTGTTGGATATTATGTCCGGTTCGATAAGTCAATGCTGCCGACCGGGTCTTGACCCGTAAGAGTTACACCTTGGGCAACGAACTAAAAATCCACTTAACCTGTTTAACTGGTAATTACGAACCATATACGAGACAGATCATAATTATTTTTATGATAATAAGCGGGTATTGAACTGAGAGACGGGGACATGGACCGAGTGGGACAAGAACACTCTTGCATCACCACTTGTTGTGCACCTACATCGCAGCCAATGGCATCACATGCAAGGGATCTTCTCGCCACTTGTCATGCACCTATATTGTGGCCAATCAAAGCACATGCAATTTTGCATGTGTGACACTTGGCGAAAATGCATGGGCCTTCATGATCTATTTAATGGGTCTTTGGGTCTTGCATTTTGGTGAGTGTGTGTGTAGGATGAACAAATGTAGAGAACACAAAATGCTCTCAACAACACCCAAACATAACCGGCCACCATGCCTGCCGCGGGCCGCCGCCGTCGCCGCCCCGCCGCGCCGTCGCCTCCCCGCCTCCGTCGTCCCGCCGCTGACTGTTGCTGTCTGCCGCTGCCAGCCGCCCCTGCTGCCGCTGTTGCAGCCGGCTGCCGCCGCTGTTTGTCGCGGTCCGTCGCGCTTGGCGCCGCATTCGTTGAACCTCGGTGTCTCGACCGGTTAGTCATTAACCGAGGTATATTTTTCTCATCGGTAGTTAAATATACTTTTTACTGTTCTCGTATTTGTATGTAACCGGATCCTGTCGGGTTTTGTTTTGTTGATCACTTGTTTTTATTTCCGCTGCGTTTTTATTAATTAACTTGCTTAATTAATTATCTATTATTTATTGAACCTGGTTTTGATAAATAAAATTTTAACCGATCACCACCGAAACCCAACATAACCATACCCTTTCATGGAGAAGAGGAAGAGGGAAGTGGTGATATGGAGGTGAGGTGGAGCTAATGTGGATGTTGGGGGAAGCCATCCCACACCAACATTCTTCTAACAAAGATTACAAGATTTGATGGTTCATGTGGTTGTAGACTTGTAGGAGTAATTTCTTGATTGTTACATTTCAATTTATTTTATTTAACAAATTATGAATGAAACAAATTTTCTGAATTTCAATTGCTACATGTTTCAATTCTTTCAAAGTTATTATATGAACCAAAACCTCTTAAGAACATTACTTACTGAATCATGCATGCCACCGTAATGTTTATGTTTAGGGTCCAGTGATCCAAATATAAACCCGACCTTTTCACCCTCCACCAAGTGATAATATATAATCTCTGCCTTCCTCAGTACCACCTTCTCCTCCAACTATCTCACATCTTGTGTGTTAAAATAAATAGCATACCTAAGAAAAAAATACTATATCTTTAAAATGCAAAATTACCTTTCTAGAATTGAAAATACAACTCTTTAAGAGCTAGAATCCATGCCAAACATATATACATTTATAAGATATCTAAAACTAAATAACTTAATTTAGTAAAAAAATCGAGCTTAGGTATAACTTTTCCATTATCTTTTCCTTAGAACTTGAATTAGCAATCATTAAATTAAAGAAACTTAATATATTATTATAATCATCATAGAGAATGTTAATCTTTTACTCTTTAAGACAAAGGGTATGTTTGGCAAAAGTGGCTGGTGGCTGGAAGCTGGTAGCTGATGATTGGAAGCTATTTGTTGGTATCTGTAGCTTTTTAGATATATTTGGTGTTTGGCAAAGATATCTAACATAAAACCTTCAAGCTCCTTCAACCAAACAAGATATTTTATTGAGTATGAGCTTTTTCTTAAAAGCTTAAAGCTATAAGCTTCTAAAAACTAATTGCAAAACATACACAAAAAGAATCCACGTGACTTGTAGATATGCACGGAAACCAAACCAAATATTTCCAAATTATCGTAGGTGTACCTATTGGCACACCAATGTGTCTATTGGCACACCAAACCCTAGTTGAATCAGGGTTTACCTACGCTGCGTATAGGTCTATATGCAGCGTATAGGGTTACACATATACGCTGCGTATAGACCTATACTCAGCGTAGGTAACGCATGGATCTCAGTGCCTGATCAGCAATCATTGCACAGAAAACAAGGGTTTATATACGCTGCGTAGGGATCTATACGCAACATATATAAAGCTCCATCTTTTTATTTTTTTTTTGTGTATTCCTTTGTTTATTTATAAAAAAAATTAATTATATGTATTTTGGGGTATTTCCATGTTTATTTATAAAAAAACTATATTACTGGTAAATAATACAAATATAAATTATAAAAATTAAAAATAATACAAATATTATGAATTATAAAAATTAAAAATATTTATGAATTACAAGACATACAAGGAACCTATACGATACTTATACTATACACTATACGATACGATACTATACGATACGATATAACATCCGTATAGGCCTATAGGTGTGGTTTAGGTCCCATATTGACCTCGTATAAGCCTATAAGTGTGATATCGTATCGTATAGGTGTGGTTTAGTTCCTGTATTGCCCTCATATAAGCCTATAAGTGTGATATCGTATCGTATAAGTGTAGTATAGGTCACGTATTGACTTCGTATAAGCCTATAAGTGTGATATCGTATCGTAAAACGTAATATATGTCACGTATTGACCTCGTATAGGCCTATATGCATATACAAAGACCTATAGGAAACCAATACGAGACTTATACTACACTATACAATACGATACCATACTATACGATACGATATAACACCCGTATAGGCCTAGATGTGTGGTTTAGGTCCCGTATAGGCCTATAGATGTGGTTTAGGTCCCGTATAGGCCTATATACATATACAAGACCTATAGGAAACCTATACGAGACTTATACTACATTATACGATACGATACTATACGATACGATATAACACCTGTATAGGCCTATAGGTGTGGTTTAGGTCCCGTATAAGCCTATAGGCATATACAAGACCTATAAGAAACCTATACGAGACTTATACTATACAGTATACGATATGATATAACACCCGTATAGGCCTATAGGTGTGGTTTAGGTCCCGTATAAGCCTATAGGCATATACAAGACCTATAGGAAACCTATACGAGGCCAATACGTGACCTATACTACACCTATACGATTCGATATAACTTTTTTATAAAATTTACTAAAACCAATAATGTACAAAATGTTTATAAAAAACCTTTATATACGCTGCGTATAGGTCTATACTGTCACACCCTGACTTTTGCGGAAGCGTGATTATGGTGTGACTTTCTTAATACCATAGCATTCAACCATAACATCACTATATGATTAAACCATTAGATGTTCATCCATATCTTAAATTTAAAAATACCACAGCATAATTGTCTGAAACGTAGACTCCAAATTTAAATTACAACCCACAACATGTTTTAAAGAGTTCACGAAGACTCGACAAAAGACCTTAAATAAAACCAAGTTTAGAACCATGTATCTCATCCAGGATTAAGATACATCTCCTAAACCCTAATGACTTCGGATGACATCTTTTTATTCATAACGCAGCTTGGAACATGCAAACACCCGCCAGATCTACTTAATTCCCTGAAATACATGTAATTTGAAAACATCAACAAAAGTTGAGCGAGTTCATGTATTTGTGTATGTATATGAATAACCTTTAAAGTATGTCCGTATGTATGTAAATCCTGGTATGAGAGCAATAAGGAAAAACAGATCACCAATGGTTTGCAAGGCCAATGGTATGTGTGAAGTGATGCAGGAAAACTCAAACCTAGCGGATTTTGCCACAACTTCAGTATGTGGACATAGTCACCTCATGGGCCACCCTGGTTCTCATGGGTGTGGGCTCGCTACACCCAAATAGATCTATCACTCATGTCCCTCGGTCCTACGACGAGGATTAATGGCCTTAAGTGTTGTACCCACCACTCACATGATCAAGCAGTAACCTTCCTTAGCTAACCATACCATGTATAAAACGTTTGTAAATAATTGTAACATGTATTTCACCCCCGAAGTTATAAAACTGAAAACAGTTAAAAGAAAAGGGGGACATGAACTCACAGTCTTGCGTCTTCAACAATCTTAACTCGAATTCCTTCAGCAAACATGACTACCTACAATGTACTAATGTCTATTCAATGGATGGGTCGTGCCTTGTCTTAGTATTTACGTTTTTGAGTTACGTTTCTTTTGTGTCCTTGGTATCATCCCAAGTTATGTAACTATTTGTTAAAATAATTAATATTTTAACTTAAATTAGTTTCTGGAATAATTGTTGAAACAGTATATCTTAATTTAATACTTCCTAAGTATTTATGCTTGTGCTTCCTTCCCAAGGACGGGTATATTAGTGTTTGTATTTGTATATTTTGCCATGTATCGGTGACGTATTCCGGTGTGGATTTATACGTACGAGAATACGTATTTTCTTGTAATTGTTAAGTATTCTTATACTTAATTTTGTGTTAAACTTTCCAGAATATTATTTCCAATAAAAGTCCGCTAATATATATATATTTCCCAAAATATATATATTTAAGAATTATTACTTAGAAAAATTATTTATAATTTTTCCTTTTTGCAAAAATATTTGTAGTTCCAAAATAATATATTTTCAAGTCTAACTTTAGAAAATGTATATAAACTTATTTTATCCCAAAAACAATGTATTTTAAGTTTATCCAAGAAAATATATATTTTTCCCAAAAATATTATATTTCCTAGTAATCCCAAGAAAACATATATATTTTTAATCGCCAAAAATTATATATTTCCTTCTTGTCAAAATGTGATATAACTTTGTGATAATCATAAAAATCATATTTTCATTTCATTGAGTCCAAAATATCATTTACCAAAAATATATTTATAAATGTATTTTCCGGAATATTTTGTAAGTTACATTCTTTCGTTCGGTTTCCCAACATTGTGTGTGTAACTTGTGTATTTATTCCTTGAGATTTTTGGTAATATTTTGGATTGTAGTTTCTTGGTATTTTGTTAAGTTATATTATTTTAACCCTAAAATAATATAACTAATACACAAAGTATACAAATACTCACACACATGTGTCTTCTAAATATATATATATATCTAGCCACTTTTATTTATAAAAACCAACCTCCAACATTTGTATTTTTGTAACAAAAATTATGGCAAGGTTTATATGGAAACTCATGGTTAAAATATACTTATAAATATTTGTTTGAAAATATTTTTCTAAGTGTTTAGAAATTTAGAAAATTTTGTCATAGTTTCCCCTAAAAATGAGGTTCCCATGCTTTCAAAGCATATCATTTTCTTTTAAAATCATCACAAACAATCAACAACTCAATCAACACTTACCAAGTGCCAAAATCATGCAATTTACACAACAACAACATGAACTTGAACTTTTATAAAAACTTGTAGTAACTTACTAGTGTTTTTAGTAAGCCTAGTTACCCTTAAAAATATGGTTATTTGTTTGTAAATCTTATTCTTGTAAAATTTAGTCTTTTACAACTTGTATGATGATTTTTCAAAAATCAATCTTCTTGTATTTTTCTTGTTACATATACTTTACTAGCTTTGTTTTCACCCTCAAAACATGATTAGTTTCTTTAAAAATCATGATTAGGTAAATCTTGTGATTTAACTTAGTTTCTTGAGAAAACTAGTTTTGAAATCATCCAAGTTTATGACTAGTAACATGTTACATACTTCATCATTCACAAAATCATTTTCTCATATCTATATATCCTCTACTCATTAGTCCACGTTTGATATGTAATCACAAAAGCGGAATTGCTAGGCAGCCTCGCTCCTATCCAGGAGGTTACATGTTCTACCCTTGCGCATTGACTTTAAATTTAAAGATATTTACAACCGCCCCTTCCTTTTTTTGCTTTTGAGTTAATTACCATTTTAGTCCCTGTGGTTTGGGCCATTTTGCCAGTTTAGTCCAAAGGTTTCATTCTTAACATCTGGATCCAAAAAGGTTTCATCATTGCCATTTTGGTCCAACTGAATTAACTCCATCCATATATGTTAAGTCTGGCAAGGGCATTTTAGTCATTTCATTTTTCTTTTTATTAATCCTTTATTCTTACAAAAGTATGACTTTGTACAGGATCCTTTACCTATATAGGGTAGGGATATGGTAAAAAGTGTCTAAAATGTAAGAATGGTAAGAAGTGTTTTAAACCATTGGATATTTGATCTAATGGTTGAGATCAATAGGGTATAAAAATGTAAATTGTGTTTTAATTAGAGGGACCTAATGTAAAATTGAAGGGCAATAGTGTCTTTTTCAATGTTTGAAATATGGTAACCATATCACACACGACCAAAAAACTCCTACATTTACTCCTTTTTCCTTAAATATCGGAATTAATGATTCACCTTAATTGTAGGAGGTCTTTGGTTGCATATTCGTCATACATTATCATAACGAGAACTGTAATCAGATTCATGGCATGGTGTTTTAAAACAACTGGATAAATTGACTATGATTCAAGTCATGGTGTTTTATCTGGAGACATTGTTCATGGCGTGGTGTTTTAAACATCTATGATTCAAGTCATGGTATTTTATCTGGAGACATTGTATAAAAATCGTAAACACCATGACTATGATTCAAGTCATGGTGTTTTATCTGGAGACATTGTTCATGGCGTGGTGTTTTAAACATCTATGATTCAAGTCATGGTGTTTTATCTGGAAACATTGTTCATGGCGTGGTGTTTTAAACATCTATGATTCAAGGCATGGTGTTTTATCAATACAAAACATTCCTAGATTTTAAAACACCATGACTATGATTCAAGTCATGGTGTTTTATTTGGAGACATTGTTCATTGCATGGTGTTTTAAACATCTATGATTCAAGTCATGGTGTTTTATCAATACAAAACATTCCCAGATTTTAAAACACCATGACTATGATTCAAGTCATGGTGTTTTATCTGGAATCCAAAAAACATTGTATTGTGATTACATCCATGGTGTATAAACATCTGGAGAATCAATGCAAAACATTCCCAGAATTTAAAACACCACGAGTATGATTCAAGTCATGGTGTTTTCTCTGTAGTCATTGTTCATGGCATGGTGTTTTAAAACATCTGGATACATTCTGAAGACATTGACTATGATTCAAGTCATGGTGTTTTATCTGGAATCCAAAAAACATTGTATTGCAATTTAAAGATGATGAAAAGAAGATATGAACAATATACGATTAAAAGATGTTGCGATTAAGATGATGAAGAAATGATACGTAGATGAAAATGGAATTGGATCTTGCAAAAAAATAGGACGACAATTTTTTTTCAGTTATCTTGAAACTCATTTAATTGATAAGAAAGGTAAATTACTAATATACCCTTTTGAATTAATTAAGATAGAGGACACTTGTCATCACCAAATTATTTCTCACATTTCTTACAAAAGTATGACTTTGTACAGGATCCTTTACCTATATATATATATATATATATATATAGTGGAGGGTTCAAATGAGAATAATTTTTTTGTAAGAACAAAAAAGAAGAAGTTTCAACCAATAAGAATGCTTTATTTTACTTCATTTAATATTTGCATTTAGTTTTAATATAAGGGTATATTGGTAAACTTACATAAATCGTTAATTTGTATTCTTCCCCTTTAATAACTAACTAAATTAAATTTGTAACTCCTTTTCAAAATGTATACCTTTTCCAAATTAAAAAAACAATTTAATTTAAAGTATAGAATAAATTACTAATTGCGTAGAATAAATTACGAGTTGTGTAGAATATATTTCAAATTGTTTAGGATAAACTTCGATTGTGTAGGATAAAATTCTATAATGTGTAGGGTATATGTAGGAAAATTTTGATATGTGTAGGTTTTGTATATTATATGTAGGATAATTAATGATTAGTAGACTAAACGAAAAAAAAATAGAATGGAATAATTAAAGAGAGAAAAATTAAGGATATGAGTTATAAATGAAATAGTATTTTACTAAAAAAGTGGGGAACAACGGGGAATCGACTCAAACGAACTCCGATTGGACTCATTCCAGCGGCGTTGGAACCGGCTCGTCGAACCCTAACTAAGATCTCTTAACCCTAAACCCTAAATCCTAACTCCTAAACTCTAAACCCTAAAGCTAAAAAATAAGGCTAAAACCTAAGCTATACCATAAAATCTAAACTATAAACCCTAAAAGCTAAACCTTAAAGGCTAAACCTAAAGCTAAACCCTAAAACTAAACCCTAAAAGCCAAACCCTAATATATTTAGGGTTTAGGGGTTATGATTTAGGGTTTAGGGTTAAGAGATCTTAGTTAGATTCGATGAGCCGGTTCCAACGCCCCTGGAATGAGTCCAATCGGAGTTCATTTGAGTCGGTCCCCACTGTTCCCCATTTTTTTAGTGTTCCCCAATGAACCTCACACTATATATATATATATATATATGTATATATATATATATATATATATAGGAGAAGGATCCGTTAGGAACCACCCTTTATTGTGAGAACCGCGAGAACCAGTGTGAACACAAACAGTAATACCTAAGAAAATCTAAAAAACACCCAAAATTTTTTTTTATTTTTTTATTATTTTTTTGTAAAATTCGCTATATTTCGTTTACAGTAAAAAAAAAATTTAAAAAAAAAAATTCCGAGTCACAGTTATCCATGCACATGTGCATTTGTATCAGTTCTTTGACAAATTCCGTAATTCATTACAAATATTAGACAATTGCACTTTCATTTACAATACCACGTGTAATATACTACTTTTTACATTAACAATATTAGAAATGCACATGTGCATCTATATGTATCAACATGAAATAAGGTGTTTTGGTACACTAATTTCTCTTTTATCTATCATTCCATCCATAATACACAAACATGCACATGTGCATTTTTGTCATTTCTTTGACAAATTCCGTAATTCATTACAACTATTAGACAATTGCACTTTCATTTACACTACCATGTGTAATACAATAATTTTTACATTACCAATATTAGAAATGCACATGTGCATCTATATGTATCAACATGAAATAAGGTGTTTTGGTATACTACTTTGAATACACTTTCCCTTTCATCTATCATACCATCCATAATACACTACCATTACCTCCTACCATCCATAATACAATACCATTACTTCCTACCATCCATAATACAATACCACTACCAATATTTTCACTTTACTACATGTATGTAAACACCATTTATACCATCCAATCAACATATTACATCATAAATTGTCAGCTATAACCAAACCATCAACCACTAGATATAACTAACCAAAAAACATGTATATGGGCCTACTTCTCCATTCAAAATCACAAACTTTTTGTACCAAAACACGTTATATCATGGTTATACCTAATGATGCACATGTGCATTTTGAATATTGGTAATGTAAAAAGTACTGTATTACGAATGGTATTGTAAATTAAAGTGCAATTATCTATTCCTGATAACGTATTACCGAATTTGTCGAAGAAATAATACATATGCACATGTGCATGGATAACTGTTACTCGAAAAAAAAAACTTTTTTTATGGTAACGAAATATAGCGATTTTTTGAAGAAAAATATTAAAAAAAATTGAGTGCTTTTTTGATTTTTTTTAGATTTATTTTGTGTTCACATTGGTTCTCGCGGTTCTCGCAATAAGGGTGGTTCTCGCATGAACCTTACCCTATATATATATATATATATATATATATATATATATATATATATATATATAGGGTCGGGATTTAGAGAAAACGATAGAAAGTGTGAGAACGGTGAGAACGCTTAACGATCGTCCGATCAAAACAATCTATGGACTAGATTGGCGAGGTGGCGTTTTCGTAAATAACATCAATTTTATTACGTGGGCGCGCTTCATTAAGGGTAAAAGGGTCTTTTGACTACTCCACACAAAACGCCATCTCATGAAATAAAACGCCAAAAAACAAAAATCACAGAGCATTTTGAGTAAAACGCCATTAAATATAAAACGTTAAACTTAATTATAGTAAAATCCCGCCTAAAGAAACCGCCAAAAAAAATCCTATATATACGTCTCAGACCTTAAGTTAAAAAACACACACAAAAACCCAAACGTCATATTTCATATAACCCGTTCGCATTAGAAACGCCAAAAAACCCAAACATCAAATATCTTCAACCCCAAAAAAGTTTTTTTGAAATTCAGTTTAAGATTTCGCTCAATGAAATAGACAAAATCCTTAAGTGAGGATATAGTCCATTTCATTAAGTAAAATCTCATTGACTTATCCTAAACTTCCATCAAATTTATAACGCCAAAAGATACAAAAACATTATTGAGGTTTGTTGTCAATAAAGTTTAGCTGTATGGGGTGGACAACATTGTCAGTTATCTTTCTTAACCGAGGATTAACAATGTTGTCCATCTCATACAGCAAAACATTATTGATTTTAGCATGATCAAAATTTGAGGTTTAAGGTGATCTTATTTCGTGGGGTTCTTTTTATCGGTAAAACGCCAAAAAAGTTAAAAAATCAAACATCGTTGATTGTAAAAATTCAAGATTGTTGGCTGAAGGATATAATTATAAACTCAATAACATTTTGCTGCCTGAGATGGACAAATCTTCAAGAAAAAAATGCTGATGTCAGACTGTGTGCTTTCAAACAGCAACACAAAAAACTACTTGAAAAACAAAAAAACAAAATGAATCATACGAAAGTCGAACCAGTCAGTTAACATGATTCAAAAAGAGAAGAAAGAGACTGGAGACAGAGAAGATTTGGAAGATCAATTGTTTATGTATTCTTTTTTTTTTTCCTTTTCAGTTAATTGTTATATAATAAAAATGCCATATATAATAAAAACGCCAAAACAACCAAAATGCTTGTTTAAACATTATCATCCAGTTAAACGCCACCAAAAAAATCCCAAACTATAATAAAATTACTTTGAAAAATTATTATAAAAAACCAAAAAATAAAAAAAATAAATAAAAAGCAAACTTGAAAATGTAACTAGAAACAGTAAATACAAAATCAGTAAATACTGAATAATCTAAAACGCTAAACTTGAAAGATGGGACATGTTACAGACTTCAGAGATAAAGCTTATAAAAAACATTAATTATAAAACAGGAACTGAAAAGACAAATACTTTATTATAATAATGCACTGCCTAATTTAGGCGCCAAAAAGACATCCTATAAAATGATACATCTAAGCAACTTTCATTTGATCAAACCAAAAAACAAACGCCAATATTACTAAATACTACCCACTGTAAAATGCCAACAAATAAACTGAATGAATTGTTATCAGAGGGGAGTAACTCAGAAAGATTTTGCTGCATGAGATGGACAAAATTTCAGGAAAAAGATATTGATGCCAGTCATATGGTATTTTGTATTTTTTGTACTTGAAGAAGGTTTGGATGAGGAGAAGAGGTCAATGACACTGAAGAGTGGGTTCACTATAAAGATGAAGATCCAGATAAAGAAAAAGCGAAAAACCCACTCACACGCCATAGATCTATGTCCCCAAACATCCACAAACGCCATATATTTGGTGACAGTTCTTATACTACTATTAAAGAAGAGAGATACCGATGACACTGAAGATTAGGAAAAGAGATGCGATTAGGATTTTTAATTTATTCCCTTCCCTTGTATTTTTTTCCTGTTGTTGAAATATAATTTAACAATAGTAAAACGCCAAGATACCACAAACGCCGAAATGTTTATAAAAAATAATAGATCAACAGGCCAACTTGTTTAAAACGCCTTGGAATACGCCATTCAAATAGATTTTCTGCCCCCTGGGTTCCAATGGCATACGATGTGAATAACGCCATAAACGCCAAAATGTTGATACAATGGAACCATTAAAACGACATTAACTATTGAATTTGGTTAACGTCAAAAATCTTAAAAACCAAAAATTAAAACAACATTGGGAAAAAGCGGAACTGGAAAAGTAGAAGATGAAAGGAAAAAAAAAGCCCCTCCGCCCTTTTCTAAGCGGCGTGACACGTGTTGTGCTAGGAAACGTTCTCACCGTTCTCACACTTTTGATCGTTTTCTCCCGATTCCGTTTATATATATATATATATATATATATATATAGGGGACCGCTAGAATGAGAACCACCTCGAGTTGTAAGAACCGCGAGAACCACACCGTACGGGGTGAGGTGGACCATTTTTTTTTTCAAAAACGTAGATGCATGTATTATAAACACATTCGTAAAAAAAAATTTTAAAAAAAATGTCGTGCGTGTAGTTTTTTACACCACAAGTTTGTGGTTTACGAGTTCCGTACGGAACTCGTAAACCACAAACTTGTGGTGTAAAAAACTACACGCACGGCATTTTTTTTTAAATTTTTTTTTACGAATGTGTTTATAATACATGCATCTACGTTTTTGAAAAAAAAATTAGTCCATCTCGCCCCGGATCAAGTAGTTCTTGCGGTTCTTACAACTCGAGGTGGTTCTCATTCTAGCAGCCCCCTATATATATATATATATATATATATATATATATATATATATATATAGGGGAAGGTTCAAATGAAAACCACTAGTTAACGCGAAAACTCGAAAACTAACTAAAAAAGCCAAAAAAAAACATAACAATTTTCGCCACTTTTAGTATATATATAAAAAAAATATTTTTTTTTTTGTAGTGCACATGTGTAAAAATCGCATGTTCTTTTTATAAAATTCGCAGGTTCTTTTATATAATTTTATTTTTTGTAGTACGCATGTGTAGTATTAAACATGTGTAGTACACATACGCATGTGTAGTATTACACATGTGCAGTACAATTTTTTTTTTGAAAATTTTTTTTATATACAAAAAATGGCGAAAATTATTATGCAAAAAAAAAAAACAAAAATTTGTATGGTTTATTGGATTTTTTAATTAGTTTTCGAGTTTTCACAATAACTAGTGGTTTTCATTTGAACCTTCCCCAATATATATATATATATATATATATATATATATATATAGGGGGCTGCTAGAATGAGAACCACCCCGAGTTGTAAGAACCGCGAGAACCACACCATCCGGGTCGCCGTTTACCATGATTTTTTTTTTACAACTAGATGTGTGTATTATAAACACAGCCGTAAAAAAAATTTTAAACGCCGCGGCCAAGGGGGTAGTTCTTTACACCACAAGTTTGATGTTTTTATTTTTTTTTCTTTTTTCTTTTTTTTACACCAAACTTGTGGTGTAAAAAACTACCCCCTCGGCCGCGGCGTTTAAATTTTTTTTTACGGCTGTGTTTATAATACACACATCTAGTTGTAAAAAAAATCATGGTAAACGGCGACCCGGATGGTGTGGTTCTCGCGGTTCTTACAACTCGAGGTGGTTCTTATTTTAGCGCAATTCTATATATATATATATATATATATATATTGGGTAAGGTTCATGCGAGAACCACCTTTATTGCGAGAACCGCGAGAACCAATGTGAACACAACCTAAAATAGCTAAAAAATCTAAAAAAAACCTAACCCCCCAAGCTAAATGCTAAAAACTAACCCCCCATCCCCCCCCCCACCCAAAAAAAAAACCTAAAAAAATAAAAAAAAAACACAAAAAAAAAGTTTTTTTTTTAATATCACATTAAAATCGCTACTTTTAGTAGTAAAAAAATTTCTAAATTTAAAAAAAAATTTGGTTACTAAAAGTAGTGATTTTTTTATTAAAAATATTAATTTTTTTTTTGTGTTTTTTAGCTATTTTTAGGTATTTTTGATTGTGTTCACATTGGTTCTCGCAATAAAGGGTGGTTGCTAACAGATCCTTCTCCTATATATATATATATATATATATATATATATATATATATATATATATATATATATATATATATATATATGGGAGGGTTATCTTGAGAACGCTAAATATTGTGAGAACCGTGAGAACGAATGAAAAACCAATCAAAACAATTTTTTTTAATACAAATCTCTTTGTAATTAAGATACAACATTAATTAAAAAACGAATTTACAACATCAAATAATTTATTTCTCCTTTCAAAATCACTTTTTTAGTTTTTTTACACATGTGTAAATATAACAGATTTACACATGTGTAAATGGCAAACTTACACATGTGTAACTTTTTTTATTTACGAATTCACGTAAATTTAAACGTGTAAAGTGTAGAAAAAAAGATTTGAATTTGAATTGTTTTTGACCAAGTTCTCGCGGTTTTTTCATTTGTTCTCACGGTTCTCACAATATTTAGCGTTCTCATTTAAACACTCCTCTCTCTCTATATATATATATACAGCGAAAGGATGTATAGAAAACCCACTTGTCGTTAGAAAACCCGGGAAACTCAAAGCTCCCGAATTTTTTTTTTTGAAAAAATTTACATATGTTATATACATGTTTTTAAGGGTTTTGGAAAAAAAATCTAAAAAGCGCCGAGTAGATATTTAAAAAAAATAAACAAGTTTTGGTGTAACATATGTTACCCCAGAAATTTGTTTATTTTATCCACTCATCGCTTTTTTTATTTTTTTTTGCCCAAAACCCTTAAAAACATGTATATAACATGTGTAAATTAAAAAAAAATTGGGAGGTTAGAGTTTCCCAAGTTTTCTAAATTATAAGGGTTTTCTACAGATACTTCCATTATATATATATACATATATATATATTGAAATTTTTTCCCTTTAATTAACTTAAATTTAATTAAACAATGAACCGAACACATCATTTTTGGGGGTTTCCGAGTGTGTCGAAATCAACCAAGAAGAAAGAAGCCCGGAGAGATGGAAGAAAAGACGCAACGATACGTTTTATAAAAGAAATCATCATGTCTTAGAAATCCAAACGTGTCAAAAATCAAATGATGTGCTTTAAAAACTTGAACATCCAGCGAAAAATTGGATACTTGTTTGCTACAGTAAGAACAACTCACATACACTAAGTTGCATTCTAAAAGGTAACATAATATAATATGTAATATTGAACACATAAGACGCCAGGGAGTGGGCTCGGGAAAGGAATCGGGGGTCTGGCGTGGTGGGGGACCCCGTGGGGGAACACCCCCCCCCCCCCGGTCGATGATTCGGTACAATCGGGGAAACTTCCCCGTCCTCAACGATGATTGTTGTTGGTGATGTTTGTTGTTGTTGATTGGAGGGGGGAGATGATGAGGTGAAGGGTAACCATGCCCTTTCATGAGGAAGAGGATGAGAGAGGTAGTGATATGGAGATGAGGTGGAGCTTATGTGGATGTTAGGGGAAGCCATCCCACACCAACAGTCTAACAAAGATTACAATATTTGATGGTTCATGTGGTTGTAGGAGTAATTTCTTGATTGTTACATTTCATTTTTTTTATTTAACAAATTATGAATGAAACAAATTTTCTGAATTTCAGTTACTACATGTTTCAATTCTTTCAAAGTTATTACATGAACCAAAACCTCTTAAGAACGTTACTTACTGACAGGGGCGGAACCATAGGGTTAGTAACCGTAGCACGGGCTACGGCTCAACCCCGTATTAGTAGTGTGTTTTTTTTTTGTTTTTATACAAATGATACCCCTAAAAAGTACGAGGATATCCATAACCAAAAAATTGGATATTTGCTTTTAGTAAAATCCAGTTTTTCTTAGGAGCCTAAACATTTTACAACCCGAAAACTTGTAGAATAATTAAGCCCGAATGATAAAATAAGCCCAATTAACAATAATAGATTGAAAGGAGGCCCAAAATATAATTGATAAAGTTAGCGCAAGACCCAAAACAATAAAAAAGAATTGGAATACCCCTAAATTAATGGGCTAACTCTATCACTGCTTACTGAATCATGCATGGCACCGTAATGTGTATGTTTAGGGTCCAGTGATCCAAATATAAACCCGATCTTTTCACCCTCCACCAAGTGATAATATATAATCTCTAGGGGTGTCCAAGATCGGATTATCCGGTTTTCGGATATCAGAAAACCGGATATCCGAAAATTTCGGATAATGAATATTGATATCCGAATCCGTATCCGAAATTTCGGATATCCGATTTTCGGATATCCAAAATTTCGGATACAGATTCTGATATCCAAACGGATATCCGAATTTATAAAAAGAAATCAAAAAATCTGTTTCGTATATAGATTAAAACTAAACTTATATTCAATTTTCCAAATTTACAACATTTAAAATTAAAAACAATCATAAATTCACACGAATACAATTATTTACTACTTTTTTACTATTTTTTACAATACTGCAAACTAAATATAATGCTCATATACTATATATATTTATAAAAAATAATTAGTTTTCGGATATCGGATAATCGGATTATCCGAAATTTTTGAAATTCATATCCGAATCCGAAAATTCGGTATCCGGTTTTCGGATATCCAAATTTTCGGATATCCAAAATTTCGGATATTTCAGATACGGATTTTCGGATATTTCGGATTCGATTTCGGATCCGGATTTTTTTGAACACACCTAATAATCTCTGCCTTCCTCACTCCTCAGTACCTATCACCTTCTTCTCCAACTATTGTATATCTCACGTCTTGTGTGTTAAAATAAATAGCATACCTAAGAAAAAAAAACTATATCTTTAAAATGCAAAATTACCTTTCTAGAATTGAAAATACAACTCTTTAAGAGCTAGAATCCATGCCAAACATATATACATTTAAAAGATATCTAAAATTAAATAACTTAATTTAGTAAAAAAATCGAGCTAGGTATAACTTTTCCATTATCTTTTCCTTAGAACTTGAATTAACAATCACTAAATTAAAGAAGCTTAATATATTATTATAATCATCATAGAAAATATTATCTTTTACTCTTTAAGACAAAAAGAATCAAGAGGAAATAAAAAAAAGAACGTGACTTGTAGATTTGCACGGAAACCAAACCAAATATTTCCAAATTATCATATGTAGTTTTCCACTTTTAATATCGTAAGTTGGTTTTGTTTTTTCACCTTAAATTTGACACCATTGTATCGTTTTGATATCCATATATTTAGAGTTTTAGAAAAGATTGTAGTAAGGGTGACATATAAATCATCATCATATATAACCAAGTAGTTATTGAGGCAGATTTATTATGTGTGTAGAATTTAGGTGATTGGTTCAAATGAGAGTTTTTTTTTTTTTTTAAAGACTAACCAAAAAATTTTATTCATCTCTTCCAGTCAACCAAATCAGTTGACCAGAAAGTTTACCATTACATACACCAATGCTTTGTACTTAAACTATCAAAACATATCAAAGTTAAAATCGCACCAGTTGTCCCATGCCAAACGATCCAGCTTCACCCTGCTTTTTAACCACATATAGCCATACATCCTCACTTCCTCCTTCATTCTGTTTACATTTGAACGTTTGCCGTTAAACACCGCATCATTTCGGCTCCTCCAAATCACCCATATTGCTGCTTGCGTTACAAGAGAGACCGCCTTTTTCCGTCGCTTCGAGCCCCTATTCCTTTTGTGAATATTTGCCAGATCTTCTAGTTCTAAAATAAAAATCGGTTGAATCCTACACCAACTCGAGACGAAATCCCATATTTGAATCGCCGCTTGACAGGAACCAAACAAATGAAGAGCCGATTCGTCCTCTTCTTCACATAGCTTGCACCGATTACTAGCGATCACAACGTTTCTTCGAGCAAGAGCTGAAACCGTTGGTACTTTGTCTTGTATTATTCTCCACACTAAAAAATTAACCTTTATTGGGGACCAATTATTCTATTCAAACTCCAACCCGAGGTCCGAAAAAGTCATGATGTTTACTGCATTCCTCACACTACTAACCGAGTAAACTCCCGAGTTTTCCAACGTCCAGGTTCACCTATCCGAACCCAGCCCAAACTCAAACTCCATAATGGCAGTTGAGAGGCTGTGAAGCTCATCTTTTTCAGCTTCAGTTGTTGGGAGTCTGACCCACAAAAACCTTAGTTCTCTACCGTCTTCCCCATCCACTACTCGTTCCTTTAGGTTCAAATGAGAATTATTTAGTATATATATATATATATATATATATATATACACATTAATATCTTTGTGTGAATACACTATAATTTTGAACATAGTGTATTTACCAATAAATTTAATATAGTTTCTAATGAATATACTTATAGTGTATCAGTTATTGTATTTATTCATTTGTTAGGCTAAAGGGTGTGTAGGCTTGTAAACGAACTAAACGAACACGAACACTGGCATGTTTATGTTCATTTATTTAACTTTAACCGAACACGAACATGAATACGAACATATAATCGAACACATTTTTTTTGTTCGTGTTCGTTCATTAAGAAATCAGGCATATTCGTGTTCGTTTATGTCCGTTCGTTTAAAGCCTAAACGAACAGTTCACGAACATAAACGAACATAAACGAACATAAATGAACATAAACAAAAAAATTAACTGAACATATTGGAATAAACATAAACAAACATAAATTAACATTTATTAAACAAACATAAACGAACACAAATGAACGTAATTGTACATATATAAACAAACACAATTTAACATTAGTGAACCCGAACAAACATGTCTAATATATTACAGTTCATCCGAAACACATCTAAATTAGCGCTCAAAGATACTAAAATTTAGTAATTGTTTTATATGAACATTAAGTAAGTAATCAATTACGATCTAAGAAAAAAATTTGGATTTCATTTCTATTACTAGAAAACTCAATTACTAAGTAGTTATGTTTATATAAGTAGTTAGAAAACCTAATATTTATATAAATATAACTATTTATGTATTTAAGTTATGCTTATATAAGTAGTTAGAAAACCTAATATTTATATGAATATAACTATTTGTGTATTTAATATTATTTAACGAATGTTCACGAACATAAATGAACGAGCACAAGATGTGTTCATGTTTGTTCATTTAGTTAAACGAACAAAATTTTTTGGTCGTGTTCGTTCGTTTATTAAATAAGCGAACATAGACGAACTTCCCGCCGAACAAGTTCATGAACAGTTCATGAACGTTTGGTTCGTTTACAGGCCTAGGTGTGGGGGTCATGGTTGGGACATGATTCGCCACGTAGGAACATGAATGGAAGGCTACACCACCCCCTTTGCATGATCCACTATGGTTTGCATGGATTAAACAATGGCAACCATGGTCCTCATTTCCATTTTTTAAGAAATCATTTGCTTTTTCTTTAGACAAAGATAAATTAAAATAAATAAGGGGATAATGGTTTGGGTCATGACCACACTTTTAGGGTATTGGTTTTGGATGGTGGATTAGAGGTGGGTGACATGGCACTGACGTAGAGGGACATGGTGTTCATGACCATACCCTTAGCTTACTATATGGTGTTATACTAGGTGTTTACCCGGGATTGCTTCCCGGGCTCAAAAAAATAGATCCAAAGTATTTTTGAAGTACTTGAATTCATGCTCAAATTTAAAAAGTTGCAAAATGCCTATAAAGGCTATCTAGGGTCAATCTCTTTTATGCTAAATATTGAAACCTACTCGACATAAACAACTAAAAAAAGATACATGCCAGAGTTGAACTTGAACTGATTCAAATTATTGATCAATGTCGTTGATAGATACCCATCGCTCCTCATCCAGATTAGACCACAAAAGGTTGTGTTTTACCAAATCTACATCATCGGAATGTATATATCAGCATACATAATCCGGCTTACTGCAAAAGAAGATTGAATTCGCGGTAACTTCATGAGTTTCTGACTAAAAATTCTTGCATCAAAATTTTGTTACTTTGATCTTGTGAATCTTGACGCCATTTGAATCGGTAAACACTCCATTGGTGGCAACCCTGAAACTACCATTGTTCGACATCCAAGCTTGTAGAGCTCCTATTAAAAACCACCATCATCATCTTCAAAAAAAAATTACTAAGGTAATTAAAAACCACCATCATCAATTTCAAAATATAACTACTTAGGTAAGTTATCGCGAGAACAAAATGATTAATCTAAATCCTTTAAACTTATATTTACATACAAATAAATATTACATTAGTATTATTTTCTCTTGTTTTAAGAATTTTTGACATTAGAAAAGTAAATAACAGCCGGGTGACACTTTGACATGAATTAGAGTATACAGACCATTTAATTTTTATGTACAAAAAATTAAATGTTGTATGCAAGATTGACCATGTATGTATCTTGGTAGCACCAATATAATACCCAAATAAAAAGCTACCCAGTGCTGAGGATAAAATCTAAATGTTCAATAAAAGTTACCATAAAGTATAGAGTTATGTGCTTTCTTTACTTCTAAACAAGCTAGACCTAGAACATGCGTATAATTTGTCCAACCTGATATGGTCTTGTTAATGAGAAAACAATTAAATTTGGTGGCACTTGTTCAGTACCGGTATTTATCGGTTTTTACCTTTAAATACTTGTTTGTATTGGTACCGAACCTGTACAGGTAATGAACCATACCGTACCAGGTATTTTTGGTACTGGTATCAGTACCCGTTTTTGGAAATTTCGGTACCCGTTGATCCGCGCTCATCCCTAGATTATAGCGGGTAAAGTTGTTGTATGATTAAAACTTACATTGCTAAATGCTCCCATCAATGAGCTATATGATATGATCCCCGATATTCCTTTATTATTCCTGGCTTCTTGTAGAATTCCAAATGAAGCATCCAACTTCCCATCATGTCCTACCACATCTATCAATGCACTAAAACATCTATGCATAAAAAGGAAACTTCTTTTATATATTCATTTATAAAATAAACCTTAGATGGAGATCACCTCTTGAATCTTGATTCTAGAAGGACCCACTTACATATCAAACATGGGAAAATAAAACTTTCAATCAACAAACTTATATAAAATTCAGTTGATCAATCAATAAAAATTTTAAAAGGTGAAAACTTGAACCTTGAACAGGACATGATCAAGCAGTTCCTGAACATAGGGTAAAAGCTATTCAAACTCTCCAGCTAGCTGTTGCGTACCATATCGAACTCCCCAGCTAGCCGATGCATAATATTGAACCACATTCCTTGTGGTTGAAATGGGTTGGCTCACTGGGCCACAAACACATCATTTACCAATTTTAGTTATACAAAATCTGTATTATTACAATGTATTCTAACCATTTATGAGGACTCATTTTAGGTTTTGGTGTATTTACATACACTTCCACTAAGTTTTAAATCGTTTGACCAAGCTTCACTCATCTAATCAGTTAGACTCATTCAACCCATTCTCTTTAGTTAAATCATTTAGAACATAATATGTTTAACCCGTTTAAAAAAAAAATTAACCTACTAATATATAGAAATATTAACTCTTCTTAATTGGTAATTTATACCTGTACTTAGCCGAAGCCAGACAGCTGGTTGTCGGTAGCTTGGAGTTTAAGTCCCAAAATCCCAGGTCGACGTCGATCAATTTCCAGTGTGGCTATCAGGGTTCAAAAAACATATTAAAGAGGTTAGAAAAACAACAAATAAAATACACCAACATTTTTTTTGCTTTCAGTTTCAACCCATTTGACCCATCCATTTTCTTGCTGAAATTCTGTTACTTGGCCTATTGTGGGTCAAAACAGGTCTTATCAAATTGGATCCAGTTAAGAGACAAATATGTTATTTTGGCTCGATCCTTTTAACCCGTTTTCTCTTTTGTTGAAATTTTCTTAGTAACCTACATAGACTCATGTCAAAATGGATCTGAAATATGAAGGAACATAATACGGAAAGTAAGGTGCACCAAGTGTTTAGTTGAGTGGCAAAACAATCAGGTTTGGATGGGAGGTGGTGGGTCAGGATGTGTTCAGGTCGAAATAGGTCAGTTCAAAACATGGTTATACTAGGTCGGGTCAGAATGGGCTTTTGTCCAAATTAGGTTCAGGTAAAAACAGGTTTTATAACAGTGGTTGAAACCACTGTTGGGTAATATTTTATTTGGTTTATTAGGTTAAAACAGTGTTTTGTGGAGAAAACAGTGGTTGAAACCCATTGTTGGGTTAAAACCGTGGTTTGAAACCACTGTTCGGCCAAAACAGTGTTTTGTGGAGAAAACAGTGGTTGAAACCACTGTTGGGTTAAAACCACTTGTAAAACCCGAGAGGATCTTTCAATGATATCAATGTTAACTTGTGTAAGTGCGGAATCCAAACACAAGCGGATTCAAGAAAACAATAAAGTAAAATAAACACAATAATCAAATCAAAATACTATCTTGCATTCACCTTAGAACCGATGACTGATACAAGATGCACAAGGATCTCGAGTGGCCTCTAACTCTCTACCAAGCGATCAACCCCCTAAACACAACAAGGGTTTTCTTATATACTAACTAGAATGGGTCGAAACCATTCCTAGGCCCACTCGAGATCACTAAGACCCATTTACACAAATGTGACTCAAAACTAACATGTTAAAACATTACAAGATCAACCCTATACTTTAGTATTTCTCTATGAATAAACCTCAAGGTTCCAACAATCTCCCCCTAGGTTTATGTATAGAGTGTCTTAAGACTTCAACCATCACGAGCACCACCCAGACGATCTTTGAGCCCACCAAAACCTTTTGTGCGAATGTGAATGGCTGAAGCAACAGCTGCAGTCCATCCTTTAGCAATTTCTTCATATTTTTCAGTAGCTCTAATTTGATTCTGAGCTAACACCTCTAGATCTTCATAGGCAAGATTCAGTAAATCAACTTGATCCACCAAGCGGAAATTCACATCATTATCACAAACAATCACTGCCTGCCCTAAACGCTCATCATAAGCCCAAAAATGCAAAGACTTCAAAGCGCCTTTTTGAATCTTTCTTACTATAGGAATCACTTTCTCCTTGTCAGTTGCAGGCCAGTGAACAATCTTCATTCGCTTGTTTGTATATGGATCTCGAACACCTTTAGCTGGTTTAACAAGAGACTCTGCAGTATGCATAGAAGGAAACCCACAAAGAACCTCCCTCTTCAATCTCTCATAAAACAAATAACCACGACCTCCAGGCTTATCATCCACATAAGGTGAATTGGACAGATTTGTCAAATCAACCTTTGTAAACGTCTGAAATTGAGCTGGATTTTTGTACCACTCCACTGGTCCAACCTTTCTCTTGATCCACCATCTTCGACGATCATGATCAAATCCCCAGCTAACCACACCAGATCGATTTCCAACTTTATCGTAGAGAGTTTCACCAACATCCATTAGATGATGAGTTGCTTGAGCATCATCATCATCAGGATTAAGATTCTTGTTCTTCAATATAACAAACTCCCTTTTCTTCTTAATTCTCTCAGCCTTTTCCTTTTCTGCAACAGGATCAATCACCCTTTCAAAACACTTTTCAATTGCAGCACTTTGCTCAGCATCATCTCTATCAAAGGCTTTTCTTCTGTTCTCTACATCTGTTTGATCAGAAAATTCATTCCCAAATTTCTTCTCCAACTTTCCACGTAAATCATATACCATGTTGAACAACAAACTGACATCTCCTTGAAGCTGTTCAATTGGTTGATTCTTTTGCACTATAGTATCTTCAAGTTGGATGATCTTGGCGTCTTTATGAATTGAATCTTGCTCAACCACAATTAACCGTTTCTTCATTTCTCTCATACTAATGAAATCATCATCATCGCTTGAATCATCATCAAATGGCATTCTAAACGGCTCTTCAGGTCTCTTACCACTTGAACTGCTAGGCACATCAAGAACGACTCTAGAAGGACCTGCAGATTCAGAAACACCAAGTGGCATTGTCTCAACAACAGTATCAGTATCAACATTTGTAACCTGAACATCTGCAGTGGCGGTCTCCAAAACATTTCTTTGAGTGTCAGTGTTGAACTCAAAGATATCTTCAGTAGTGGTGGTGGTATCAGTGACATTCTTCTCAAAATCGAAATCATACAATCCATCATCATCTTCGGCAGCGCACACAGATTGATCTTTGTTTTGTTCAACATACATTCCAAGTCGAGGATCCCTCCTTTTCCGCTTCAAAGGCAATGAATCAGAATCCTTTGGGGTCTCACGAGGCTCTTCATTTGATACTGTAAGATTAGAAGGAGGATTTCCCATCTTATCAGTCACAGATTTTAACAGCAGAGCCAAATTTTCAGCAGTAATCACAGACGGAACAGTAGAAACAGCAACATCGGCTTCATTTTCAGGAGGAGGCTCTTCATCATCTCCTGAATCACACATGATCTCTATGCCCTCATTGTCAGAGTTGATTGTTAAGATCTCTGTCTCAGGCTCATCATTAACAGCACCCTGAACATCATGCTCTTCAGCAACCATTGCATTTACAGGAACGGGTTGAACTATTATTGGATCAGCAACTACATCCTCAGTCTCAGCAAACTGACCAAATTTCTCCAGAGGAATTATCCTTCAAACTTCTTCTCAGTACCCTTCTTCGGAGTAAGAGCTCCAAAGCAAGCAGGACCCATAGGCTTCAACTCCAAAGTATCTCCAGATCTCACCAAATCTGGATACCGAGCATTTAGAATCATCTGCAAAAATCTTGGATACATCAGAAACTTGTCCTTTCGAACTCCTGTCACATTTCTCTTCATGCCTTCGAATATGTACTTCGAGTAATTGAAAGGTTCATTGGTTATTAGACAGGTAAAAGCAGCAGACTGAGTGATGTTCAATTGATCAGTGCCTCCTCTATTTTCTGTCATGCAGAGAATAAACATGTGCACCAACAGACGCCAATAGAGATGCACAAATTTCTTTACTAACGGTGGGTACTTTCCTTCATAACTCAATCTCGGCAGAATCGCTTCCACAGTTCCGGCTGGCAGCTCAATAGGATCAGTTTCCTGGTCGTTGAACTGCAATACCTCCCTTATCATCTGTTCAGTCACAATGATGGATTTCTTCTGAATCTCAGCAATTAAAGCTCCCTTTCCTTTAGCTCCAAGAACGTCAAAACTAGCAGTCTTCCAAAAATCTTGAATTAAATTCTCGTAGACAACGGGATTCTCTCTCAATGCATGAACGGGTCTGCAACTATTCAACCCTTTAATCAGTGACGTATATAATCCCCTGTGCTTCGCTGGAGGAGCAGCCAAGTATCCAGCTTGATTATGCGTAGAAATAAACTTTAGATCCATATCTACACAACAGAAACATTAATCCCATGAGAATTTCTTACTTGATGAAGTTTATTAACAAGACAAATCTGGTCAACAGTCAACAGGCTGGTCATTGATCAACAACTCAGATTGCAAGAGTCAGCAATGATGTTTCAAGTCACTCGAGACCTAAGTCGAGACAAAAAAATCACTCGAGACTACTGAGTTTTTTACTCGAGACCAATATAACATCGACTCGAGACCTTAGTCGAGACAGAAGTGATTGCGACTCGCAAACACAGATCTCGAGTCCCTAAAAATTTTTCTTCAATCTGAGTCGAGATCTCCCAAACACCTTTTGATCTGTTAAAATTTGGATCAAAATCCAAAAACACTTTCAAAATCATTTGAAGACCAAAACATGTCCAAATTTAGGGTTCATGAGCATCTTCAAACATTCATATGATGTTCAGACTATCTTCATCAAATCTTTAATAAAACCTGCAAAAACTTCAACTAAAACATCATCAAGTTCATCAGATTACCTTTAACCACAAGTCGAGACCGGAGTAATTGTCGGAAAAACAAGAAATCGCCGGAGAGTGAGAGAGAGTTTTGAAAGTGACAATGATTTGTTTCGAGTGCATAGTGGGGTCTTGATATGGACAATGATTTGTTTCGAGTGCACAGTCGAGATCCCTTTAAATATCCCAAATCTGTGGGCCGGCCTTTAATGATATGGGCCAAGACCATAGTCTCGATTCGAGACCACTCATCAATTTGAAACTTGGATTAAATAAATATATTTTTCAATTATTTCAGCAATCCAGTTTAAAAAAACAATATTTTCTTATACAACCCTTCAACTTCCTGAGCATGTTTTATTAGACCAAAACCTACAAACATAAAATTAAATAATATCGAAATATTATTTACAAAATAAAATAAGGAAATATCATAATTTGCTCAGGGATCAAATCACAGGTTTCGGGCTTGACTGCACTTATCAACACTGATCGACTACTGAATGATCTAGACGATTGCCAATATATTTGTCCACCTAAACTCATCTCCCTAGACCTTTTCATATAATTGCCTGTAAGAAATTTTATCATGTGTTGATTTCTTAACAATGAACACCCAAACAAATACTAATCAAATCCCGGAAATATAAACAGCACACTCTATCATGCAAGTAGTTTCCCTACCACATATTTCACAAGTCCAATCCAGATCTCTGAAATCTTAACTAGGAACAGAATAGATCTTAAGCAGAGATGGTATAATATACAAATCAAATGAGATTTTCTCAGTTTGATAGAGGTTTCTTCGTTTTCTTTTGGGCACTTGAGGGCCTCTTTCGGGTGTTTAATTGATCTACAGCGCGACAACGTACAGCTAGGTCAGCATGTATCTGGATGCAGCAGAAGCTGACGTTGCCTAGCACCTCCAGGTCAGCATGTATCTGGATGCAGCAGAGGAGGTACACGACTTTTTCAGAGAAAATTTCAGAGGCAGATCAAAATTGTGTGTATCGGGACAACATATAAACATTCAAATAGAAATGAGCTAATTTCAAGTGATTTTCTTTCCTGAGGTCATGTACTAATTTGGTTCTGAACAGAACAGCCGATGTTTCCAGTCTTTAAGGATAGAGTCTACCAACACATCGTTCTAGAGTCAAAACTATTTCGATACTGGTCTTACATGAGTCAGCCCTCGACCATAATGTGAAAATTCATTTCATTTCCCAGTCATGCAATGTTTCTTTTTGGATTTTTAAATTTTTTTAATGTTTTTGTATTTTTCAAATTTTTAATGTTTTTGTATTTTTTAAAATTTCTCCCCCTAAATTTGTGCATAAATAAAAACTACCTAAGAATAGAAAACTTTATGAACAAATTTACTTAAACACAAACAACCATGCTCAGTCGGTATACCGGATCATTTTCAGAAAATCAACAAGCACTTTGAATTTTGAGCTGCTGACAGGTTTGGTAAACAAATCGGCAGCATTTGCATCTGTGTCGATTTGCTCGAGTTTAATAAGACCTCTGTCAAAGCAGTCTCTAATGAAATGAACTTTTATGTCTATGTGCTTGGTTTTGGAGTGAAAAACAGGATTTTTAACAATTTGTATTGCAGCATCATTATCGCAATAAATAGTAGTATTGAGATAAGTCAAACCGTAGTCCTGCAATTGATGTTGCATCCACACCACTTGAGAGCAAGATGCAGAGGCGGCAACGTACTCAGCTTCAGCTGTAGAAATCGCCACCGTTTGTTGTTTCTTGCATTGCCAAGAAATGAGCCTGTCACCTAGAAATTGACATCCAGCTGATGTAGATTTCCTGTCAATATCAGTACCTCCAAAGTTGCTATCAGAAAATGCAAACAAGTCAAAATTGGAATCCCTCGGATACCACAGACCAAACCGAGGTCGGCCTTTAAGGTACCGAAAGATTCGTTTAACAGCAGTAAGATGAGAAGTTTTAGGATTAGCCTGATATCTTGCGCAGTTGCAGACAGCAAACATGATATCCGGACGGCTAGCTGTCAGATACATCAACGACCCGATCATAGACCTATACTGACGTTGATCAACAGAAGACCCTTCTTCATCTTCAGTCAATAACGGTCTCTCCGCCATTGGTGTTTCAGCTGATTTTGCGTCTGAAAGCTTGAATTTTGCTAGCACATCATCCACATACTTCCCATGATGAATAAGAATGCCTTGTGAATTCTGTTTGACTTGTAGACCCAAAAACAGTGTCATTTCTCCGAGAGCACTCATCTCAAACTTCTTTTTCATAACTCTCTCAAACTCCTTGCAAAGCTCCTCACTTGTAGATCTGAAGATAATATCATCGACATAAATTTGAACCAAGATCTGATCTTTGCCCACTTTCTTGATAAACAGAGTCTGGTCTATCGTGCCACGTATGTACCCATGATCCAAAAGATGTTCAGTTAGTGTAGCATACCAAGCTCGTGGTGCTTGGTGTAATCCATACAATGCCTTGTCTAGCTTGTAGGCATATTCCGGATGATCTGGATGCACAAAACCTGGTGGCTGCTCAACAAAGATTTCTTCCTTCACATCTCCATATAGAAACGCTGTCTTGACATCCATCTGATACACAGTGAACCCCATATATGATGCGTAGGCTAAGAAGATCCGGATGGCTTCAAGTCGGGCAACCGGAGCATATACTTCATCATAATCCAGACCCTCTATTTGTCGAAAACCCTGAACCACCAGCCTTGCTTTATTTCGAACAATAACCCCTGCAGAGTCTTGCTTGTTTCTGAACACCCATCTAGTTCCAAGTTTGCGCTTTCCCTTGGGTAACTCGACAAGTTTCCATACTCCAAGCTTCTCAAACTGATTCAGCTCTTCATGCATAGCATCTACCCAGCCTGGTTCCTGCAAAGCTATATCAACAGTTTTAGGTTCTATTTATGAAATGTAGCAAGAATATAAACATGTATTGATGGTTCCTGATTGGCTCCTGGTTAAAACTCCTGCATTTACAGGACCAATCACATTCTCTATAGGGTGATTTCGTTGGACACTTGTAGGTATTGCCATGTCAGGTACGGTCTCGTCTTCAGTAGAAGCATTTTGATTATCAGGAGTGGTGTTGCTAGACTCCCCCTCATTAGATGCTGCAGTATGATGAACGAATGGAGTTGTGACGATGCAATCTTCAGGAATGGATTCAGGAAATAGTGCAGATCCTGAACCACTAGGTACAACACCACTTGATGAAGCACCTTCACGGGATTGATGGGACGTTTGCTAAGGTGAAGGATGCCGAGTGAAAATCATTCCCGGTGGGTCAATGGTATGATTTCTTGATCTTCCTTCAGCTTGTTCTTCTTCTTCAGTATCACCAAATGACAGCGGTTGTTTGGGCATAGACACACCTGCAGCTGTAGGGACACTTGACAAAATGTTAAACGATTTAAACAATGCAGCATAATCATATAACCAATCTGGTCCAACTCTAGCGTCCGTAGCATTTTCTTCTTGCCATTCAATGTTGCACGACTCAACGACCTTTTTAGTTACCTTGTTGTATACTCTATAGGCGGAACCTTTAGCTTATTCAACAAAGTAACACTCGTCCCCTTTGACTTCAAACTTTCCATTGGTGTCCATAAGTAGTAACACACATGGACAACCAAAGATGCGAAAGTGTGAAACCGAAGGTTTACGTCCTTCCAGAATCTCATAAGAAGTTTTCATATGACGTTTGTTTACTAAAGCATGATTCTGGACGTAACAGGCCGTGCTAACAGCTTCAGCCCAGAAGAAACTAGGAAGCTTCGAATCGGCCAGCATAGTACGCGCAACCTCTATAAGAGTACGATTTCGTCTTTCAGCCACTCCATTTTGCTGTGGAGTTCGAGGTGCACTGTACTGCTGATCAATTCCCTTTTCTGCACAAAATGTATCCATGGCAACATTTTTGAATTCTGTCCCATTATCTGATCGAATAGCCTTCACTTTTGTACAGGTTTGATTTTCCACCAAAGTAATAAATTGTTTGATCAAACCCACAGTCTCACTCTTGTGACTTAGAAAGTACACCCAGGTGTAGCGTGAGTAGTCATCGACTATCACGAGACAATAAGCCTTCTTGCCAATACTTAACACATTCACGGGACCAAATAGATCCATATGAAGTAATTCAAGCACAACCTTGGTTGAAGGAGTAGGCTTGGATTTATGAGGCTTCCGATGAGCTTTTCCCTTGGCACAAGCAACACACTTTTCTACCAACATAAAGTCTTTGATTGGTAGATCACGGACCAGTTGACCTTTGGCAAGTTGATTCAAATTCTTCATATTCACATGTCCAAGGCGACGATGCCACAATAAACCATCATGTTATGATATCTTCGAAAATAGACAAGTAATTTGTTCACACGGCTTCTTGTTCATATCAATGACATAAGCATTTCCCCGTCTCTCAGCTGTCATCAAAAACCAATCTTCAGGAATGACAATCCCTGGTTTCAATACGTAGTATCCTTTCTTTGTAAAATGAACTGAATTTCCTCGGTCACAAATTTGTGAAATGCTCAGCAGATTGTGTTTCAGTTCTGGGACATAATTCACATTTTCGAAGCTTAAAACGCCGTTTTTCACTGTTCCCTTCAACGTGATTCTTCCAGATTCTCCTCCCGCAAAAGAGACATATCCACCGTCAAATTCTTTTACATTGACCAGTTGAGACAAGTCTCACGTCATATGCCTGGAACAACCACTATCCATGTACCAGAGGCGCACCGTAGTCCTCCACAGCTGTTCCTACACGATTAGCTGGATCAGTTAGATTTAGGAACCCAGCCCATAGTGGATCTGGGTTTCCCTTGTGCATCAAAGTAAGTCACTCTCTGCCATACCAAATTGTCTTTATTTAAAAATTTCGAAGGATTTTTAACGGCAGAATTTTGATGAGAAGTATGAGATGAATTGGAATGCGTGGTCTTAGCTTTAGGTTTCCAATGCTTATTTGACCATCGAGAATTGTAGTTACCAAACGCTTTATATCGATCTTTTCGAAAATCCTTTTGTTGATTTTGATTTCTACGTTTGGCTGCATTCCAATCTTGATCAGAAGGTTTAGCCTTACGATAGTTATTCCTCATTGTCTTAGACTTTTCAGTCGTCACTGACTCTGAATAACGATATCGGTTTGGCTTGACTTTCTGATTTTGTGCATATTTATTTTTAGACTGCACACTTGGGAGATGAACACAGTTTCTGGCAATGTGTCCGGCAACTCCACAATTGAAACATGTTTGACGTTTCAATCTATGGAAGTTTTGATGCTTCATAGCAGACATGTATTTATTGGGTTTAGAAGAATGAGCTTGATTTATGTTTCTTGCTTGGTTAACTTGTGCCTTTTCTGAGCATTTAGGTACCTGTTGATTAGAACTAGCACTGGCACAAGTATGAGATTCAGATGGATTAGATTTATCGTTATCAGAATCTTTTTGAAAAGATGTTTCAGATTCAGTTTGAATTTTCTTTTCAGAAACCTTTTCTTGCAATTTTTCATTCAAAACAATCACTTCTTCCTGTTGAAAATCAGATTCAGTTTTAATCTCAGAAGATGTTGAAACTTCATCAACACATGTATCATCTGAGTTTGATAAGGGTCCTTTTCATCCTCGGTTTTCAATGGGGTCCCACTAGGTTCAACATTAGGGACTTCCACTGAGACCGATTCAGAAGAAGAATCAGAACACGGTTGATTCTCTTGAGAAGAAGTTTCAGTGGTTTCACTGAATGCGTCCTGAGGGACCTCACCTGTCACGCTGTCAACAGCTGAAGAGTTAGAAACATTAGAATCACAATTTTTAGCTACTGAAAAACATCCATCATCACACACATTATTCAAAGTTTCATCACAAGCATTCACAGTTTTGCCCAAAACATCAGGCCCAAAAGAAGACGAAACATAGCTATGAAACGAGTTCAAAAATGATTCTCCAAACACACAACCAGAATCAGTTTTATCAAAAATAGGTTTAGAAACATCAGAATCTAAAGGTGGTTCATTCCCAAACATATCTCCTCATCTTACTTCAGGTACTTCATCTGCACATGATGAAGAAGCGTTTGGATCAAAAGTACCCTTGGACACAAAACAAACTGGTTTAACCACCTTTTTTTCAACAGGTCTGACATTTACTGATGGCTTACAGTTTTTGGGACCATAAGTCATTTTGCTTTCATTTATCATTTCCTCCTCAGTCATAGGTAAGTAAGTATAATTGTCATTATAAGGAGGAGGAGCCTGATTAAAACCCAATCCCAACCCTTTCCTTTTCTGGTATGCTAGCTGTTGATCACACAGGTTTTTGACTAATTTGCTGGAAGAATCAAACTTTTTAATATTTAGCTCATTTATTTGATATCTATCTCTGATATCCTCCAGTTCTTTAGTCACATCGCATAGTTTTTCTTGAACCATGAAGAGTTGGGCAGTTTTTACACTAACATCATCCTTGAGTTGGATGATGTCTTTTCGCTGAGCTTCGATTTTCTCCTTAAAAAGTTTATTATTAGCCAAAGTGAAAATTTTCCTTTTAATGTCATTATAATCTTCGATTAGCTCAGCGTTGTGTATTCTATAGGCTTCAACTCGTTCTCTACATTCAGGGGTACAGAAAACAGAAATTACCTCTTCTTTGGTGAGACCTTTGACTGGAGCTGAAAGAATCTGAGTCATGAAAGCAAGATTTTCAGCTGAAATCTCCTCCTCAGGTGCTGAAATCTCATCCTCAGGCGCTGAAACTTGATCATCTGTGGCCATGAAAGCAATGTTGCTTGAATCAGCTTGATTTTCTGGAGCTGAGATGTTCAGTCGCTCAATTTCCGAATTCCAATCAAAGGGCGAATCAGGCTGAACCACCAAGGCTTGAGCTAATCCCAGAGGTTGAGGACTTCCACTGGCAGCAGCATCAGCGGACATACTCGATGTAGTCACAAGAGCTCTCTCTCGATTAGGTGTAGCAGGCGCAGCAGGTTGGGCTGGAGTTTGTTCACTATTGACCCTAGTTTTGGTACAGTTTCTTACCAAATGACCTGGTTCATGACAATTGTAGCAACGAAATTCAAATGGCATTTTTGTGGGTCCAGTAAAGGTAAGACCTTGCCATTTATTTCTACCGGTTTTCTTCACAAAATTTTTGGCTCTAAATGCTGCCATAGCCATCTGCCAAGTTATATCCATTTCTTCTACATCTTCGGGATGAATTTGATCTAAGTCATCCATAGAAAACTTAGGAGGATTAAGTTTACCAGCAGCAAAAGCATTCAAGCAATTTATGACAGAAGCAGCTATATCAAGGTTTTCCTTTGACTGTTGCGAGAAGAAAGCAATCATCTCGTTGTTAGCAGTGGGAGTTGACGATGCAGCAGTAGTAGCATTAGCAGAAGGTGGTGCAGCAGCAACAGCAGGTGCTGGAGTTCCAGAGTAGTAAAGATTTGGTGAGGTAGGAGCAGCTTTAGCAGAAGCAGAGTTGCTGAACATTTGAAAACCAGTGTGAGACACAAAAGCAGTATTATTGCTTGATGTCGAGGGTGTTGCAGTGAATCCAGCAGCTAACATGCTATTCTTGTAATTTGTTTCTCTTTGTTTATCATCTATCTCACAAGCCTTAATGTGAGAAATCATTTCAGATAAGCTACATCTTGCTAGATCCTTGGTTTTCTTGATCATTGTGACGTGATGATCCCAACTTTTTGGTAAAGCATTTAGAAGCTGCCTATTAGATGAGGCATTTGACGTGTGCATTTCCTCTATCTGCATTTGAGTAACTAACTTAACGAATCTCTGAATTTGATTATCAACAGTCTCTCCATATATATGATTAAAATTGTTGGTGCATTACATCTGCTGATTACGTCTTGTATCGAGTCAGAGTCATAGAATGATAGATCTTAGCTTGAAATATAGAAAATAGTGAGATTGTATATGTTTAAGATAGTTGGGCCGCTCATTAGTCGTTTAGATATATGGACCGCTCGAATGGTCATGTTCTGGGCCGCTCTTATGACAAGATAGTTGGACCGCTCGAGTGACTGTCTGGGCCGCTTATTGGGCCTGTCCAATAAGCGGTCCCAATGTCCTATAAATACCTTATGAGCGGATTCATTTGTAACGGTTCCTGATTTTCGTACCGAAGTGCTGCCGGATCGAAAACAGGTTGTATTCATCGTCAAATCAATAGAAAAGTAGTTTAAAGTGTATGTCAAGCTATTCCTACGTCATTTACTTGTTTTCCGCACCTGTAATTGACGAAAACACCTCTGAACGACTCGTTCGGGTCGCCAAACGATCCTACAAGTGGTATCAGAGCTTCAGGAGGAGGAGTTCTACAGGAAATAGCTGAAAATTGTCGAAAATTCTGTCTTCTACTCATTCTTTTTCAGTTTCAGATATTTTTTACGGTCGAAACTTGCTCAAAATCTCAGGGATTGTGCGCGATGGTATAAAGACAAACCCTTGAAAGTTTGGGGTTGAAATTCGAAGAAATAGTGGGTTAAACTGTTGTCCGAAGTTGGATCGCTTTTCTGGAACAACTCTGGATCGCTTATTGGACCTAGCTTGAACCGCTTATCCAGACGATCTTTGGACCGCGTATTCGGTCGAATTACTTGAACCGCTCCAAACTATTTCAAGTGTGAACCGCTCGAACAACATATTTGTGAACCGCTCATTTGTTCGGTCTGACTTGAATCGCTCATTCGGACCGCTTATACATCAAATCCTGAACCGCTCAAATTGATAAGTGTTGAACCGCTCATCCGAACATCATTCTTGAACCGCTCGAACAACACATCTTGAATCGCTCAAACGACATATCTTGGACCGCTCCAAGGAATTATTTTTGGATCGCTTTTCTGTCAGTTATTTTGAATATTGTGCTAAATCATCATGAATTCTGAGTTTTACAACGCCTTTGCTACACCAAGTACTCCAGCCGCGATTGCTCAAGCCATGAATCTTGAAAATGAGACGGGAACCACCCAGAAACCCCCGAAACTGATGAGTATTGAAGAATACTACGGGTGGAAGGATAGATTTGAAAATTGGGTTCAAGCAAATCATCTTAGATCATGGGAATGTATCTTGAAGAAGTATGTGTTACCAAGAACAGAGGTGAATGTTATCAAACAGATATTTGAATTCACAGATCAAGAACGTGCAATGTATAGAGCAGAAAAAATGATGATCAGTTTATTACAACAAGCGATTAAAGAAGATATATTCATTCTGTTAGAACACGACAAAACTGCTAAGTCAATATGGGAAGCTCTTAAAATCAAATTCGAGGGAAGTACGAGTATGGTTAAAAGCAAAAAAGCATTGCTTAAGAAAGAGTTTGATCTTTTTAGCAGTTTACCAGGAGAGGATACTAAGACGCTGATTGAAAGATACTGTCACTTAGTGAGATCATTAATAATGATTGGTGTTGATAAAAATCGTGAAGAGTATGTGGATAAATTGGCTGACGCGTTACCTCAGAAAGAGTGGGGAACGTATTTGATGATATTGAAAAACACGGGTGTTTATGACGGACTGACAATTGGGCAATTTATTTAAAAATTAGAGGCTCAGAATCTTGAACAGCAAAAGATCGCTAGAATGAACAGTCCTAGTGGTCAACAGGATGTTAAAATGTACTATAAAGGTAGTGTTCCAGTTTCTGAAGCTGAAAGAAGTCCAAAGATTCAAACCGCCTTCAGTGCTGGAGATTCATCAGAAAAAGCTGATCAGAGTTCAAACAAGATTAGCAGCGGGTTTTCATCATTTCCGAGTGTGAATCCAAAAGAGACTAACACAAGCTTTCAGTCTCAGAGTACGAAAACCGGAAATGGATACATAATTCAGTGCAACATAGCTCTCAACCTTCCAGAAGGTCAAAGCTTCTCTGAAGACACTGCGAAAGACCACATGGCACTTCTGGGTTCAGTTCTGTTATCCTATGAAGGTCTAGTCGCTGGTCGGATCGGAAATCCTATGCTTACCAAAGAGGATTATGATCAAATAGACGCTGAGGAAATGGAACTCATGGATATCAAATGGTGTCTTGCAAGTGTTCTTCGTCGGGCTGAGAAATTCAAAACTATAACCGGGAGAAATGACTTTCTTGATGCTCATGTTTCAACTTTAGGTTTTGATAAATCTAAAGTTACTTGTTTTCGTTGCAGGGAGAAAGGCCATTTCAAGCGGGAGTGCAAAGGAAGAGAAGCTAGCGGAGCACAGAATCCATTCGGGAAAGATGACTACTACCGCAAAGCTATCTATCAGCAAGTCGGGCAATCCCAGGAACCTCAGACAGCTCATGGAAGAAAGATTGAAGATCCCAAAAGAGCTTGTTTGGTAGATTTTAGCTGGAATGACTATATATCATCTGAAGCCACAGCTGCACGCATTATCGATCAAGATGATGAGAGACTACCAGAGGGTTTCAGTTGGGATATGTTTGTGGATGAGAAGGGAGAATACAAAGCTTTCATTGCCAAGATTGTCCGAGAGCCAGATTTGTTTGCTACTTGGATGAAATCGATTGGTGTGAATGTGCAAAGTGAGAATGAAAAGTCTGTATCATCTGCTGAAAATTCAGAAAGTACTGATGAACTTTCAGAAAGATCTGGAGAAATTTCAGACGGTTCAGATGAGAGTTTATCGAGTTCTGATGAGAGTGTACAGAATGAAATTGTTTCAGAAAAACCAGTTGTATTTGATAAAACACCGTCTGATTCTGGTGTTTCTGATG
Source organism: Helianthus annuus (assembly GCF_002127325.2). Lineage (NCBI taxonomy): Eukaryota > Viridiplantae > Streptophyta > Magnoliopsida > Asterales > Asteraceae > Helianthus > Helianthus annuus. The sequence goes on from NC_035436.2 coordinate 140,264,509, forward strand.
GTGATTCTGAAAAATCTGTTCAGTTTGATCAGTCACCTGATCACAGCAGCAGTGATGATGAGGAAAAACATATAAATGTTGCTAAGTCTCATCTTTCTTCTGATAGTTTTCATTTATATTTTGCAGAACGGATGGAGAAACTGAAGGAAAAACGAGCTGCTCAAGAACAATAAACTGAATCTGAAGGTGATTTTCAAATTACTAAGAATGTTGTTGAGAAGATTACTGAGGTTGTAAAAGAAGAAGAAAAGGTGATTGAAGTAGAAAAGGTGGTCGATCAAGTGTTGGATACTGATGAGGAGTCCGAGTCGAAATCTAAGTCTGGAGGGTCAAAGTCGTCAGTTAACAGTCAAAATTCGTCGGTCAAACGGTGTTACAGTAAAGAATTTTTGTTATCGAAAGCAAATTTGGATGATGAAACATTCGAAGTTGTTTATACTTTGAATGGTTCTGACAAATTATATTACAACAAAGAGTTTCCGATAATGAATATCAAAACGGAAGTAATCAACAAAATTTTTAAACTAGTAGAGGTTAATATTCCTGAATTAAAAGTTTTGAACAATTTTGAAAAACCTATAAAATATACTTCTAGAATTCAACAACGTCTAAACAAGAAAAAAGGTTACAATTCTGGTTCTGATTTTCCAAAGAAACCTAACCAAAATCGTAGCTACAAAAAGAAAGGTTTAGGTTTTATTCCACCAGAAAATGATAAAAATATGAAAAATTCTAAAATGAAATCTGAATTTGTGTCAGGTGGAAGCTCAGACGAGGAACAGAAGAAACCGTTCTGGAGACAGTCAAACCAGGAGTTTCTTGCTGAAAGAAAGAAGAATGGAGTTGAGATTAGTTATCTAAGAGAGACTCGAACCTGTTACAGATGCAATGAAGTCGGTCACATTGCATGGAACTGTACACGGAATGCCAAAGAAAAACAGGGAGTTTCTCAGAAGTTGAAAGAGAAAGTTGTTGATGTTGAACCACCTACTGAAAAACTTAGAATGTTTGAGAATTCAAAATTCGAGGTAGGTGAATGCTCAAAAAAGAACAAGTATGAGAAGAAAGGAAAAGACAACCAGGTCTGGGTTGCAAAGAAAGATGAAGTAAATGTCGGCGATGAATCTGGTTCCACAAAGCCAGAAGAGCCACAGGTTGAGAAAAAGATCTCAGTGAATGATGAGGAGTTTCCATCATTGAAGTTTGAGGAAGTAAAGAAGAAAGTGGGAAAAACTGAGATTTCGAATCAGTTTTACAAAGAAAAGAATGATTTTGATGTCGAGAAAACATTCAACGGGAATGTTAAAAAGATATTTGGGAAAATGTTGAGTGGAAGAGCAAAGGGGGTCAAAGATTTTTACGCCACGAAAAAGGCTACATACAACCCGACAACTCAGGAGTTGAAATCCATCAAGTCTGAGAAGACTTGGATGGATGTTTGTTTTCCATGATAGTCTAAGGACTACGCCGGAGATCCCAAGTTTATATCGTGGATCAGGAATCGGCATCATTCTAGTTTTTGATGTATTTGTTTGAATGATTGTGATTAATGTTTGAATGTTTTGCAGGTGAAAGGACTACGCCGGAGCTTCCAGGGTGGTAATTGCGAAGCAGGAATCGGCATTCTGATTGATATAATGGTGATGTAGACGTAATATTCCTACATGTGGTAGTTGTTTGGGTATCTACAAGTGGTAATCTTGATCCCACAAGTGGTATTTGTGGTTAAATTTTGAGATGTTTGTATACTTTGAAGAGGTTACATTTACGAGTGATACAGAAGGTTCTTAGATGCAAATGGTAAATCAGGGACATTAATTTGTACTTGATTTACTATTCATGACAAAAGACAGACAAGATGATGAACCACATCCCCGTACTTAAAATTGATACTCCTACAAGTGGTTGTTATCAACACAAATTCATTTTCCGGAAAAATCATTTTGATTAAAACAAACTTAAGTGTTTTGAAATCTAAATGAGAAAATGATTTGTGAAAGGGGGAGTTCAGATTGTTTATGCCTAGTGGATGGCGATTTGATGTGTTTCAGTGTCAGTTGTCAAGTTTCTGTACAGTTTGTTTTTGTATTTTATGTTTCTAGTAGGTCAAGAGTATAGAAGTTTTCACATTTTCTTTAAAATGTGTTTGCATTTTAGGGGGAGTAGGGAAATTTCAGAAAATCCAAAAACATTTGAAATTTTGAAAAAGCCAAAAACATGATAAAATTCAAAAATGAGTTTTGTTGCGAAAAAGGGGAAATGATAGTACATCAGTGGACTATCACGGCACGCTAAAGAAATGTAAAGTCTAAAAAGTGTTAAACAATCTTACTGCGGATGTGTCAGTAGATTTTCGCACATTTAGTAAATTGAAACGAGATATAAACCTAATTCAAACTTGCTTAATTTGTGGGTAACTATTCTTGGATATATGGGTAACCCCCAAAATCTTGTTTGAAAGGTCCCATATTCTGAGATACTAGGTCTTTATACTCAGTGATATCTGGGGTATTATCCCGGGACTTCTGCTATATGGAAATACTGACCTAGTCCCCGGATAATACTAGGGGTGAGCAAAAGGAAATACCGACCCTACCCGACCATTACCCGACCCGACCCGACCCGAGAACCGATCAAACATAAAATATAGAACCGATTCACTACCCTAAATATAGGGTCGGTTCCGGTCCATAGGTCAAAGTCGGGTTTCACCATGAAAAGAACCGAGAACCGACCCGACCCGACCCTATTTTATATGAAAAATTGGAACCGATCTAAATACCTAGGTACTTAGGTTCGGGTCGGGTTGGGTATTTTTCGGTTCGGTTCTCGGTTATTTTCGGTCCGGACCTAAACTTGCTCACCCCTAGATAATACTTTCTGCTAAAAGCTTTGAAACATAAGCTTCGCCCTCAGCATGCTGATGAAACAATAAAATTGATAGTCGCTGCTGTTGAAATGCAAAAAGATCCTCTAAAGGGGACCCACCAAAAGTCGAGCCGTCATCTCTCTGCTGAACGGAAGTTCTGACCTGAGCTCTCATGGTTTTCGTAGCTAACCCCTTTACAGATATCAGTTGTGGTATACTCACCTGTAAGACTGAATATTTGGGATCTGGATACGGGAGTATATTCAAGTGGAGTGATACACAATTAAGTTTAAGTCTCTAAAACATTAATATCGTATCTCGAATCAATTGAAATTTGTGTTGAGAATTTAAGAGGACAAACATACTGACAATCTAGGTAAATTGTTTAAAGCTTAAAATGAAATCAAGCTTAATGGTGTTGGTGATATGTCTCAAAACTGATATGATCCTCTTGCACGAGCAAACAAAAAATATTGTTTGTAAATATTTCATTGTGTGCATTTCATTTCTTTACATTGAAAAATCCAAAAAGATTTTGTGTGTGTTTTAGCATAATTTTTGAAAAAGTCAAAAAGATTTTCGACAACTGATATTGGAAAACTGATTTTCAAAATTCCGAGTGCTAAACATGATGAACAGAATTTGAGGGGGAGTGTTTGTGTAAATCTAACTGTTTTCGTTAAATCTAGCCTTCTTCAAGTGGTTCATCATAGATTGTTTTTGAGGGGAGTCAAATGTTGGTGCATAGTTGTTGAAATTAACTTGCAAAAAGAAATTTACTTTAAGGTAGAGTTTATGCAGGTTAGCCAGGCAAAGAACCTGAAGATGTTGCTGAAGATCAAAGGAATGCCAGCAAATCGAGAGGGGGAGTCTGTTGATAGAGAGAGAGAAGCTCAAAGACTGATCAAGACTGAAGATGTGAAGATACAGCATGGTGTGACTCGATAGTCGACTCCATCAACATCTGAGGGGGAGTCTGTTGGTGCATTACATCTGCTGATTACGTCTTGTATCGAGTCAGAGTCATAGAATGATAGATCTTAGCTTGAAATATAGAAAATAGTGAGATTGTATATGTTTAAGATAGTTGGGCCGCTCATTAGTCGTTTAGATATATGGACCGCTCGAATGGTCATGTTCTGGGCCGCTCTTATGACAAGATAGTTGGACCGCTCGAGTGACTGTCTGGGCCGCTTATTGGGCCTGTCCAATAAGCGGTCCCAATGTCCTATAAATACCTTATGAGCGGATTCATTTGTAACGGTTCCTGATTTTCGTACCGAAGTGCTGCCGGATCGAAAACAGGTTGTATTCATCGTCAAATCAATAGAAAAGTAGTTTAAAGTGTATGTCAAGCTATTCCTACGTCATTTACTTGTTTTCCGCACCTGTAATTGACGAAAACACCTCTGAACGACTCGTTCGGGTCGCCAAACGATCCTACAAAAATTGTTGAAACTTTGACTCAGCAGATTTCTACGACTCTCTTTCATATCTTCATTGCCTTCATAGACATCTATTAATGATTCCCACAATTCCTTAGCAGATTTGCAAGTGCGAAAACCAATAGCAATGTCTGGTCCCAATGCCATGGTCAGGTAAGAAAATGCCATATCATCTTCCTCAACAATTTTAAAATCTTCTTCAGTGTACCGATCAACAGGCTTTTTCACTTTCACACCAGCATCAGTAGGACTATCCATCATAATTTCTCTTGGGCCTCTTAGAATACTTCGCCAGATTTTTGCATCTTTGACCTTAACATGTTTTTCGAAACGCCACTTCCACTCAGGGAATTCATTTCCATCTAACATCCGGGGAACACGAGTGGTAGTTCCAATGATGGAATCCAATTCTTGATGCTTAGTCATAGCTGCCAGGTCAACACTTTGATTACTTGAAGTCATTGTTACTCAGTTACTTAATTAATTTACTGATTAATTAATTATTTAAGTTCAAGAGTCCAAGAGTCCAAAGTTCACAATCAGAATAACGTTGCAAATGTCGTTGCGAGTCGAGACAGGAGTCGAGACTGAATCAGTAAGTATGTCGAGACAGTTGTTGCGAGTCAACCAAATCCTAAGTCGAGACCAGTGTTGTGAGTCGAGATCAGGAACAACCAAAACTTGAAGCCAGTCGAGACAAATGGTTTCGAGTTAAAGATGCCCAACTCGAGACCACAGCAGTTGCGAGTCGAGACCAGAACGTTATTTCCACTCGAGACAGAAGAATTAAGCAATCGAGACTGATGATCTTGAGTCGAGACTAAGCTGAATGTGAGTCGAGATCCTGCAAAACAAACTTGTGAGATAAACGTAACTGTGATTCCTGATTTTTAGCAGCTTCCAAAAATTCAAAGATATGAGATCTTTGAATCTTTTATCCTCAACAAACTTCCGTTGATTTAGCAAACACCTTAGACAACGAATCACAATCCAAAATCAGCAACTTTAAACAATATTTGCGAAGAACAGTTGAATCCGAACACAATAATAATACTGAAATTCTGTAAAACACTAGCAAACAAGATCAGTAACAATTAATGCCTTCTTGAATCCAATGATATCAAAACCGAACCAAGACTTGGTTTCTTGGCTCTGATACCACTTGTAACTCCCGTAGAACGGATCTTTCAATGATATCAAACCTAATCTTGTGAAAGTGCGGAAACCAAACACAAGATGATTCAAGATCAATCGAAAAATATGAAAAACAAATAACAAACCGAATCACCTTTCAAACTTGCACATGATTCTATTACTATCAACTAGCAAAACCGTCTGGTACAAGTTCACAATCAAAATCGCCTCCCTCTCTAACTCTCTAGAATTTGTGTAACAATGGAGGTTCCAAGAAGTTCAAACCTAAAAACAAGTTAGAAACTTGTTTTTATACTAACTCAAGCCCACTTCCCTACATGGGCTCCCTTGGGCCTGCTTGGCCCACATGGCCTAAAGCTTGGCCCAAGTGACCTGTAAAGGTCCAAAACCTAATATAAACTAACTCGGTAAGACCCAGTTCGGAACCATAGCTCGTTCTATTAATTTGATGCATTAGTCTCACACTTTAGGGCCTAACACCTGACCCAACCTCTTCATAGCATGAATTCAGCAACGTCTTCAACAGAGTCTATGGTCGTTGCTATGTTGCAGATGTTGTGGAAGTTCTTGACTTCTGAACTCTCAGCACTGGGTCTCTTTCTTCAGATTTTGTGGTTAGCTTCATATCAAGATCACGATCAGCATTTGCTTGAAAATCTTGTCAAAAAGAATGTGAGAGGAGGATTCTCAACAGCTCTTTTCTTCTTCAATCTTTGTCTTTCAAGCAGGTTCATGGTACTTCTTCAAATGCACTTTCATTGTCAGACGGCGTCTCGTATCCGGTTCTTCTGACTCAGGTACATCTTGTTGTTGTGATGCTTTAGGCTTCTTTAGCAACTAACAGCATCTCAGTCTTCATCAACCCCTGTTCTTGATTGAAATCAAGTTCTGCACATGCTCACATACTCATAAGCAAACATTTCTCATGCAACAGGGAGAGTACCGTATGGACACTAGGTACATCAAATTTCACAATTTAAATTCTTTTAACTTTTGATGATCAGTCAAATCTTCAAGAACGGTTATAATTTTTAATTTTAAGAAAAACAATTAAAAACTCTATTTTTGGATTTTTGGTTTTATAGAAAAACAAGACGCTATTTTTGTATTTTTGAATTTTTCTATTTTTTTTAATTTTAAGAACTAAAACAAATAAAAAACTCAAAATATAAACAACTACCATAATATACAATTACAATTGCAATGGGATCAAAATTCGTTCTCGGGCAGACTAAGGAACAATTTTCAGTACGAGTCTAATCAAACTGGTCTTTGCGATTGCCAATATGTTTGTCCACTTAAACTTTAACGCTCAACCTTCAATTTTTCAACTTCGTGATATGCTTAAGGTAATATTATACTATTATACCCGTGTGTCCCATTCCAAGGCATACCCCCGCGATCAAGGTAAGCACAACGATTCATCGTAGCAGGTGAGTATACTAATGTCATCCTTTAAGATATCCTGACTGTGTCTAGGTCTGCATATAATCTGTTTTATCATGTGTTTTTTTTTCAAATCAGAAAACTATACTAATAGTTATTATTATTATTAATATATTAATATATTATAACTAATGATTATGTAATGATAACCAAATGATTATAATTATTATATTATGCCTTCTTCTTCCTAAAATAAACCCACAAACCCTAATTTCCAAAATATCAGCCGCCACAATCTACAGACGATCAAGACGATGAAGGTGAACTGTTCTGAGATGGTTGGGTGTCGTATTGCAGGTATGAGATGATAACGAAAGAAGATGATGGGGTCGGATAATGTCGGAACGATGACCGGAGACTACGGTGACTCGAAATAAATGATGAAGGTGATCGGACGTTGGAGGTGATGATGATCGGAGAGATGAGCGGCGTCGACGATCAAGCTAGCAAGATATAACGACAGTGAAGCGGTAGTGTGCTATGGTGATTAATGGTGATCGGAGGTGAGAATCACGATGATGGCAGTAGCAGGTTGGTCGGACGATGATGGACGTAGATGAACAATGGAAGTGACGAACCGGTGGTCGGAGAAGATGGTTGGAGGTTCACGTCGGGTTCACGAAGATGATGATAAACTCGAAACCGGAGTCGAAATCTGCTGATAACTCGAAACTGGAACTCGAAAACTCGAACTCGAAACAGTGAGTCGAAACGGTGAAATTGTGAAGTCGAAACCCGAGACCGTTGTTGCGACCACCTTCTGTGAGCAGTGAGTCAAAACAGTTGTTGCGACTCGAGAAGAATCACTCGAGACCATGTGAGGGTGATGAGGAGTCGAGACCTTGAAGGCTATGTTATCGGTTGCGACTCGGAAAGCTTAAACTTGAAATGGTGATGACTTTGGTGATGAGTCGAGACCGTCACGAGACCTCCTTGACTCGAGACCAATTGATGAAAATGACTCGAGGCCAGGAGTGAAAGAGATGGAGTCGAAACCAGTTGATGATATTGTATTTAGATGAGTCGAGACCTCAATGTACTTTTGAAACAGGATCTGGTCAACCAAAAAATCTTTTGAAAATATCTTTTAGAAACAATTTGTTCCGAAACTGTTGGAAATTATTCAAACATTTAAAATCTTATCAAAATTAGAATATATTTCCAAATCAGGTTAATAAGAAAATTTAATCCTTTAACACCAAAAAAAATCAAAACACCAAATTATGGCTATTTTTCAATAGAAACTTGATGAACACTTCGTTGTCGCGAAGAACACGAAGAACACCAACTCAAAAATTACGAAAATCTTGAATCTTTGATATCACACCGAGCCTAGAAATAGGTTCTAAAAGCTCTGATACTACTTGTAAAACCTGAGAGGATCTTTCAATGATATCAATGTTAACTTGTGTAAGTGCGGAATCCAAACACAAGCGGATTCAAGAAAACAATAAAGTAAAATAAACACAATAATCAAATCAAAATACTATCTTGCATTCACCTTAGAACCGATGACTGATACAAGATGCACAAGGATCTCGAGTGGCCTCTAACTCTCTACCAAGCGATCAACCCCCTAAACACAACAAGGGTTTTCTTATATACTAACTAGAATGGGTCGAAACCATTCCTAGGCCCACTCGAGATCACTAAGACCCATTTACACAAATGTGACTCAAAACTAACATGTTAAAACATTACAAGATCAACCCTATACTTTAGTATTTCTCTATGAATAAACCTCAAGGTTCCAACACCACTGTTGGGTTAAAACCAACAGTGGTTTCAACCACTGTTTTCTTCATAAAACACTGTTTTGGCCGAACAGTGGTTTCAAACCACGATTTTAACCCAACAGTGGGTTTCAACCACTGTTTTCTCCATAAAACACTGTTTTAACCTAATAAACCCAATAAAATATTACCCAACAGTGGTTTCAACTACTGTTTCTCCAAGCCCAATTTGATTACAACAGTGGGTTCAACCACTGTTTTCAAACCCACCCACGAAAGATGAAAAGATTATCAATTGAAACAAACCTAGCAGGTTATGTGTATTATCAAAATTGTTAAAGACCCAACTTTTACAGTACCTGCTTCTCTAGGGAACCCTAAGGTAACAACACTTTCAACAGTAGCATCCAAAGCTCTACGTGCTCTCTTCTTCTTTCGCGACTCAATAAAAAGCTACGGATCTAAAATAAAATCAAGTCAATAACACATTTACTATTAGCTTTTGAGAACTCACAATGTACCCGAAATATTAATTTACCTGTATATCAGAATTAGTATCTGGATTTGTCAAGTCATCAAGAGCTTTTTGCATTTCATTTTCTTTTCTTCTAAGAGATTCTGCCGCAAGTTCCTTCTCAAAACTGCCATAATCAAAAACCATATCATATCAGCTTATGTGTATATATACACATGCATGCACACAAAATAATGAACGACTTTAGTCAAAATAGGGTTGTATTCAAGCCGCTTGAGATTGAGCTCGAACTTAAGGCTCGGCTCATTTATTTTATCGAGCTGAAAAGTCGACCTCGAGCTCAACTCGTAAAATGTTTGAGCCAGCTCAAGCCAAATCGAGTCGGTTCGTTAATTTTTTTTTATTTTTATAAATATTGGTAACATAAAAGGCAAAAAAATAAATATTACACATATATCTAAAATTATATTTATATTTTTTTTAATATCTTAAATATCGCAAGGCATATTAAAAGTATTATATGTATAAATAGTCAAGACACTGAATATAAATAGTCAATGAAAAAATCATGAAAGAGTAATGGTTGATTTTACCTGAACAACACTGGAATCGCATAGTGAGAACGCCTCCTACAAAACAGTCGCTTCGGTTTTTATCAGTCGTTTTAACCATCTTAATTAGTTATGAGCATCCAATGGCTGGTCTTGTTTGTCCACCGATCCAGGTAAGTAAAATGACTGAAAGGAGTCAAGGACCAAGAGGAAGTATATGAGCAAGACCGTAAAGCGTAATTAGTTAACTTGTTAGCTGGATTAAGTACAATGAAGTGAGATTAACAACTTAACTAACTTTCAAATGGTTAATTAAGGTTGTTTAACCCATCATTTACAATGGCAGTCCTTTTACTATCAATTGTGACTATTAAGTACTCATACTTGTATGACACTGTAACAATCCAACTTTCATCAATATTAATTTTGAGTAAAATGTCATTTTTGTCCCCTGAGGTTTGGCTACTTTTGCGACTTTCCTCCAGATGTGAAAAACAAACACTTGGACGAAAGTCGCAAAAGTAGCCAAACCTAAGGGGACAAAAATGGCATTTTACTCATTAATTTTTGAATAATGTGTTTAAGGTAGATTAACACGAGGAACACAAAGATCATACCTCTTTAAGCTTATCTACTTTTGTAAAATGTCGCCCAAAGGAAGTATAACGTGTTCCGATTAGAAAAGGGGCGAGAATGACACTTAGCTTTTTCTGCACATCAACAAAGAAACAGATCAAAAGAAACCTTCTTCATAAATCTTAAGAATCTTAAAATGGGCAATAATAAATTAATTAAATTAAAAATAATAATCAGTTTTATCATGAGATATAAGTGTTAAGGGTCATGAAGCTATACCGACACCCAGCCGACTAATAAACGACCGAATATAAGCATGTACGGATCGGGTGCAGCTGCGAACACAAAAGATCCAAGTGCGAAAATTACATCAGCGATCTTCAAAGGATCCGGAGAACCTCAGCAACAACCATCCAGATCATACACCCTGCTGCAAAGCCCGTACAGAAAGGCAGCAGTTTGTTAAAGGCATCAGCACATATAAAAGAAGGGTACTGCTACAATGGGCTGCAAAAAAACATGAACTATATAAGATACTCTAAAAATACGTTAATGCTTCTTTTGACAGTGTTAAATAATACCTGGGGCAAAGATGTAATTACGCTCCATAACATAGCATTTTGTGGAGAAACTCCCCTTGATGCAAGAACCATACTAACAGCTAACCCTTCGGGTTTGTTATGAACAGCGATGACCATCGCTATGATTTTACACCATGTGAATAGTCGTAATGTGTTTCTTCCAAAGCGCACCCTCTCGGTACAAATTAAGTGGGCACAAATATATTTTAAATAAATTATTAAAAAGGGACAACCTGAGGAATAAGTTACAACATAAAAGAGTTTCTACATTCAATTACAAAACACACCTGAATACAAAGCCACTCCACTAATCCTTTCAAAACATCATCACTTAAGGTGGTTTTCTTCTTTATGCGTTCTCCATTTGCAGTTGGACCATATTATTGTTAGGCATGTCACTACAATTACATAAAAAAAATGTAAAAAAATATAATAAGTACAACCATCTACAAATCGCATTGCTTTATTACCTCAATATCAAAATAAGTATCTTAGAGCTCCTTTCTTGAATAAACCAGCTACATTTCCAAAAACACATAATACAATCCATCATTTAGTTACCCTGCTTCAGTTGCTCTCGTCCACTCTTCATATTGTCTCTCTCCAGATCCAAGCATAACCTGACACAATTTGCCATCTTTATTCATCCATCAGTCATAACTCCATTCCATTCTTTAGATAAATGCTTACAAATTGAACATCATCTTGCAGCAAGGCTGGAGCCGCATATTAATTCCCTTTTGGTAGTCCAGTCTTCCAATAAATCCAATCTGTTAGATTCACACAGTTAACAAAAGGGGGAGTCTAGTCCAGTCCAGTCCAGTCAACAATGGAGATAGATAGTTTACCAATAGACAATCTGGCCAGATTGGAAGACCTAGTTCCTTTTGTAGAGCAATCTTGCACTCCATCTGCATGCATTTCCCAAACAGATTATTATAATCCAAGTACCATTTTATTAAGTAGTAAACCTTCGATGATACCAAGAAACGCAATGTCTTTATGTTTCTACGGCACTCGTAAAGAAAGTCGAATAATATCACTCCATCTAAGTATAGGTATGAATGTCAGAGTGTGAGAGTTTTTCAACTAAACACAAACCAAAAGCATCTAAATTTACAACTTAATCCATATAGAGAGCAACCTTGGTCCGCAACACGTAGCCAACGATGAAACCCTCAAAATGCTAGTCGGAAGCACCCCTTGCGATTCAAGCTCACTTATCATTCTCTGCACAACCTAACAGCAAACAAAACCCCAATAATCAACACCAACACCAACCCTACTCCTACCACAAACCAAAACTAACTGCATCTGATGATCAAAAACAAAAAATTAAAATTCAATATCATCATTCATCAGAAATATAATCAAAGCTCGGGCTCGTAATAACATTTCGCAGATCCAGTAAACAAACATATGGCATAATCATCAGAAACACAATAAAAAAAGTTAGGGCTCGTAATAGCGTACGGTAAACAAACATATGCAGCTTATAATAATCGAACAATACCTTGTTGAAATTGTGTAGAGATCGACTGGTTATCCAGCTTGCTCATTCCAGATGATAGTTGCAAGATAAACACGATAATCAACTTCAAATTAAAGATACAAACTTCTTTAAAGACAAAAACCCTAAACTAAAGAACACATACCACATCTGGTTATCCAGTTGCTCCATTGAGCAGCTCTAATCAGGTATCCTTCAAGCAAGCGCCTCCAGTTTGATAATAATCCAAATCAGCGATTTCCATTTCTTGTTAAATTTTTGCCAATATAAGCGCCTCTAGTTTGATAATAATCCACTAATAAGCATATACATCATCCATGGTCATCACATTTTCGGAATTCAAACTATCGAGAACCACTTCAAGTTTCATAGTAGATATGACAGAAAATCAAATATTAAGCTTCAAGCAAGATATATATAAGCAAAAAATGAGAAATTTCATGAGGATTATACAAAATAAGCATAAACGAACTTATACACTTGGTATTAATAATTAAATATGAATGATTAATGATTAACTAACATAGAAGATTTACCACTAACTTCCTGCAAAAAACCATGTATCTTGTATACAAACATCCAAACAAATTTCTAGTCAACTTGTTTTACAGGATTGGATAAACTTAAACTACAAGAACATGTGCAAAATCTTCACACAAAGAATTTCACAAACAGTTGGTATGCATTCAAAACCCTTTTAACATAAATCTTTAAACCCCAATTCAAATAAGAACCCTAGAATCTATCTACTCGATGATTCCACCCTTTGTAAGTTGAAAAGAAGAATAGATCATTGTAAAGAAAGTAAAAAAGAACTGAAATAACCCTAAAACCATTGGCAACCCTTAAATGATGTACATAAGTAGATTCATTAAAAACAACTGAAATACAAATCGAAACAAACCGTATCTAAGATTTTCAAGGTGAGTCTCCTTCATAGCATTTTAGAGCACTGAATCTCCATGAAGATGATGAAGAATATGTTCTGATGTAACCCTAGCCATGCCCTGTCGTCGTTAACGTCCTGCAAGAATGAAATTAAATAATGAAATCGAGTTTTGGCACCACATCTATACCTAATTTCGATATATCAATTGAGAATGCATAGAGAAATAAGAAGAAACGTTGAAGATTGTTAGATGAAACGTTGATGATTGTTAGATCTGGTTTTTGAATCGCCATTTGAATCGCCAGAGAGAGAGAGAGAGAGAGAGAGAAGAGAGAGAAGAGGGAAATGAAATCTGGATTGAGAAGCAGACAAAAGTAGAAGAAAAAGAAGGGGAAACACTGTTGGGCGGGAAAAGGGCATCAAGGGGGCTCTCTGGTGTTGACACGTGGCCCAAATCTAGTTTCATTTATTATATATAATAGATAATAGATTTTGGTGTATTTAGTGGTTTTTATTTGAATTAAGTGAGAATTACATCTTAAAATAGAATTGAAAATTTGTAGTAACTTCAAGAACCGATATCAGCTCTTAATTATCACAAATTTTGTTCAAAACCCTTGATAAGTGTTGTGGTATTTTACCCATGGTTGTAAAAGTCCCGCTTAGGCTCCGAGTACTCCCCGAGTACTCGCTACAAGGTAGGCTGCCGAGGCCCTAGTACTGTTCCCCTAGACCAATTACTCTCCGAGTAATCTCCGCCTAGGCCGAGTACTTCCCGAGTACTCCCGAATCCGACTAGGGAGCGCCTAGCGACTTTTGCAACCATGATTTTACCCTCACACCTACATAACCCACCTCAATGATGTTCATGTATTATAAAGTTTCTTCATTCCCCGCGCCCCCCCCCCCCCCCCATCTCAACCGATTCTATATTCGTAGCCGCTAAACGCACAACCGTCCTACAACAAGAATTTTGTTATTCCTAAAACTTTTGAATATAGTTTGTCGGTTTGAAACATTAGGAAAGAGACAATAAAACTAAAGTTTTTTGTTACAAGTGTAACATTTCTTTTATAATATCAAATATTTTATAATATACAACGAAATGTAGAATTTATTTAGAATATTAAAGACTAATGTTTAGCTTATAGCTACCATATATGTGGAAGGGACGGCCTTGACCCTGGCCCGTCTAGCCACGTCGTCGGTCCCCAATACCGTTTTTTACAGGACGTTGTCGTCCTCTTTGTCTTGTCCCAGACGTTCCAGCCGGCCATCCACCTCATCACTTTAATGCCGTTCAATGGCTACTTTTAAAAAAAAAAATCCTATTAAATGCTTCAACGGCTACTTTTATAAAAGAAAATTAATTATTTTATCTTTAAATAAACATATTTCACCCCATTTTTAAAACTATTTCAACCCAAATTCTCTCTCAACTTTATAAAATTCTTTACTTTTTTTATTAATTTTGCCATGGATCCATACAATCCAAACAACCCGAACCCGAACCCGAACCCAAACGCGAACCCAAACCCAAACCCAAACCCAAACCCAAACCCAAACGTTTTCTCGCTACCCAGCTACTATCATACTATGGATCTGAGTTGGTCGGCATCGCAATTTTTTTTCTCTGGTTTCCAACAAACCCCCAACGCTTTCTCTCAAATGATCCAAATGCAATTTATGCAACAAATGCAATCCTTGGAACAAATGCTAATGCGAAACCTGTTCAACTCACAATTTCAATCGCAACCACATCCTTCACCACCACCGGTAGAATCGTCTCCCCAACCACAACCTGTAGAAGATGAAGTTGAAGAATGTGTTCCAGAGACGCAACCCCAATTCTCGAAACTGAAAAAAAGGAAGCAAGTTGCGCGTCTAACTGGTGATCAACCTTTGAGAGCCAAGTCACAACCATGGTCAAAGATTGATGAGGAGGCGTTAGCTAAGGCGCAGATTGGCACGTCAAAAAGTCCCATTGTTGGTATGTAAAAATATATATTTTTTAATATATAGTTTTTGTTACATTCTAAAATATAGGTAACAACCAAACCGGCGACGATTTTTGGAAAGAAATATTATCAAAGTTCCTTATGATTATGGAACAAGGTCATTATTGGGACCTCGATTCCGTCGCTTCGAAGTGGAGAAAGATGCATTCAGTCGTGAACCGATTTTCCGGGATATATAATAATTTATATGTTAATCGTCGTAGTGAGCAGAGTGACGAAGATGTTTTTAAAGAGGCGATGTCTAGATACACAGATGAGCATTGGGTCGTTTTCTCACACGTCCGGGCATGGGAGGTTATGCGAACCAATAAGAAGTGGGCGCCAGTTCCAAACGAGGTAGCAGCCGCTAAACGAACAAAAACCTCGGAGACCGGGAGTTATAGTGCAGGGGGCTCGGACGCACGATACCAAATAAATATAAACGACGAGCCTGAATTTGCCGAAGAAGAGCACGTAGTTCGAGAGGAGGCACGTCCACCGGGCAGTGACAAAGCCAAAAAGGTAGCGACTGCAAAAAAAACAAGCCGCTTAGGGGGAGGGGTCGAAAATGGACGACTTGATAGCCCAGTTCAAAGCAAAAAATTAAATTAGTTATGTAATGTTTGTTTTTTAATATTAATGATTTTATTTTATAACTTATTGAATGTTAAAAAGACATGTTGAATTTTTAAGAAAAAAAATTAAATAAGTGGGGGAGGCCATTTTTGGAGGGGTATTCTCCTTAAACGTTGACATGATGATGAGGTGAAGAGGCATGCTTCAAGGAATTTTATGCTTTATAGATATCACCGAACTTCCATTACAAATATGTGAGCTACGTCAACCATTATTTTGTTACTCTTTAGACCATGTGTAGTGGGGCGTTTTTTTTTTTAAAAAAAATTCAAAAATAACGCCCAAAATCGCCCCCCCCCCATTACATAGGGTTATTTGGCATTTTTTTTGAAAAAAAAGTGATTAGGCGTTTTAATTATAACGCTGAGTTGTGCATAGGGTAAACCAATTCCATTCTTGTTTGGCCAATAAAAACATTCCAACAAATATTATTTATTTTATTTTTATTTTTTTTAAATAATTGGGTAATCATTGAAGGGGCGTTATTGGGCAATATTCCTACTACGACACTTTTGCAATAACCCCCAATAATGCCCCATGCTGACTAGACTGCCACGTGTCGCAAAACGCCCCATAATGAAGGCATTATTTGAGTAAACCACTACACATGGTCTTATGGAAGTTAAAAGATATATTAGTTCATATATTTGTTGTAGGCCTATACGTTTTACTCATTGGTTACACGTGTATAATTTCTAATTCACTTATTTATCTTTTATACGCTTTATATTCTCACATTATCATTTATTTAGGGTATGTGGTGTAGTTATAACCCTTATTATGAAAGTTAAAACCATATCAGTTCATTTACTTGTTGTAGGCCAATAGGTTTTACTCATTGGTTAGTTAATTTCTAATCTACTTATTTGTCTTTTATACACTTTACATTGTCTCAGTCTTTTATACACTTTATATTGTCTCACATGTATCATATAATAGGTTATGTGGTGTGGTCATGATCCAATTGATTATCATTCTTCCATGTCAACGTCATATCATTCCACTCTCATCCACCAATCTAATCCACCATCGTATATGGTGTGGATCATGACCCATTCACTATTATCACCCACCGATTAAAATCCTCTAAGTAATTGAAAGAGGATCATGGTTGCCATTAATTAAACCATGTGAACCACCAAGGTTTGGGAAGGGAGGCGATGTACCATGAGAATCATGTTCCTCATGGCAATCCATGATCCAATCCACCACTCACATACCCTATAGCTTTATTCGGTAAATTATGATATCACACGCTACTTTATATGACAAAGTCTTACGATAGAAGAATGTGAAAGAGTATGACACAAGAGTCCAAATCCAATCTCATATTTTATATAGGAAAAAGCTAGGGTGTTTGTAAAAGGAAATGGAATAAAAAGTCTCAATTATCCAAGGTTTGTTTTTATTTTGTTAACAAACAAAGATTCAGAACAACTGAGGTCACCTTGATAAATGAATCATATTTCCACCCGAAGAATAAAACATGATGAACCGGCCCATCCGCCTAGGAGGAAACTCTTAACTTGGAAAACTTGTGATTCAACCCAAAGCAAATTGCTCCTAACAATACTCCAATCCACAACCTACCATAAAGAAAGTCATAAGGATACCATTGGGCAAAATTAGGGGTGTTCAAAACTATCTGTATCCGAAAATCCGATCTGAAATATCCGATATCTGAATCCGAAATATCCGAAATTTCGGATATCCGAAATTCGGATATCCGAATTTTTCGGATTCGGATTCGGATAGTGATTTTCAAAATTTTCGGATATTTCGGATATCCGAAAATTTAAGTTTCATTTTTTTTCGGATATCTGAATATCCGAAAATATCCGAAGTATCCGAAAATATCCGAAATATCCGAAAATTATCCGAAAATATCCGAAAAATATCCGAAATATCCGAAAACTTATATTCGGATATCCGAAAGTATCTAAAATATCCGTTTCCGAATATGAAAAAAATAATAAAAAAATAAAAATTAAATAAAAAGTTGGATTTTCAGATATCCGATTCACTATCCGAATCCGTATCCGATTTTCGGACGAAATTCGGATATCCGAAATTTCGGATACGGATTCGGATAGTAAAATCTGGTATCCGAAAATTTCGGATATCCGAATTTTCGGATATTCGGTTTTGAACACCCCTAGGCAAAATGACCTTTGGTATTATCCTAGGTTTGTATTACAATTTACAAAAAAAAAGTTGCTAAACATTGCTAAAAATTAAAAGTGGTCACACAAGGTTCATGAATCATGGCTTCACGCCAATAGTTTCGGACTTGAGTTGGAAGTTGTAAGTTGCAAACGGGTTTCCTGTTTTGGCCCTTGGAAGAAAGAGAGAGGTGAATGGACCCACAAAGACCATTGGCCTAGTTGGAGGGTCGCTATAGGTCTAATTGTCCTTTTCACCTTTAAAAAGGTGACATCCCCTATGTATGATCATGTTTTTCTTTTTCATTGTTATCATGAAATTAATATATAAATTACGAGAGAAAATAATTTTGTATAGAAATTGGCACTTACTCAAATTGGCAAGTTCAATATTAAATTCAAGGATCACCGTAGATTGACATAAAATTTAGGGTAGCTTTTATACAGATTTTAGGATCTAGTATACGTGGTTTGAATTGTTTTAGGGGTTGTCGATTGTAATATTGTTGTTCGGTTATAGGATTTTAGAGACAAAGGAACAAAGGTAAAACTAGTGAACACAAGGGAAGGAGGGTGGCCGACGAGAAGGGGCAAGGGTGGCCGGACATTGTTTTATAGTACAGTTATAATATAACAAGGGATAATTGAGATTAGACCATTTGTGTACGAGCATTTCTAGACACCTTAGGCTATGTGTTGTGAGTTAACACATTTTTCTGATAACTAAGAAAAAGTGTTGCCATATCAGCGTCAACTCAGCACAATTCCATTAACTAAATTTTTCATTAACTAGTAGTTGTGGGTTAACTAAACCACAATCATTAAACAATCATTATTCTTTTTTTTTTATAAAACATTTTTTTATAGAATGTAAAACAAACTTTAAAAATAACATCTAAATTAAAAACTACAATAAAAAGTTACATTAAAATTTTTAGATTTAAAAGTTATCATTAAACTTTGTAAACTATACAAACCAGATGAGCTAAATGTGTCAAAATTTTTAGATTTAAAAGTTATCATTAAACTTTGTATACGGCCCCTCTCATATATATATATATATATAGAATTGCGCTAAAATAAGAACCACATCCAGTTGTAAGAACTGTGAGAACTACTTGATCCGGGGCGAGTTGGACCAAATTTTTTTTTTCATAAACGTAGATGCGTATATTATAAACATATTTGTGAAAAAAAAATTCAAAAAAAATGTCGTGTGTGTAGTTTTGAGCACCACAAGTTTGTGTTAACCCCTCCCCTCCACCCCAAAAACCTAAACCCCCACCCCCTACCCAAGCTAATTGCTAAAAACTAAACCTACCGAAAAACCTAAAAATAATTTAAAATCTTAAAAAAAAAATAAAAAAAATTAATATTTTTTTTATTTAAATCGCTACTTTTAGTAGCCAAAAAATTTTCTTTTTCTAATAACGAAAAGCAGCGATTTTTCATAAAAAATATTAAAAAAATTAATGTGTTTTTTAGATATTTTTGGTTGTGTTCACATTGGTTCGCGCAATAAAGGGTGGTTCCTAACGGATCCGTCTCCTATATATATATATATATATATATATATATATATATATATATATATATATATATATATATATATATATATATATAGGGAGAAGATCATGCGAGAACCACCTCTTATTGTGAGAACCGCGAGAACCAATGTGAACACACCAAAAATGCCTAAAAATAGCTAAAAATCACACAAATTTTTTTTTTAAATTTGAATATTTTTTATAAAAAAATCGCTACTTTTCGAAGCCAAAAAAAAAAAAAAAATTGGCTTCTAAAAGTAGCGATTTTAACATAAAAAATATTAAAAAATTCAAAAAAATTTTTTTTAGATTTTTTAAGGTTTTTTGGGGGTTTAGTTTTTAGCATTTTAGCTTGTGGGGGGGGGGGTTTAGGTTTTTGGGGGGTGGGGGAGGAGGGTTTAGGTTTTTTTTGGGGGGGGGGGGTGGGGTTAGGTTTTTTTAGGTTTTTTTTAGCATTTAGCTTGGGGGGGGTTTAGGTTTTTTTTTTTAGGGGGGGGGGGTGGGGGTTAGGTTTTTTTAGCTATTTTAGGTTGTGTTCACAATGGATGGACTAATACCTTTCAAATCGGCTATCGTCCATCCAATTGCCGCCTTGTGATCCTTCAACACCCGTATCAACTCCTCCTCTTGAGCTACCGCCAAGTTAGAAGCAATGATCACCGGTAAAGTGTCATTCTCCCCCAAAAATGCGTACTTGAGATGTTTTGGTAGCTCCTTCAACTCCACACTTGGTGGGCATTCCAAAGAAGGCTTTGTACCCGAATCAATTCCCATCGGTAAAGAGTCCGTTTGGTGGGTCCATGGCGGTCTTCCTTCTTTCACCGCAAAAGCCTCTTGCTCTTTCTCTTCCACCTCCAATTCACATGTGTGAACCTGCAAAGACCTATCACAAACACAAGAACCCAAAATTTCTTCTTCGAACTCCTTCGGGTCATAACCATCTATGAAATATTCTAAGAAACACTCATCACCATACACATTAGTACCATTAGTAAAAACATTTAATCTCATTTTTCTATTACCGAATGTCATGTCGACCGTACCATATCGACAATCAATAATAGCATGTGCGGTTCAAAAATGGCCGACCCAAAATAACATTTTGTTGTTGAATTGGGTCCGCGGATGAGTAATCTAGCACAAGGAAATCAACGGGATAATAGAATTCATCAACTTTAACTATCACATCCCATACGATACCCCGGGGAAGTTTATGAGACAAGTCGGCTAGTACAACCGTTGTCTCAACCCGCTTCAATGGACCAAAATCGTATTGGTCATACAACCCCCCCGGTAGGATACTTACTCCGGCTCCAAGATCCAATAACGCCCTTGTGGTTTGAAAATTTCCAACTTGAATGTTTATTAGGGGCGTTCCCGGATCTTGTAACTTAGGAGGAAGGTCTCCTTTCAATACCGCACTTACCCGCTCCGTCAAGTCTACCAATTTAGGCACTTTTTGTTGCCTCTTTTGAGTACACAATTCTTTTAGAAACTTGGCGTAAGCGGGTACCTGTTTGATAGCTTCAAGTAAAGGAAGATTAATTTTAACTTGTTTAAAAACCTCCCACATTTCCTCTTTTTGAGGACCCCGTTTTGAAAAAAAAAATTTTTTACCCGGGTCTAATAAAGCCGAAGGAAACGGTACTTCACTTGACCCCTCACCCTCATTTACTTTTTCTTTTTCTTTAGTAACTTTGGGTTTTTCAAAATTGGGTTTTTTAGAAGAAACAATGGGTGGTTCATTTTCTTACTCACTATCTTGACCCGTTATATCCTCAACCACCCCATCAACCAAATCCGGTGAAGGATTGGTTTTATACTCTTTCCCACTTCTCAAAACACTTACATGATGAATATTAACATTGTTACCTCTTGAAGTACCATGAGATGGGTTTACCTTAGTGTCGCTTGGTAATTGACCTTTGTTTTTCTTCAATTCGGACACTTCGGTTGCAAGTTGACCCATTTAGGTGGTCAAAGTTTGGATTGCTTTGTCTCGGGCCTCATCCTTTTGAATGCGAGCATCATCCATTTGGTTCCTCTTTTGCATCTCTGCTTGCATGCTCTTCAACATTTCCATCATTTCATTTCCACCCGAAGACCCCCCTTGTTCTTGACCCGTTTGATATTGCCTTTGGTATCCTTGGTTGTTCCCACCTTGATATCCACTTTGGTTATTGTAAGGTTGGCGTGAACCATAATTACCTTGGTTACCTTGGAAATTTGGGTTTGCTTGATTCGAAGGGTTCCCGTAACGAAAATTTGGGTGGTTCCTCAACCCGGGGTGGTAAGTATTAGAATTCATGTTATTGTAATTTCTACCACCCCCTCCTTGACCTTGCAACGCATTCACCTCCTCATATTGCCCATCTAACATCCCTTGGCAATTTTCGGCCGCATGACCTAATTCATTACAAAGAGCACACACATCATAAATTTGGTTAGAAGTTTGTACATTACCATCCTCGGCGGCATGCACTTGTGTTCGGGTAATGGCCGGTCGTGCTCTCCTTGATGCTTGAGCTTTCCTCTTTGAAGTAATGGCCATTTGTTCCAAAAACTCCCAATCCTCATTCTCGTAATTGGTGCCGAAGGTCCCATTTGTGATGGACATCAAATCTCGTGCATCTTCGGCACACAACCCTTCATGGAAGGCGTTCATCAATTCCCAAAGCTCGATACCATGATGCGGACAATTTTTGATCATCATGTTTAAGCGGTCAAAGGCTTCATGAAACATTTTGCCTTGTTGTTGTTGGAAACTTCTCAACCCTTTCCTCACATCATTAGTCTTTTGGGCGGTATAAAATTCATCTACAAATGTTTGTTGCATTTCCCCCAAGTGTAAATCGATGCCGAAGGCAAAGTGTAGAACCACTTCTTTGCCTTATCTTCCAAAGAGAATTGAAATAAGACCAATTTCACATCATCGGCCGAAAAACCTTGACTCCCAAGAGTGTTACAAATTGAGTCATAGGCCTCCAAATGAAAATAAGGTTCCTCCGTTGCTAGACCTTTATATTTCGGCAAACTTTGTAAGGAATTAGTCCTTACTTCGAATGTTCTTCCTTGGTTGTTATGAGGGATAACCACCGGTGAAGGATTGTGAGTAATTACCGGTCTAAAATGTGCTTCAATACCCCTCGCATGCTCTCTAAGATGCCTCCTTGGAACACCAAACCTACCCCTTGGACGAACTCCCATTGGTCTTGGTATATGCCCTTGTGGTACATTTGGTTGTTGAAATTGTTGTTGTGGCATTGGTGGGTTTTGAATTGGTCTTTGAAGATGTGGTTGCAAATTTTGTGGGTGAAATTGTTGTAAAGGTATAGGGCGTTGCACTTGTGGCCCTTGTGGTCTTGGCCGAATGTTTTATGGTATGAGTTGTTGTTGTATCCCACTAACATTTGGCATTACATGCATTTGACCTTGCATATACCCAACTTCTCCTTGATCTCCTTCACCACCATAACCGTACCCGTCTTCATCAAAACCTTCAAACTGCTCATAACCTTCATCATACCCATCTCCTTGAATCCCCGAAGATTGCCCAAATGGAAAAGTCGAGTATTGGAAACCCGACTGGTTCGATGGTCGAAATGATGAAGCATGAACAATCGTTGAATTTGGTCCTATGGTATGACCTGAATATGATGGACCCACACCTGGAAAGAAATGGGATAATGGTGGTATAGTAGTGGAAGGGTTAAATGTGATGGTTGGTTCTTCTTGGGTAGTAATGGGTTGTGTGGTGTTGGTTGGTGTGACATTTTGAAGTATGGTGGGTTCTGTAGTATTTGGTGGAATAGTGGTATTTGGTGAAGGTTGAGTGGATGTTGGTATAAATGATGAGGTGGATTCACCCGTAGTGGGTGGTGGTGGTGGATCCATGTATCGAAGTGGTCTAATCGGTGTGATTGGTGTTGTTGGTGAACCGCTGATTGTGTTTTCCCTTAACAAAATTCGGTTTGCTCGCAAAGTTCGCTCGATTTCCGGATCAAACACTAGTGGTGAAAGCTTGTGAGAGCTTCTAGTACGCATGCACCTGTAAATACCTGCACACTAAACACACCTCGCGTAAACCAGAAAAATAACAAACTCAAAACAAGAACAAAAATAACACACGTTGCGCACTACTCCCCGGCAACGGCGCCAAAATTTGACGTGATGTCGTGGTCACAATCAAATTTAATCCCAATAACAACTATATAGATAGTGGCAAGTGGGTATCGAACACAGGGAGTTTGTGGAAAATGTGCTATTTCAATTGTTTCTCTAAATTAACTAAGTTAACTAATTGTAATAAAAATAAATTTAAGAGTTGGTTTGATTAGATTGGTTTTTAAAACTAAGAATGCTAATTAATTTGCGAAATGAAAGTTGAGTTTGTAACAATTTGGAGACGAATGACCACCCTAGGTTTCCAGTTTGCTTCAACAATTGTGCTATCATCCACTAGAAAGAACTACATAGACATAGTTCGCGTGTAATTACTTATTGTGATAAAAGGGAACTAAGTACTCAGATTCCTAGAACGTGAGGTTGTTACCCGATGACCAATCAACCCTTACCCAATCCTACTTCTACCCATGATATCTCGATTGCCAACGGCACCAAGAACGTATGGTTTCAAACTAGAATTTCATAAGAATCAACAATTTACAAATAAGCAATCACACACCATGATAAACAAAACATAGATAGAGTTTACCATTCTAGAAATATGGAATCAAAACACAATTGTCTCATACAAACCTTCAACCTAGGATGACCATAAAGAACCTAGCCACTCATAGCTTCAAACAACATCTTAACAAGAGTTTCAATGTTCATATGGATCAAAAGAACCCAAACTAATGATTAGGATAATGTCTTTCTTGCCAAAAGTCTCTAACAAGCTCCCACAATCGAGTTCCAAGCAGGTGTAACCGAAAGCAGCTGATTAGCCCCTATAAATCCCCTTAAAATGATCATTTAATGCAAGAGTTACATGGAAGCATCAGTCGGAGCCGTAACCTACGGCTCTCAGCCATAGGTTATGGCAGTCAGCAAGTCCCCAAAGTCAACAGGTAGCCGTAACCTACGGCCACCTGCCGTAGGTTACGGCTGGCAATGAGTCTTACGCCTGGAAGCCCCTGTTTTACGGCTGGAACATTTGGCAAATGATGGGAGCCGTAACCTACGGCTGGGAGCCGTAGGTTACGGTTCTGAGTGACTTTCTTCTCCTTATTTCTTCATCAATTTGCCATTTCCTCACTTCTCGATTTCGCCAACTTCCGCCATCCTTCTAATCTTTCTAAATCCCTCATCTTAAGTACTTTAACACCTGCATCATTAAGCATAGAGTGGTTACCAAGTTCAAGCAATTAACCGAATAAAACATGGAATGTGCATATATTTAGACCTTTTAAGGGTTGTCCTACGGACCACCCGTCACATCCCACACTTACTCGTTGCTTGTCCCAAGCAACTCATTCAAAAACCATGTTCACACACACGCGATCGACATAAACCAAACAAAAACATGTTGTCCTTTTAGTAACCCATTCTTAACACCCAAAACAATGCACCCCTCTCTAAATCTCTCATCTCGGCTACAAATAAGCACTAGCATTTGTAAACTAGACACACAAAAGGCAAACGGGTGGTTGCACAACAATATGCTTGTACCTAAATCGGTCCTCCTCCTACGGGTGTCAAACATGAATGCAAATCAAAGGGGCTCTTAAGGTTGTAATAAGGCTAAGTGAATGGGTAGGACATGGAATATATATATGAAGTAGCGAAGGACTTGCCCGGTCTTTTATTACATAATGAAATAAACAAACAAACAAACTTAAACTTATATACAAGACAACTCAACATTACTTTTTTTTTCTTTTCTTTTTTTTTTCATTGCTTTTCCAGTTTTTTTTTTCTTTTCTCTTCTTTTTTTTTTCAAACATTCAACATAACATCGAACGTATCTACACACTACTAAAATAACTACTAACACTATAAGACCAGGTCAAAGCGGGTAAATTTTTAGGAAACTAGCTAAGGGGTAACAAATGATAGGCTTTAGGCACAAAATGGGCAACTAAATGTCCAAACCCCCGCCCCTCTCGCAACCATGCTCATATATATAATTAATGAGGTCCAACCCCCCAAATCCCACATTCGCACTCACCAAGATGAGGCTACCTAATTGCCCTTATCCTTTTTACATTCACGTTCAACTAAGGACTCAAACCGTATCAAGGCACAAGTTCTAATGCACCCCCCACCCGTTGCCACTCTCATTAAGGACAAGTATTATTTATTTACATGTGTGGCTTCAACTCTCACCAAGAACAAAAGGGTATCAAGGGTTACCGGTGCATCATTTGGAGTTAATCCCAGGTGTTCAAATTCTCACAATGTTTTGCTTGATTTAAAAATTTTTAAAACCTCAAAAATTTTCCCCCATCCCCACACTTGGGATACATTGGGATCCCCACACTTGGGATACATTGTCCCAATGTATGGTTATGAGGGAAAGATAGCTTTAACCAAGAACATCCTACTTGCTTGTATTCTCAAACCCCAAATTTTTTTTTAGATATTATAAAAGACACCACCAACTCTCACAACCCCACAACACATCAATTTCAAACACCACCCTACCTCCCAACCATAACATAAACATACCACATAAACATATATACAAAAATGTACAAAGGAGCAAAATACAACCTGGCTAGTAGTACTTCGGCTGTGGAGGCCCGAAAATGGATGTCATCATATCCGTCCACTCACCAAAGCCAAATGCTCCACCGCTACTACTGCTTCCTTGATCACTACTTGGATTTGCCTGTTGGTAACTCATAGCATGCGGATCCACCCACTGAGAATGGTGCAATGGTGGGGTGGGGTATGACACACTACCATCATGTGGTGGCAATGTGGTGTAGTCCACAACGGGCGGATCTCCTACAACTGGCTGCCCCGCATGAGATTGGTCATGCATGCGTCTCTGACGATCATCCAAGTAACGGTTGTTTGTTTCCTCTTCATGGGCATATCTATGAGCACGGTTCCATTGCTCATTTCTATCATAACTTCTTTTGGTAGCCCTTTCCACACTAGCACCCATGAAAGTTTGTTGATCAAATAGCACTTGGTTTGGTTCACTCCAATCACCGAAAGTGGGTGGCCGCCTTTGTTCAATGATTTGACCCATATCCCCCGAGTGAGCCCAGTATGGATCATAAGCCTATTGTGCATAATCAAATGCACTCCCCACGTAACCCGATTGTACACCAGCTCCCTGGACTCCCGCCTGACCGGCACCCCCTATCTGAGCATCTACCATGAATGTGTCTTCACGGTAATCATCATCTCCACTCACTTCATCATCCGTTGATTCAGGTTCCTCGGCCTCTCCCGGTCGTAACGGTCTCGCATCCACTTTCAATGCTCTCCACCTCCTCCCATTTGTTTTCAACTTATGAAACCTCTCCGATTCTGTGTAAGTCCACCCCGGCCCAAGATTCTTAAGGTCGAATGGTCTAAACCTCTTGTAAGACCCCTTTTCATCCCCTTTAATTGCCCCATATTTTTTAAGCAATGCCGTGATCAACCGGCAATGAGGTATAATCTTCCTCTCCCCACTATTCTTGCTCAACCATATGTTATGCAATATTAGGAATCGAAATGGGACTTTAGGAGAACCATGCATCAACATATACAGGATCGGTACCTCTTGGTGCCGCACTTCCATCTTGTCACCCCGCCTTGGAACAACATTGTACATGCACAATGTCAACAATAGCTTTGCTTCCATCCTTAAATTGCTTCTATATAGCTTCCCATATGTTGTACCCGGAAGGAAAAGATAATCAAGCATATTTTGCCATTGCAGATGCTGATTGGGCTCGTGATAGAGGTCTTTGAGACTCGGGTAGATGTACTCATGGGCTGGCTTGTCATCAAACTTTGCTATCCGGCGCAAAGAGTCATAAGACATTTCTACTTTCACTCCATTACACCATCCAACAAGTCTCATCTTGCTTGGGGCCTTAAACGGGGGACATTCAAGTGATGCCACCCATTCTTGAATCTGCTTGTCATACATCTTCTTTACCTCGCCATCATAACACTTCATAGCCGCCCCCAACCTAATGCATTAAACTTAGCCGTAATCCCGAATGGCCCGAAATCAACCTCCCGAATCTCCTTTTCACAAATGAAGGCTTCACCTCTTTGTTTCAAATTGTTCATTTGCTCATGAAACAGATCTTCTCTCCATTCTGCGGGTTGGTCTAGCAATGAACCGGATGTCCAATCCGGCTTTGGACCCCTTGGAGGTGCATCCTCCTCCGAGTCCGGGTCACCAACCCGGACCAATCTCCTTTTCTTTTGTTGAGCATTATCTCCTTGAGGCGCATTTGAAGAGCTTGCAATCCCTTTTCCCTTCTTTGTCACCATGCCTACACACATTCAAAGCTGCACAAACAACTCAAGTTAGTATTTTTCCCAATCTTCCCCACACTTGCTTCATGCTATGGGTATAGATGTGCAAAAACCAAAAATTTCATTCTTTCAAACAAAATTTCGGCATGATGTCCCCATAAATCAGAATTTTTCCAAAAATTTCCACTAGACATCAACACATTTATACCCATACATGCATTAGTTCACAAAATCCTACATCTATCATGTACAAGCAAGTGTGTATGTAAGCAAAAACAAAGATGACAACTTACAAACCTCAATGTACATCAAATAATGACAAGAAATTGCATACCTTGGTGTTGTAGAAGATGAGAATCACAAAAACTTGAAGTTCACAAAAACCCACAAAAAGCCCCAAATTTTCAGCACCCCTAGGCTCAAATACGACCCCAAAACAAAGGAATCTTCAAGATACAAGAGTAAATCTGGATTCCTTGTGAAATTTCACCCAAAATGAACCCAAAAATCACTGAAATCGGACTAGATATGAAGAAGTTATGAAGCTTTGAAGATGGTGGAACTAGGGTTCTTGAAAGATGAAGGTGAAGAAGATGAAAGTATGGTTGGGGTAGAAAGAACGAAATGTGTGGATAGGGTAAGTTATGTTTTATTAATTAGGTTATTATTATTATTAATATTATTTTCGGATTTATTGTTTTTTTTATATGCAATGCCGACAAGAAGGGAACCCCCATCATTTCACTGCGAGCCGTAACCTACGGCTCCCTGCCGTAGGTTACGGTTGTATCTGGGCAACAAAAAACTCACCGTAAAACAGGGGCTCCGAGCCGTAAGATTCAATTATTGTGATTGCCACCGTAAGCTACGGCTAAATGCCGTAACTTACGGCTCTCGCTGGGCATATATGGGAAATCGGCCAAAACTTTTATTAAGCCAAAAACTTTTTTTTTTAACTAAATAATTTTTATTGTTTTATGATTTTATTGAAAGCCTGAAAATTATCACCCTAACCCCCGTTAAAAACCCGTGTTGTCCTCAACACTATGTTCGGGAAATTCGTACGAATTTCCCCACACTTGTTTCAAACACCGGTTCTAAACGGGACTTTATTCAAAACACGAAACTAAGCTACAATATATACAAAATACCAAACCTGGGCCTCTTTCAAGTTTCCTCGTCATCCAATGGGCGTAAAATGAAGCCCACTTTGTCGAGCTCGAGATTGTTGATATCATTACCTTCCAAGTACGGTTTGAGCCGATGCCCGTTCACCGTTTGTTGCTTATTTGTTTGTTCATCTTGAATGTCAATATCTCCAAATCTCCCCACTCTTCGAACAACGTAAGGACCCATCCACTTGCTTTTGAGTTTCCCTGCGAACATTTTCAACCTTGAATTGTACAACCACACCTTTTGACCCACTTCAAAGTTCTTTTTCTTTATCTTCGCATCATGAACTTTTTTCAGTTTGTCTTTATATGCGGATGCACACTCATAGGCTTGATCCCTTATTTCCTCAATTTCATTCAATTGAAGCTTTCTCGCCCGACACGCTTCATCATAGTTTGCGTTCACCGTTTTAATTGCCCAATATGCCCGATGTGCCAACTCCATAGGCAAATGACATCCTTTCCCGTAAACCATTCGATAAGGAGTGGTATCAAGTGGAGTTTTGTAGGCCATTCGGTAAGCCCACAATGCATCATCAAGCTTGCTTGACCAATCTTTCCGATCCGTTCTAACCGTCTTCATTAAAATTTCTTTAAATTTGCCGATTAGATACTTCCACTTGACCACTCGTTTGCGGGTGATATGGTGTAGCAACGCGGTGGTTCACATTATATCTTTTTAGTAATTTTCCAAAATTGAAGTTTTTAAAATGTGAACCACCATCACTAATTATCACCCTAGGCATACCAAAACGAGCAAAAATATTAGATTGCACAAACTTACATACGACGGAATGATCGTTGGTCCTTGTGGCGATAGCTTCAATCCATTTTGACACGTAATCAACCGCAACCAATATGTACAAAAAACCATTTGAGTTTGGAAAAGGACCCATAAAGTCTATTCCCCAAACATCAAATACTTCTACTACCAAAATCGGTTGTAACGGCATTTCATCACGTTTCGAAATGCTCCCCATTCTTTGACAATTGATGCAATTCCGGGCATACTCGCAAGAATCCTTGAAAATCGTGGGCCAATAAAACCCACTAGATAACACCCGATAACCCGTCTTGTTCCCACTAAAATGCCCTCCACATGCCGATGAATGAGCATGGGTCAAAATCTCTAAAACTTCAGTTTCGGGAACACATCTTCGTATCACTTGATCAGCCCCGATTTTAAAAAAGTCGGGTTCATCCCATATATATTGCTTCACTTGACTAAGAAATTGTTGTCGTCTCTTCTTAGTCCAATGATTTGGAATTGCACCCTTAGCCAAATAGTTAACGTAATGGGCATACCAAGGTGCAACATAAGTAGAGACGGCCAACAAGTGTTCATCGGGGAATCGTTCATTGATTTCACTTGGGTCATCAACACATTCCAACGGGATTCGGGACAAATGATCCGCAACAACATTTTCACATCCCTTTTTGTCCCGAATCTCAAGATCGAATTCTTGTAACAAAAGCACCCAACAAATCAACCGGGGCTTCGCATCCTTCTTTTCCATCAAGTATCGGACCGCACTATGATCCGAATACACTATCACCTTGCTCCCCCAAATATAAGATGTAAACTTGTCCAAGGCATACACCACCACTAATAATTCTTTCTCGGTTGTGGTGTAGTTGAGTTGCGCCTCGGACAAAGTTTTGCTTGCATAGTATATCACCACCGGTTTCTTATCGACCCTTTGACCCAAAACCGCTCCAATGGTCGTGTCACTAGCATCGCACATAATCTCGAACGGCTTTGACCAATCCGGTGGTTGCAAGATAGGAGCCTTCACCAACTGTTCCTTCAAAACATGAAACGCTTGCAAACATTTGTCAGTAAAATCAAATGGAACATCTTTTAATAACAAGTTACATAAAGGTTTTGTAATTACACTAAAGCCTTTAATAAACCTTCGATAAAACCCCACATGTCCCAAAAAAGATCTCACCCCCTTAACATTCTTTGGTGGGTTGTAGAGATGAAATTACCCGAATCTTTGCTTTGTCTACCTCCATTCCCCGGTCCGAAATCACATGTCCCAACACAATACCCTCTTGAACCATAAAATGGCTCTTTTCCCAACTTAGTACCAAGTTTGTCTCAACACATCTTTTTAAAACTTTTTCTAATTCATTAAGACAAGATTCAAAACTTGGACCAAAAATGGAAAAATCATCCATAAACACTTCAAGAGATTCTCCGACCATGTCCGAAAATATACTCATCATACATCTTTGGAACGTGGCGGGCGCGTTGCATAGTCCAAATGGCATTCGCCGAAAAGCGAATGTACCATATGGACATGTAAACGTGGTTTTGTGTTGGTCGTTCGAGTGAATAGCAATTTGGTTATATCCCGAGTACCCATCCAAAAAACAATAATATTTTTGACCGGAAAGTTTCTCGATTATTTGGTCAATGAAGGGTAACGGGAAATGGTCTTTTGAGGTAGAGGCGTTTAGTTTTCTATAATCAATACACACTCGCCACCCGGTTACCGGGCGGGTGGTGATTTGTTCACCTTGTTCATCTTTCACTACCTGGATGCCGGATTTTTTAGGCACTACCTGAGTCGGACTTACCCATGCACTATCCGATATGGGATAAATGATCCCCGCATCCAACCACTTGATAACCTCTTTCTTTACCACCTCTCTCAAATTTGGGTTCAACCTTCATTGGGTTTCACGGGTCGGCTTCGCATCCTCACTTGTAATAATTTTATGCATCACAATGGATGGACTAATACCTTTCAAATCGGCTATCGTCCATCCAATTGCCGCCTTGTGAGCCTTCAACACCCGTATCAACTCCTCCTCTTGAGCTACCGCCAAGTTAGAAGCAATGATCACCGGTAAAGTGAACCTGCAAAGACCTATCACAAACACAAGAACCCAAAATTTCTTCTTCGAACTCCTTCGGGTCATAACCATCTATGAAATATGCTAAGAAACACTCATCACCATACACATTAGTACCATTAGTAAAAACATTTAATCTCATTTTTCTATTACCGAATGTCATGTCGACCGTACCATATCGACAATCAATAATAGCATGTGCGGTTCAAAAATGGCCGACCCAAAATAACATTTTGTTGTTGAATTGGGTCCGCGGATGAGTAATCTAGCACAAGGAAATCAACGGGATAATAGAATTCATCAACTTTAACTATCACATCCCGTACGATACCCCGGGGAAGTTTATGAGACAAGTCGGCTAGTACAACCGTTGTCTCAACCCGCTTCAATGGACCAAAATCGTATTGGTCATACAACCCCCCCGGTAGGATACTTACTCCGGCTCCAAGATCCAATAACGCCCTTGTGGTTTGAAAATTTCCAACTTGAATGTTTATTAGGGGCGTTCCCGGATCTTGTAACTTAGGAGGAAGGTCTCCTTTCAATACCGCACTTACCCGCTCCGTCAAGTCTACCAATTTAGGCACTTTTTGTTGCCTCTTTTGAGTACACAATTCTTTTAGAAACTTGGCGTAAGCGGGTACCTGTTTGATATCTTCAAGTAAAGGAAGATTAATTTTAACTTGTTTAAAAACCTCCCACATTTCCTCTTTTTGAGGACCCCGTTTTGAAATAAAATTTTTTTTACCCGGGTCTAATAAAGCCGAAGGAAACGGTACTTCACTTGACCCCTCACCCTCATTTACTTTTTCTTTTTCTTTAGTAACTTTGGGTTTTTCAAAATTGGGTTTTTTAGAAGAAACAATGGGTGGTTCATTTTCTTTCTCACTATCTTGACCCGTTATATCCTCAACCACCCTATCAACCAAATCCGGTGAAGGATTGGTTTTATACTCTTTCCCACTTCTCAAAACACTTACATGATGAATATTAACATTGTTACCTCTTGAAGTACCATGAGATGGGTTTACCTTAGTGTCGCTTGGTAATTGACCTTTGTTTTTCTTCAATTCGGACACTTCGGTTGCAAGTTGACCCATTTGGGTGGTCAAAGTTTGGATTGCTTTGTCTCGGGCCTCATCCTTTTAAATGCGAGCATCATCCATTTGGTTCCTCTTTTGCATCTCTGCTTGCATGCTCTTCAACATTTCCATCATTTCATTTCCACCCGAAGACCCCCCTTGTTCTTGACCCGTTCTGTAGGATCGTATTCTGACCCGAACGAGTCGTTCAGAGGCTTTCTCCTTGGTTTCAGGTGCGGAATTACAAGAAACTAAGGTAGAAACAGCAGGCAAATCACTTTAACTACTTGTTTTACTAATATCAGACGTTTACAGCTCAAATCTCGCACCGGCAAAGCTTCGGAACGATTTCTACACAATGTTCCAACTATTACAACTCAGATCGCTAATGAGGTATATATAGTGATTGGGAACCGCTTATTGGACAGGTCCAATAAGCGGTCCAGACAAGTCATAAAAGCGGTCCAAGGAAGCTGCCACTCGAGCGGTTCATACCATTGACGTTCGAGCGGTCCAAACACTAAATGGACCTAATGAGCGATCCAATATCTAAACCTATACAATTCTAACAAATTCTCATATTTACAATCAACTCTATTCTAAGACTCTAAGACTCGAACGAAGATGTAGTCGACAGACAACTGCACCAACAGACTCCCCCTTGAATGTTGACGGAATCTTCAGTGAGAGTCTTCAACAAGACATTCTCGGATATAGTTCGGTCTTCTTCAAGAATTCTGCCTGGATCTATCTTTCTTTGGCTATAACCTTCATCAGACTCCCCCTATCACCCTGCTAGGATAGTCGTCTGGGATTTTGTTACCACCATTGAAATTATCTCCTGGCTTCTCTCTGTTCAGCTCATCATCTCTGGTTCTGATATGTCTCCTGGCTATCTGTAGCAACAGGATCAGAAACCTGCAAAACTCAACCATACTTTCACAAAACAGAATAATTGTGATTCAATCTAATGAATCAACTTAATCATGTGATACTGTTCTCAATTAATCACTGATTCACAAATTTGAAACATTCCAATTTCTGATTCAACCTAATGAATCATTTTAAACATTTCAAACAACTTAACCAACCTGTCTGTTCATCAAGTTTAGCCTTTGAGATTTTGAAAATCAGCTTTTCACCATCAGTTGTCGAAAATCTTTTTGGATTTTTGAAAATATGAAACATAAATGCAAAGACAGAAATTTAAATGCAAAACAAACATATTTTTGTGAGTTTGTGCAAGAGGATCATATCAGTTTTTGAGACATAACACAAGCACCGTTAAGCTTTTAATCGTTTTAAGTTCTAAACGATTCACGTAGATTGACGATATAATTGTCCTCTTAAATTTTCATACAATTTTCAATCTATTCAGGATACTATTTAGGTATTTTATGAACTTAGTTCAATTCATGTGTCCCACCTCTTGAATATACTCCCGTATCCAGAATCCCAATATTCAGTCTTACAGGTATGAACACTACAATGATATCTGTACATAAATTAGGGGAAAGATGCGAGAACTGAGGGATCTCAGGTCAGAACTTCCGTTCAGCAGAGAGATATCAGCTTCGACTTAGCAGTGTGTCCCCTTTAGAGGATCTTTTCAGCTACAACAGATGATTATCAATTTTATTGTCTAATCAACTGAGGGCTTTATGCTATATTTCTAGCATTTTGTGGAAAGTATTAGCCAAGGACTAGGTCAGAACTACCGTTCAGCAGAAGTCCCGGAATAATACCCCAGACATCATAGAGTATAAACACCTAGTATATCAGAATACGAGACCTTTCAAACGAGATTTCAGGGGTTACCTATATATCCAAGTAGTGTTCCCCATGAATTTCATAAGTTTGAAATTTTAGGTTTATATCCCGAATAAATCTACTAAATGTACAAAAACCTATCATCACATCATCAGTGAGACCGTTTATCACATTTTACATTACATTTCTTTAGCATGCTGTGATAGTCCACTGATTTACTATCATTTCCTCTTTTTCACAACAAAACTCATTTTTAAATTTTTAATGTTTTTGACATTTTCAAATTTTCTAATTTTTTTAAAATTTTTCTCCCCCTAAAATCAAAATATGTTTCAATTTTGATTTTCTGGGAAAATTTGAAACAAACTGTACAAACTTGACAACCTGATGAGAATCACTTCAATTCTCTATCCACCTGGCATAAACAATCAGAACTCCCCCTCACAACAAACTATTTTCCCATTGTGATTTCAAAACACTTAAGTTTGTTTTAATCAAAATGGCTTTTCCGGAAAACTTAGTTTGTTTACCAAACAGTTTAGGTACGGGGTTACTTCATCATCTTGTTTTCTACACAAAAGTAGGAAAATCCAAGTACAAGTTAATGTCCTTGATTTACCATATGCTGTCCAGAATCCTCTGTACCACTTGTAAAGCATTCACAAACACAACTAAACCTCTTTACCGTTTGCATGATTGACGTTACCGAATAAAATTCAAGAAAGATGCCGATTCATGATCCACGATACCATCTTGGGATCTCCGGCAATTCCTGCAAAATCTTCAAACACAGATTTAAAAAGATGCCGATTCATGCTCCACTCTTACAAACCTGGGAGCTCCGGCAAGTCAGGTTTTTTCTATTTGAATAGTTTCACCCAAGCCTGACCAGCCTTGGGTGATTTTGAATTCTTGTTCAACAATGGTGGAAAATTTTTCTCATCCATTGTTAAACTAGAATTCTCGACCTTTACCTCAACACATGGCTCTTCTGGTTTTACCATACCAGAATCATTGCCTGAATGTGGCTTGTCTGACTTTAATGAGTCAGATTCATCGCCGACATGTGGCTCCTTTGTTTCCGAAGAAACAGATTCATCGCCAGGAAGTGAAAACTTCACTTTCTTCTTTTTCTCCTCTTTTGTCCTCAGATTTGCATCTGATGAATTCGACTTGCTTGACTTTGCAGTTGAGGAAGTTGATTCATCAGCACTCTTCTTCGATCTGTCGGGTGAACCCGAGGACAAAATCTTTTCGAGATATTCTCTCGCTTTCTTTCTCTTTTTCCTCAGTCTGTCTTTCTGCCCCTGTGAAAGTTTAACTTTCTTTTCCTGAATTGACTGTTCTTTGACGTTTTGACCCGAAGCTTTCAATTCTTTGGGCTTGACAACGACTGGTATCGTCTTTGCCATTTTCTGAGAATTAGCCCTCAATCTGTCATTCGATCTTCTTGGGCAATCTCGGGCAATGTGACCTTTGATGTTGCAGTTAAAGCACCTCCTGGTCTCATAACTCCAGTATTGGCAGTTAACAGCAATATGCCCCTGATATCCGCAGTTGTAGCACATCCTGTTATCATACCAGTTACCATTTTCACACCAAACGCTCAGATCATAACATTGTCTGGATTGGTGATATTCCTTCCTCAAATGTGCTGGTTTTGACGCTTTTGCACTGTAGTTCCTCCTGCACACAACAATTTTTGAATTTTCAATTTTTACTTTTTGTAATTTTTTCTTTTGATTGGATGATCGTACTGATGAGTTTTTTTCTTCATTTTTAAAGTTTTGATTCTGTTTTACAATCTTCTTCACAGGTTTTTGCTTAGAGCATTCTCCTTTTTCAGTCGATTGCAAAACCGTTTTCTGAAATTTTTCTTTCAACTTTAAAAACAATTTTTGTTTTTCTTTTTTAACATTTTCATCATCAGACTCTGTCTCAGACTCATCTGCTGAATAAAATTTCTCATTTTCCTCATCAGTTTTATCATCACAATCTTTGACTTTGACTTTGTCAAAGTTTGTAGCATTTGCACTTATCGGAACTGAATTGATCGGTTTTGGACAAGGAATATTCAACTTGTCAGATTTAGTCGCAAAACTGATCAATTTCTTCTCAAGTTTATCTATCTTGATCCTGGAATTCTTAGCTTCTTCCTCAAGCTGAGATATTCTCTCAAGATGAGACTTGATGGAATTTTCATTCTCAACCTTCAAATTTTCAAGAACAGACTTTTCATTTATCAAAATTTTGATCTGTTCCTGAAATTTTGATTCATTCGCTTTCAGGTTTTTGTTTTCAAGCTTTATCCAGAAATCCTCATCTTCTGGCGATTTCTTTTTGCTTTCAAGCTCTTTTACCAACTCTTTGATTCTCTTTTGAGCGCTTTCACCTTCTTTTTCAAGTTCGACAATCTTCTGAAGATGGGAATTTATCATCTTTTGTTTTTCAATGTTGTTTTTACTAAACACATTTCTCCCATCTTCAAGAATTTTCACTTGCCCCTCAAATTCTTGATTTTTCAAAGTCAAACTGTTAAAATCAACCAACAGTTTGTCATTTTCGGCTTTCAACTTCTCACAATCTTTTTCCAGAGAAAGAATCTGATTTTCAGCAACGTGCTTCTCGTCTTTCAGCTTTTTGACTTCAAATGCCAAACTTTCTATGTCTCTCACGAGTTTGTCATTTTCAGTCTTAAAGTTTTTCGCATGTTGAGCACATTGTTTCATTCTTCACCGATTCTTCAGCTTTTGAAGTTTCTTCTTCCTTTGCTATCAATGTACCTGCACAAAACAATTTAACGAAATCAAAAGGATTTCCATTATTATCAATATAACAACCTCGTTTGAAATCGTATTTCAGCACATGTTTTGTCCTGATACATTTAGTAACCCTTTTGTGCATCTCTTCAATCACATCTGAACTTAGATCTAGCACATTATACTCCAAAACCTTGATTCAAATCTTTCTTTTTCTTTCTATCTTCAAGTTCATGAGCTTGAAGTTTGCTGATGAATTGATTTAGAGGTAGTTTTGAAAAATTTGAGTTCTCCCTTAAATTCTTCAAACATTCACCCCATTCAATCGGTAATGCATCTGCAAATTTTTCCAATTTTTCAACATTTGACGGGTATATCTCATGATCTTTCATATAACTCAGTAAAACACTATATCTGTCTTTAAGATCATCCAACGTTTCGTCTTTCAGACACACAAAATATTTGAACCTTTTTGCCCAACCATCTTTGCTCACTTTCCTATACCCCTCATCTAGAAATCCGTTATTCCAGTTATTAAATCTTTCGAAATAATAGTTCTCCTGTTCATCAAACATCATTGCCATGTTTCGCAAAACAAACCGACACGTGTTTGTTGACGAATAAGCGATCTAAATGTGTCAGAAAAGCGAACCAAACAGCATTTGAGCCAAATAAGCGGTCCAGATAAGCGATCCGAATGACAAATAAGCGATCCAAAAATTTTCTAAATAAGCGATCCAGGAGCAATTCGACCGAATGAGCGATTCACAATGGTCCGGATAAGCGGTTCCTGATCGTTCGGATAAGCGGTTCTTGATCGTTCGAATGAGCGGTTCCTGATCTTTCGAATGAGCGGTTCCTGATCTTTCGAATGAGCGATCCCTGATCTTTCGAATGAGCGATCCTCAACCGTCCGGATGAGCGGTTCCCGACCGGCCGAATGAGCGATTCAAGAGCAGTCTGATCGAGCGGACCACATTCAAATCCAATTTTGATCCACTTAGACTTTGAATTTTGATCTGAAACTTTCTAGGGTTTATCTCGATACTATTTCGCACAATCTGTGAAAAATTGAGCAAATTCCGACCGTGAAATCTTCCCGAATCAGAAAAAGAAGGTGTAGAAGTAAGAAAAAGTGACGAAATCCGGCTAATTTCTGCAGAGAACCTCCTCCTGAGCTCTGATACCACTTGTAGGATCGTATTCTGACCCGAACGAGTCGTTCAGAGGCTT
Organism: Helianthus annuus; assembly: GCF_002127325.2. Taxonomy (NCBI): domain Eukaryota; kingdom Viridiplantae; phylum Streptophyta; class Magnoliopsida; order Asterales; family Asteraceae; genus Helianthus; species Helianthus annuus. Next base: position 140,303,398 of record NC_035436.2, read on the forward strand.
TCTCCTTGGTTTCAGGTGCGGAATTACAAGAAACTAAGGTAGAAACAGCAGGCAAATCACTTTAACTACTTGTTTTACTAATATCAGACGTTTACAGCTCAAATCTCGCACCGGCAAAGCTTCGGCACGATTTCTACACAATGTTCCAACTATTACAACTCAGATCGCTAATGAGGTATATATAGTGATTGGGAACCGCTTATTGGACAGGTCCAATAAGCGGTCCAGACAAGTCATAAAAGCGGTCCAAGGAAGCTGCCACTCGAGCGGTTCATACCATTGACGTTCGAGCGGTCCAAACACTAAATGGACCTAATGAGCGATCCAATATCTAAACCTATACAATTCTAACAAATTCTCATATTTACAATCAACTCTATTCTAAGACTCTAAGACTCGAACGAAGATGTAGTCGACAGACAACTGCACCAACACGTTCGATATTGCCTTTGGTATCCTTGGTTGTTCCCACCTTGATATCCACTTTGGTTATTGTAAGGTTGGCGTGAACCATAATTACCTTGGTTACCTTGGAAATTTGGGTTTGCTTGATTCGAAGGGTTCCCGTAACGAAAATTTGGGTGGTTCCTCAACCCGGGGTGGTAAGTATTAGAATTCATGTTATTGTAATTTCTACCACCCCCTCCTTGACCTTGCAACGCATTCACCTCCTCATATTGCCCATCTAACATCCCTTGGCAATTTTCGGCCGCATGACCTAATTCATTACAAAGAGCACACACATCATAAATTTGGTTAGAAGTTTGTACATTACCATCCTCGGTGGCATGCACTTGTGTTCGGGTAATGGCCGGTCGTGCTCTCCTTGATGCTTGAGCTTTCCTCTTTGAAGTAATGGCCATTTGTTCCAAAAACTCCCAATCCTCATTCTCGTAATTGGTGCCGAAGGTCCCATTTGTGATGGACATCAAATCTCGTGCATCTTCGGCACACAACCCTTCATGGAAGGCGTTCATCATTTCCCAAAGCTCGATACCATGATGCGGACAATTTTTGATCATCATGTTTAACCGGTCAAAGGCTTCATGAAACATTTCGCCTTGTTGTTGTTGGAAACTTCTCAACCCTTTCCTCGCATCATTAGTCTTTTGGGCGGTATAAAATTCATCTAAAAATGTTTGTTGCATTTCCCCCAAGTGTAAATCGATGCCGAAGGCAAAGTGTAGAACCACTTCTTTGCCTTATCTTCCAAAGAGAATTGAAATAAGACCAATTTCACATCATCGGCCGAAAAACCTTGACTCCCAAGAGTGTTACAAATTGAGTCATAGGCCTCCAAATGAAAATAAGGTTCCTCCGTTGCTAGACCTTTATATTTCGGCAAACTTTGTAAGGAATTAGTCCTTACTTCGAAGGTTCTTCCTTGGTTGCTATGAGGGATAACCACCGGTGAAGGATTGTGAGTAATTACCGGTCTAAAATGTGCTTCAATACCCCTCGCATGCTCTCTAAGACGCCTCCTTGGAACACCAAACCTACCCCTTGGACGAACTCCCATTGGTCTTGGTATATGCTCTTGTGGTACATTTGGTTGTTGAAATTGTTGTTGTGGCACTGGTGGGTTTTGAATTGGTCTTTGAAGATGTGGTTGCATATTTTGTGGGTGAAATTGTTGTAAAGGTATAGGGCGTTGCACTTGTGGCCCTTGTGGTCTTGGCCGAATGTTTTGTGGTATGAGTTGTTGTTGTATCCCACTAACATTTGGCATTACATGCATTTGACCTTGCATATACCCAACTTCTCCTTGATCTCCTTCACCACCATAACCGTACCCGTCTTCATCAAAACCTTCAAACTCCTCATAACCTTCATCATAACCATCTCCTTGAATCCCCGAAGATTGCCCAAATGGAAAAGTCGAGTATTGGAAACCCGACTGGTTCGATGGTCGAAATGATGAAGCATGAACAATCGTTGAATTTGGTCCTATGGTATGACCTGAATATGATGGACCCGCACCTGGAAAGAAATGGGATAATGGTGGTATAGTAGTGGAAGGGTTAAATGTGATGGTTGGTTCTTCTTGGGTAGTAATGGGTTGTGTGGTGTTGGTTGGTGTGACATTTTGAAGTATGGTGGGTTCTGTAGTATTTGGTGGAATAGTGGTATTTGGTGAAGGTTGAGTGGATGTTGGTATAAATAATGAGGTGGATTCACCCGTAGTGGGTGGTGGTGGTGGATCCATGTATCGAAGTGGTCTAATCGGTGTGATTGGTGTTGTTGGTGAACCGCTGATTGTGTTTTCCCTTAACAAAATTCGGTTTGCTCGCAAAGTTCGCTCGATTTCCGGATCAAACACTAGTGGTGAAAGCTTGTGAGAGCTTCTAGTACGCATGCACCTGTAAATACGTGCACACTAAACACACCTCGCGTAAACCAGAAAAATAACAAACTCAAAACAAGAACAAAAATAACACACGTTGCGCACTACTCCCCGGCAACGGCGCCAAAATTTAACGTGATGTCGTGGTCACAATCAAATTTAATCCCAATAACAACTATATAGATAGTGGCAAGTGGGTATCGAACACAGGGAGTTTGTGGAAAATGTGCTATTTCAATTGTTTCTCTAAATTAACTAAGTTAACTAATTGTAATAAAAAATAAATTTAAGAGTTGGTTTGATTGGATTGGTTTTTAAAACTAAGAATGCTAATTAATTTGCGAAATGAAAGTTGAGTTTGTAACAATTTGGAGACGAATGACCACCCTAGGTTTCCAGTTTGCTTCAACAATTGTGCTATCATCCACTAGAAAGAACTACATAGACATAGTTCGTGTGTAATTACTTATTGTGATAAAAGGGAACTAAGTACTCAGATTCCTAGAACGTGAGGTTGTTACCCGATGACCAATCAACCCTTACCCAATCCTACTTCTACCCATGATATCTCGATTGCCAACGGCACCAAGAACGTATGGTTTCAAACTAGAATGTCATAAGAATCAACAATTTACAAATAAGCAATCACACACCATGATAAACAAAACATAGATAGAGTTTACCATTCTAGAAATATGGAATCAAAACACAATTGTCTCATACAAACCTTCAACCTAGGATGACCATAAAGAACCTAGCCACTCATAGCTTCAAACAACATCTTAACAAGAGTTTCAATGTTCATATGGATCAAAAGCACCCAAACTAATGATTAGGATAATGTCTTTCTTGCCAAAAGTCTCTAACAAGCTCCCACAATCGAGTTCCAAGCAGGTGTAACCGAAAGCAGCTGATTAGCCCCTATAAATCCCCTTAAAATGATCATTTAATGCAAGAGTTACATGGAAGCATCAGTCGGAGCCGTAACGTACGGCTCTCAGCCGTAGGTTACGGCAGTCAGCAAGTCCCCAAAGTCAACAAGTAGCCGTAACCTACGGCCACCTGCCGTAGGTTACGGCTGGCAATGAGTCTTACGCCTGGAAGCCCCTGTTTTACGGCTGGAACATTTGCCAAATGATGGGAGCCGTAACCTACTGCTAGGAGCCGTAGGTTACGGTTCTGAGTGACTTTCTTCTCCTTATTTCTTCATCAATTTGCCATTTCCTCACTTCTCGATTTCGCCAACTTCCGCCATCCTTCTAATCTTTCTAAATCCCTCATCTTAAGTACTTTAACACCCGCATCATTAAGCATAGAGTGGTTACCAAGTTCAAGCAATTAACCGAATAAAACATGGAATGTGCATATATTTAGAACTTTTAAGGGTTGTCCTACGGACCACCCGTCAGTGGGTAGACAAGCTAGCAGATGCGTTACCGCAGAAAGAGTGGGGAACGTATTTGATGATTCTGAAAAACAAGGGTGTTTATGATGGGTTAACTATCTCTCAGTTCATTGAAAAGATCGAGAGTCAGGATCTGGAACAGCAGAAGATTGCTAGGATGAACAGTCCGAGTGGTCAACAGGACGTGAAGATGTATTACAAGGGTAGCATTCCAGTTCCTGAAGCTGAGAGAAGTCCGAAAATTCAAACTGCGTTTAGTGCTGGAGATTCTAGGGAAGAAGCTGATCAGAGTTTTAACAAAAGCAGCAGTGGATTCTCATCATTTTCAAGTGTCAATCCGAAAGAATCAAATACAAGCTTTCAGTCTCAAGGCACAAAAACAGGAAATGGTTACGTGATTTAGTGCAACATCGCTCTAAATCTTCCAGAAGGTCAAAGTTTTTCGGAAGACACTGCTAATGATCACATGGCTCTACTTGGTTCAGTGTTGTTATCTTATGAAGGTCTTGTTGCTGGTCGAATCGGAAATCCTATGCTCACCAAAGAGGATTACGATCAGATAGACGCCGAAGAGATGGAATTAATGGATATCAAATGGTGTCTAGCAAGTGTTCTTAGGCGTGCTGAAAAGTTCAAGACAATTACTGGGAGAAATGACTTTCTTGATGCTCATGTATCTACTTTAGGTTTTGATAAATCTAAAGTTACTTGTTTTCGATGCAGGGAGAAAGGCCATTTCAAACGGGAATGCAAGAACCGGGAAGCTAGTGGAGCTCAGAATCCGTTCGGTAAAGACGACTACTACCGGAAGGCCATTTATCAGCAGGTTGGTCAATCACAAGACTCACAGACGACTCATGGTAGGAAGATTGAGGATTCAAAGAGAGCATGTTTGGTGGATTTCAATTGGAGCAACTACATATCTCCTGATAGCAAAGCTTGTTTAGTTGATCAAGATGATGAAAGTCTACCTGAAGGCTTCAGCTGGGATATGTTTATTGATGAAAAGGGAGAGTTCAAAGCTTTCATTGCCAAGATTGTCAGAGAACCAAACATGTTTACCACATGGATGAAGTCTATTGGTGTGACTGTAGAAAATGAGGAGGAACAGTCTGTTGCATCTGATGAAAGCTCAGAAAGTGCTGATGAAAGTTCACAGAGTTCAGATGAGTGTGTACAGAATGATGTTACTTCAGAAAAAGAAGTTATATTTGATCAAACACCGTCTGATTCTGGTGTATCAGATGCTGATTCTGAAAAATCTGTACAGTTTGATCAATCACCAGTTGATAGCAGTAGTGATGAAGAGGAAGAGAAACATATCAATATTGCTAAAACTCATCTTTCTCATGAAAGTTTTCATTTCTATTTTGCCGATCGCATGGAGAAACTGAAGGAGAAACGAGCTGCAAAAGAACAACAACAAAAGAAAACTGAAGATGTTGTTGAGAACAAGAATGTTGAAAATGTTGCTGAGAAGATGGTTGAGATTGAGCAAGTGAAGGTAGATGAAAAAGTGGTTGAGACATAGAAAGTGGTAGAAGTGGTGAAAAAAATTGAAGTTGAAAAGATTGTTGAAGTTATCAAGCCTTGCACGAAGTGTTTGGAAGCATGCAAGGGATGTGCAGCAAAAGACGAGATAATTGCTGAATATGAGAAAAAGAAGGAGCAGTTACTGTTCAACCTCAACTATGTGAAAGAATCTTATGATGTCTTGAACAAAACAGTAACTGGTCTACAAAAGACAAATTCAGAAAGAGAACAAGCACTAACGATGATGAATGCTGTGATGATGACTAAGCAGAAAGCTATTAACTTCTATATCGAAGAGAGTGCTAAATGGAAGCAAGAGTTGGAGACAGAGAAGATTGAGAATAAGAGAATTAGACGCTTGTTACAAAGTTATTCTAGTTCTGATTATCTCATTGATCGTATTTACCCAACTGTTGCAGGTATGGAAGCTTTTCAAGACGAGAAGCCGAAGAAAAAGAAAGATAGTGGTAAGAAACCGACTGTTAGCTATAACAAGTGTCCGCCTCCGATTTAGGAAGGGTATTCTCCTAGAAAACCAAACGAGGAGCAACTTGAAAAAGTTGTCAATATAAAGCTAAAAACCGACACAACTGATGAATTACCAGAAAACATTGACGTCATGTTTACCTCGTCTGACACTGATCATGAGTCTGAGTTAATCAAAAAGGTGGTCGATCAGGTGTTGGATACTGATGAGGATGAGTCAAAGTCAGAGTCTGGAGGGTCAAATTCGTCAGTCAACAGTCAAAAGTCGTCGGTTAAACGGTCTTACAGTAAAGCGTTTTTATTATCGAAAGCAAATTTGGATGATGAAACATTTGAAGTAGCAGACACTTTAAATGATTCTGACAAATTATACTCTGACAAAGAGTTTCCAATAAGAAGTGTTCGTTTTGATATGATCAAAAAGGTTTTCAAAATGACAGAAATTAATATTTCTGAAATAAAAGATTTAAATTTTACTGGAAAATCTAAAAAGTACACTTCAAGAGCTCAACAACGTCTAAACAAGAAAAAGGGTTACAATTCTGGTTCGGGTTCTCAAAAGAAACCAAACCAAAATCGTAGCTACAAAAAGAAAGGACTTGGTTTTATTCCACCAGAAAATCATAAAAATATGAAAAATTCTAAAACAAAAACCGAATTTGTTTTAGGTGGAAGTTCAGAAGAGAAACAGAAGAAACCGTTCTGGAGACAGTTAAACCAGGAGTTTCTTGCTGAAAAGAAGAAGAATGGAACTGAAGTGTCATATCCAAGAGAAACTCGAATCTATTACAGATTCAATGAAGTTGGTCACATTGCATGGAACTGTCAGAAAAACGCCAAAACAAAACAGGGAGTTTCTCAGAAATTGAAAGAAAAGGTTGTTGATGTTGAACCACCAACCGAAAGACTTAAAATTTTTGAAAACTCAATGTATGAGGTTGGTGAGTGTTCTAAAAGGAATTTTTATAAAAAGAAAGAGAATGACAACCAAGTGTGGATTGTTAAGAAGGTTGATGTGAATGTCGGCAATGAATCTGGTTCCACAAAGCCAGAGGAGTCACAAGGTGAGATAAAAATTTCAGTGAATGATGTTGATTTTCCATCACTGAAGTTTGAAGAGGTTAAAAAGAAAGTTGGCAAAGTTGATATCTCGAATCAGTTTTATAATGAGAAAACTAAGTTTGATGTCGAGAAAACATTTAATGGAAATGTAAAGAAAATTTTTGGGAAAATGTTGAATGGAAAAGCAAAGGGGGTTAAAGATTTCTATGCAACTAAAAAGGCAACATACAACCCTACTACACAAGAATTGAAAGCCATCAAGTCTGAGAAGACTTGGATGGAAGTTTGTTTTCCTTGAAAGTCTTAGGACTATGCTGGAGATCCCAAGTTTGTATCGTGGATCAGGAATCGGCATCATTCATGTTTTTGATGAATTTGTATGTAAGTTTGTTGAAAATGTTTGAAATGTTACAGGATGAAGGACTACGCCGGAGCTTCCAGATTGGTAAGTGCGAAGCAGGAATCGGCATCATGATGGGTAAATGTAGACGTAACATTCCTACAGTGGGTAATTGTTCAGATATACCTACAAGTGGTATTGTTTGTGATTTTACATGTGGTTATTTTTACAAGTGGTACAGAAGTTGCTTAATGGAAAAAACGGTAAATCAGGGACATTAAGTTGTACTTGATTTACTAACATGATAATAACTGACAAAATGATGAACCATATCCCCGTACTTTACAAGTGGTAAACCTTCAAATGGTTAAAACAAATTCATTTTCCGAAAAAATCATTTTGATTAAAACAAACTTAAGTGTTTTGAGATCTAAATGAGAAAATGGTTTGTGAAAGGGGGAGTTCTGATTGTTTAAGCCGAATGAATAGCGAATTGATGCAATTTGATGTCAGTTGTCAAGTTTTTGTACAGTTTGTTTTGTGTTCAAGTGGGTCAAGAGTTTAGTGTGTTTTCAATTTTTCGTTAATGTGTTTGCATTTTAGGGGGAGTAGAAAATTTCAGAAAATCCAAAACATTAGAAAATTTGAATAATACAAAAACATAATAAAATCCAAAAATTTGAGTTTTGTTGTGAAAAGAGGAAATGATAGTACATCAGTGGACTGTCATAACATGCTAAAGATTTGAAAAGATAAAATGTGATAAACAATCTCACTGAGGATATGCCAGTAGGTTTTTACACATTTAGTAAATTGTGACGAGATATAAACCTAAATTTCAAACTTGCTTGTTCTGTGGGTTAACAACTTCTTGGATATATAGGTAACCCCTAAAATCTTGTTTGAAAGGTCCCTTATTCTGAGATACTAGGTCTTTATGCTCAGTGATATCTGGGGTATTATCCCGGGACTTCTGTTGTATGAAAGTACTGACCTAGTCCCCAGATAATGCTTTTCGCAAATGCTTGAAACATAGCATCGCCCTCAGCAAGCTGATGAAACAATAAAATTGATAGTCGCTGCTGTTGTAATAAAAAGATCCTCTAAAGGGGACACACCAAAAGTCGAAGCCGTCATCTCTTTGCGTATACGGAAGTATCGACCTGAGCTCTCATGGCCCTCGCACCTAACCCCTATACAGATATCATTTGTGGTATACTCACCTGTAAGACTGAATATTGGGATCTGGATACGGGAGTATATTCAAGAAGTAGGACACATGAATAAGTTTAAGTGCTTAAAACATTAATCCGTATCTCGAAGCAATTGAAGTTTGTGTGAAAATTTAAGTGGACAAATATACTGACAATCTAGGTGAATTGTTTAGAGCTTAAAATGTAATCAGCTTAACGGTGTTAGTGACATGTCTCATAAACTGATATGATCCTCTTGCACGAACTCACAAAAAATATTGTTTGTAAATATTCCATTTCTGCATTATTTTGTTTTTACAATCGGTGTCAGTCTTTGTGTTTACAAGTGGTGTCATTTACTTTCTCTCAGAAATCCAAAAAGATTTTGTGTGTGTTTTAGCATAAACTTTTGAAAAAGTCAAAAAGATTTTCGACAACTGATGTTGGAAAGCTGATTTTCAAAATTCCGAGTGCTAAACATGATGATATTGTTGTGAGAAGGAGTATGTCTTAACTGTCAAAATATGTTTTTAAATCAACAAGTGGTTCATCATGTGTGTGTGATCTGAGAGAAAGTGATTGTTGGTGTATGTTTTGAGAGGGAGTCGTCTGATTATTTCAAAGAGTTGGTGCATATGTTTATACTTAAATTGTTACAATCTTATTTTTGGGTTAAGAATGTGCAGGTTTAGCCAAGTTTCAATCCTGGAAGTTGAAGACTCTGCAGATAGAGCTTGAACCAGGTTTCGATCTTGGTACACGAAGAGCCAGACAACGATCCTGTATCAGATATTGCTGAAGAACAAAGGAATGCCAGCAAATCGAGAGGGGGAGTCTGAAGATAGAGAGAGAGAAAAGCCCAGAGGCTGATCAAGACTGAAGATGTGAAGACACAGCATTGTCGTGACTCGATAGTCGACTCGTCAACATCTGAGGGGGAGTCTGTTGGTGCACTACATCTGTCGAATTCGTCTTGTATCGAGTCTTACATTGTATTGTATAGATTAGGGCGCGTTTTACGAGAAAATAGGAAGTGTATGTGTATAGGAAGCAGGTTTCGCTCATAGGGACATTTGCTAGGGGTTTCGCTTATGTGGATAGGTTAGGGTTTCGCTTATATGGTCAATAGGGTTTCGCTCATGTGGTCATGTCACTTGGAGCGAAATCTCAGCAACTATATATAGTGGTTCATTTGAGCGAAACCATATCGATTGCCTTGTATTCCATACCGAAGTGCTGCAGGTGTGAAGAACTGCATGTAATCGAGTGTTAATCAATACAATTAGCAGTTTTAGTGAAGAATCAGCTATTTATAACTCCCTTTCTTGTTATTCCGCACCTGAAACGAAGTTGAACACCTCTGAACGACTCATTTGGGTCAGAAATAAAAATGAATAGAGAGACAAGCATTAAACGGAGACAGGGGGGGATTTGACATTTGGGGTAAAAGACCGAAATACCCTTTTAGTTGGCATAATCTGATTGGTTGAGAGTGGTTCTCGCGGTTCTTACAACTGGAGGTGGTTTTCATTTTAGCGCTCCCCTATATATATGTGTCACACCCCCAATATACCACTTGCGAAAACACCGCGGGACGTGTGACGTACAAGGATCTAGCCACCAATCACATTGAACTCATACTATATTTAAAAAAAAAGAACTTCTATTCATTATCAAAAGTGTTACAAATCGTTAAATTTAATTCATCATATACAGCGGAAGTATAAATCATTTGTTAAATGTTCCATAAACCATATGTACGAAAACCATTTGACTCGTCTTGCGATCCCATGTTTCTCGATCCATGACCACTCCAGCATCCCAGACTGCAAGTTCCAATTAAGTATACCTATAGACCTGCAAGAATGCAGAAAAGTGTATCAGACGACGCTAGTGAGTTCACTGATTTGTTAAACCGTTCGTTAACGATTACTGATTCATGTTATGTTATGTTGATAACAACTCGATACCGCAGACGACCCTTTTTGCCCTTCTCCAATGCTCTATCAAACATTGGTCATGATTTAAAGTTATTAGTTCACGCTTATCCTATCAAGGTACGTCGTGAGGGTGCCAAACCTAATAGCGCTATCAACTAATAACCACGTTGCCCTACAAGCAACTAACTCGGTAGTATGATGGGACTTAAGTGATAGAGAGTGAGTGTATTATCCAACATTAATGTTTACTGAAAACCGCTGCATATCCCCTTCAAGGATATGCATATGTGAAATCCGCCTCACATCCCCTACAAGGATGTGGGTATTTGAAAACCGCCTCATATCCCCTACAAGGATATGGGTTTACGAAAATCCGTTTACAAGTTTTGTCAGTTTGATTGTCCCCACAGGACTCATGCTTGTTTTGAGAGAAGTGAAGTCACCTTGGTTTGCTCGGTAAGATTAGTTACTTGTTTAATAGTTGATCAAACACGTCCTAGCATGGTTACCGATAACAATCAGTTTCATGTGCACATAAACCACATATTTCACGTACAGTTAATTCACGTATTCCTTGTTCACATACCGCACAATTTATGCACAAGTAGCACACGTATAATTCAAGACATAATAGTCAACACATCAGTCCAATATCATCAAGTATTCACTTTGCATGCATTCGGTTCAAAAGCAGATTCACCCCATGATTTCATGTTTACAAGATACACAAACTTAACCAGTCAAGTCCTATGGTGTTCATGTACACATAATCAGTTCTTAATCACGTTATTCACATACGTTCATAGCGTGCATATTGCATAACAGGTATCAACCACTTCAAGCACATAACACACATAATAGATGGTTTACTGCTCACCCTCGACAATTCAGGTTTCCCATTCATGGTTAATGTTATACCCTCTTTACAACAAATGCAATTATCAACATACTCATCATAGCCTACTGTTCTTGTGTGGCTTCTCGGCGAAAGTTTCACTCAACAAAACTATACTTCGTCGAGGGTATCTGTGACGAATATCCCCGACGAAAGACCACATAATTCGTCGGCAACCTTGTGACGAAAATCCACGACGAAAGACCATAATTCGTCGACAACCTTATGACGAAAATACACGACGAAAGACCACAGTTCTGATGATTCTTCGTCGACCTGAACCCTAACAGTTACATGATTGAACCAATTATGCATTCCGATTTTTCTACCGGATCAAAACAACTGCTCAAGCATCCTAAGAACCCTAATCAGTTAGCATTTACATCTTCATCATCAAAACATGCAGATCGGATCACACTAAGTCATCAGTTTATCATCGTCATATAGAGTTCTAGGTTAATTATCAGCATTCCTACGATCCTAACAATACTGAAACATAGTTCTTGCGACCCTAAATCATAGTTATTCATATACATACCAACACAATTTATCACGTAGTCACCTAACTAGATTTAATAAACGAATACAAATCAATTTAGTGCTGAAATATACTAACCGAGAGTTCAGATTTGACACTAGAACGGGGGGAATGTGATGCTTCGTAGGGTGGGGCTTCGATGAATGAATGTTGCTGTCGGCCAGGAAAGAAAGAGAGGAGTATTAGGGTTTGTTGTTGTTTCTAAATCACAATCATAACTACACCACCCATACGTATGTGTGACTTCACATGGGTTGGGCTCGAAATAGTTCTTGGGCTCGTAACAATGCAAGGGCCGAAGCAAAAACACAAGAGTTAGGAAGTGCGCGACTGAAGTGAGAATATGCGACCTTCGGTTCCTTTATAAAACTAGTTCACATAATACACAAACAGGTTCTTGAAAGTTCGGGTTGTCACATCATCCCCAACTTGAAAGAAATTTCATCCTGAAATTTGACGAGTAATCCAAGACAACAAGATGTTAACGCAGGATGACTGTGGATTTTTTGTGGGTACCACACCATCCCCAACTTGAAAGAGAATTTCGTCCCGAAATTCGCCAATGACAACAAAAGTTGGTTCAACCACCTGAACAATTAAGGATACTAGAGCTTTGCCTGATCTTTGTGTTCCCACATGAACTCCAGTCCACGTCATGAGTTCCAACAACTTTTGTGATTAGAATTCGACTGTGCCTACGGACCTTATCCTCCTAGTCCATGATCCCAGTTGGTTCCTCAACAATTTGCAACTTATTATCAATCTATGGTTCTTGCAAGAGTGCCACGAGTGTTTTATTAGACAAATACTTCCTTGGATTCGAGGCATAAATGTTATCGCAAACGTTATCCAATTCGCTAGGTAACTCGAGTTTGTGAGCCACGTCACCGATTCCCTCCAGAATTTTGACTGTCCCAACATATCGTAGATGAAGTTTGCCACGCTTCCCAAAAGCATACCGCACCCTCCCAGGGTGAGACTTTCGATTGTGATACGTTCGCCTCCAGCGAACTCCCAGTGTTTCCTAAGCTTATCAGCTTTCCTGACGGTCACGCGTTGCCGTCAAACAATTTCCGATCTAAGCAATCTTCAAGAGTTTCGAGCACAAGTCCTAGATCTGTGATTAGGTTGTTACCCACGTTAACCCAACACGGATGGCATTATTGTCCACGCAATGCCTCAAACAGAGCTGTCTAAATACTAATATGGTGACTGCTGCAGTAGAACTCAACCAAAGGTAAATGTCCTTCTAACTCTTACTAAAGTCAATCACACACATGCTCGCAGCATGTCTTCGAGTGTCAGGATGGTTCGTTTACTCAGAGCGCTTGTCCTTCGGTGATAAGCAATGCTCATGTCTAGACGTGAGTCGAGGGTGTTGTGTTTTGTCTGCCAGAAATCAGGTATAGTTCAAAATTGGAGGTAACAGGAGTTGGCACCTCGTGCCTAAAAGCCGCCTCTCCCAGAGGAATATTCATAAACTGTGACGACTCGTCAATATCCTTGATTGCAATAAAGTGCGCTGGTTACGTAAGACAATCAACGATCACCCAACTGTTATTGTTTTTGTTTCAATGCTTCTGGTTGCTGATACTCCACCTTGACTTTCCCACAAGTTAAACATCATTCACATACATTGCTAGGTGGGCCTTCATGCCCGACCACCAGTACAAGATTTATAGATCCTAATATCTCTTATCGAAACCCAGACGACTAGAATATCGAGGCCGGTGTGCTTTGCTCAACACAAGTGTCACACCCCCAAAATCCACCTGCGGAGTATCACCGCTTGGGAGCGTGACTGACCAGGATCAAGCCACCAATCATATCGAACCTGTAGTTAATGTCAAGTATAATAAATGTAAACCAATTATTCAATACGATTGATGTTCCAACAAAACATAATTTAAGTAGCGGAAGCGTAACAATGATATCCAATGTATGTAAATAGTTCAAGTGTTGTAAGTATAACATAACATCCACGATCCAATCTCCACAACGACCTGCTCCTCCCTGTGCAAGCTCTATATGCACCTAATGTCCTGCAAGGCATGTAACAGAGGATCAACAACTAGTTGAGCGAGTTCACAGTTAACAGTTCAGTAATAGTATAGTGTGAGTAGTAGTATGTTCGTTCGTTATGTCGTGTATCGTATCAGTTTCCATCGCGGCCTCCTAGGCAGGTGTGCGAAGATATTAGGGGGATGTTCATCCCGAGTATTCTAGACTAGGTTTATCCGTATCGCGGCCTACCAGGCAGGTGTGCGAAGGTTAGTAAATTACAGTTCGCGACCTTCCAAAGGCAGGTGTGCGAAGTCAGTCATAATATCGCGGCCGACCCTTGGCAGGTGTGCGAAGATCAGTTCAATAAGTGTTACTAGTCTAGTAGTAGTTCTAACAGTGGAGTATGTACCATAGTTCATCAAATCACATCACCACGTTCCATTATAGACAAGTACCAGTAAATATTCAAATCCCATTCCCACCCTGGGAACCCCATGCCTTGGCTGTGTGAACTCACCTTGGTTTGCTCGGTATGTTATTGCTTCTAGGGTTTATAAATCTCTAAGTCCGTTACACACGACCTAGGATATATTGCACATGAATTCATGATGAGCGTCGATATTCAATTAGGGTTTACAGGTTCTTGATGCTCAACCAGTAAGTTACAGAATCATATCACACAGTAGTAGTTATAATATCATACAGTACTAAGCAGTATTATTCAGTGACATGCAATGTTTTAACATGCAGTAACAATTAACAGGTAGCAGGCAGCATGTTCACCCTCCAGGGTTTAGACTTAGTGTTAACAGGAAGCTTGGATTATGTATCACCTTCAACTCAGATTGTATATCAACATGAAATCACATCATAAGCATAACACTTAATATCACAGTTCATCAGGCAATAACATTATGAATTTGGTTGCTCACTGTCACGGCCATACATACAAGTAAACAAGATCGGAGCAATAACAAGTCAATGAGTTCGGACATATAACAATTTAAAGTCGGACCAAACAAGTCCCTTAACAAACTCGGAATCTAAGCGTTCAATAGCTCGGACCCCTCATCTACTGCCAAAACTCGGACCTAGGGATCTTATGAGGAACCTCGGACCACACATGAGCATCAAACTCGGACAACCCATCCTCTCTTTGACAAACTCGGGCAGTGGGGGTGGGTGTCAAGAAACTCGGATAGGGGATGGGGGCTTCACAAACTCGGACATATGGCCACCCCATAAACTCGGACCATCATGCTTTAATTAAACTCAGACAAGGTGATCATCACACTAAACTCGGACTAGGTGTGATATTAAACTCGGACATGGTGTGATCATTAAACTCGGATATGGTGTGATCATAAAACTAAACTCGGTCTAGGTGATCTAACATTAAACTCGGACCACAAATGAGTTTAAAGTCGGACCCCATGTCCAACATAAACTCGGACCACATATGAGGAAACTCGGCCATGCTAGTGTGATCAAGAAACTCGGGCATCTTAACCCTTTGAACAAGGTCAGACATGTTCCACTCAATAAACTCGGACTGGATGGCATTATATTAAACTCAGGCAACATATTAACATAAACTCAGATCATGCATGCTTGATTACAAAACTCAGACAATAATCACTAACAAATTCGGGTAACATTTCATGGATTAAACTCAGACTACAAGTAATGAAGATTGTAACAGTTACGTTCCATTTTCATACGATTCTGGACAACCCTAACTTCATACACAATGACGGCAGAACATAACAATTCACCAAATGCTAATCAACAACAACAATTATCACAATGATAACCTATCCAGCAAGTATCTAATCATGTCATAATCTCAACTATTCAAGATCAAATCACAGACTATCCCATGAGAAACTAGGGTTTTCCATGAACACATAATCAAGAAAACAATAATCCTTTGATAGCATCAAGAAATCAATAAACAATAATCATTTACCTTGTGTTGATCCTAGAGAGGAATCAAACTTGTGATGTCTTGCCAATGATTTGGTGATGATGATTGTTAGAGAAAGTGAATGTACGTGCCTTGGTTTTTGTGAATGTGATTAGTGAAATGAGATTAGGGTTAAGTATGACTAGAATTTCACTAATTGTCCTCTACATCCTCAAGTATTATATTTTACAATAGTACACCATCTCATAACAATTTCATAATTTTACCACCAAGTTCATATATTTACCAATTTCACAATTAACAACCAACTATGCACAATCAAACAATCACAACATATATAATTCCATGGCAATCAGTTGTGCAAATACATGAACGTGCAATAAATGCGAAATAGAATCTTGGAAATTTGAGTTGTCACATTATCCCCAACTTAAAAAGAAATTTCGTCCCGAAATTTGGTACGCACTCACTGAGGAAGCTAGGTAAGTTATATCGTTCACTGGTTTTTCCTGGGGTGTCACATCATCCCCCCGTTGATTTGGAATTTCGTCCCGAAATTCAGTAGTAGTAGCTTCAGCCTCAGTAGTGGTTGCATTGGTTTCGAATAATTAGGGGTACTTTTCTGTCATCTGGTCTTCGCGTTCCCAGGTGTACTCTGGGCCACGTTTGGAGTTCCAACGAACTCGAACAAGAGGGATTCTCTTGTGTTTGAGGACCGTCACATCCCGGTCCGTAATTTCAACTGGCTCCTCGACGAACTGCAACCGCTCGTCGATAGTGAGTTCCTTAAAAGGAACTATGAGGGTCTCATCTGACAGACACTTCTTCAGATTCGACACGGGAAATACATTGTGAACTGCACCGAGTTCAGCTGGTAGGTTCAGTCTGTAGGCTACTGGGCCTATTCTTCCAGTGATTTCGAACGGTTCAACATACCGTGGATTAAGTTTGCCTTGTTTACCAAATCGAACCACACCCTTCCAGGGTGAAACTTCGAGTAAAACCCGGTCCCCGACCTGACATTCCAATGGCTTCCTACGCTTATCCGCGTAGCTTTTCTGGCGATCACGAGCTGCCGCCATGCGTTGTCGTATCTGTGCAATTCGTTCAGTAGCGACAACTACCATTTCTGGGCCTGTAATCTAACTATCCCCCACCTCTGCCCAACCGAGAGGTGACCGGCATTTACGTCCGTACAATGTCTCGAATGGAGCGGCTTGAATGCTGGTGTGATAGCTGTTATTGTATGAGAACTCCACCAAGGGAGATGCTTTTCCCAGCCGTTGCCGAAATCAATAACACATGCCCGAAGCATGTCTTCAAGAGTCTGGATTGTTCGCTCAGACTGCCCATCCGTCTGAGGATGATACGCCGTGCTCATGTCTAATCGTGAGCCGAAAGATTTGTGCATCGCTGGCCAGGGTTCTGACGTGAATCGTGCATCCCGATCCGAAATAATGGAGGTGGGCACTCCGTGCCTCGAAACAACTTCTTTAAGATAGATGTATGCGAAAGTGGAGAAGTTATCCATTTCCTTAATAGCCAGGAAGTGTGCAGACTTGGTGAGTCGGTCCACGATCACCCATATAGTATTATTCCCACGCTGAGATCTAGGTAAACCCGTAACGAAGTCCATGGAAATTTCTTCCCATTTCCACCGTGGTATCCTGGGTTGTTGAAGTAGGCCTGAGGGTTTCTGGTACTCTGTCTTGACTCTCGCACAAGTCAAACATTTGCCGACGTAAGCTGCAATGCGGGCCTTCATGCTAGGCCACCAGTATGTAGTTCTAATGTCGTGGTACATTTTACCCGACCCTGGATGTACCGAGTAGCGAGACTTGGGTGCTTCGTCCAGCACGAGCTCTCGTAAACCGCCATATAGTGGGACCCTAATACGTCCTGTCACATAGTAGGCGCCGTCTTCCTTTTGTTCCATTTGTTGCCTTGAACCGCGTAAGGCTTCAGCCATGACGTTCTCGGATTTCAATGCATCTATCTGAGCATCTCGTATCTGTGTAGGAAGACTGGACTGAATAGTAAGCTGTAGCGCTCGCATGCGCTT
Source organism: Helianthus annuus (assembly GCF_002127325.2). Lineage (NCBI taxonomy): Eukaryota > Viridiplantae > Streptophyta > Magnoliopsida > Asterales > Asteraceae > Helianthus > Helianthus annuus. The sequence continues at coordinate 140,321,127 of NC_035436.2, forward strand.
AGGTAGGGTGTCCCTTCGACTGAGGGCGTCGGCCACAACATTGACCTTGCCTGGATGATACTTGATGGCGCATTCGTAGTCATTCAGTAGTTCAACCCATCTTCGTTGACACATGTTCAAAACCTTTTGCTTAAGAATATGCTCGAGGCTCCTGTGATCGGTGTAAATGGTGCACCTGGTACCGTACAGGTAGTGTCGCCATATCTTAAGCGCGAAAACAACGGCTCCCAGCTCTAAATCGTGCGTCGTGTAGTTCCGTTCATGAACCTTAAGTTGTCGCGAAGCGTAGGCAATAACTTTATCCCGTTGCATCAATACGCAACCAAGCCCCTGAATCGATGCGTCGCAATAGACCACAAAATCGTCTGTGCCCTCTGGCAATGAGAGAATAGGTGCACTGCAAAGCCTATCCTTTAAGTACTGAAAAGCGGTTTCCTGGGAATCTCCCCAACGGTAGGTGACACCTTCCTGTGTCAGCATAGTAAGCGACTGCGCGATCTTCGAAAAGTCTTTAATAAACCGTCTGCAATACCCCGCCAAACCCAAGAATTGACGTATTTCCGTCGGTGTACGCGGTGCAGGCCAGTTCCTGATCGAATCTACCTTGGATGGATCGACATGAATCCCATCCCTGTTCACCACATGGCCTAAGATGTGGACTTCACGAAGCCAGAAGTTGCATTTAGAAAACTTTGCGTACAGTTGTTCCTTTCGAAGAAGTTCCAAGATAAGACGTAAGTGCTGCTCGTGCTCCTCCTGACTCTTGGAGTAGATCAGAATGCCGTCGATGAAGACAATGACGAACTTGTCAAGATAAGGTTTGCACACCCTGTTCATAGGGTCCATAAATACGGCAGGTGCGCTCAATAATATCAAACCATCCATCATATCAAACATAAAGTATAGTAGTTAAAATAATTCATAAAACCCAATACAATTGATGTTCAAACCAAACTTTGTTCGAGTAGCGGAAACATAATAATGAAAAAAACCCAAAAAGAAGTTATAAATTCAAATATCGTTCATTGCGTCTCCTCGTCCTAACACGAAAGCTTGACCTCTTGCCTCGTTGCCATTGTTGTTGTTGTTTCCCCTGTTGTTGTTGTTGTTCCCGTTGCCCTGGTTATTGTTGTGGTTCTGATTCTGGTTCAACTGAGGACAATCGCGTTTGTAATGACCTTCTGCCCCACACTGGAAACATCCCCGGTTTCCACGCTGTGGTTGCTGCTGCTGGCTCTGTGGAGCTGGCGGTGGGAGTTGCTGGTTCTGATTTGCTGGTCGAGAGCTTCTACAATCCTTAGCCTCATGACCCATCTTGAGGCATCTTTGACATTGTTCCCTGCGACATCTTCCGCTGTGGTGTCTGTTGCACTTATTACACAGTGGGTGAATTCCCCGATATCCACCCTGCCCCTGACTGCCAGATGATTGCTGACTCGAGTTCTGATAGTCATTTGTCATGCGCTGCTGAGACTGAACAGAAACCGATCCCTTGCTGGAATCCCCCTCCCATTTCCTCTTGTTGTCACTGGGAGTAGCAGAAGTGGTGATAGCAGTAGCAGTAGCCTTGACACGCTTTGGCAGTCTGTTCTGATCCACTGCCTGATCTGTAATACGGTGAGCGAGGCGCTGAATAGCCTGAATGTTGTCAAGATTGGCCGATGTCACATGGCTCTGGATCTCTGGCGCCAAACCCTTGAGATACATCTCAATACGCTTGTATGGTGGGTCTACCATAGTTGGACACAGCACGGCCAGCTCATTCGACCGTTTAGTATACGCTTCGATCTCTGACCCAACCATTTTCAAATTATACAGCTCATCTTCCAACTTGTGAATATCTTCACGCGTGCAATATTCCCTTTTGATAAGTTCCTTGAAATCGTTCCAGGGTGTGGCGTTAGCAGCTGCCAACCCTAAGATCTGTACTTGCGCGTTCCACCAAGTCAACGCGATTCCTTCCAAAGTGCCAGTGGCGTACTTGACCTTGCGAGCCTCAGGGCACTCGCACATTTCGAATACTGACTCTAGCTTTTCAAACCAATGGAGGAGTCCCACTGCCCCCTCGGTGCCACTGAAAGAATTTGGACGACAGTCCATGAAGTTCTTGAAAGTGCAGACAGGCTGCTGCGCGTGTTGACCTGCTTGAGCTGCTGCAACTGCCGCAGCAACTTGAGCCTGAACGAAAGCCTCTAGCTGAGCTTGTGTCATGCTAATTCTTCCAGACATGGTCTTCATAGTAAAAGTAATGTAAGTGAGAGTGGTCCGCGAGTAGAGCGATGACAGAAAAGTGTAAGCACGTAGGTGTTCTCAAGCAATAACAAGTAGTGAGCAAAGTAATGTAAGCATACTACGAGCAAAGTTCTATGCAGTTCTAGCAAGCAGGTAATAAACATAAACCTTATTACCTAGGATGTCGAGTCTTGCACGTGGAGCGAAGCGTCGTTGTGGATCGTTGAGAGCACTGTTCAGGTTATAGTCTGGTTTTAATAAAAACGTTTTTCCCCATATTAAAACCAAGTTCTCAATAACCAATGGCTCTGATACCAATCTGTCACACCCCCAAAATCCACCTGCGGAGTATCACCGCTTGGGAGCGTGACTGACCAGGATCAAGCCACCAATCATATCGAACCTGTAGTTAATGTCAAGTATAATAAATGTAAACCAATTATTCAATACGATTGATGTTCCAACAAAACATAATTTAAGTAGCGGAAGCGTAACAATGATATCCAATGTATGTAAATAGTTCAAGTGTTGTAAGTATAACATAACATCCACGATCCAATCTCCACAACGACCTGCTCCTCCCTGTGCAAGCTCTATATGCACCTAATGTCCTGCAAGGCATGTAACAGAGGATCAACGACTAGTTGAGCGAGTTCACAGTTAACAGTTCAGTAATAGTATAGTGTGAGTAGTAGTATGTTCGTTCGTTATGTCGTGTATCGTATCAGTTTCCATCGCGGCCTCCCAGGCAGGTGTGCGAAGATATTAGGGGGATGTTCATCCCGAGTATTCTAGACTAGGTTTATCCGTATCGCGGCCTACCAGGCAGGTGTGCGAAGGTTAGTAAATTACAGTTCGCGGCCTTCCAAAGGCAGGTGTGCGAAGTCAGTCATAATATCGCGGCCAACCCTTGGCAGGTGTGCGAAGATCAGTTCAATAAGTGTTACTAGTCTAGTAGTAGTTCTAACAGTGGAGTATGTACCATAGTTCATCAAATCACATCACCACGTTCCATTATAGACAAGTACCAGTAAATATTCAGATCCCATTCCCACCCTGGGAACCCCATGCCTTGGCTGTGTGAACTCACCTTGGTTTGCTCGGTATGTTATTGCTTCTAGGGTTTATAAATCTCTAAGTCCGTTACACACGACCTAGGATATATTGCACATGAATTCATGATGAGCGTCGATATTCAATTAGGGTTTACAGGTTCTTGATGCTCAACCAGTAAGTTACAGAATCATATCACACAGTAGTAGTTATAATATCATACATTACTAAGCAGTATTATTCAGTGACATGCAATGTTTTAACATGCAGTAACAATTAACAGGTAGCAGGCAGCATGTTCACCCTCCAGGGTTTAGACTTAGTGTTAACAGGAAGCTTGGATTATGTATCACCTTCAACTCAGATTGTATATCAACATGAAATCACATCATAAGCATAACACTTAATATCACAGTTCATCAGGCAATAACATTATGAATTTGGTTGCTCACTGTCACGGCCATACATACAAGTAAACAAGATCGGAGCAATAACAAGTCAATGAGTTCGGACATATAACAATTTAAAGTCGGACCAAACAAGTCCCTTAACAAACTCGGAATCTAAGCGTTCAATAGCTCGGACCCCTCATCTACTGCCAAAACTCGGACCTAGGGATCTTATGAGGAACCTCGGACCACACATGAGCATCAAACTCGGACAACCCATCCTCTCTTTGACAAACTCGGGCAGTGGGGGTGGGTGTCAAGAAACTCGGATAGGGGATGGGGGCTTCACAAACTCGGACATATGGCCACCCCATAAACTCGGACCATCATGCTTTAATTAAACTCAGACAAGGTGATCATCACACTAAACTCGGACTAGGTGTGATATTAAACTCGGACATGGTGTGATCATTAAACTCGGATATGGTGTGATCATAAAACTAAACTCGGTCTAGGTGATCTAACATTAAACTCGGACCACAAATGAGTTTAAAGTCGGACCCCATGTCCAACATAAACTCGGACCACATATGAGGAAACTCGGCCATGCTAGTGTGATCAAGAAACTCGGGCATCTTAACCCTTTGAACAAGGTCAGACATGTTCCACTCAATAAACTCGGACTGGATGGCATTATATTAAACTCAGGCAACATATTAACATAAACTCAGATCATGCATGCTTGATTACAAAACTCAGACAATAATCACTAACAAATTCGGGTAACATTTCATGGATTAAACTCAGACTACAAGTAATGAAGATTGTAACAGTTACGTTCCATTTTCATACGATTCTGGACAACCCTAACTTCATACACAATGACGGCAGAACATAACAATTCACCAAATGCTAATCAACAACAACAATTATCACAATGATAACCTATCCAGCAAGTATCTAATCATGTCATAATCTCAACTATTCAAGATCAAATCACAGACTATCACATGAGAAACTAGGGTTTTCCATGAACACATAATCAAGAAAACAATAATCCTTTGATAGCATCAAGAAATCAATAAACAATAATCATTTACCTTGTGTTGATCCTAGAGAGGAATCAAACTTGTGATGTCTTGCCAATGATTTGGTGATGATGATTGTTAGAGAAAGTGAATGTACGTGCCTTGGTTTTTGTGAATGTGATTAGTGAAATGAGATTAATGTTAAGTATGACTAGAATTTCACTAATTGTCCTCTACATCCTCAAGTATTATATTTTACAATAGTACACCATCTCATAACAATTTCATAATTTTACCACCAAGTTCATATATTTACCAATTTCACAATTAACAACCAACTATGCACAATCAAACAATCATATATAATTCCATGGCAATCAGTTGTGCAAATACATGAACGTGCAATAAATGCGAAATAGAATCTTGGAAATTTGAGTTGTCACATTATCCCCAACTTAAAAAGAAATTTCGTCCCGAAATTTGGTACGCACTCACTGAGGAAGCTAGGTAAGTTATATCGTTCACTGGTTTTTCCTGGGGTGTCACAACAAGTTCCTTGAAGTTGCCGTATAATGAGATCCACATTCGTTCCATGAGGTAGCGAATATCATCCGACCTGCCAAAGGTTGCTTCTCCATGCCCCGCATGGGTTTAACTTGAAAATCCTCTTCCTTCAGTTCTCCAGTTTGAACAGAGCGAGCCTGATCAGGTAGGTTAGAGTCGATAGTGAGCTGCAAAGCTCGTGCATATTCAAGTTTCACAGTCGTAATCATCCAAAAGTTCCATCCAGCGATGCCATTAAATTTAGCTCCTTCGAAACCAGGGTACATGGGAGGCCCTTGTGATCGGTCTAAGTAGTGCATTAGGTACCGTCCAAGTAATGCCTCCAACTTAAATCCAAAGACCACGGTTTCCACCGCAGATTGTGTGTCGTGCAGTTCCTCTTCGTAACTTCATTACGTAAGTCATCACTCTCTCGTGTTGAATCGGTGTGTAACTGGGACTCTGATTTGGAGCATCATGGTATACACTAGATCACCTGTACCCTTAGGTAAAGACGATGCTCAGTGCATTGCAGAGTTGGGATTCGAAAGCTGAAAAGACGTCCTCCTGTTTTGTCTCCCACCAACACAGCACCCTATTGTTCTAAAGAGATTTAAGCTACGCGATCTTCGAAAATCCTGTGATGAATCTATGATACTATCTAGTGAGGCCAAGAATTTGCTGCATCCTCGAAGGGATCTTTGGTGTCGATCAGTTTCTAACAAAATGGATCTTAGCGAGATCCACGTGTATTCCCACTTCGTTGTTTATATGACCAAAAATGTACCTCTCGAATGCAGAAGTTACCTTTTAACAAGACTTCGCGCAGAGTGGCTCCTCCCTCAGGAGCCCTAAAATGGGATACATATGCCGCCCATGTTGTTCCTTTCTCCTGGTAATGATTCAAAACGTCATCAACAAACACGGTCGATTCTTGTGGTCCATAAAGCTGCTAGTGTTGATCAACTCAATGATCATGGTGTACAAAGTCGAAATGGCTGTATTGCATTCGATGTGCCGTTCTAAGAGCATTCTCCCCTTGGACTTCCTTCTGATGATAGTTCGTTCGTTAGTAGATCCTCGAATGGAAGCTTGTCCCTCGCAACTGGTCGACAGGTTGTCAGTACATGGTCGAGGCAAGCGGTTCTTAACTATCACCTTGTTAAGTTCTCGATAATCAGTACATATACGAAAAGGTTATCTTCACGGATATAACTAGGGCTCCCTAAATCGAAAAACTAGGTCCGATAAAACTCCTGTCCAATAGTTCCTGAAGTTGATTAGGCAGTTCCTGCAACCTTCCTGATGTGAGACTATAAGGAGTACTAGTAATAAGGGTTGCTTCTGACATGATACCGATCTGATATTCCACCTAACGATGTGAAGGTAAACCTGATAGTTCTTCTGGTAGCACACCGAGAGGAATCACGAACAATTGGTGGATCCTTGATCCCCTTCTCCTTAGCCTTAACATCAGTAACGGTTGCTAACGTAACGGGGTAATCCCTCTGTAGACACTTCTGGGCCTTCATAGATGAAATGGCGCTAACCCTTGCGCCACTCTGACGCTTTTAGGACAGTTAACGATTTTCCACTAGGAAGAAGGACACGCAAAATTTTCTTCTCACAGGGTATATCTGCGCGATATCTGGATAACCAATCCACACTAACTACTGCATCGTATCTACCAAGGATAGCAGAAGGAAGGTCGATGTTGTACACTTGTCCCACAAGGTCGAGTTTGCATCCCAACAAGCATATGAGGTTTCAATTGTCTTGCCATCAGCCGATCCCACAACAGGTTCAGATTCAAGAAGCATCAGGGTTAAACAGAACAGAGACGAAGCGATTAGCTACTCATACTAGCTACCATGTTGCTAAAATCCTGGCGTCGCCCGCTCCAATCATAAATGCCCTTCCATGAGTATCATTTCCAGTGTTGTTGTTATCGTTACGAGGATTTCCAGTACTGACATCGTTTCCTTGGTTGTTTTCGTCTTGATTTAACCATGGCCAATTCATGTTGTTGGCACCTCCATTTCCATACTGTTGGTTACAATTACGAGTATCTTGATGTTGCCGTGACTGTTACCTCTAATGTCATTGCCTGAAACGAGGTCCTACGATCTTTCACCGACAAAGTCCATCTTTTCACATTCCGTGTCACGTCCTAAGGCGTTACTCATTGTGCTGGCAGTCACACATTCCATACTACAGTCAATTGTCATCGCTTATGTCCCGATTGATGCGTAAGAGTTGGCTCCCATGAGCCGCTGACTAGGGTTAAGAATTCGATTAAAGCCAATTTGCTGCTGTTCCTTGCCGGTAACCAAGGCCGTTCTAATACTGAGGTCGGCAAGGTACTACGCTCACCTTCTTGTCCATCTATCTTTCATGTCGATTAAGTAATACACGGTATGCTGCTAGAGTGTTGCAGAAGTGATCGCACTTACGGAATCTAAGGTGTCAATACATTGAGTTCCAACCAATGAAGAGGAGTGAGAAAGGCTTAGACCAATCATTTGACGCTGCGACATCCAACACAAAGACGTTCATACTAGCACCTAACATCCTACACAGTTTGCTAGACGTCCAGATGTGTTCAGGTAATACTCGATAGCTTCGAGATTCGCAAGGATTCAGTGAGAAGTGAAAAGATCATGTTCGAGTAGGAGACAATCACTGTTATGACTCCTATGGACTGTTGTGCTTCACATCGATCAAATAACGGAACGGAACCCCCTTTTCACTTGTTAAGCCTCACTGGGACTCGGATGCACCCCACACTATTATTATGTGTGCACCCACAATAATATTGTGATTTACATGCTCATCTCAGCTCCTCCTAACTCATGTCAAATGGTTCCTCAAACTCGAGTAGCAAACAAGGAACATCACAAAATGTGGGTCATGAATGTATAAGGAGACACCACACTATCAATCACATAACAAATGCAAGTAATACATGAATTCATACTGTTGTGCTAAACGTGCAATCCCATGTAATTTCATATGTAAGTGTTCACTAGTTATGCAGTGTAATGAGTAAACGGGAAACAAACCTTGCAATCTGGAGCTGAGTGTCATGGTCGTATTCACGTATTCAGAACGATTCGGTTATAGTCTGGTTTTATAAAAACGTTTTTAAAACCAAGTTCACTATAACCAGTGGCTCTGATACCAAACTGTCACACCCCCAAAATACCACTTGCGGAAACACCGTGGGACGTGTGACGTACCAGGATCTAGCCACCAATCACATTAAACTCATACTATATTTAAAAAAAAAAGAACTTCCATTCATTATCAAAAGTGTTACAAATCGTTAAATGTAATTCATCGTATACAGCGGAAGCATAAATCATTTGTTAAATGTTCCATAAACCATATGTACGAAAACCATTAGACTCGGCTTGTGATTTCATGTTTCTCGACCCATAACCACTCCAGCATCCCAGACTGCAAGTTCCAATTAAGTATACCTATAGACCTACAAGCATGCAGAAAAGTGTATCAGACGACGCTGGTGAGTTTACTGATTTGTTAAACCGTTCGTTGCCGATTACTGATTCATGTTATGTTATGTTATGTTGATAATAACTCGATACCGCAGACGACCCTTTTTGCCATTCTCCAATGCTCTATCAAACATTGGTCATGATTTAAAGTTATTAGTTCACGCCCGTCCTATCCAGGTACGTCGTGAGGGTGCCAAACCTAATAGCGCTATCAACTAATAACCCCGTTGCCCTACAAGTAACTAACCCGGTAGTATGATGGGACTTAGGTGATAGAGAGTGAGTGTATTATCCAACATTAATGTTTACTGAAAACCGCTGCATATCCCCTACAAGGATATGCGTATGTGAAATCCGCCTCACATCCCCTACAAGGATGTGGGTATTTGAAAACCGCCTCATATCCCTACAAGGATATGGGTTTACGAAAATCTGTTTACAAGTTTTGTCAGTTTGATTGTCCCCACCGGGCGCATGCTTGTTTTGAGAGAAGTGAACTCACCTTGGTTTGCTCGGTAAGATTAGTTACTTGTTTAACAGTTGATCAAACACGTCCTAGCATGGTTACCGAGAACAATCAGTCTCATGTGCACATAAACCACATATTTCACGTGCAGTTAATTCACGTATTCCTTGTTCACATACCGCACAATTTATGCACAAGTAGCACACGTATAATTCAAGCCATAATAGTCAACACATCAGTCCAATATCATCAAGTATTCACTTAGCATGCATTCGGTTCAAAAGCAGATTCACCCCCTGATCTCATGTTTACAAGATACACACACTTAACCAGTCAAGTCCTATGGTGTTCATGTACACGTAATCAGTTCTTAATCATGTTATTCACATACGTTCATAGTGTGCATATTGCATAACAGGTATCAACCACTTCAAGCACATAACACACATAATAGATGGTTTACTGCTCACCCTCGACAATTCAGGTTTCCCATTCATGGTTAATGTTATACCCTCTTTACAACACATGCAATTATCAACATACTCATCATAGCCTACTGTTCTTGTGTGGCTTCTGGGCGAAAGTTTCACTCGACGAAACTATACTTCGTCGAGGGTATCTTTGACGAATTGTCACACCCCGACCACGTAAAACAACAAATCGTGGCGGATACGTCGAGGAGTGTCGTAACAGAATCATTGTTTCACAACCATGGATTAAATAATTTCGTTTTATTGAATTACTGAACTCATTGTTTTATTACAAATCAGATAAATACAAATATTATCTTTCAAGTTTTAAAGTCGTTAAGGCACGAGTCCATCCTATGTATAGCATGCATCAATAATCATCACATAACAGCACCTCAAACATGTGTAAAAATAGGTACGTCAGCATAAAAATGCCTGTGAGATACATAGGTTTTATTATAATAGGATTCATGACTTATAAGTTTTTTTAAAAAAACTATTTAATCAAAAATAGTCATGAACCTTAAAAATATTTTCTTTTCTTAATCATACTAAAATTTATAAGAAATCAGATGATATAATAGAATAATACATAGGTAAATAAATAACTAAGTAAAATGAGTTTATATAAAATATGTTGTTTGTAAAACAACATTTTGATAAAAAGGTTTGTAATACATACATATATATATATAAATATACTTTGGTTTTAAGAAAGTCGAATAAATAATATATTAAAATATATTTCAGTTCCAAAATCGTTAAACAAATACTATATTAAATATATTTTAGTCGTCAAAATAATAAATTTTCAATAGTATATCAAAAGTACACTTTGATTTTATTAATAACATATTAAACTATGCTTTGGTCTTATAAATAACATATTAACTATGTTTTGGTTTTATAAATAACATATTAAACTATGTTTTGGTTTCATAAATAACATATTAAACTACGTTTTGGTTTTATAAATAACATATCAAACTATGTTTTAATAATTAACAAAATATATGTTGGTTTTGTACAATATCACACATGAGAGCATATCAAACTATACTTTTTGGAGTATAACTAAATATACAATAAAAGTGTGATTTAAGAATTCATTCAGACCTTAGTGCATCAAACTACACCAATTGAGACTATAGAAATACCACGAAGGCAATCTCTATTTGGATAAAAATATCGGTTTCTGACATTCCATGACAACAGGAATGAGGTGTCTAATCCTATAGTGCTATATCATACTACCAACCGGTCTGGTGAACATAAAATAAGTACTATCCAACAATTAATTTTATAATCTTTGAAAAATTAGAGTTTAAACCAAAAATAATCATTCATTTTATCAAAAGATAAGTACTAATATGTATAATCAATTATACTTTTGAAATCATGAACATAACAATTAGGTACACATGTTTCACCCCAAAACATTGAAAACAGTAAAAGAGGGGACTATGTACTCACTTGAGAGTGCTTAGAAGTCTTGAACAACTACCAAGCAAGCTAGAGGGATCTCGGAAAATCAAACGGCACCCAATATAGGTAACTACATAAATAAACCGGACCTAAATCGGAAGATTGGATAGGATGAGGTCTCGTAAACCAAATGAGCGTGGGAACTCATATGATATGGTTTAACAAAGCCTACATACTAAAACAAAACAAAACCTAACCTAAGTGCTTACCACCCATTACGACCCGTTTAGGTAGCTTACGCTACTTTAATTATGTTACAAATCAGTTAAGTGACAAAAGTTTGGGTTACATATGCTTAAATATCAATTCTGCATAAAAGGGCATTTTGGTCATTTTCCTAAGGCATATAAACTACCTATCATACAACTACTTAAACAAAGTGACCATAAGGTATAACCTCGGAAGGTTATTCCCTATATAGCTATGGTCACTAAACATGTTTGGTTGGATCCTAATGATCGACCAAACGGGTCTAGTTCGAAAGTCTAAGCGGTTGTTTAGACCGCTTGACTTACGACTCTACATAAGCACTAAACCTAAAGTGATGAGCTAAACATGTTAAAAAATGTTTAACGAGGTTAGAAAACAGGTTTGATATCAAAACAAACGGTTTTCATATCCAAGAATAGTTTGGTCACAAAATACGCAAGAATACGCATTTTGACCGAAACTATGACTCGTCACTACGCCTAAATAACGTGGTAATCAGTAGGTATAGTCACAATAGACTATAACCATCGTGATTACGCTCACGTTACGAAGTTCAAACGAACTTCGTGTTGACCATAAACTGGTCAATCCAGAAAGTCAAACAATGTTTGACTTTTACGCTTAAAAACGCATAAAAGAACGAAAGAAGCTTACAAAGGGTCCAAGCTAGGAAGATATAATCTATAAATTCTCAGGTATGAAGCATTTGAGCTTCAACTTAGAGAAAATTAGATCATGTGTGAGGAAAGAATGAAAATGAGGTGGGTATATATAGGATTCAGTCCACCGTTAAGATCGTTTATCGAGAACCGTTCTTTAATCATGGCCTTACACTTGGGCCCAAGGTTTTAGAAAACCATGGGAACATATAAAACCATCAAATACCAGCCCATAGGGTACAAAACCATGGGTTAAAACCATCAAAATCTTAAAAATGGACCAAGTTCAATGTATCTGCCAGAAATTTCAAAAATGGTCCCTGTAGTTGTAAAACTTGATTTTTTTGCACTTTTAAGCCCCGTTAACCCCATTTCAAGGCTCTAAAATAAAGTTAAAGTATAGGGAACTTAAAATATGCTTAAAAACATCTCGGATGTCGGTTCGTTTGGTCGGTTAATTACGACGGAAATCATAATGAACGCAAAAATGATCCAAATTACGCGATGAATGGAATTTTATCATGCCAATCACTAAAATAAAATATTTTAATGATTATATAAATTTTTGGATGTCCGGATATATTCAGAATGTAAGATATGCGTGAAAATGCAAACTTATGCCCTTTTGACCCTTTTAGTCTCTTTTGATCAAATAAGTTTATTTTAGCATACCGAACCCCTCAAAGCCTATTTCTATGCTATGTAAAGGATATTTAGGGTATGCTTAACTTATGATCAATTTCCAGAATGTTCGTTACAGTACGAATCGGCATACTTTCGCAGTTTGTCGAAATTAGTCCTTGTAAGCGAATAAACTTGGATTCGACACACTAAACCATCCAAAACTTATTTCTAAGTTATGTAAAGGTTATTTAAGTTATGTTAAGCCTATGTCACTGTTCCGGAGTGTTTGTTGCATTAAATTGATTACGTTTACGCATCAGTTTGCGTATAACCTTCCAGAAAGCGATTTAGAGCTCGAAATCGATTAAAAATTGATATGTGCAAATGATACACATATTTATACAAATCCCAAATATGAAATTACAATATTTCATTGGTTTGGTATTTGTTTGATGGTTGTCACTTCTCCCCTACTTTAGGAAATTTCGTCCCGAAATTTAATTTTAGGGGAAACTTGTGAAGACAACTATGATGGTTTCGCTTTCGAATGAATCCCTCGAACCCTAAGTAAAACTCTGGGCCAAGTTTAGATTCTTAGAGAAATTGTCAACCGTCAAAGTGAAGTCCTTGTAGTAACAAAACATGGAGTTTCGAACTATGGACAGAAGAACGTTTCTCATGAAGACTTATCATAGGAAACTTGTGTGTGCTCGAAATCAGAGTCGGAGAGTGAAAGATAAAATGACATTGGTCAAGGTCCAAGACTTCTAGTAACTTAAATAACGCTACGTTAACAATGTAATAAGGAACACTTATATATAGGAAGTACCAGCGGCGTATCCACCATGCTCCTTTCTACATTGTTCCCGTTTCATTATTCTCATCACTATAGGTCTTAACACATGGCAAAATTTGCTGTGGTTTCTGTGCACTGAATTCCATAATTATGTATGCATCCATAATTACGTAATTCCTTGCACAATCCGCACAGTTCATTTCATAATGCGCAGGGGAAAAATCAATCGAATAAACATGAAGTGACTTGACTAGACCACCAAAAGATCTTTTTAACTAGATCAACGAACGATCTTTTTAACTAGATCAACACATGATCTTCTTAACTAGACCGTCGTATGATCTCCTTAAATAGACCACTTAAGGGATCTTTTCAATTATATCATCACATGATATTCCTAACCAGATTTTTGAATCAATTTGGTTAACTAGACCACTCAAGGGGTCCAATTATAGAGTAGTACTTCATAACCCAAGGGACTTAACTACAACGTAGAAGTCCATTAAGGATTTAAGATTATGAATCCCTCATATGAGATATGGAAGATTCTATGAGGATTTGGATAACGAAAATTCAGATTACACAAAAACACAAGACATAAAAGGAATCACATAAACACATAATCACATAATTTATTTAATTTGATCTTTAATTTGTTATCTTTGGACACAGGTATTTAAAGCACATCAGGAATCTATTCCGTGGATTTCATTTGGCACTTTAAACACAAGAATCTAACTATGAAGGTAGGAAGATCTTAATAGGAATTCGGCTTTGTCCTTATTGAATCGTAATATACGTATTAAGGCATACGAATAATTCAATTAAGGGCTCCGATTTGAGCGATATTTATCCACAAGGATCTAATTATCAGGATAGAAAGATCCTATTTTGGATTTTGGAATTTGGGTAACGAGAGGTGTTTCGAAACCTTGCACTAAACATGCTTAAGTCGATACACAAGGTAGAAAGTTCATGAGGTTGAGGTACTAGATATGCCAAGGCGACATATGAAGCAGAATTTGGAGTTTGAGCAGTGGCAGGATTTGCAACAGCTTTGTTTTAGATAGCAAAGCGACACATGTTAACCAAATGTCTCTATCGTCCACCATGGGTACATTTGAAACAGGGTATTTGATTCGGATGATGACGGTGGCATCGATTGCACCAAAGAGCAATTCCCTTGTACAGCTTCATCCCTGAGGCGAGTCATGGCGATAGCTAAATCAACGGTCTTCTGGAGTACGACGCCTATTTGTTGAGTGATTATAGCACCTAGTTCGGATACTTGAGTGTTGCGACGAAGAGGCATCATGAAGATGATGAAAGATATGGGAGAAAATGTCACACCCCGGCCGCGTATAACATGCAACCGCGGCGGAAACGCCGGGGAGTGTCGTGGACAGAATTAAATTGTTTCATAACGATGGCATACAAGTTGTATTTTATTTATAAACAAAGGTGTTACATTGTCTTGGAAATAGAGTACGGAAATCAAAACATAATTAAGCTAGTTCAAACTTCATTTTTAGGCTCTAAGGCACAGGTCCGCCCTAGAATCATGATCATCGTCCTATGGAATAGCTCCTGAAAACACATGTGAACGTAGGTACGTCAGCATAAAAATGCCTGTGAGATACATAGGTTTTGTGAAAATGGGATTCATGACTTGAGTTTTAAAGAATGTTTAATAACAGTCAGTCATGAACCTTGTGATTTGTTTTGCTTTGTAAATCATTTGAAAAACGATAACATCAAACGATATGTATAGATAAGTGCAAGGTTAAACGAATAACCAAGTAAAATAAGTTGAATAAGATAAGTTGTTTGTGAAAATAATGTCTTGTGAAGAATATGTTATTTATGTAAAATGTAATGTGTCTAAACTGAAATGACTTAGATAACGCCACGATATGTAACATTATACAAACATTTATATATAGGAAGTACCAGCGGCGTATCCACCATGTTTGTATCATATTACATACGCCACTTTACTTAAATCATTTACCCAAACCAATCCACCATGTAAATTGTTCATGTGTAAACCAAATGTCAAGTGTTATTGTAAACCATGTCAAATGTTTATGTTCAAATGTAAACCACCAAATGTGTATGTCAATGTCGACGTGTTTATGTTCAATGTAAATCATGTAATGTGCATCCCAAAATGTATCATGTATGGTAAGCGAAATGTATCAACTTAAACCATATGCACAAAACAAGTCGTTGAAGTAAAACGTGGTTTAAATCAACGTTATGTTCTGCGGAAAATGCATGCTCTATTGATATTAACATTTATGCGGTATTGTAAACTATGCATACATCCAAGCCTTGAGACTGCGGCGATAAACCCTTAAACAAATTAAAGGTTTATCTAAGTTATGTATATCGAATTCGGTCATTCCTTCCAGTCCTATCAAACCCAGGACTTCAGGAATGGGAGTTGTCAATTCCTATGGTACCACTACCTACTAACGAACGGCGTAGCTAGTGTTAATGAATGTATTGTCCCATGTTAAACAACCCAAATGTCATAACAAAATGAAGGCATGTGATGTAAACAATTGTACTCAGTATGCTAAGTAAACATACGAAGCAGAAATGTTCATGTAAATCAATGTGTCCATATGCTGAGTAAACATATGCAACAGAAATGTTTATGTAAATCAATGTGTCCATATGCTGAGTAAACATATGCAACAGAAATGTTTTCGTAAATCAATGTGTCCATATGCTGAGTAAACATATGCAACAGAAATGTTTATGTAAATCAATGTGTCCATATGCTGAGTAAACATATGCAACAGAAATGTTTATGTAAATCAATGTGTCCATATGCTGAGTAAACATATGCAACAGAAATGTTCATGTAAATCGATGTGCCCATATGCTGAGTAAACATATGCAGCAAAAATGTTATGTAAATCAATGTACTAAGTACGCACACAATGGGCATACATAGCATAAAATGTAATGAAATCATGTACTATTATGTACTAATGAGCATAGCAGATATATGATGTGAAAACAGGAAAGCATGAAAGTAACAGATAGGCACATGTGTTTCACCCCAAAACAGTTTAGAAAAACAGTAAAAGAGGGGTTCAATGTACTCACCTGAGATTGCTTTGAGTTCCTTGTATAATAACCAGATAATGCTAAAGATCACGAAATATCAACGGCACCTAATAGGTAGCTTATGTTAATATACCGGACCAAATCGGAAGGATCGGACAGTACGCGGGTTCGAAAACCAAACGAGTATGGAGACTCGTGTAATATGGTTTAACAAAGCCTACATACTAAAATGAAACTTAACCTAAGTGCTTACGGTCCATCACGACCCGTTTAGGTAGCTTATGCCACCTTACGCGTCGTTCGCGTACGCGTTCGGAACGCCTAACATTGCGACCACAAGGTATAACCTCGGAAGGTTATAGCTATGGTCACCTAATATGTTTGGTCGGATCCTAAAGATCGAACAAATGGGTCGGGTTTGGAAGTATAAGCGATGGTTTAGATCGCTTACCTTACGACCCTATATAAGCACTATACTAAACGTGACGAGCTAAGCATGTTAGAACATGCTTAACTTAGTTTAGAAAACAGGTTTGGCATCAAAACAAACGGCTTTGATGCTCACGAGTAGTTTGGTTACAAAACACGCAAGAATGCGCATTTTGGCCGAAACTACGACTCGTCACTAAGCCTAGATAACGGGGTAATCAGTAGGTATGGTCACTACGGACCATGACCATCGTGATCACGCTCACGTTATGAAGTTCCATGAACTTCGCATCGACCATAAGCTGGTCAATGCAGAAAGTCAACAAAACGTTGACTTTCGGACTCGAAAAGCGAATAAAAGAGCGAAAGAAGACTTACGGAGGGTCCCCGAGTGCAAATCAAGATCAAACAGCTCAGGTATGAAACAATGGTTTCAACTTAGAGCTTTAGGATCTGATTTTGTGATTTTTACACTAAAGGGGGGGGGGTATTTATAGGAAAGGTGGAACCGTTAGGATCGTTTTATCGAATATCGAGCCTTGATCACGTGCGTACATGTGTCCAGTGGATAAGTTCAGTGAACTTGACTCTTGGCTCTTCATTGGGTGAAAAGGCATTGCCCCTTGATCGAACGAAAGGCCAGATTCTGCATTAAATGCAAAATCTTTCTGTCAGACATCCCCACGCGGCCCGCCTCACATTTGGGCAAAACTCACGCGGGCCGCCTGGCCCTCTCTGATCTGCACCACTTGCAGAATTTACACTTTTGGTCCCTGTTGCGTGTTTAAGCTATTTTCAGCCCTTCTAAGACCTGTAAAGCCATCTTTAAGGCCCTAAAATG
This sequence comes from Helianthus annuus, assembly GCF_002127325.2. Classification (NCBI taxonomy): domain Eukaryota; kingdom Viridiplantae; phylum Streptophyta; class Magnoliopsida; order Asterales; family Asteraceae; genus Helianthus; species Helianthus annuus. The sequence continues at coordinate 140,338,951 of NC_035436.2, forward strand.
ATGCCTAAACATTGTGGACATGAAACATGCCCAAAAATATGTCGGATGTCGGTTCGTTTGGCCGTACGATCGCGATGTTCGCTTAATTACGACGAAATGCGCATAAGCGTGAAAGACGATCCAAATGACGCGACGAATGGATTTTTCTCATGCCAAACACTAAGGCATAATATAAGGATGCTTACATAAATTTTTGGATGTCCGGATGTATTCAGAACGTAAGTTATGCGCGAAAGTGCAAACTTGTGCACTTTTTGACACTTTTAGTCCCTGAATGATCCAAAAGTTTGTTTTAGCATACCAAACCTCTCAAAGCCTATTTCTAAGCTATGTAAAGGATATTTATGGTATGTTTAACTTATGGACATGTTCCGGAATGTTCGTTACAGTTCAAATTGGCATACTTTCGCAGTTTGTCAAGTTTAGTCCCTGTAAGTGAATTAACTTGTTTTTGCTATACCAAAGCCTTCAAAACTTATTTCTAAGTTATGTAAAGGTTATTTAAGGTACGTTGAGTATATGTTGATGTTTCGGAGTATTTTTCGCATTAAACTGAGTACGTTTACGCACTAGTTAACGTATAACTCTCCAGAAAGCGATGTAGAGTTTGAAATTGAACAAAAGTCAAAACACGAAAAATGTAAAACACAATGAAACAAACATTGGGATCAAATAACATTATTTTATTGATAATTGAACTGTTCATGATGATTACAGGCACAAATGTTACAGTCTCCCCTACTTGTGGAAATTTCGTCCCGAAATTTATTTAGAGGAAACTGATTGAAAAAGATGCGGATATTTTGCTTTCATTTGATCTTCACGTTCCCAAGTAAACTCGGGTCCACGCTTAGATTCCCAACGAACCTTGACCAAAGGAATGCGCTTGCGTTTAAGCCACTTGACTTCACGTTCCATGATTTCTACCGGTTTCTCAACAAACTTCAGTGTTTTATCAACACGAATTTCGTCAAGCGGTATGTGGAGGTTTTCATCAGCTAAACACCTCTTGAGATTGGACACGTGAAAGGTTGGATGAACATTTCCAAGTTCAGGAGGTAACTCAAGTCTGTAGGCTACCTTACCGATTCTTTCGACGATCTTGAATGGTCCAACATATCTAGGTGCAAGTTTTCCTTTCTTTCCAAATCTGATCACACCTTTCCAAGGTGAGACTTTAAGTAATACACGATCACCGACTTGAAAATCCAAGGGTTTGCGTTTTAGGTCCGCGTAATTCTTCTGACGGCTTCTAGCTGTCTGAAGGTTATCACGAACTTTCTTTACCTTTTCTGTTGTCTCTAAAATGAGGGCAGGTCCAGTAAGTTGAGCCTCGCCAATCTCATTCCAGCAGACTGGTGAACGACATTTTCGACCATAGAGAGCCTCGAAAGGAGCCATGTTGATGCTGGAGTGATAACTGTTGTTGTAGGAGAATTCAATCAATGGAAGATGTGAATCCCAACTACCACCAAAGTCTATCACACAAGCTCTAAGCATATCCTCCAGTGTCTGGATTGTTCTTTCAGATTGACCATCCGTTTGCGGATGATAAGCTGTGCTCAGATTAAGTTGAGACCCCATAGCAGATTGCATGGTTCTCCAAAAATGAGAAGTGAAACGAGCATCTCTGTCAGAAATGATGCTCAAAGGAACACCATGTCGAGCTACAATTTCATCTACGTAGATTTGAGCAAGTTTGTCAGCCGAAAAATCCTCACGGATTGGTAAGAAATGCGCTGACTTTGTAAGACGATCCACGACTACCCAGATGGCATCGTGACCTTTCTTTGTGCGCGGAAGTTTAGTAATGAGATCCATAGTAATGTTTTCCCATTTCCAAACTGGGATCTCCGGTTGCTCTAATAATCCGGAAGGACGCTGATGTTCAGCCTTAACCTTAAGACAAGTAAGGCATTTGGATACGTATAAGGCAATGTCTTTCTTCATACCAGGCCACCAATACTGAATACGAAGATCCTTATACATCTTATCTGAGCCAGGATGAATAGAATAACGAGACTTATGGGCTTCATCCATAAGCAAGGTACGAAGATTATCTTGGCTCGGGACCCACAAACGGTCCATGAAGTAATATGATCCATTGTCCTTCAGTTCAAGAGCAGGTGTTATGTGATAAGGAAATTCCTTATCCATTAAACCTTGTGAAACACAAGCTTGTTGAGCCTGAGAAATACGGGCTTGGATATCGGATTGAATAACAGATTGGACACGTACACAATGAAGCTTAGTACGTTCCTTGCGACTCAATGTATCGGCTACGACATTCGCCTTACCAGGATGGTAGCGAATCTCGCAGTCGTAGTCGTTTAGAAGTTCAACCCAACGTCGTTGTCTCATGTTGAGTTCTTTCTGATTGAAGATATGCTGAAGACTTTTGTGGTCTGTGAAAACCACACATTTTGTACCGTACAAATAGTGTCTCCAGATTTTGAGAGCGAAGACAACTGCACCCAACTCCAGATCATGAGTGGTGTAGTTCTTCTCATGAATCTTTAACTGCCTTGATGCGTATGCTATGACTTTGTTTCTTTGCATTAGGACGCAGCCAAGTCCTAATTTAGATGCGTCGCAATAAACGACGAAATCATCGTTGCCCTCAGGTAATGTTAGGACAGGCGCGTCGCAAAGCTTTTGTTTCAAAGTCTGAAACGCTTCCTCTTGTTTGACTCCCCAATCAAATGGCTTGTTCTTCTGAGTTAGAGCAGTTAGAGGAACTGCAATCTTCGAGAAATTTTCTATGAAGCGGCGGTAATAACCCGCTAGACCAAGAAAAGAACGAACTTCAGTAGGGGTAGTAGGTGTATCCCAATCCTTAATCTCACTGATCTTGGAGGGATCTACATGAATACCTTGTTTGTTGACAATATGTCCTAAGAATTGAACCTCTTTAAGCCAGAATTCACACTTGGAGAATTTGGCGAAAAGTTGTTCTTTCTTTAGGAGTTCCAATGTAAGGCGAAGATGTTGCTCATGATCAGCTCGCGTCTTAGAATATATCAAAATGTCGTCAATGAAAACGATGATGAACTTATCTAAATAAGGCTTGCAGACCCTATTCATTAAGTCCATGAAAACAGCAGGAGCATTAGTCAAACCGAATGGCATGACTGTGAACTCATAATGTCCATAACGAGTACGGAATGCTGTCTTGGGAATGTCTTCTTCATGTACACGAAGCTGATGATATCCAGATCGTAGATCAATCTTTGAAAAGTAAGATGCGCCTTGTAATTGATCGAAGAGGTCATCAATGCGAGGTAGGGGATATCGATTTTTGATGGTAAGCTTGTTAAGCTCACGATAATCGATACACATCCTAAAGGATCCATCCTTCTTCTTTACAAAGAGAACGGGAGCACCCCAGGGTGAAAAGCTAGGACGGATGAAACCTTTGTCGGAGAGTTCCTGCAGCTGTTTAAACAACTCTTGCATCTCGGACGGTGCAAGACGATATGGAGCTCTGGCAACGGGATTTGCACCAGGTACGAGATCAATACGGAACTCGACTTGGCGTGCTGGAGGTAGACCAGGTAAGTCTTCAGGGAATATTTCGGAATAATCCCGAACGACAGGAATATCTGAAATAGACTTACCCTTGCCTTTATCTGCTGTAACATGTGCTAAGAAAGCCACATAGTGCTTTCGCAGATACTTCCGTGCTTTAAAACAAGACATGAGTTTGAGACCACCGGCAGGCTTCTCACCTCGAACTTGTAGGATCTCGCCTGTCGACAGCGGTATACGAACAATCTTCTCAGAACATACTATCTCTGCGCGATGCTTAGATAACCAATCCATTCCCACAATAACATCGAAGCTTCCAAGTTGCATTGGCGTGAGGTCAATAGGAAAAATATGGTCGTTAAGGTTCAACTGGCAGTTGCGTAGAACAGAATTAAGAACAATGGGTTCACCACTGGCAACCTCTACTGTCAAAGGTTTACCTAGTTTTGTTCTAGACACGCGAAGCATTGTCTCAAAAGACAATGACACAAAGCTCTTGTCGGCACCCGAATCAAAAAGAACAGATGCTGGCTGATTATTAATAAAGAACGTACCGTTCACCACCTCGTTGTCTGCTTGTGCTTCTTGTGCGTTCATGTTAAAGACTCGACCTCGAGCCGGTGCCGGATTCTGGTTTGCATTCTGGTTCTGGTTGACTAGTCTTGGACACCGATTTCTGTAGTGGGTCAGATCCCCACAGTTATAACAAGCACCTGGTGGGTAGTTTGGTCGTGCAACCTGACCCTGTTGTTGAGCGACTTGTGGAGCAGGGTTCTGGACTGCGTGATTCTGAGCAAACCGACAAACATCGGCAAGATGACCCGACTTCCCACAGTTAGTACAGAAACGGCACTGATATTGTGGTTGGTGGTGACTGTTGCATCGATTGCACAAAGGTGCATTTCCTGAATAGGGTTTCTTGGCTGGAGGCTGTGCGGCTTGGTTGGGAGCTGCCTGGTTAGCTTGGGCAATCACAGCAAAATTTTGGGAAGCCTTACGCTTCCTTGACCCCCTTGAGGAACCAGAGTCCTTTCCCTTCTTGTTCTGACCTTTCTTACTGTCCTCCTTGTCTGCCGACTGCTTCTTGCCCTTGTCACCCTTCCTGTGTAGTTTATTCTTTCGGATCTGCGACTCAGTCAACGTCGCCGATAACTCGATTGCCTGACGGAGTGTGGTAGGGTTGCTACCAGTAAGGATATCTTGTACTGAGTCAGGTAGGCCGTCGATGTATCTTTCGATGGCCTTATCGAGTGGGGTAACCATAGTCGGGCAAAGAAGACTCAGCTCCTCAAACCTATCTGTATAAGCCCTGTGCTCACCACTATCTTGCTTCAACACATCAAATTCTTTCTCCAACGCTCGTTGCTCATGACGAGGACAAAACTCCCTCATCATAAGAGCTCTCAGTTCAGCCCATGTTTGAGCTAGAGCAACTTCTGCACCTTGATCTCTCAAAACCCCATTCCACCATGTAAGAGCCCTCTTCTGAAACACGCTTGAAGAAAACTCGACCTTGCGATTATCCGGACACTGCACGTGGCGAAAAGTGTTCTCGATGCTCTCGAACCACTGAAGAAGCCCAGTTGCTCCCTCAGAACCACTAAACTTGAGTGGCTTAGCCGAGCTAAAATCCTTGTATTTGCATGTACCATTGTTGTTGTTGGCCTGGTTCCATTGAGCAAAGAGATTCGGAAATTGAGCAGCCATCTGCTGTGCAATAATCTCCGCCAGCTCGGCAGTAGCTATCTGGTTGTCGCGTCGAGGAGGCATTCTAGAAGAGAAAAACATGAAATGAAACGAGTGAGATGATTGGATGAAGAGAATGAGATGAAGCTAAAGCAATCAAAAGCAAAGATGGCGGTTATGCATCGCAAAGCGAATAAGTGACGTGAAATGTCTAGTCAAAGTAAATGGGTTAGGATTAGTGTATCGCGAAGACATGCTCGCCTATAAGTGAACACTCACCCCAAGAGTTCCCAGGTAAGAGTGACAGGTCCGATTATGTGGATTTGTACGAACACTCTAGCCTTAGACAGAAAACTCAGGGTACAGGCATTCACCCTTCCAGTTCGCACGTGTTCACACTATTAACCCAACACTTTGACGGGAGTTTTGAAAATCCAAAGGGGTTCAAAACCTTATAATAGAGGGTTCAAAACCTAGTAATCAATCATCCTAGAACAGATGATTAATTTTCAAAGCGGATTCGGAACCGAAGTTCCCGTTGTGGTTATCACCTAAGGATAGGTGATGTGCATGTTTTAAACTCTAAACACAAGATAACTTGTGTTAGGGTCCTAGAAAGTTATAGTCTAGGTCAAAGCATTACTAATAACCTAATTCCCTATAACCATTGGCTCTGATACCAACTCTTCTGTCACACCCCGGCCGCGTATAACATGCAACCGCGGCGGAAACGCCGGGGAGTGTCGTGGACAGAATTAAATTGTTTCATAACCATGGCATACAAGTTGTATTTTATTTATAAACAAAGGTGTTACATTGTCTTGGAAATAGAGTACGGAAATCAAAACATAATTAAGCTAGTTCAAACTTCATTTTTAGGCTCTAAGGCACAGGTCCGCCCTAGAATCATGATCATCGTCCTATGGAATAGCTCCTGAAAACACATGTGAACGTAGGTACGTCAGCATAAAAATGCCTGTGAGATACATAGGTTTTGTGAAAATGGGATTCATGACTTGAGTTTTAAAGAATGTTTAATAACAGTCAGTCATGAACCTTGTGATTTGTTTTGCTTTGTAAATCATTTGAAAAACGATAACATCAAACGATATGTATAGATAAGTGCAAGGTTAAACGAATAACCAAGTAAAATAAGTTGAATAAGATAAGTTGTTTGTGAAAATAATGTCTTGTGAAGAATATGTTATTTATGTAAAATGTAATGTGTCTAAACTGAAATGACTTAGATAACGCCAGGATATGTAACATTATACAAACATTTATATATAGGAAGTACCAGCGGCGTATCCACCATGTTTGTATCATATTACATACGCCACTTTACTTAAATCATTTACCCAAACCGATCCACCATGTAAATTGTTCATGTGTAAACCAAATGTCAAGTGTTATTGTAAACCATGTCAAATGTTTATGTTCAAATGTAAACCACCAAATGTGTATGTTAATGTCGACGTGTTTATGTTCAATGTAAATCATGTAATGTGCATCCCAAAATGTATCATGTATGGTAAGCGAAATGTATCAACTTAAACCATATGCACAAAACAAGTCGTTGAAGTAAAACGTGGTTTAAATCAACGTTATGTTCTGCGGAAAATGCATGCTCTATTGATATTAACATTTATGCGGTATTGTAAACTATGCATACATCCAAGCCTTGAGACTGCGGCGATAAACCCTTAAACAAATTAAAGGTTTATCTAAGTTATGTATATCGAATTCGGTCATTCCTTCCAGTCCTATCAAACCCAGGACTTCAGGAATGGGAGTTGTCAATTCCTATGGTACCACTACCTACTAACGAACGGCGTAGCTAGTGTTAATGAATGTATTGTCCCATGTTAAACAACCCAAATGTCATAACAAAATGAAGGCATGTGATGTAAACAATTGTACTCAGTATGCTAAGTAAACATACGAAGCAGAAATGTTCATGTAAATCAATGTGTCCATATGCTGAGTAAACATATGCAACAGAAATGTTTATGTAAATCAATGTGTCCATATGCTGAGTAAACATATGCAACAGAAATGTTTTCGTAAATCAGTGTGTCCATATGCTGAGTAAACATATGCAACAGAAATGTTTATGTAAATCAATGTGTCCATATGCTGAGTAAACATATGCAACAGAAATGTTTATGTAAATCAATGTGTCCATATGCTGAGTAAACATATGCAACAGAAATGTTCATGTAAATCGATGTGCCCATATGCTGAGTAAACATATGCAGCAAAAATGTTATGTAAATCAATGTACTAAGTACGCACACAATGGGCATACATAGCATAAAATGTAATGAAATCATGTACTATTATGTACTAATGAGCATAGCAGATATATGATGTGAAAACAGGAAAGCATGAAAGTAACAGATAGGCACATGTGTTTCACCCCAAAACAGTTTAGAAAAACAGTAAAAGAGGGGTTCAATGTACTCACCTGAGATTGCTTTGAGTTCCTTGTATAAAAACCAGATAATGCTAAAGATCACGGAATATCAACGGCACCTAATAGGTAGCTTATGTTAATATACCGGACCAAATCGGAAGGATCGGACAGTACGCGGGTTCGAAAACCAAACGAGTATGGAGACTCGTGTAATATGGTTTAACAAAGCCTACATACTAAAATGAAACTTAACCTAAGTGCTTACGGTCCATCACGACCCGTTTAGGTAGCTTATGCCACCTTACGCGTCGTTCGCGTAGAACGCGTTCGAAACGCCTAACATTGCGACCACAAGGTATAACCTCGGAAGGTTATAGCTATGGTCACCTAATATGTTTGGTCGGATCCTAAAGATCGACCAAATGGGTCGGGTTCGGAAGTATAAGCGATGGTTTAGATCGCTTACCTTACGACCCTATATAAGCACTATACTAAACGTGACGAGCTAAGCATGTTAGAACATGCTTAACTTAGTTTAGAAAACAGGTTTGGCATCAAAACAAACGGCTTTGATGCTCACGAGTAGTTTGGTTACAAAACACGCAAGAATGCGCATTTTGGCCGAAACTACGACTCGTCACTAAGCCTAGATAACGGGGTAATCAGTAGGTATGGTCACTACGGACCATGACCATCGTGATCACGCTCACGTTATGAAGTTCCATGAACTTCGCATCGACCATAAGCTGGTCAATGCAGAAAGTCAACAAAACGTTGACTTTCGGACTCGAAAAGCGAATAAAAGAGCGAAAGAAGACTTACGGAGGGTCCCCGAGTGCAAATCAAGATCAAACAGCTCAGGTATGAAACAATGGTTTCAACTTAGAGCTTTAGGATCTGATTTTGTGATTTTTACACTAAAGGGGGGGGGGGTATTTATAGGAAAGGTGGAACCGTTAGGATCGTTTTATCGAATATCGAGCCTTGATCACGTGCGTACATGTGTCCAGTGGATAAGTTCAGTGAACTTGACTCTTGGCTCTTCATTGGGTGAAAAGGCATTGCCCCTTGATCGAACGAAAGGCCAGATTCTGCATTAAATGCAAAATCTTTCTGTCAGACATCCCCACGCGGCCCGCCTCACATTTGGGCAAAACTCACGCGGGCCGCCTGGCCCTCTCTGATCTGCACCACTTGCAGAATTTACACTTTTGGTCCCTGTTGCGTGTTTAAGCTATTTTCAGCCCTTCTAAGACCTGTAAAGCCATCTTTAAGGCCCTAAAATGATGCCTAAACATTGTGGACATGAAACATGCCCAAAAATATGTCGGATGTCGGTTCGTTTGGCCGTACGATCGCGATGTTCGCTTAATTACGACGAAATGCGCATAAGCGTGAAAGACGATCCAAATGACGCGACGAATGGATTTTTCTCATGCCAAACACTAAGGCATAATATAAGGATGCTTACATAAATTTTTGGATGTCCGGATGTATTCAGAACGTAAGTTATGCGCGAAAGTGCAAACTTGTGCACTTTTTGACACTTTTAGTCCCTGAATGATCCAAAAGTTTGTTTTAGCATACCAAACCTCTCAAAGCCTATTTCTAAGCTATGTAAAGGATATTTATGGTATGTTTAACTTATGGACATGTTCCGGAATGTTCGTTACAGTTCAAATTGGCATACTTTCGCAGTTTGTCAAGTTTAGTCCCTGTAAGTGAATTAACTTGTTTTTGCTATACCAAAGCCTTCAAAACTTATTTCTAAGTTATGTAAAGGTTATTTAAGGTACGTTGAGTATATGTTGATGTTCCGGAGTATTTGTCGCATTAAACTAAGTACGTTTACGCACTAGTTAACGTATAACTCTCCAGAAAGCGATGTAGAGTTTGAAATTGAACAAAAGTCAAAACACGAAAAATGTAAAACACAATGAAACAAACATTGGGATCAAATAACATTATTTTATTGATAATTGAACTGTTCATGATGATTACATGCACAAATGTTACAGAAAACAAGTGAAATGAAAACAGAATGACAACGCATAAAAATTGTGATCATTTGTTTGTTACCTAAGGTAGACAAATGAGATGGTGACTAATCAAAGTAAGTGGGTCATATTAATGTATCGCGAAGACATGCTTTAGCCTATAAGTGGACACTCACCCCAAGAGTTCCCAGGTAAGAGTGACTGGTCCGATTATGTGGATTTGTACGAACACTCTAGCCTTAGACAGAAAGCTCAGAGTACAGGCATCCACCCTTCCAGATTGCACGTGTTCACATTATAAGACCCAACTTTCACGGGATTTTGAAAACTTTGAAGGTTCAAAACCTTATAATAAATCATCCTAGAACAGATGATTGGTTTTCAAATCGGATTCGAAATTTGTGTTCTTATTGTGGTTGTCACCTAAGGATAAGTGACGGTATTGTTTTAAAATTAAACACAAGATAACTTGTGTTAGGGTCCTAGGAATGTTATAGTCTAGGTCAAAGCATTACTAATAACCTAATTCCCTATAACCATTGGCTCTGATACCAACTTTTCTGTCACACCCCGACCACGTAAAACCACAAATCATGGCGGAAATGTCGGGGAGTGTCGTAACAGAATCATTGTTTCACAACCATGGATTAAATAATTTCGTTTTATTGAATTATGGAACTCATTGTTTTATTACAAATCAGATAAATACAAATATTATCTTTCAAGTTTTAAAGTTGCTAAGGCACGAGTCCATCCTATGTATAGCAGGCATCAATAATCATCACATAACAACACCTAAAACATGTGTAAAAATAGGTACGTCAGCATAAAAATATGCCTGTGAGATACATAGGTTTTATTATAATAGGATTCATGACTTATAAGTTTTTTTTAAAAAAAATATATTTAATCAAAAATAGTCATGAACCTTAAAAATATTTTCTTTTCTAAATCATACTAAAATTTATAAGAAATCAGATGATATAACAGAATAATACATAGGTAAATAAATAACTAAGTAAAATGAGTTTGTATAAAATATGTTGTTTGTAAAACAACATTTTGATAAAAAGGTTTGTAATATATATATATATATATATATATACATATATATATATACTTTGGTTTTAAGAAAGTTGAATAAGTAATATATTAAAATATATTTCAGTTGCAAAATCGTTAAACAAATAGAATATTAAATATACTTTAGTCGTCAAAATAATAAATTTTCAGTAGTATATCAAAAGTACACTTTGGTTTTATTAATAACATATTAAACTATGCTTTGGTCTTATAAATAACATATTAACTATGTTTTGGTTTTATAAATAACATATTAAACTATGTTTTGGTTTTATAAATAACATATTAAACTATGTTTTGGTTTCATAAATAACATATTAAACTATGTTTTCGTTTTATAAATAACATATCAAACTATGTTTTAATAATTAATAAAATATATGTTGGTTTTGTACAATATCACACATGAGAGCATATCAAACTATACTTTTGGGAGTATAACTAAATATACAATAAAAATGTGATTTAAGAATTCATTCAGACCTTAGTGCATCAAACTACACCAATTGAGACTATAGAAATACCACAAAGGCAATCTCTATTTGGATAAAAATATCGGTTTCTGACATTCCATCACAACAGGAATGGGGTGTCTAATCCTATAGCGCTATATCATACTACCAACCGGTCTGGTGAACATAAAATAAGTACTATCCAATAATTAATTTTATAATCTTTGAAAAATTAGAGTTTAAACCATAAATAGTCATTCAGTTTATCAAAAGATAAGTACTAATATGTATAATCAATTATACTTTTGAAATCATGAACATAACAATTAGGTACACGTGCTTCACCCCAAAACATTAACATTTGTAAAAGAGGGGACTATCTACTCACTTGAGAGTGCTTAGAAGTCTTGAACAACTACCAAGCAAGCTAGAGGGATCTCAGAAAATTAAACGGCACCCAATATAGGTAACTACATAAATAAACCGGACCTAAATCGGAAGATCGGATAGGATGAGGTCTCGTAAACCAAATGAGTGTGGGAACTCATATGATATGGTTTAACAAAGCCTACATACTAAAACAAAACGAAACCTAACCTAAGTGCTTACCACCCATTACGACCCGTTTAGGTAGCTTACGCTACTTTAACGCGTCGTTCGCGTAAAACGCGTTTGGAATGGCTAACTAGTCCTATGACAAGTATTATATGCCTAAACATATTTAATTATGTTGCATAATCAGTTAAGTGACAAAAGTTTGGGTTACATATGCTTAAATATTAATTATGCATAAAAAGGGCATTTTGGTCATTTTCCTAAGGCATATAAACTAACTATCATACAACTACTTAAACGAAGTGACCATAAGGTATAACCTCGGAAGGTTATTTCCTATACAACTATGGTCACTAAACATGTTTGGTCGGATCCTAATGATCGACCAACGGGTCTAGTTCGAAAGTCTAAGCGGTTGTTTAGACCGCTTGACTTACGACTCTATATAAGCACTAAACCTAAAGTGACGAGCTAAACATGTTAAAACATGTTTAACGAGGTTAGAAAACAGGTTTGATATCAAAACAAACGGTTTTGATACCCAAGAATAGTTTGGTTACAAAATACGCAAGAATACGCATTTTGACCGAAACTATGACTCGTCACTACGCCTAAATAACGTGGTAATCAGTAGGTATAGTCACAAGAGACTATAACCATCATGATTACGCTCACGTTACGAAGTTCAAATGAACTTCGTGCTGACCATAAACTGGTCAATGCAGAAAGTCAAACACTGTTTGACTTTTACGCTTAAAAACGCATAAAAGAACGAAAGAAGCTTACAAAGGGTCCAAGCTAGGAAGATATGATCTATAAATTCTCAGGTATGAAGCATTTGAGCTTCAACTTAGAGAAAATTAGATCATGTGTGAGGAAAGAATGAAAATGAGGTGGGTATATATAGGATTCGGTCCACCGTTAAGATGGTTTATCGAGAACCGTGCTTTAATCATAGCCTTACACTTGGGCCCAAGGTTTTAGAATACCATGGGAACATGTAAAAACATCAAATACCAGCCCATAGGGTGCAAAACCATGGGTTAAAACTATCAAAATCTCAAAAATGGACCAAGTTCAATGTATCTGCCAGAAATTTCAAAAATGGTCCATGCAGTTGTAAAACTTGATTTTTTTGCACTTTTAAGCCCCGTTAACCCCATTTCAAGGCTCTAAAATAAAGTTAAAGTATAGGAAACTTAAAATATGCTTTAAAACATCTCGGATGTCGGTTCCTTTGGTCGTACGGTTGCGTTGTTCGGTTAATTACGACGGAAATCGTAGTGAACGCAAAAACGATCCAAATTACGCAATGAATGGAATTTTATCATGCCAATCACTAAAATAAAATATTTTAATGATTACATAAATTTTTGGATGTCCAGATATATTCAGAACGTAAGATATGCGTGAAAATGCAAACTTATGCACTTTTGACGCTTTTAGTCTCTATTGATCAAATAAGTTTATTTTAGCATACCGAACCCCTCAAAGCCTATTTCTAAGCTATGTAAAGGATATTTAGGGTATGTTTAACTTATGATCAATTTCTAGAATGTTCGTTATAGTACGAATCGGCATACTTTCGCAGTTTGTCGAAATTAGTCCCTGTAAGCGAATAAACTTGATTTCGACACACCAAACCATCCAAAACTTATTTCTAAGTTATGTAAAGGTTATTTAAGGTATGTTAAGCCTATGTCAATGTTCTGGAGTGTTTGTTGCATTAAACTGATTACGTTTACGCATCAATTCACGTATAACTTTCCAGAAAGCGATTTAGAGCTCGAAATCGATCAAGAATTGATATGTGCAAATGATACACATATTTATACAAATCCCAAGTACGAAATTAAAATATTTCATTGGTTTGGTATTTGTTTGATGGTTGAAGTTACACAGGTGTCACACGAATATCCCCGACGAAAGACCACATAATTCGTCGGCAACCTTTTGACGAAAATCCATGACGAAAGACCATAATTCGTCGACAACCTTGTAATGAAAATACACGATGAAAGACCATAGTTCTGATGATTCTTCGTCGACCTGAACCCTAACAGTTACATGATTGAACCAATTATGCATTCCGATTTTTCTACCGGATCAAAACAACTGCTCAAGCATCCTAAGAACCCTAATCAGTTAGCATTTACATCATCATCATCAAAACATTCAGATCGGATCACACTAAGTCATCAGTTTATCATCATCATATAGAGTTCTAGGTTAATTATCAGCATTTCTACGATCCTAACAATACTGAAACATAGTTCTTGCGACCCTAAATCAAAGTTATTCATATACATGCCAACACAATTTATCACGTAGTCACATAACTAGGATTAATAAACGAATACAAATCAATTTAGTGCTGAAATATACTAACCGAGAGTTCAGATTTCACACTAGAACGGGGGGAATGTGATGCTTCGTAGGGTGGGGCTTCGATGAATGAATGTTGCCTTCAACCAGGAAAGAAAGAGAGGAGTATTAGGGTTTGTTGTTGTTTCTAAATCACAATCATAACTACACCACCCACACGTATGCGTGACTTCACATGGGTTAGGCTCGAAATAGTTCTTAGGCTCGTAACAATGCATGGGCCGAAGCTAAAACACAAGAGTTAGGAAGTGTGCGATTGAAGTGAGAATATGCGACCTTCGGTTCCTTTATAAAACTAGTTCACATAATACACAAATAGGTTCTTGAAAGTTCGGGTTGTCACTATATATATATATATATATATATATATATATATATATATATAGAAACGGGCTCAGGAGAAAACGCCTAAAAGTGTGAGAACGGTGAGACCGGATCATGGCTCTACACGTGGCATGAGATATAATGAAGGGTGGAGGGGCCTTTTTGTCATTTTATATTCTTTTTTTTCAATGCGTCTCACAACATCACTTCATATTTTTGGCTTGTAAGATGTTTTGGGCGTTTAGTTAGATTCAATAACTACTTGGCGTTTTATTGTTTTTTTAGATCTGCCTCGATGAATTAATCGTTTTTGTTTTACATAGTTGTTGGTGCATATATCTGTCGACTTCGTCTTGTATCGAGTCTTGTATCTAGATAGGATAGAATGAAGCTCAGTAGCATAGAAATCAGGAATCTAGGGATGCTTGACCAGTTCGCACGAAATGGCAGAAGCCAATTCGTACGAAATGGACATTGTCCATTTCGCACGAAATGGGCATTGTCCATTTCGCACGAAATGGATCATTTCCATTCCATGCGAAATAGCCACCCCTATATATATCTGAGCTTGTCTTTCATTTGAGTGAGTTGCTGATTCCAGAGCCGAAGTGCTGCTGAAGTGTCGTTTGATCTGTAACGCTTTCAAATCAATATAACAAGACATTATAAGTGAATCTGTGTGTAAATCAAGCTGTAATCAAGTCCAAATCACTGAATTCCGCCTTTAATTCTGATTAGAACTCTTCTGATAGACTCGAATAGATCGAATCTTGATCCTACAAGTGGTATCAGAGCTCAGGAGGAAGAGTTCTTACCGATTCAGCTTGTTTTGATCAAAATTTCTGACTTCTACTCATTCTTCTTTACATTTTTCAAAATTAACGGAGTTTTCACGGTTAAAATGGACTGATTTTCACATATAACGTGCGAAACACTGTTTTAAACAATCCTTGAAAGAATTAGACCTAAAATCGACCAAAAACATGATCAATTGTATCAAAACCATACTGATCGTCTGACATCAGCATCAATTCGTGTGACATTATACTCAACTCGCATGAATTGGAATCCAATTCACTTGAAAGGTCCACCAAGAACATCCAATTCGCACGTAATAGACTCCATTACGCAGATCGCCCATTTCGCTTGAAACATCTCCAATTCGCATGAAATTGATTCCTAGTTCGCATGAAGTGAACCCATTTAGTTTGAATTTACAGCCAATTCGTTTGAACCTTGTCATTTCATTTGAAAAGGTTCCATTTCGTGTGATAAGGTTCCATTTCGTTTGAACCCATTTCGCATCAAGACAGATCGTTTGGAAAGAGTCCAAATCGTTTCAAAAAGTCCAATTCGCATCAAAGCCAATTCATATCAAACCAGTTTGTTTGGACAATCAGAATTTGTGAACTTTTTACCGTAACATGGAAGAAGAGTTTTATAACGCGTTTGCTACTACTCCAGCTGCTCCAATTACAGTTGCCGAAACTGTTGAAATCGAAAATGAAACGGGAACGTCTCAAAAGCCTCTAAAGCTTATGTACATCGAGGATTTTAAAGGATGGCAAAATCGTTTTGAAACTTGGGTGCAAGCTTATAAGTTTGATGCATGGGTTTCGTTGGACAAAGATTATGTTAAACCGAAAGATGAACGTGGAAATGAAAAATCTTTAAGTGATTATTTAGCGGATGAGAAATTAAAATACACCAGTGAGAAAATGATGATTAGCATTCTCCAACAAGTGGTAAAAGAAGATATTTTTGTTTTGCTTCAACATGAGGATACTGCCAGATCAATTTGGTTAGCGTTGATTAACAAGTTTAAGGGAAGTGCTGATATGATAAAAAATAAACGTGCATTACTAAAGAAATCATTTGATATGTTTACAGCTTTTGAAGATGAGACGACTAAGAAGACTATCGATAGATATTGTCATCTTGTTCAGGAAAT
Organism: Helianthus annuus; assembly: GCF_002127325.2. Classification (NCBI taxonomy): domain Eukaryota; kingdom Viridiplantae; phylum Streptophyta; class Magnoliopsida; order Asterales; family Asteraceae; genus Helianthus; species Helianthus annuus. The sequence goes on from NC_035436.2 coordinate 140,355,328, forward strand.
GAGAAGATTGGAGATCAAAAAAGAAGACGATGAATGGGTTGACAAGTTAGCTGATGCACTACCACTGAATAAATGGAGAACATATTTGTTGATTTTAAAACATATGAGAAAATCTGAAAGTATGAATTTGAGTAAGTTCATTCAGAAGCTTGAAGAACATGAATTGGATGTTCAGAAAACTGCTATCATGAATAATCCAAGTGCTCAACAAGATGTTAATCTATACTATAGAGGAAGCAAATTTGAGACTACCCCAAGTCTGAAGATTAAGACTGCTTTCAGTGCTGATGGTACTTCCGGAACAAATGTTAGCACTACAACTTAGAGTGGTGGATATTCGTCATCGTATTCAAGTTTTGATCCAAATTTCTCAACACCAAGTTCTCAACGACAGAGTTCAACAAATCTGCAATGCAATGTGACATTAAATATACAGAATGGTCAAAATCTCTCTCCAGATATGACTAAGCAACACATTCACTTGTTACTTTGTTAGAATCGTATTAAAGCTTAGTTTCTGGAAGAATTGAAAATCCGATGCTCACTAAAGAGGATTATGACCAGATTGATTCGGAAGAACTTGAGTTGATGGACATCAAGTGGTGTTTAGCAAGTGTTTTGAGAAGAGCAGAAAAATGCAAACAAATCACCGGAAGAGATGATCTTCGTAATGCTGCTACATCTCAGTTAGGGTTTGATAAATCAAACGTTACTTGTTTTCGTTGCCGAGAAAAGGGACATTTTAAACGAGAGTGCACAAACAGAGAAGCAACCGGAAGACAAGATCCGTTTGGAAACAACGATTACCATCGAAAAGCAATTTATCATCAGGTTGCTCAACAACCGTCATCATCCCGTGCTGTTGAAGATGGAAAGAAGAAAGCTTATCTAGTTAATCAAGATGATGAAAGATTGCCATAGGGATTTAGCTGGGACAAATACATTCCAGCTGATTCAGAAAAATCAGCATTTGTTGCTCGAATCTTGGAAGAAGAATCAGTCAAATCTAAGCCGAAGATTTTCAAATCATCAGAAAGTGATGAAGACACTGATGATGAGGAAGAGTATATTAATAATGCTATAAAAAATTTAGACTCATTCAGTTTTAGTTTGTTTTTTGCAGATAAGATGGAGATGTTGAATGAGAAAAAGGCTGCCAGACTGAAGAAAGAATTGGAAGCAAAAAGGATTGCTGAAGAAAAAGAAAAAATGGAAGCTGAAAAAGCAAAAGTTGGTGAAAGTTCAAAACGTTTTTACAAAAGAAAAGTCGATTTAAACAAACAGAAATGGGTTGTTAAATCAGAGAGTAGTTTTGACAATGAATTTGACTCGTCAAAGTCAGAGGAGTCATCTGTCGTGTCAAGTGATAAGAATTCCATTCTAGAAATGAACGATGAAAATTTTCCGCCATTGTCAAAAGATAATTTGAAATCAAAAGTTGGAAAGATTGAGATTTCAGATCAATTCTTCTCTGGTAAAGAAGAATTTGATGTTGAAAAGGCGTTTAATGGAAAAGTGAAACATATTTTTGGAAAAATGGTTAAAGGGAAGGTAAAGGGCGTGAAAGAGTTTTATAAATCAAAAAGATGGTGCAGTAAAGATGACTCACAATCACCCAAGATTGGTCAGGCTTGGGTGACAGCGTTCTCTACTTAAAATCCTGACTTGCCGGAGCTCCCAAGTTGGTAATCGTGGAGCATGAATCGGCATCTTTCTTAAGAACTGTCACTTTCGTGAATGGTGGTTGTTCAATGATATTTCGACCTACAAGTGGTAGTATTCTTGAAAATTGTCATATTTCAATTTACAAATGGTATAGTTGATAAGTGAACCTTCAATTGGTTGAAAAAGAGGTTTTCAACTACAAGTGGTTAATCAATGTCATTAAGTTGAACTTGATTTAACTTTCAAACAAATGGTTGAAGGAACAAAGTGATGAATTAATCCCCGATCTTACAAGTGGTTTCAACAAAACTAATTTTTCGGAAAAACCATTTTTATTAAAACAAACTTAAGTGTTTTGAAATCATAATGGGAAAATAGTTTGTTGTCAGGGGGAGTTCTGATTGTTTATGCCAAGTGAATGGCGAATTGAAGCAATTCGAGTCAGTTTGTTTGTATAGTTTGTTTTCAAATTTTCCTTGAAAATCAAAAATTGAAACATATTTTTGATTTTAGGGGGAGTAAAAATTTACAAATTTCGAAAATTTGAAAAATCCAAAAACATGATAAAATCTAAAAAGCCAAAAACATCAAAAAATTTAAAAACGAGTTTTGTTGTGAAAAAGAGGAAATGATAGTACATCAGTGGACTATCACAGCACGCTAAAGATATGAAAAGTTAAATGTGATAAACGGTCTCACTGATGATATGTCAGTAGGTTTTTACTCATTTAGTAGATTGTTTTCGAAATATAAACCTAAAGATCAATACTTACTTATCTCGTGGGGAACATCTCTCGGATATATGGGTAAGCCCCGAAATCTTGTTCGAAAGATTTTCTATTTCTGACATACTAGGTCTTTGTGCATGATGATATCTGGGGTATTATACCAGGACTTCTGATTTTGCGGGAGCAATAGCCTAGTCCTTGTATAATACTCTGCACTGCTTTAATCTTAAAGCTCACCCTCAGCATAAAAAATGATGAAACATTGAAAAATGCTAATCATGTGCTGTTGAAGAAAAGATCCCCAAACGGGACACACCGAAAGACGAGCCATCATCTCCTTGTCTGAACGGAAGTTCTAACCTGAGCTCTCATGGTCTCGTATTTACCCGTTTACAGATATCATTAGTGTACATTCACATGTAAGACTGGATATAGAAGTCTGGATATGGGAGTATATTCTGAGGTGGGACACGCGAATAAGTTTAAGTTCTTAAAACATTAATCTCGTATCTTGAAACAATTGAACTTTGTGTGAAAATTTAAGTGGATCAGTATACTGACAATCTACGTGAATCGTTTAGAACTTAAAATGATTTAAGCTTAACGGTGTTAGTGATTTGTCTAAAAAACTGATATGATCCTCTTACACAAACTCACAAAAATATTGTCTGTAAATATTTCTTTACTGCATTTCATTAAAAACAAAATCCAAAAAGAATGTGTTTTAGCATAAATATTTGAAAATACAAAAAGATTTTCGACAACTGATGATGAAAAGCTTATTTTCAAAACTCCGAGTGCTAAACATGAAGAACAGGTTTGGGAGAGTTTGTTTAAGAGAAATTATATTCTTACAAGTGGTCATCAGAGATTTTAAATGTTAAATCATTTTGAACAATGTCTTCAAGAGGTTGATAAATTTGTCAAATTTTTAAATTTGTGAAATTTATTTTGAGGTAAAGGATTGTGCAGGAAACAACTTTGAAAGAGCCAGGATTCGACTCCTGAAGATTTTCCGCAGATTAAAGCCAGGTTTCTGATCCTGTTGTTACGAAGAGCCAGGAGAAGTTTTAGAACCTGTGAAAGCCAGACTACGATCCTAGCACAACTTAAGGGGGAGTCTGTTAGAAAAGAAGGAGTCTGAAGAATTTAAAGAATCAAGAGATCTGATCAAGAGAATTAGAAAGCTTAAGAGCTAGGTTGCGATTCTGGAACTGTGTTCAAGAATAGAAGCTGCTTAGAGCCAGACTCGAATCCTGATGATCATGCCAGCTGATGTTGCTGATGAGTGAGAGAAAGAGGAGATTGAAGATTAGATCAACATCCAAGGGGGAGGTTAGTTGCTGAAAAGGAAGAGAAAAGATTGAAGGAAGCTTACAATGTCAGATACTTGGAAAAGAGCATGAAGACTGATCAAGGCTGAAGATTTGTCATGCTGAAAGCTCGACACTGAAGACTTCGTCAACATCCAAGGGGGAGTCTATTGGTGCATATGTCTGTCGACTTCGTCTTGTATCGAGTCTTGTATCTAGATAGGATAGTATGAAGCTCAGTAGCATAGAAATCAGGAATCTAGGGATGCTTGACCAGTTCGCACGAAATGGCAGAAGCCAATTCGTACGAAATGGACATTGTCCATTTCGCACGAAATGGATCATTTCCATTCCATGCGAAATGGCCACCCCTATATATATCTGAGCTTGTCTTTCATTTGAGTGAGTTGCTGATTCCAGAGCCGAAGTGCTGCTGAAGTGTCGTTTGATCTGTAACGCTTGCAAATCAATATAACAAGACATTATAAGTGAATCTGTGTGTGAATCAAGCTGTAATCAAGTCCGAATCACTGAATTCCGCCTTTGATTCTGATTAGAACTCTTCTGATAGACTCGAATAGATTGAATCTCGATCCTACAATAGTAAATAATTTGGCGTTTATGGCGTCTCCAAATTCATTAAAATCAATTAGCAATTCTAACTTCTTTTTGTCCATGGCGTTCCCAAATTCATTAGGCGTTTTTTTTAAATTTCAACAGTTCAATAAACCCCATATATGTTATAAAGGTAATTCTTGGTGTTCATGGCGTTCTTAAATTCATTATAATTCATTAGAAATTCAAAAGAGTACAACTAAGAGAAATTAAACAAAAACTAATAGTGTTATGTGGATGGTATTACATCAGAGATGTAACCATCGCTTTATTCGTCACTCTCGCCAGACTCATCATCATCATCATCATCATCTTTTTCATTGGCATATAACGCCATAATATCGTCTCGTCTTTGTTGTATCCTATACTTAAATATCATCACAACGCTGGATCTTGCATCGTTCGAAGGTGCTAAATTACAGAGCTCTTAAAGAAGATGTAGTCTATCTGTGTTCAGCAGTTCGTCCATTGTCAATGAATAATCCACCCTGTGTTGATAAATCACGTTCACCGTTCTTAATTGTTCATCCAAACTCCAAACTGGTTACTTTTGGTAGATCAGTATCGTCAACATCATCATCATCATCATTATCATCATCTGCTGGAAATTTTCTCTTTAATCTTCTTATTACTGTTCGAGTCCTTTCACAATCGTAGGCCACTGGAATCCCAAGGGCCAGAATACCCCTTTGAACGTCTTCATCCATACTAAGTATGGCCTGGATTGTCTTGACTTTCACCCTTCTCCTGTCAGAAAACTTTAGGACGAAACGTCTTTTTGACCTCTGAAAACTCCATGCAATAACCTGAGCCATTTTTTAAGTTGTATGGCGTTTTAGAAAATGTGTGGCGTTTTTAGTGAATGTGTGGAGTGGGAAGCTTTGTTTACCTGTTCTACTTATATAATGAGTTTTTTTTTGTGCCAGGTAGATATATGTTTATGGAGGTAAAAAACATTAGTAATTTTTTGATGATGTATTTTGCGTATCATTTGTCGTGCCATGTAGGATGCATGCCTATAATGTGAAAAATAATTATGACGTTTTGAAAAGATAAATAAATTCAATTACGATGGTGTATCTTTTAATATAATAAATGTTAGTAATAAAGTTTCCGTTGTTTTCAGTTACTGTTTGTAATTACTGTTTTGTTCAGCTTCATCTGTTAAGGTTGTAACACGTTCCATCTTTCCAGAGTTTGGAGTTTTGTATTTAATGGCGTTTAGATAAAGATGGCACATTGTTTTATACATTGTTTTAATGGCGTTTAGTTAATTTTTGGAGTTTTTAATAATAACTGGTTAAATTAATTTTATTATAAGTTTTGGTATTTTTGGCGTTTTATATAGCAACAACGTGTTTGGGCAGGATCCGTTCTCACAGTATTCATACTATTAGGTGTTTGATGTTTATAGCATTTTGCCATTTTATATACATATTTTTCACAGAAATAATGTATTTTATCAGGGGAGAATTAGAAAACAAACAACAGAAAGTGATCCCCAAAAAATAAAAAAAATATAAAATGAAAAAATAAAAATAAAAAATGCTAATCCAATTTCTCATCCAAATCTTCACTGTCATCAGTCTCTTCTTCTTGAAGTTTTTGTGCCTTGAACCTTTGAAGACCTTAGCTAGATGCCGATTTTGCTACATAACGCCTGTCCTTTAGACGGAACTGGTCAGTGGCATCGTGTTCTTTTTGGTGTGATCTATTGTTTTTTTGTTGACATGTTGTATATCCAAGCCTGTGTGGATGCTATTATCATCATGGAGTCCAAAATAGCATTTACATTGGGATCGATCCCTTCATGCCATTCAAATATTCATCAAGAACAAAGCACACAAAATGACATATCACTGTCATCAAGCTCTTTTTCTTGAATATTTGTCCATCTCATTCAGCAAAATCTTATAGAGATACCCACCTCAGGTAAGAATCCATTCAGTGAAACTTCACACAGAACAATACTGAATATCCCAGAAACGAGGTTTGTCATCTGTGGTTTTTTTAACTAGTTGTTGGCGTTTTAAAGTGAGTGGTTTTTAGGAAACATGGCGTTGTTTTGGGGTTTGATCAATGGATTGTGCAGTGACGTTTCTCTTCATAGGATGTTTTTGGCGCGTAGTTTAGGTGGGATTTTATTATAATAAATGCTAGTTATAAAGTAACCATCTTTTCAATTATTGTTTGTATTTACTGTGTTGTTCAGCTTTATCTGTTATGGCTGTAAGACGTCCCATCTTCCAAGTTTGGCGTTTTTATATTTAATGGCGTTTTGTAGACCAAGATGATAAAATACACTAACATAGAAAAAATTACACAGGAATAATAGTTATTATTATTTGGCAATTTGTATTCAATGGCTTTATGGTATTTTTGGCGTTTTATAACAAATGAGAGAAATATAGTATTTTATTATTTGAAAAAAATTACACAAAAGAAAACAAAAAAAATAAAACTCCTCGTCAGAAGGGACTTTGTCCGAGAAATATCCACCACTTCCTTCGTCCTCTTCTTCGGAGTCTTCTTCTAGTCTCTCATCCAAGTCATCACTTTCACTTTCATTGGCTTCTTGTTCTTGAAGATTTTGAAGCCTCCATTTGAATATGTTCTACATAACGCCATTTTTATGTTCATGTCCGTGTTCAAACATGTGGCGTTGTGTAACTCCTCCATGAACCCAACCCACTGCTTGGTCATGATGTCTTCAAGCATGTAGTCTTCCTACGTTCCGTTGTCACATATAACGGTGACCATGTCTGTTTCTTCATCAAAACACCGTGATGTTATATCTGGGTCCATTTTTGCATTTGCTTTGCTTGGTCCAAGTTTTCTGGTCAATCTTCTCATAACCTTATCTGTTTCATCACATTCGTTATCAAGAGGGATGCCAAGCGATAAGATACCTATAACACCCCGCGTTTTCAAACTCAAAGTACAAGTTAAAGTCAAAGTCAAAGGAAGAAAAGATTGCTAAATGCGATCTGTCACTCGTTGCTTAATTATTGATTGAACTCTTTGACTTGTAATCGATACTCTATTTTATGTTACTTTAGTTGTATTATGTGGAGTAAATATAATAATCGCAGTTTATCGCTAATCGACTTATTGCAATCTCATCGCTATCTCATCACAACTCGAATTATGGTTCTGAATATTGTTTTACGTGTGTGTGCTATTTATGTGTTACTTGTGCGTGTTGATATTTGTTTTATGGTGATTAATCGAAAACGCAATCGCATCTCCATCGCAACGCAATCTTATCGCGGACTCGAAATATAAGGTTTACTTCTATGTTGGGTGTTAGTTAGGTTATTTGTGTAACTACTGTTTAATACTATCGCATCGCTTACTCGCAACGCTCAACGCACAAAACGAAACATCGCAAAACAAATCGCTGCAGCCCTTTGATCTAATAACCATTCGATCGAATGGTCATCATTCCGGATGACCATTCGATCGGATGGCCATCCGATCCGTCACACTGCACCGCCTTTCCTCTTTTGTCACCTATAAATAGCACCTGTCACATCACTGTTCAAGTGATGTGACAGCTCTCGTTCGACCAGCACGTTCCAGCCCTATTTTCTCTCGATTCCTCGCGATTTTTGTAAGTTTATACCCTAAATCTTGTACTTCTATGATCACACACTCCTTCATCTTTTTCACCATTAAATCTGAACTTTTCACCATGAAATCGGCTGATTTAGGCTGTTCTAGGGTGATGTCATCATGGGTTCTCATGAATTTCAAAGTGTGACCTCATTCCACCAAGAACAACTCAGATCTAAGAGATTTCAACATGTTTAAACACTGATTTCACCTAAATCTAAACATTTTCAAGATTAAAAGGATTGAAAGATGTTTTCATAACTTTCTTTCAACTCTTTTACACTCTTGCTCTCCAAACTGATAGAATCGGAGCCCAATCAGGCCTTCTACTCATTCCTTAGCGAAGTGTCGGTCTGCTAACTGATTCCTATCAAAGGGACAACCAATTCACGGGTTGAACATGAACAACCGTCAAGAACAGTTAACAGATCGAACAAGGTGATTCCCCACCGATCGGATGACTTGGACTTGATGGGGTTCCCGTTGTTTAACACGTTGTCATACCGTCTTAGTCAAACCGCAAACCTTCTACGTCGTAAATTTTTACAAGTTTCAAAATGAACATGTCACTGAACGGACTGCCGTCCGATCGGATTGCCATCCGATCGAATGACAATCCGATCGGACGACTAGTGGTCTCAAATACTTAACATTTTACAAGTTTTCAATTAATGTCAATATCCAAACGAATGGTCATCCGATCGAACGACCATCCGATCGAAGGACCATCCTACTGTGAACTTGTTCTCTATGAAATTTCTCAACTGGAACTGATCGCCATCCGAGCGAACGGCCATCCGACCGGACGACCTGAAAAGTAGAGAAACTTCTAAGTTTTGAAATGCTACAACAAAAACTTCAAAGCCATCATACACAAACACATCCATCCCAAACGAAGGACAATCCGACCAAATGACCATCCGTCCGGATTGTCATCCGATCGAATGGCCCTTCGTCACTCAGTTCACTCGCACCGTTTTACGCACCATTCATCGCTTATGCTATCGATAACTGTTCAGGCTAATCACTCAGCGCTCCCTTCAATCCAAGAGAGTGTTTATTTACTAAACACAATCTGTGAGTATACTCGAACCCTTTTTGCTTTACGACTTTGGGTGTTACATACGTTATCTACATTCAAATCACAATCGACACACAACGTAAACACTTTTATACGCTAACCGACTTTGCATGTTATACGTGTTACTCGATGAATACTTGTATATTATGTTTACACAGTGATTATTGGCTGACAACTTAGCAACGATAGTACTATAGTTTGGACTCAGCACCTGTCGTGGACGAGGGTTGCTTAGGGTATTTCTTCACGTGTCACGGTGGTGATATGTGTTGCGCACTCTACAATTCGCAGTCACATCTGTGCATATTTCATTGTCGATAACCTACTAGCTTCACTTTGCTACATGTTACATGCTGGTTATGCGTAAACGATTTCGCTATTTACTATACTATTAAACTTGTATGCTCACCTTTACACTATGTGTATTGACTTTTATTTTAACGTATGTGACAGGTGTTTAGGATGCGTTTGCTTGTTAGCTGCTATGGAATCAAGCCAGGAGAGCCTAGAAACAAACTAAATAAAATTTGAGTTGTCAGAATGGATAGTTGTCTTTGAGAACATCGTCTGTAATAACTGTTTTTATTTTATATGTTTGTGGTATGGGACATGAACCTTTAATATATTATAATTAATAGTTGTTATGGATTCTCCTGGACAATCTGTTTCGCTTAGTGCCGCGCCCCGATGATTCCGCCATCGGTCGGGGTGTGACAGATTGGTATCAAAGCCATAACTATAGGGAATTAGGCAAGACTCGACCTAGTCCGGGTCGATGTCTTAGAAACGACCTAGTCTATAGTCTAAGTACCAACAGACCGCCTTGTGCGAACCTAGTAGGGGTTCTGCACGAGCCTATTACTGTTACGCTCTCTCAAACTTATTCTCGCACGAACACCGCGCAATATGGCCTTAGGAAAGGAATGCAAGCACATCGCACACTATTTTCGAATATGAACGAGTAATTAGATCGAGACTAGGTGTGAAAGCCGCAAACTCTTTATTGGATTGCTTTTTCGACGCGCAATTTTACTATAAACACGAGAATTTGCGTCGAATCAGGAGTGAAATCCATACTTCGACGCAGGTTTTCCTCTCTATCTCGTGATTCTATCTCACAAACAGGAACGTAGTCGTAAGTTAGGGGTGAAACCCGAACCTCGGTGACTTGTTCCGCTCTTTATTTTGGTTTTACACAACTCTCCCCAAAATCTCGATGGATTCCAACGACTCGAGTTGCAAAAAAGACCGAAAGGATGCGTGCCATTCACGGCATGTCGATGATAGAGCACAGTCTATTAGGACAAAAGGACTTCGAGTACATCTTTGAGAATAGTCGAATCACTTTGGGTAGTCGACGTCTATCAGTCAAGACAATCTCTTTTCAATTTTATGTGTTTCGATTTTGGATTTCGCCGCCGCTAACTCTGTAATTTGTCGATTTTATGTGGTTTTATATGTTTATTTGTTAGCGTTTTGAGATACTGATGGTTTCGATCTAACGCTTCTTGCTCCGCCCAACACACAATTCACTGCACAACGTTAACAAATCGCACGCTATACTACTCGCTATGCTACTCGCAATCGCTACTCTCGAACGCCTTACGCGGCTGTGAAAAATAGGTGAATACGTGCAATATATGTAGGTGAATACGTGCTTCTGTCCTTACGTGGACTATGTGCCTCCGTGTCTATGTGCTTATGTGGATTATGTGCCTACGTGACTATGTGTTCATATGATTGGATGTGTTCCTGAGCTTTATATCGGGCAGCGCGAGAGGATACTATAGACTATGCTAGATTTTATCGAAATTTGTGTCTGAGTCCTATGGCGATGGCTGTTGCAGACAATGTCGTCATTTGGATCGCACACTTCCCGAGCCGCCCACAGAAACCATGAGGACAAACGTATCGCTGCTCTAGTCGCAAAGCAGATGGCTAAGGTCACTCCGCAAATTGTCAGCGAGCTGAATGAAAACACCAGCAAGTCCTCTGAAGAATCTAGGACTGATTCTCTTAAGTCTACTTTTAGCTTCAAGCAGTTTAAGGCCTGCGGACCCAAAGAATTCACCGGAGAAGACGGGCCTACTGCCATGTTTCAATGGTTCGATTCAATTGAAGTCACCCTGCGCCAAAGCGGCTATCCTGAAGACCTACGCACTATTAACGCCACTGGCGTTTTCCAGTCCAGGGCTCTGGACTCGTGGACTGCCGAAAGAAACAAATGTGGGAATGATGCAGCTTATGGGCTCACATGGGATGAGTTAAAGGACATCATGATGAAGGAGTTCTGCCCTCTGACGTGATGTCGTGGGTCACGCAAATTTAATCCCCAAACAACTATAGATAGTGGTAAGAGGGTATCGAACTCAGGGAGTATGTGGAAGGTATGTCGATTGTATAGCTTTGTACTTAAACTAAAATTAAACTAAATTGCAGAAATTAAAATTCAAGAGTTTGGATTGTTGTTTTAGAAAACTAAACTAAAAACTAATTTCAAATCAAATGTTGGTTGTAAAACAGATTAGGAGAGAACAATGATCACCTTAGGTTTCAGTTTCTTTAAACAATTGTGTGTAATTCCAACTAGAAAGAGTTACATAGACATAACTCGTGTATAGATGATTGAAGTGATAAAAGGGACAAAGTACTCGGATTATATAAACGCGAGGTTGTTTCCCGATGACCAATTAATCAATAACCACCCCTAACCCTTCCCGTGATATCTCGATTGCCAACGGCACCAAGAACATACGATTAAGACTAGAAATTGCAATATCGATTAACAAGTCACAAGCAATCAAACACACACCATGATATTCAAGCAACGCAAATTATCATTCTAGAAATTCAGAAATAAAACACACAAAAGTTCAAGAAACTTTCACCTAAGATGATCACCGAAGAGTTTAGCCGGACATGGCTTGGTGAATCATCATCATAATCAAACCAATGTTCATACGAATCGAAAATACAAACCGGATGATAGCAATTGTTCAAAACCAAGCCAAAACAGCAAAAATTGCCCCCAAGATGTTCTCTAACCGTCCAATGATGAGGAATGATGAAAAGACACCATCAAACTACTTAATTATGGCAGTTACATGTTTCTTCGCAGATTCCACCGTAATTTACGGCTCCACCGTAAATTACGGTGGACAGTAAAATGTTACGGTGTGTAGAGACTGTGTTACGGTGGGGAACAACTGAAATCCAGGTCCACCGTAAATTACGGTAGGACCGTAATTTACGGTGATGAGCTGACTTGTCTTCTTTGTTTTGTCTCTTGTTCCACGCTCGACCCGTTCATCACCAAAGTCTCCAAAACTGCATTTAATCCGTCTTTTAGCTCCCAAACCACACCTGAAACATAAGCAACAGTAGTTATCTAATTCAAGATAATTACACGATTAAGTGAAGGATTATTTCATCTTTTATCATGCTTAAGGGTTTGTCCAATGGACCACCCGTCACCCTCCCCATGAGCTTCAGAAGCTGGAGGACGAGTTCTGGCACATCAAGCAAGAGGGTGGCGGCAACGCTGGTCTAACTGCCCGCTTTAAGCAGCTGAGTATCATATGTACCGGCCAAGTTACTACTCCCGAGATAACCATCAAGAAATACATCCGTGCTTTACCAGATTGTGTGGCTGACTTCGTGCAAGCCGCGAAGACAACAACTATTGAGGAAACCTTCACTGCCGAGATCAATGATAAGCGAGTTCGGGCTGGTTACTTTGATAAACCCACCAAAAATCTTCACCAAGCTACCGTTGCTCCCACCGTTGAAACCGCCGCCGCACCACAAGCTTCGAAGTCCTCCCGCCACATGAGAAAGAACAACAATAACAGTAGCAAGAATTGTGCTGTTACTACCGCTCCCCTCCAAGCTGTCCCTGCTCAACCGCAACCTCAGAACCGCTAAGTAGCGGCACCGGTGACCAATGCACCGCCGGCCAAGCGTGCATATACTGGTCCTCACCCGCTCTGCCCGACCTATACCTATCATCATCCTACTAGGATTGCATGTAGATTCTGTGTTCACTGCAACATGTACAACCACTTTACTGCTAATTGTCGTACTGGTCCCCGCCAAGCTCCAGCTCAAGGTCAAGCTCCTGCACCACCAGCTCTCCTTCCTGCTCCATAGGGCCAACAAGCAGCTCCTGCCCCCGCAGCTCATGTAAGAGCCTGCTTTGCATGTGGTGATCCCAACCACTTTGCAAACATGTGCCCCAATAGAGTGGTGAAGCAAGAGCCACAACAACAGCCGCAACAACATCAACAGCAGCAGCCTCAGCAGCAGCAGCCAGCAGCCCGCGGACGTGCTTTCAATATCAACGCCCGCCAGGCTCAAGCAGACAACAATGTGGTTAATGGTACATTTCTCGTCAATGGTATATTTGCTTTGTGTTTGTTTGATACTAGAGCAGATAACTGTTTTGTATCGTTCGAATTCGAGAAACTTCTAAAGCGTAGACGCGCCCATTTCCCTACGACGTTCGACGTTGAAGTTGCCACTGGAAGAACCGTCACTGTTAATTCCATTCTACGTGATTGTACTCTTGAGCTCAACAATCACGTCTTCCCTATCGACCTTATCCCGATGCAGCTTGGTAGTTTTGACATCATAGTAGGCATGGATTTTCTTCAGGAAAATTATATTGAAGTCGTTTGTTTCGATAAGATGTTTCGTTTCTCGCTCGCTAATGGTGATCAACTTTGTGTGTACGGCGAAACTCCTTCAAAAGACCTCAAACTCATGTCGTGTATCCAAGCGAGCAAGTATCTCCGCAAGGAATACGAAGCTTTCTTGGCTCACTTCATAGTAGCGGAGAAGGAAAAGAAATCGAAGGCAATAGATAAGGTGCCTGTGGTTCGTGATTCTCCTAAAGTCTTTCCTGATGATCTACCTGGTTTACCGCCCTCTCGTGATATTGACTTTCGTATTGATCTCATTCTTGGAGCAAATCCTGTCGCTAAAGCTCCCTATCGCCTCGCTCCGTCTGAAATGCGCGAACTCTCGAGTCAACTCCAGGAATTTCTTAACAAAGGCTTCATTCGCCCTAGCAGCTCTCCTTGGGGCGCCCCAGTTCTTTTCATCAAAAAGAAGGACGGGTCGTTCCGGATGTACATCGACTATAGGGAGTTGAATAAGTTGACTATCAAGAATCGCTATCCCCTGCCCCGAATCGATGATTTGTTTGACCAATTACAAGGCGCAACGTGCTTTTCGAAGATTGATTTACACTCAGGGTATCACCAGTTAAGCATTTAGGAGGAAGATATACCGAAAACCGCTTTCCGAACTCGATACGGCCATTATGAATTCATCGTAGTGCCCTTTGGTTTAACCAACGCACTCGCGGTTTTCATGGATTTGATGAATCGTGTGTGTAAACCATTTCTTGACCGTTTCTTCATTGTATTCATCGACGACATCCTTATCTATTCGAAGTCAAAAGCCGAACACGCGCAACATCTACGTTTGGTTCTCGAACTACTCCAGGGGAATCGACTCTACGCCAAGTTCTCCAAGTGTGAATTTTGGCTAGAGGAGGTTCAATTCCTCGGTCACATCGTTAATAGCCAAGGTATACACGTCGACCCCGTGAAGATCGAAGCTGTTAAGAGTTGGGTTACTCCAAAATCACCATTCGAAGTTTGTTCGTTCCTCGGATTGGCGGGCTATTACCATCGATTCATCGCTGACTTTTCTAAAATCGTCGTTCCGCTTACTTCTCTCACGCATAATGACAAGCCTTTTGTTTGGGGGACTGAACAAGAGACTGCCTTTCGAACTCTGAAGCATATGCTCTGCAATGCTCCTATCCTCGCTCTCCCCGACGAAAACGATGACTTCGTTGTCTATTGTGATGCCACGAACCTTGGTCTTGGTTGTGTCCTCATGCAACGGGACAAGGTTATCGCCTACGCGTCTCGACAACTCAAGATCCATGAGAAGAACTATACAACCCACGATCTCGAGCTTGGTGCAGTTGTTTTTGCATTGAAGATTTAGCGACACTACCTTTACGGTACCAAGTGTACGGTCTTCACCGACCATAAGAGCGTGCAACATATCTTGAATCAAAAGGAACTGGATATGCGCCAACGCCAATGGGTCGAACTCCTCAACGATTACGACTGTGAGATTTGTTATCACCCTGGCAAAGCAAATGTCATGGCCAATGCTCTAAGTCGATTACGCTATTTGCATAGTATTCGTAATACTCACGCCCAACACGACCTCGAAGCTCTTATTCGTGACGCCCAAGACGCCTGTTTCACCGAACGCACCCTAAAGGAAGAACGAATTCTTGGTTCCGAAAGCCGATTAGAAAGCAAATCGAACAGTATTCTCTACTATCTCGACCGCATCTGGATTCCAAGTCGCAATAACCTTCGAGATATATTGTTGACTGAAGCGCACAAGTCTCGATATTCCATTCATCCTAGTGCCGACAAGATGTATCATGACCTTCGTCTACGGTACTGGTGGCCTGGAATGAAGAAGGATATCCCAATCTATGTTTCGAAGTGCTTGACTTGTTCGAAAGTCAAGGCCGAGCAATAAAGACCCTCTGGCTTACTCGTGCAACCCGAGATCCCGATGTGGAAATGGGAGAGTACAGCTATGGACTTTATAACGAAACTTCCTCGCATACCTTCAGGTCACGATAGCATCTGGGTTATCGTTGACCGTTTGTCAAAATCTGCTTATTTTCTGCCAATACGAGAAGACTACAAAGTAGAACGATTAGCACAGATCTACACCGACGAAATCATCTGTCGGCACGGGACGCCTCGTGACATCATCTCTGACCGCGATGGTCGGTTTACCTCGCGTCTTTGGGAAACGTTTCAATCTGATCTCGGTACTACTCTAAATCTAAGTACCACTTTCCATCCCCAAACCAACGGTCAGACTGAAAGAACGATTCGTACCCTTGAAGACATGCTTTGCTCGTGTGTCATAGACTTCGGTGGTAATTGGGACGCGCACTTACCTTTGGTCGAATTATCGTACAATAACAATTATCACTCTAGCATTCAAATGGCACCATTTAAGGCATTATACGTAAGAAAAATAATGATCGCCTATTGTGTGGCACGAGATCGGAGATGCGCAATGTTGGGATTGAACCCTAACAGAGGAACAGATAATGTAAAGCCAAAACCGGATCCCATCAGTGGACCATCAATAAGCAGCAGTTTATCCTATACTCTCCCCTTAACAGTGGTTATCTAACAGCTGATGAATCGTAAGTGCTGCTCAACTACAACAACTGATGAACCAAACACTGATGATACCTTAAAGACTGCTGAAGACAAACACTGATGCTCTATCTACTGCTGTTTCCCAAGTACTGCTGAAGATTCAAGCACTGCTCTCTCAAAGACTGATCACCTCTGAAGAAAGCACTGAAGATTCAACATCTGTGCTCAGGCTACAACAGTGGAACGTGAAGCAGTAGTTTTCCTTAGTTTTTCTTTTTACTACTTATCAGATGTTACATGTCAGTAGTTTGTATAGAACAGTATTTGTAGTTTGTTAGGTCGTTAGATGTCACTATCATGGTGACGTCAGCTGAGGTAGATCAGTAGTTTGGTTTGCCTATAAATATGACAGTATTCTGTACTGTTATATTTGATTCATTTTGAGTGAGTTCATCTCCTCAATTCAATCCTTTCATCTTGTGCAACCAACTCTGGTGTATCAGGCTGAGGGGGAGTTTAGATTGTAAGCTTGCTGTAATCATTTGCTTTCTATTGTAAATCTTTTGACTTAATGAAAAGCAATTGTTTATCAATCTATATTTTCCTTTGATTATGTTTACAAAGTTTACTACTCATTTCCGCTGCGCTTATTATTCGTTTTATGCAAACAAACACAATCATGATGGCCCCCAGATCCTAACAATTGGTATCAGAGCTTGGACAGTCAAATTCGATCTAACAATCAATTTGACATAACAGTTCAGCTCAAAAGTTATTGATACTAAAGGATTGGTTGTATTCAGTTGAAAAACAGAGTAACGAGTGAATCATGGTCAAAATGGTTATTCAAAAACTCTGTAAATCAACCAAGATGTCATATGACACACAAATCTCACACAACAAGTGTTTTCATGCATATGTCACTCATAGTTTTCAGATCTATAAAATATCTGATAAATTATGGGATCGTTCGATGTTTTCAAGATTGATTTCAATTGCTGTGTCGATATTTGTGTTGTTCTCAATAAACACTAAAGTATGTACCTCAGTTCAGCAAAACTTGTGTTCATCCAAAGCACTAGAATGCTGCTGACATAGAAAAGAGGGAATAAAACTTTAGTCAAAATTTCTCATGTGCTCAAAGGCAAGTTGAGTACCTTCAAAAGGTCCAAATCAACCTTGTCTAAAACACATTGAGGAAATAAGGTGTCAAAACAGTCCTAATCATAAGTGATGTGAGATCTGAAATAAAATATGGTCAAAAATGTTCAGATCTCTCAAAACATTGCTTCAAAATGAATGGACAAAGTATGTTCAAAATATAATCTCCTAGTGAGTATGTCTGAACATATGAATAAAAAGGGTAAAAAGGGAAAAGAAAAATGAACAAATCTCAAAGTGTGGCTATCTCAAAAACTTTTGAAATCAAAAGAAAAGAGTATAAGCATAAAACACTTATGAGGTTTAAAAGTTAGATCATCAGTGGTCATCATCATGCAACTGTGTGCATTCATCAATACAGGAATTGTTCTGGTAACAATAGTATCTTCAGTGATGGTGCTTAAAAGGAATTTACAATCAATTGACAAGAAAATGACCCAAACAATGGTCAAAATAACTTGAGAATAATATGATCATGAATTTACTGGAAAATTGTCGGATCCTTTTGATTATTTTCAAAACTTCCTTTGATTTTTGTTAAGTTGTTTTCCTCTTAAATAAAAACCAGATGTATTTTAAAAATATATATATATATATATATATTATGATCTTTTACTCATTTTTTTTTGTAAAAGTTCATCTCTGGTCTGGATGTAATTACCTTATTTTTGTGTGTAATTACTATCCCTAAAACTGATCAAAAGGAAATGACACACATATCAAGGTCATGTTAAGCTCAAGTTTGGTTTTCACAGATCAAAAATTGATTGCAAATTGACTTAGACTAGTGAGATACTCATGTTCTAGTTCCAGTAATTAGACACAAAATGAGCAGCTCTAGTAGAAATGTTTTCATCATCTGGGATGCTAAACCATTGTCTAAATTAATAGACATTTGGCAAATCCTTGAACAAAATTCCTGTAGATAACTGCTGACAATTTAATCTTGATAATTTACATCTAAAATGTATTTTGTTAAGAATAGCATCTCAAATGCTCAACAGATGTTAGATAAGATACTGTGCCTTCACAAAGCAAAATCAAGTTCTACATCTGAACAAGCAGATGCTAACATTGTTTGTCAAAAGTTGAAATACTGCTGCACTATCAGTTGTTGAACCAATTTTATCTTCTACCACTGTTGTTTCTAAAGTGCTGTTGTGCCTTAACATCTGCTCACTAAAGTCTGTCCACTGCTAAAGTGTCAACCTCTGTTCTCCAAAAACTGATGTTTAAAATCTTTGTCCCATCCACTGCTACATCCACTGTTTCATTTTATTACCGTTGTAACTACTTATACTTGATCCATCAGTAGTTGTCAAAACAACTGTCCTCCATTATTTACCATTCCATCAGATGTTTGACACGTGGTCAGTTTTTAGCCTTCAGATCAAAATAACCGCTGCCACATCAGCAATCACTTTTCCCTAAATAAAACCCTGATTAAATCCAAACAGGGTTTTACTGTCGAATTGAATTCCAAAAGTTCTCTTCTCATAGTAGTTTCCCTCTCATAACTCCAAAAAAAAAAAAAAAACTTCTTCGATCTTCTTCATCCAAAATGACGAAACCAAAATCGAAAACAAAATCAAAACCATCATCTTCCTCCACAACAGCAGATGCCACTCAAATGGCCGCTGAAACACCGGAGATTCGCTACAAAGCTCCACACAACTATGTAGGTATACTCACAAAACCTACCGATAACCACACCTTCGACTCCATCCTTGACATCCTTTCTGCATCAAAGTACAAAACTTTGATAACAGCAGACGCTCCTATTTACCTTGATACCCAGAGAGAGTTCTGGAAAAATGCCACCCTTGAAAAACAATGAGATATCATCGCCGCCATCAACTCCTCGATACAGGGTAAGAAGGTAAACATCTCACCAAAATCCATCTCTGAAACCTTTAAACTCGATGATTTAAATGGAAAAACCTCATTTACAAAAGACGAGTTGGTAAAGGATTTCATGAACAGGGGCTATGCAGAACAACCAAATAGGGATACCCTACAAAAGGGTTACTTCCCTTCTGCACCCAGATTTTTATTCCACACACTGCTCATGTGCGTTTCTAATAAAACAACGTCTTTTAATGAGATACCAACAAAAATCCAATGCCTGGGGTATGCAATTTTAAACGATAAAAACTATAACTACTCCCAGGAAATATTTGATGATTTGGTAAAGAACGTTGATAATAAAGCATTTCTGCTCTTTCCAAGATTTCTAAGCTATTATTTTGAACAAAAATTTGTTGAGAAAGATGCAGACTTGCCCAAACAAGGTGTCTCATTCAAAATAAACTGTTTAACAATTGAAACATTTTCGAGAATGATGGCACCAATAAAATTAAAAACAAAGGAGGCTGAACAGGTTTTAGAAACTGCTACTGATCCTCAAGCAACCACTGCTAAGCCCACTGCTCCAGGTGATCAAAGTAGCACACCCACTACTTTGAAACCAACACCTGCCACCAAAAAGACCAAAAGAAAAACTTCCAGAAAACCCACCAAACCCACACCAAAGGCAACTCTGGAAGATGAGATCCTAGAGTCAATGCCAGTGACAACACAAAAGTCACAAGAAACCACTGCTGCTACTTCCTCACAGCAGATGGAAAAAAGATCTCAACCTCAGCCTAAAACTCCTCCTGCATCCTCACAAAAGGATCAGGTTGTAAGCACAGGGACACCAAATTATGAAGCTCTGTATCCACTCGGATCCATCTTCCACAGTCCTGATCCCAAGGACATGTCTCTTTCAACACCCATACCCTCACCAATCATATTACCACAATCAATAATACCCTTGTTGCATGCAGTTGATATGGCACAGACACAAACCAGTTCCTCTCTGTCACCTATTACTGAGAGCATACCTCCACAAGTGACTGGGTCTGATGTTCATGCCTCTGCTAACCCAGCAACAGCTGAGGAGGTTACACCCCCTGAGTTACAAGTAACTCTCGGTGGTAGTTCAAATGGAGCAGCAACTACAACTGATGGATCAACAGATCTTCAGTTGGACAGTTGTTACATAACTAAGACTCCCTTGAAGGCAATTTCTTCCATGGCAACATCGGTAACCACCGGTGAGTAATCTTTAACTACTGGTAACATCAAAGGATTATCAAGTGCCGAAGAAAGAAGTCCCCAGTACCAAGAAAAAGGGGCATCAATGGATGACTTTTGGGCCACAGCTCCTAAGTCACACATTGATACAACCACTGCTGGTGGGGATTCAGATGATCCTGTTAATTCAGGTGATGATTCAAAGTACAATGAATTGACGGCCAGAGTTGAAAATCTAGAATCTTCTGTTGCCGAAATAAAAGATATGGTGCAGCAGCTGCTAGAAGCTCAAAAAGCCCAATCAACTGTTCCTCCTGCTCAAGCACCTGCTCCACAAGCATTTGCTGCAAATGAGCTTTGGAATATCTTCCAGCCCATGCTTGAACAACAGCAACAAATGGCTCCTAAAAAGCATGCTAATCAAGTACAAATACTGACCAACATGGTGGAATCTCGGTTCAAAGACACTCAAGCAGACATCAAGGCTATAAAAGCTAGCATACAAAAGACTGCTCAGAGTGAGAAAGGTCCATCTACCATTCTCTTCATGGATACACCCCTGGCTGATAATGCCAAAAAGGGGGAGAAAATCAAGCTGAAAAAGAAAGGTATAGAAGATGGGTTGTACATTGAACCAGAGAAACCCAAAACCACAAAAACTTCAACTCAAACAGCTGATACAACAGCAGTTACAAAAACTACTGTCTGTAGCCAAACAGCTGCCATCTCATCAACACACACACCTCCAACACACACAACTACTGTTTCAACACACACCACCACAACTACTGCTCCACCACCATCATCATCTGTGTCTATAACACAAAAACCACCACTATCATCATCTACAATCATATCACCACCACTGCCTCCTGCCACAAAGCAGAAGACAGCAGATGTTACAACATCTGTTGTAATGACAACAGTGGTTGAAACACCAGTTGTTTCAACTACTGTCAGTCAGTCACAGTCACAAACCACTGATCCACCCAATACATCACCAGCCTCCCCTCCATTAAAAAGGAGAAGGGTTTTCATTCCTGATGATGAGTCACCACCACCATCACATCCTCCATCCCCTGCTCAAAAGCAGAAGACATCTGCTGACACATCAGCAGTTGTAATGACAACAGCAGTTGAGACACCAGTTGTTTCAACAGTTGTTAGTCAACCATCCACCACTGCTCTATCCTCTCCTATATCTCAACCAAAGCCCTTTAGCAGAAAAAGGAAGCCAATACCTGCCAATGAGGGAACACATGATCCTAATGCTGCAAAATATCCTCTGGAAATTGAAGCTCTCAAAAATGAGATGAGGCAATTCTATACAGAAGAAGATCCTTCAAAAAGAAGATTCTCCTCACTCATAGGCTACATGCCACCAGAGGATATTGATGATTATCTCAAAATAAAGGCAAGGCAAGCTAAAGTAAAAGCTAACGTTGACAGTGAAAAGGAAAGTCTAAGCGAAGTAGGCATTGCTAAAAGACTGGAGTTCTACCTTGCAAAGGTAAAGCAGATAGAAGAATTTGCACAAGAGCTAGAAAAGGAAAAGGCTGATCAAAAGAAGAAGTTAAGAGAACAACTTCTAGCCTTCATCATGAAAGAAAAGTTCTATCCTGCTGAAGAACAACAGTTTAAGGAATGGCCATTAGTAGCTTTAAAGCATGAGGCTGAAAGGATCCAAAGAATCAAGAATGATCCTTCAAAGAAGAAAAATGCTCCAAACTGGAGTAAATACAAAAAGCTCATTGCTGACCTCACTGCTGAATATAAAGGAAAGAAAAAGGAGTTAGTGGATGCTAAGATGAACACTGCTGAAGCCATATCAAAATGGTCTAGGCAGCAAACTGATGAAGCCTATGAGAGGCTAAAGAAAAGGAAGAAAACTGCTTCAGATGCTTCAAAGAAAAGAGAACAGATGATGAAGCTTGAACAGAAAATTGAAAACCTCAAGACAATGTTAAAATCAGCAGACAGTCCTACTCTTGGGTCAAATCAAGATGAAGGCAAACAGCTGACTGAAGAAGAGGTCATAGAAAAAGAAGCAGAGTATCTCAAGGACACCATCTTAAAAATGGGTCTGAATGAAGACAGCTCATCAAAGCTTCAAAACCTTTTTAAGAAGGTACTCAACAAACCTGCATCTCCAAGCACTGCAAAAGACAAGATAGAAGTTGAAAGACAAGAACTTATTGAACAAGAAACTGCAGAAGATATAGTTGCAGCAGACAAAGTCATTGAAGAAGCTTTCAATAGAAAGTCTGAAAGTCTGCAGATGTTTTCAAGGCCATCATCTCTCAACTCATCTGAAAATAAATCTCTCCCAAGAAACCCATTAGGCTTAAAAATACTAAAGTGGATGTCTGATCAAAAGACCCACGTATTCACCTTGGTCAGAGCCAATGGTGAGGTGAAGTATATATCAAGGAAAGAAACACTTGGCCTAAGTGTTGAAGATTTGCAGGACCTCCTTGAACTCTCACTGTGCAGGGATGAAGATGACCAGCAGTGCCAAAGAATTTGAAGCTGAATTTAAGGAACTAGCTAAGGCACTCTTGATGAGTAATAAAGGTCCTGAATAAGGAAGGGTTTTGGCATTATCTGTTCCAGGGGGAGATTGTTGGGATTGAACCCTAACAGAGGAACAGATAATGTAAAGCCAAAACCGGATCCCATCAGTGGACCATCAATAAGCAGCAGTTTATCCTATACTCTCCCCTTGACAGTGGTTATCTAACAGCTGATGAATCGTAAGTGCTGCTCAACTACAACAACTGATGAACCAAACACTGATGATACCTTAAAGACTGCTGAAGACAAACACTGATGCTCTATCTACTGCTGTTTCCCAAGTACTGCTGAAGATTCAAGCACTGCTCTCTCAAAGACTGATCACCACTGAAGAAAGCACTGAAGATTCAACATCTGTGCTCAGGCTACAACAGTGGAACATGAAGCAGTAATTTTCCTTAGTTTTGCTTTTTACTACTTATCAGATGTTACATGTCAGTAGTTTGTATAGAACAGTATTTGTAGTTTGTTAGGTCGTTAGATGTCACTATCATGGTGACGTCAGCTGAGGTAGATCAGTAGTTTGGTTTGCCTATAAATATGACAGTATTCTGTACTGTTATATTTGATTCGTTTTGAGTGAGCTCATCTCCTCAATTCAATCCTTTCATCTTGTGCAACCAACTCTGGTGTATCAGGCTGAGGGGGAGTTTAGATTGTAAGCTTGCTGTAATCATTTGCTTTCTATTGTAAATCTTTTGACTTAATGAAAAGCAATTGTTTATCAATCTATATTTTCCTTTGATTATGTTTACAAAGTTTGCTACTCATTTCCGCTGCGCTTATTATTCGTTTTATGCAAACAAACACAATCATGATGGCCCCCAGATCCCAACACGCAAATTACAGGTCCTGAGTTGTTGCAAGAAACGACTGACAAAATCCTCCTAATTCGAGATAATCTGCTGAAAGCTCGGAGTCATCAGAAAAGTTATGCCGATAGACGCCGCAAGCCCCTTGAATTTGACGTTGGCGATCACGTACTCCTAAAGGTATCACCTTGGAAGGGTGTGATCAGATACGGAAAGAAAGGAAAGCTCGCGCCTCGATATGTTGGACCCTTTAAAATCCTGGAAAGGATTGGCAAGGTGGCCTACAGACTCGAACTACCGGAGGAACTTAGCAACGTCCACCCGACTTTCCATGTATCGAACCTCAGAAAGTGTCTGGCCAAGCAGAATTTACATGTACCACTTGCGGATCTACAAATGGACAAAACATTACACTTCATGGAAAAGCCTGTCGAGATCAAGGACCGAGAAACCAAGAAACTCAGGCGCTCACGCATTCCCATTGTAAAGGTCCGCTGGGAAGGCTAACGCGGCGCAGAGTTCACCTAGGAACTCGAAAGTGACATGAAGGCGAAGTATCCACAGCTCTTCGTTACGCCTGCGTCTTAATTTCAGGACAAAATTCCCTAAAGTAGGGGAGGCTGTAACACCCCGCTTTCTCAAAGTCAAAGTACAAGTCAAAGTCAAAGTCAAAGTCAAAGGAAGAAAAGATTGCTAAATGCGATCTGTCACTCCTTGCTTAATTATTGTTTGAACTCTTTGACTTGTAATCTATACTCTATTTTATGTTACTTTAGTTGTATTATGTGGAGTAAATGTAATAATCGCAGTTTATCGCTAATTGACTTATCGCAATCTCATCGCTATCGCATCGCAACTCGAATTATGGTTCTGAATATTGTTTTATGTGTGTGTGCTATTTATGTGTTACTTGTGCGTGTTTATATTTGTTTTATGGTGATTAATCGAAAACATAATCGCATCTCCATCGCAACGCAATCTTATCGCGGACTCGAAATATAAGGTTTACTTCTATGTTGAGTGTTAGTTAGGTTATTTATGTAACTATTGTTTAATACTATCGCATCTCTTACTCGAAACGCATCGCAAATGCTCAATGCATGAAAGGAAACGTCGCAAAACAACTCACTGCAGCCCTTCGATCGAATGACCATTCGATCGAATGGTCATCCGTCCGGATGACCATCCGATCGGACTGCCCTCCGATCCATCACAGTGCACCGCCTTTCCTCTTTTGTTACCTATAAATAGCACCTGTTACATCACTGTTCAAGTGATGTGACAGCTCTCGTTCGACCTGCACGTTCCAGCCCTATTTTCTCTTGATTCCTCGCGATTCTTGTAAGTTTCTACCCTAAATCTTGTACTTCTATGATCTACACACACTCCTTCATCTTTTTCACCATCAAATCTTAACTTTTCATAGTGAAATCGGCTGATTTGGGCTGTTCTAGGGTGATGTCATCATGGGTTCTCATGAACTTCAAAGTGTGACCTCATTCCACGAAGAACAACTCAGATCTAAGAGATGTCAACATGTTTAAACACTGATTTCACCTAAATCTAAACATTTTCAAGAGTAAAAGGATTGAAAGATGTTTTCATAACTTTCTTTCAACTCTTTTACACTCTTGCACTCCAAACCGATAGAATCGGAGCCCATTCAAGCCTTCTACTCATTCCTTAGCGAAGTGTCAGTCTGGGAATTGATTCTTATCAAAGGGACAACCGATTTATGGGTTGAACATGAACAACGGTCAAGAACAGTTAACTCCTCGAACGAGGTGATTCCCATCTGATCGGACGACTTGGACTTGATGGGGTTCCCGTTGCTTAACACGTTGTCCTACCGTCTCGGTCAAACCGCAAACTTTCTAAACGTAGTAAATTTTTACAAGTTTCAAAATGAACAAGTCACTGAATGGACTACCATCCGATCGAACGACAATCCGATAGGATGACTTGTGGTCTCAAATACTTAACATTTTACAAGTTTTCAATAAATGCCAATATCCAAACGAATGGTCATCCGATCGGACGACCATCCGATCGAATGACCATCCTGCTGTGAACTTGTTCTCTATGAAATGTCTCACCTGGAACGGATCGCCATCGGAGCGAACGGCCATCCGACCGGATGACCGTTCGACCGGACGTCCTGAAAGGTAGAGAAACTTCTAAGTTTTGAAAATGCTACAATGAAAACTTGAAAGCCATCATACACAAACACATCCATCCCAACCGAAGGACAATCCGACCGAATGGCTATCTGTCCGGATGACCATCCGTACGGATTGTCATCCGACCGAATGACCATCCGTCCGGATTATCATCCGATCGAATGGCCCTTCGTCACCCAGTTCACTCGCACCGTTTTACGCACCGTTCATCACTTATGCTATCGTTAACTGTTCAGGCTAATCACTCAGCACTCCCTTCAATCCAAGAGAGTGTTTACTTACTAAACACAATGTCACACCCCCAAAAATCCACACGCGGAGTACCACCGCTTGGAGGCGTGACATGACCAGGATCAAGCCACCAATCATATTGAACGTATATGTAAATAGTAAATGTCATTCTTCAATACGAAAGGTGTTTTCAAAACCAAACATAAACAAGTGTGTAGCGGAAGCATTAATGTAAAAACCCAAACATAAGTATTAAGTTAATATGTCATAAAAGTGTTTATCATAATATCCACAATCCGTGCCCACAACGACCGCGCCTCCCGTGCAAACTCCATAAGTACCTAAGGTCCTGCAAGGCATGTAACAGAGAGTCAATAACTAGTTGAGCGAGTTCACAGTTGGTTATTCGGTATTCGTGATAGATTAGTAAATCGTATGTTCATTTAGTAAACCATATATCGTATGCATTTGTATCGCAACCCTCTAGGCATGTGTGCGAAGATTAGTGGGGGTTTCCCAAGTATTCTAGACTAGGTATATTTGTATCGCAGCCCACCCGGCATGTGTGCGAAGTTTAGTGTATGGTTCGCAGCCATTCTAGGCATGTGTGTGAAGATTAGTTCAAATATCGCAGCCATTCTCGGCGTGTGTGCGAAGAGAAGTATTTGTATCACTAGTCTAGCAGTATCTATCAATAATCCTTCCTCTCCCAAGGCCCATAATACGTAATCCTGATATTAACTTAAGTATAAGAAATCTTCCAAACCCATTCTCGACCCCGGGGAATCCCATGCCTTGGTAAGAGTGTGAACTCACCTGAGTTACTAGTTTACAGTCGGTCAACCAAATCCTAATATGGTTATCGATAATGGTCAGTTTCGTAGCACATAGATCTCATACTCATTGCACATATTACACTAGTGATGTATCAAGAATACACATAGCACCTACTCAAAACAATTAATTATGTACATAACAGTTTGTTACCATCACATAGTATGCACAACAACGCATAGCATCACATAAGATACTACATTTAGTCTAACCATGCAAGTTCATATTCACTTCATGTTCCATCTAGCAACTTAACGATGCACAGCCCAAATCAATTTAAGGCCCAAGGTGATTTGTGCGACTGAGCCTCTAATATGCGACCGTATATAAACACGGAGTTCACATAATACACAAATAACATTCATATTTACATAAGTGTGCGATATAGTATACTCCATTCTATAACCTGGCCCAAACATACCGTGTGCGGCCCAACATCTAATAGACTAATTTAAGTGTGTGTGTTAAACAATTTTGTGCGGCCCAAACCCCCATTCCTGATTCGTGAATGAACAACTTAAACCCAACATAACATCATCATTATCACATTATGGTCAGTTCAATAACAAACAAAAGCATTTTCATTCTTTCAATACTAAAAGGAATCTGACATACAATTAATGTTAACAATCAGCCCACATTCTCACCTCAATAGTTAATCATTACAATCCATGAAAAATCACTTGCAAAACTCTGAATTTATATCAGACCAATCAAAGCAAGTCATCAGTTATCAATTAATGAGGAGAGCCTAATTCCCATTTTCGAGAGCACTAGTTGTCATCATATCAAAGATATATATGCATTAGTTAGTGGCACACATAATAACCATCACATGTCATCTGCCAATTCCTAGGCCAACATCTCTTTATTCAGTTTGGTTGCATTTTCAAAACAATTCTCATGAAAACCTTAGATCACAATCATGTGCAATTAGTAGTTACAATTATTATGCCTAGAATTTATACAACTTACAAAAATTCCTAGGATCATGCGATTAGTCTAAACACAACAACATTTATTCATAAATCATAACATTCACTAACCTGATTGTGAACTACAATAATGCCGATGTCGAGGGGGGTAGGGTTTCGATGTGAAGAGATTGCCGTCCAATGATAGAGGGTTGAGAAAAGAGTACGGTTTGCAAGAAGGGCTGTGACATCTAAAACATAATGCACGCAAATAATAGGAAGGGGTTGGGCTCGGTTTGGGCCTGAGATAATACAAGGAGCCACAATCAACTTATTATGAGTGTGCACAATGGTCGGCCCAAATCTATTATTTCCATTACAATCAAGCACGTCAACTAGTCACGTATAGTTCAACAAGTTACATCGAAACACACAAAGAGAGGTTTGAAATACGAGTTGTCACATTATCCCCAACTTGAAAGAAATTTCATCCCGAAATTTGGTACGTACTCACTGAGGAAGCTAGTTAAGTTGCATGGTTTTCCCGGTTTTCCTGGGGTGTCACATCCTCCCCCCGTTAATCTGGAATTTCGTCCCGAAATTCCATGGTAGCTTCAGCCTCAGTAGTGGTTGTACTGTTCGTGAATAATTGGGGATACTTTTCTTTCATCTGATCTTCACGTTCCCAAGTGAACTCTGGGCCACGACGGGAGTTCCAACGAACTCGAACAAGAGGTATTCTGGTGCGCTTGAGGACCTTAACATCCCGGTCCGTGATTTCAACTGGTTCCTCGACGAAATGTAACTGTGTATCGATAGTCAGCTCCTTCAAAGGAACTATGAGGGTCTCATCTGACAGACACTTCTTCATATTCGACACGTGGAAAACGTTGTGAACTACACCGAGTTCTGCTGGTAGGTTCAGTTTGTAGGCCACTTTGCCTATTCTTTCTATGATTTCGAATGGTCCGACATACCGTGGATTAAGTTTACCTCGTTTGCCAAAACGAACCACACCCTTCCAGGGTGAGACTTTGAGTAGCACTCGATCCCCAACTTGGAACTCGAGTGGTTTCCTGCGTTTATCAGCGTAACTTTTCTGACGGTCACGAGCCGCCGCCATGCGTTTCCGTATTTGTGCAATCCGTTCAGTAGCATCAACTACCATTTCTGGTCCTGTGATTTGACTATCCCCCACCTCTACCCAACAGAGAGGTGACCGGCATTTACGTCCGTACAATGCCTCGAATGGAGCGGCTTGAATGCTGGCGTGGTAACTGTTATTGTACGAAAACTCCACTAAAGGGAGATGCTTTTCCCAGCTACTGCCGAAATCGATAACACATGCCCGAAGCATGTCTTCTAAGGTTTGAATAGTGCGTTCAGACTGCCCATCCGTCTGAGGGTGATATGTTGTGCTCATGTCTAATCGAGAGCCAAAAGATTTGTGCATTGCTTGCCACAGTTCTGAAGTAAATCGTGCATCGCGATCCGAAATGATAGAGGTGGGCACCCCGTGCCTCGGGACTACTTCCTTCAAGTAGATGTCTGCTAATGTGGAGAACTTGTCTGTATCTTTAATTGCCAAGAAATGAGCAGACTTGGTGAGTCGATCCACGATCACCCAAATAGTATCGTTCCCACGCTGGGATCTAGGCAGGCCAGTAACAAAGTCCATGGAAATTTCCTCCCATTTCCACTGTGGTATCTTGGGTTGCTGAAGTAGGCCTGAGGGTTTCTTGTATTCCGACTTGACTCTCGCGCAAGTCAAACACTTGCTAACGTAAGTTGCAATGTGGGCCTTCATGCTAGGCCACCAATACGTTGTCCTGACATCGTGGTACATCTTATCTGAACCAGGATGTACCGAGTAGCGAGACTTATGAGCTTCGTCCATTACCAGCTCGCGTAATTTTCCATAATGTGGGACCCAAATACGCCCCGTTACGTAGTAGGCACCGTCTTCCTTCTGTTCTAATCGTTGCCTTGAGCCACGTAAGGCTTCAGCCCTTACGTTTTCTGGTTTGAATGCTTCTACCTGAGCATCTCGTATCTGTGCAGGAAAACCAGACTGAATAGTAAGTTGTAGTGCTCGCACGCGTCTAGGTAGAGTGTCTTTTCGACTGAGAGCGTCAGCCACAACGTTGGATTTGCCTGGATGGTACTTGATGGCACATTCGTAATCGTTCAGTAGCTCAACCCATCGACGTTGACGCATGTTCAATTCCTTCTGCTTGAAGATATGCTCGAGACTCTTGTGATCGGTGTAGATAGTGCACTTGGTACCGTACAGGTAGTGTCGCCATATCTTCAGCGCGAAAACAACAGCTCCCAGCTCTAAATCGTGCGTTGTGTAATTCCGTTCGTGAACCTTAAGTTGGCGCGAAGCGTAGGCAATGACTTTGTCGCGCTGCATTAACACACATCCAAGACCCTGAATGGATGCATCACAATAAACCACGAAATCGTCTGTGCCCTCTGGCAATGAAAGAATAGGTGCGCTGCAGAGCCTATCCTTTAGGTGCTGAAAAGCGGTTTCCTGAGTATTACCCCAATGGTAGGTGACACCCTTCTGTGTCAGTAGTGTAAGCGGCTGTGCAATCTTTGAGAAATCTTTTATGAATCGTCTGTAATAACCTGCCAAACCCAAGAATTGGCGTATTTCCGTTGGCGTACGCAGTGCAGGCCAGTTCCTGATCGAATCTACCTTGGATGGATCGACATGGATCCCATCCTTGTTTACCACATGGCCTAGAAAGCGGACTTCACGAAGCCAGAAGTCGCATTTTGAAAACTTGGCGTACAGTTGTTCCTTTCGAAGAAGTTCCAAAATAAGTCGTAGATGCTGCTCGTGTTCCTCCTGACTCTTGGAGTAGATCAGAATGTCGTCGATGAAAACAATCACAAACTTATCTAGGTAGGGCTTGCACACCCTGTTCATAAGATCCGTGAAGACTGTCGGTGCGTTCGTTAGCCCGAAAGGCATGACTAGAAACTCGTAGTGGTCGTAGCGAGTTCTGAATGTTGTTTTGGAGACGTCCTCATCCCGGACTCTCAGCTGATGGTAACCTGACCTCAAGTCTATCTTGGAGTAGTAGCTCGACCCTTGCAACTGGTCGAATAAGTCATCGATTCGCGGAAGAGGATAGCGGTTCTTCACTGTCACCTTGTTCAGTTCATGGTAGTCAATGCACATCCTGAAGGTACCGTCCTTCTTTTTCACGAATAATACTGGAGCTCCCCAAGGCGAAGAGCTAGGTCGGATAAATCCCTTATCCAAGAGTTCTTGTAGCTGTGTCGATAGTTCTTCCAATTCTGATGGAGCTAAGCGATACGGTGCACGTGCTATCGGTGCTGCTCCTGGTGCTAGCTCGATTTGAAGCTCGACCTGGCGATGAGGCGGTGGACCAGGTAAATCTTTAGGGAACACCTGAGGAAAGTCTCGTACAACTGGAATATCTTCCAATTTCTTCTCCTTCGTTGACCCGTCTGCAACAAGTGCCAAAATGGCAGTGTGACCCTTTCGCAAACACTTCTGGGCCTTTAGAAAGGAGATGATGCCTACCACAGCACCACTCTTGTCGCCTTGAATCACGAGAGGTTCCCGACCGGAACGAGGGATACGAACAATCTTCTCTTTGCGCAAGATCTCTGCGTGCTGTTGGGATAACCAGTCCATTCCAATTTCGATGTCGAAACTACCCAGAGCTATGGGAATGAGATCGATAGAGAAAGTCTGACCAGCGAGGATAAGATTACAACCCTGTACAATGCGTGTGGCTTCTAGACTTTTACCGTTAGCTAACTCTACGACATGCTTAGTGTTCAGAAGTGTGGGTGTACGTTTGAGCATTTGACTAACTTTTAGTGACATATAACTTGTATCCGCACCCGAATCAAACAATACAGTAATATAAAAGTCGTCGAGAAGAAACTTACCCATAACTACGTTGGGATCATTCTTTGCTTCTCCCTGCCCCAGCACAAATGCACGTCCCCTAGCTTCATTGCCGTTGTTGTTCCCATTGCCCTGATTGTTATTGTTGTTGAGATTCTGGTTCAACTGGGGGCAATCCCGCTTGAAGTGGCCTTCAGCCCCACACTGAAAGCATCCCCTATTGCCTCGCTGTTGCTACTGCTGCTGGTTTTGAGGCGCTGGTGGTTGTTGTTGGTTCTGATTCGCAGGTCACGAGCTCCTGCAATCTCTAGCTTCGTGCCCTATCTTGAGACATCTCTGACAGCGGCCCTTGCGGCAGTGACCACTGTGGTGTCTGTTACACCTGTTACACAGTGGGTGAATTCCCCGATATCCACCCTGCCCCTGACCACCAAAAGTTTGCAGACCCGGGCTCTGGTAATCACTATTCTTGCGCTGCTGCTGTGCTTGAGACTGAACGGTAGCTGAGCCCTTGCTGGAATGCCCATACCATTTCCGCTTGTTGTCATTGGGAGTAGCAGGAGTAGCAGAAATAGCGGTAGTAGTAGTGCTGATATGTTTAGGCAGCCTGTTCTGTTCCACTGCCTGATCTGTGAGGCGATGAGCAAGACGTTGAATGTCCTGGATGTTGTCGAGGTTAGCCGATGTCACATGGCTCTGAATTTCCGATGCTAGACCCTTGAGGTACAACTCAATGCGCTTGATTGGAGGGTCCACCATGGTTGGACACAAGATGGCCAGCTCGTTTGACCGTTTCGTATAAGCCTTGATTTCCGATCCTGTCATTTTCAGATGGTAAAGCTCCACTTCCAACTTGTGGATGCCATCGCGTGTGCAGTATTCCCGCTTGGTCAGTTCCTTAAAATCGTTCCAAGGGGTGGCGTTAGCAGCTGCCAGCCCTAAAATCTGAACTTGCGCGTTCCACCAAGTCAGCGCAATTCCTTCCAGAGTACCAGTGGCGTACTTCACCCTGCGAGCCTCAGGGCATTCACACATTTCAAACACCGACTCGAGCTTCTCAAACCAATGGAGGAGTCCCACTGCTCCTTCAGTGCCACTAAATGTGCTTGGACGACAGTCCATGAAGTTCTTGAAAGTGCACACAGGTTGCTAAGTGTGTTGACCTATTGTGTACGAATAGGACAAAGTTAAACACAAGAGTTGGTCTAGAAGTGTAGGATCTAAAGATCTTAGTGTGAGTTACAACTGCAGGGTATACCTCCTGCCTTGCGGCTGCAAGTGCCGCAGCAACTTGTTCGTTAATGAGAGTCGTCAACTGGGCTTGAGTCGTGTTAATACGTCCAGACATGATCTTCATAGCAAAGATAACATAGGTAAGAGGGAGGTTCGCGAAAAGTGCGATGACAGAAGAGAGTAAGCACACAAGTGTTCTCAAGCAATAGTAGTTATGTGTATCTAAGCATACCCTGAGCAAAGTTCTATGTCTAGCAAGTAGGCAATATAAACATAAACCATATTACCTAGGATGTTGAGTCTTGCACGTGGAGCGAAGCGTCGTTGTGGATCGTTGAGAGCACTGTTCTGGTTATAGTCTGGTTTTAATAAAAACGTTTTCCCCATATTAAAACCAAGTTCTCTATAACCAATGGCTCTGATACCAATCTGTCACACCCCCAAAAATCCACACGCGGAGTACCACCGCTTGGAGGCGTGACATGACCAGGATCAAGCCACCAATCATATAGAACGTATATGTTAATAGTAAATGTCATTCTTCAATACGAAAGGTGTTTTCAAAACCAAACATAAACAAGTGTGTAGCGGAAGCATTAATGTAAAAACCCAAACATAAGTATTAAGTTGATATGTCATAAAAGTGTTTATCATAATATCCACAATCCGTGCCCACAACGACCGCGCCTCCCGTGAACTCCATAAGTACCTAAGGTCCTGCAAGGCATGTAACAGAGAGTCAACAACTAGTTGAGCGAGTTCACAGTTGGTTATTCAGTATTCATGATAGATTAGTAAATCGTATGTTCGTTTAGTAAACCATGTATCGTATGCATTTGTATCGCAGCCCTCTAGGCATGTGTGCGAAGATTAGTGGGGGTTTTCCAAGTATTCTAGACTAGGTATATTTGTATCGCAGCCCACCCGGCATGTGTGCGAAGTTTAGTGTATGGTTCGCAGCCATTCTAGGCATGTGTGCGAAGATTAGTTCAAATATCACAGCCATTCCCGACGTGTGTGCGAAGAGAAGTATTTGTATCACTAGTCTAGCAGTATCTATCAATAATCCTTCCTCTCCCGAGGCCCATAATACGTAATCCCGATATTAACTTAAGTATAAGAAATCTTCCAAACCCATTCCCGGCCCCGGGGAATCCCATGCCTTGGTAAGAGTGTGAACTCACCTGAGATTGCTCGGTATGATTAGTTACTCGTTTACAGTCGGTCAACCAAATCCTAATATGGTTATCGATAATGGTCAGTTTCGTAGCACATAGATCTCATACTCGTTGCACATATTACACTAGTGATGTATCAAGAATACACATAGCACCTACTCAAAACAATTAATTATGTACATAACAGTTTGTTACCATCACATAGTATGCACAAACAACGCATAGCATCACAAAAGATACTACATTCAGTCTAACCATGCAAGTTCATATTCACTTCATGTTCCATCTAGCAACTTAACGGTGCACAGCCCAAATCAATTTAAGGCCCAAGGTGATTTGTGCGACTGAGCCTCTAATGTGCGACCGTATATAAACATGGAGTTCACATAATACACAAATAACATTCATATTTACATAAGTGTGCGATATAGTATACTCCATTCTATAACCTGGCCCAAACATACCGTGTGTGGCCCAACATCTAATAGACTAATTTAAGTGTGTGTGTTAAACAATTTTGTGCGGCCCAAACCCCCATTCCTGATTCGTGAATGAACAACTTAAACCCAACATAACATCATCATTATCACATTATGGTCGGTTCAATGACAAACAAAAGCATTTTCATTGTCACACCCCCAAAATCCACACGCGGAGTACCACCGCTTGGAGGCGTGACATGACCAGGATCAAGCCACCAATTATATCAAACATAGCATTTAATAATAATCATAGACATAATTGATGTTCAAAACCAAACACTGTTTATGTAGCGGAAGCATGAAATGTAAAACCCAAAACGTAAGTATCAATGTGTGAATGTAAAAGTATTTAATAAGCATTCACGTGTTCTTGTCCACAACGACCCGCTTCTCCTCTAGTACAAGCTCCAAGTATACCTAAGGTCCTGCAAGGTATGCAGCAAATAATCAACAAACTAGTTGAGCGAGTTCACAGAAAGTAAGTTCATAACAGTAATGCGTAAGTTCATCTAGTGGTGAGGGATTCTCACGATTATCCTTAACAATGGGGGATTCCCATTTTGGTACTTACTAGACTAGTGCAACCATGTGTTCTTCTTAAACCGAGAACAGGAATACGTACAGGGTCACGCAGGATTTACGTGACATGCCCTTCCCCGAGGACAGTGGTACGCGTGGGGGCTACGCAGGATTTACGCAGCGTGTCCTTCCGACCCGGAAGACAGTAGAGGGTATTGGGTTACGCAGGATTTACGTAACGTGTCCTCCCGACCCGGGAGACAAATGGCAATTACTAGGTTACGCAGGATTTACGTAACGTGTCCTGACTATCCTGAGGACGATGGTCTATAGTCTAGTGAATGCGTAAGTACGAGTAATCATTCCATATCAACATTTCCAACCCAATTCCCAACCCGGGAATCCCATGCCTTGGCTGTGTGAACTCACCTTGGTTTGCTCGGCAGATACACAAAGAGTACAGATAAGCTAGTAAATGGTCAACCACGTCCTATCATGGTTGTAATACAAGTCAGGTTTTG
Organism: Helianthus annuus; assembly: GCF_002127325.2. Classification (NCBI taxonomy): domain Eukaryota; kingdom Viridiplantae; phylum Streptophyta; class Magnoliopsida; order Asterales; family Asteraceae; genus Helianthus; species Helianthus annuus. The sequence continues at coordinate 140,391,180 of NC_035436.2, forward strand.
ACTAAGGAAATGCACGTATGTATCATACAGGTTAACACGTTACTAACACGTTTTGATCATGGCAACCACGTAACAAATAAAACATACATTCTCACTTGTGCGAGTCGAACGGTTGGGCCATCGAGCTTGTGCGAGCCCAACCGCCTTGTGCGATGTTAGTGCCTAAGCCCAACGATTCCCGACCCACAAATAAGTACCCCGTCCAACCTTATGCGGCCCAAAACAATTAAACAACCGTTCTTGTGCGACCCGGACGAGTTGTGCGACTCGGATTGGGCTTAAGGCCCAATAGTAAAACCCTTGTGCGATTGGATAGGCTTGTGCGACTGACCAGCCCAAACCAACATGTCCACCGGCCCAACAGTTAAACGGATCCGCTAACTTGTGCGATTCAGGGTATCTTGTGTGTTTAATACCCCTTGTGCGACCGAGTGGCATGTGTGATCGGGCCAGCTTGTACGTGTGTGCTCGTTGTGCGATTGGACTCCTTGGTCGGCCAAGGAGTCTTGTACGATGGTTGAACTAATCCCACAATTCAAGCAATCGGTTATAGCCATACATCCTGTCAATCAATTACCATGTTTCCATATATGCACAAAATCAATTAACAACTAATAATTTTCCATATTACAGATCAAACAAGGGTTTCCAAACATTAATTCATATGAACCCTAACAAGAATCAAAGCATGAACAATAATAACATTCATAACAATACATACATTCTAACATGGATCTCGATTACCAACTATATCCGATCAAACAATACATAACAGCCGATCCATCATACATTCATATATATCCGATTCATGTGCAAGCCGATTACATGAACATTATCTATCATTGATTAGTAACACCCAATCTAACATTATCATACACAACATGTTAACAAGAATCCTTCGGGTATCAAGCAATCATCAACATACAAACAATAACACACAACCAATAACATACTCACTAACCGGATTAAAGAAGGAGAAGAGAGTGATCCGAGTAGGGGATTCTCTTGCCGTCGGGTTCCAAGCAACCGAGAGAGAGAAAGAGTCTAGGGTTGTGTGTGTGTTCTTGTGTTGTGTAACAAATGAGAAAAACCAAGTCCCTAAGGTGTTTACACGGTATAGAGGGGTGGGCCGGCCCTTACACGGGCTGCCCTATTGGTCCGCGTACAAGAATGAGGCCCAAACGGCCTTGTGCGGGTGATGTGGGCTTGTGCGGTTCGGATCATGATGTGCGGTTTGGGTTCATGTATCACATATACATACACTTAACATATCATGTATACATTCATTAAAACACACATATCACATAACATTCAATAAATATTCGCTTAATCAATCAAGTTCATATAGTTGTGTCGTGTTCATAACGTTACACAAAAATAGGTCTAAAGTTCGAGTTGTCACATTATCCCCAACTGATTGGAAATTTCGTCCCGAAATTTGGTATGCACTCACTGAGGAAGCTAGGTAAACTGTAATGTTCACTGATTTTCCTGGGGTGTCACGTCCTCCCCCCGTTGATCTGGAATTTCGTCCCGAAATTCCGAAGTAGTAGCTTCAGCCTCAGCAGTGGTTGTACTGTTCGCGAACAATTGGGGGTACTTTTCTGTCATCCTGTCTTCGCGTTCCCAGGTGTACTCTGGGCCACGTTTGGAGTTCCAACGTACTCGAACAAGAGGGATTCTCTTGTGTTTGAGGATCTTAACATCCCGGTCCGTGATTTCAACTGGTTCCTCGACGAACTGCAACCGCTCATCGATAGTGAGTTCTTTGAAAGGAATGATGAGGTTTTCATCTGATAGACACTTCTTTAGGTTTGACACATGAAAAACATTGTGAACTGCCCCGAGTTCAGCTGGTAGGTTCAATCTGTAGGCTACCTTGCCAATCTTTTCTTTGATTTCGAATGGTCCGACGTATCGCGGATTCAGTTTGCCCCGTTTGCCAAAACGAACCACACCCTTCCAGGGTGAGACTTTAAGTCAAACCCGGTCCCCGACCTGAAATTCCAATGGCTTTCTACGCTTGTCCGCGTAGGCTTTCTGACGGTCGCGTGCTGCCGCCATGCGTTGTCGTATTTGTGCAATCTTTTCTGTGGCGTCCACTACAATCTCTGGACCCGTGATCTGACTATCCCCCACCTCTGCCCAACAGAGAGGTGACCGGCACTTACGCCCGTACAATGCCTCGAATGGAGCGGCTTGAATGCTGGTGTGATAACTATTATTATACGAGAACTCCACCAAAGGGAGATGCTTTTCCCAGCCGTTGCCGAAATCGATGACGCATGCCCGAAGCATGTCTTCTAGAGTTTGGATCGTTCGCTCAGACTGCCCATCCGTCTGAGGATGATATGCTGTGCTCATGTCTAATCGTGAGCCGAAAGATTTGTGCATCGCTTGCCATAGCTCTGACGTGAATCGTGCATCGCGATCCGAAATGATGGATGTGGGCACCCCGTGCCTCGAAACAACTTCTTTAAGGTAGACGTCTGCGAGAGTGGAGAACTTATCCGTTTCCTTTATAGGTAGGAAGTGTGCAGACTTGGTGAGTCGATCCACGATCACCCATATGGTATCATTCCCACGCTGGGATCTGGGTAAGCCTGTAACGAAATCCATGGAAATTTCTTCCCATTTCCATTGAGGTATCTTAGGCTGCTGAAGTAGGCCAGCTGGTTTCTGATATTCAACCTTGACTCTCGCACAGGACAAGCATTTTCCAACGTACGTAGCAATGTGGGCCTTCATACTAGGCCACCAATAAGTAGTGCTGATGTCGTGGTACATTTTGTCCGACCCTGGATGTACCGAGTAGCGAGACTTGTGAGCTTCATCCATTACAAGTTCGCGTAGACCGCCATAAAGTGGAACCCAAATACGCCCCGTTACATAGTAGGCGCCGTCTGCCTTCTGTTCCATTTGCTGTCGTGAGCCGCGTAAGGCTTCAGCCTTGACGTTTTCGGGCTTCAATGCTTCTATCTGAGCATTTCGTATCTGTGTAGGAAGGCTAGACTGAATCGTAAGCTGTAGCGCTCGCACGCGCCGAGGTAAAGTGTCTTTCCGACTGAGGGCGTCAGCCACAACATTGGCTTTGCCTGGATGGTACTTGATAGCGCATTCGTAATCGTTCAGTAGTTCGACCCATCGTCGTTGACGCATGTTCAAATCCTTCTGCTTAAGAATATGCTCGAGACTCCTGTGATCGGTGTAAATCATGCACCTGGTACCGTACAGGTAATGTCGCCATATCTTAAGCGCGAAAACAACAGCTCCCAGCTCTAAATCGTGCGTCGTGTAGTTCCGTTCATGAACCTTTAGTTGACGAGAGGCGTAGGCAATAACTTTATCCCGCTGCATCAATACGCAACCCAGACCCTGTATTGATGCGTCACAATATACTACGAAGTCATCTGTGCCCACTGGCAATGAAAGAATAGGTGCGCTGCAAAGCCTATCCTTTAGGTACTGAAAAGCAGTTTCCTGCGTGTTGCCCCAACGGTAGGTGACACCCTTCTGTGTCAGTAGTGTAAGCGGCTGAGCAATCTTTGAAAAGTCCTTGATGAACCGCCGATAATAACCTGCCAAACCCAAGAATTGGCGTATTTCCGTTGGCGTTCGTGGTGCAGGCCAGTTTCTGATCGAGTCTACCTTGGATGGATCGACATGGATCCCATCCTTGTTCACTACGTGGCCTAGAAAATGGACTTCACGAAGCCAGAAGTCGCATTTCGAAAACTTAGCGTACAGCTGTTCCTTCCGAAGGAGTTCCAAAATAAGGCGAAGATGTTGTTCGTGCTCCCCCTGACTCTTGGAGTAAATCAGAATGTCGTCGATGAAAACAATGACGAACTTGTCAAGATAGGGTTTGCACACCCTGTTCATAAGATCCATAAATACGGCAGGCGCGTTCGTTAACCCAAACGGCATGACAAGAAACTCGTAGTGGCCATAACGAGTTCTGAATGCAGTCTTGGAGACGTCCTCATCCCGGACTCTCAGCTGATGGTACCCCAACCTCAAATCTATCTTCGAATAGTAGCACGACCCTTGCAACTGGTCGAATAAGTCGTCGATGCGCGGAAGAGGATAACGGTTCTTCACCGTCACCTTGTTGAGTTCACGGTAGTCGATGCACATCCTGAACGTACCGTCTTTCTTTTTCACGAATAGTACTGGAGCTCCCCAAGGCGAAGAGCTTGGACGAATAAAGCCCTTTTCCAAGAGCTCTTGCAGCTGCTTTGACAATTCTTCCAATTCTGATGGAGCTAGACGATACGGTGCGCGAGCTATGGGTGCTGCTCCTGGAGCGAGCTCGATTTGGAATTCGACCTGACGATGAGGCGGTAAGCCAGGTAAGTCTTCAGGAAACACCTGAGGGTAATCACGTACAACCGGAATATCCTCCAATTTCTTTTCCTTTGCTGATGCGTCTGTAACGAGTGCCAGAATGGCAGTGTGACCCTTTCGTAAGCATTTCTGAGCCTTCAAGAAAGAGATGATGCCGACCACTGCACCACTCTTGTCACCTTGAACTTCGAGAGGTTCCTGACCAGAACGAGGAATGCGAATAATCTTCTCGCTGCATAAAATTTCTGCCTGGTGTTGGGATAACCAATCCATCCCAATCACGACGTCGAAGCTACCCAAAACTATGGGAATGAGATCGATAGAGAAAGCTTGACCAGCTAGGATAAGATTACAACCCTGAACTACGTGCGTGGCTTCTAGACTTTTACCGTTAGCTAACTCTACTACATGTTTGGTGGGTAAAAGTGTTGGTGCACGTTTTAGCAGTTGACACATTTTCACAGACATATAGCTTGTATCCGCACCCGAATCAAATAAAACAGTAACGTAAATATTGTCGAGGAGAAACTTACCCATAACAACGTTGGGATCGTTCACTGCGTCACCTCGACCTAGCACAAAAGCACGTCCCCTAGCCTCGTTGCCATTGTTGTTTCCCCCGTTGTTGTTATTCCCGTTGCCCTGGTTGTTGTTGCGGTTCTGGTTCAACTGAGGACAATCGCGTTTGAAATGACCTTCAGCCCCACACTGGAAACATCCCCGGTTTCCACGCTGTGGCTGCTGCTGCTGCTGCTGGTTCTGTGGAGCTGGTTGTTGCGGTTGCTGGTTCTGGTTTGCAGGCCGTGGGCTCCTACAGTCTTTGGCCTCATGTCCCATCTTGAGACACCTTTGGCAACGACCCTTGTTGCATGGGCCGCTATGGTGCCTGTTGCAGTTGTGACACTTGGGGTGAAAACCCTGATATCTTCCCCGTCTATGACCACCAGAGGATTGCTGACTGGGACTCTGGTAGTGGTCAGTCTTCTGTTGCTGAGCTTGAGACTGAACGGATGCTGAACCTTTACTAGAATCTCCATCCCATTTTCTTTTGCTGTCGCTAGTAGTAGCAGGAGTAGCTGAAGGAGTGGCTGTAGTAGTAGCGTTAACACGCTTAGGCAGTTTATTCTGATCCACTGCCTGGTCGGTGATACGATGAGCGAGGCGTTGAATTTCCTGGATGTTGTCAAGATTAGCCGAGGTAACATGGCTCTGGATTTCTGGCGCCAATCCCTTGAGATACATCTCAATGCGCTTGTATGGAGGGTCCACCATAGTTGGACATAGCACTGCTAGCTCATTAGACCGTTTAGTATACGCTTCAATCTCTGATCCAACCATTTTCAGATTATACAGCTCGTCTTCCAGCTTGTGAATATCTTCACGCGTACAATACTCCCTCTTGATAAGTTCCTTAAAATCGTTCCAGGGTGTGGCGTTAGCAGTTGCCAACCCCAGAATTTGCACCTGCGCGTTCCACCAGGTTAGCGCGATTCCTTCCAAGGTGCCAGTTGCATACTTAACCTTGCGAGCCTCAGGGCACTCGCACATTTCGAATACTGACTCTAGCTTCTCGAACCAGTGGAGGAGTCCCACTGCCCCCTCTGTGCCGCTGAAGGTACTTGGACGACAGTCCATGAAGTTCTTAAAGGTGCAAACTTGCTGCGCTGGTTGACCTATTGTGTACGAATAGGGCAAAGTTTAAATACAAGGGCTAGTTTAGAAGTGTAGGATCTAAAGACCCTAGCGTAAGTTATAACTACAGGATATACTACCTGCTTGAGCAGCTACAAGTGCCGCAGCAACTTGAGCTTGAACGAGAGCCTCTAGCTGGGCTTGAGTCATGTTAATTCTTCCAGACATGATCTTCATAGTAAAAGTAACGTAAATGAGAGTGGTTCGCGAGTAGGGCGATGACAGAAAAGTGTAAGCACGTAGGGATTCTCATGCTATAGTATCATGTGTATCTAAACGTAATGCGAGCAAAGTTCTAAGCAGTTCTAGCAAACAGGCAATAAACATAAACCTTATTACCTAGGATGTCGAGTCTTGCACGTGGAGCGAAGCGTCGTTGTGGATCGTTGAGAGCACTGTTCTGGTTATAGTCTGGTTTTAATAAAAACGTTTTCCCATATTAAAACCAAGTTCTCTATAACCAATGGCTCTGATACCAATCTGTCACACCCCCAAAATCCACACGCGGAGTACCACCGCTTGGAGGCGTGACATGACCAGGATCAAGCCACCAATTATATCAAACATAGCATTTAATAATAATCATAGACATAATTGATGTTCAAAACCAAACACTGTTTATGTAGCGGAAGCATGAAATGTAAAACCCAAAACGTAAGTATCAATGTGTGAATGTAAAAGTATTTAATAAGCATTCACGTGTTCTTGTCCACAACGACCCGCTTCTCCTCTAGTACAAGCTCCAAGTATACCTAAGGTCCTGCAAGGCATGCAGCAAATAATCAACAAACTAGTTGAGCGAGTTCACAGAAAGTAAGTTCATAACAGTAATGCGTAAGTTCATCTAGTGGTGAGGGATTCTCACGATTATCCTTAACAATGGGGGATTCCCATTTTGGTACTTACTAGACTAGTGCAACCATGTGTTCTTCTTAAACCGAGAACAGGAATACGTACAGGGTCACGCAGGATTTACGTGACGTGCCCTTCCCCGAGGACAGTGGTACGCGTGGGGGCTACGCAGGATTTACGCAGCGTGTCCTTCCGACCCGGAAGACAGTAGAGGGTATTGGGTTACGCAGGATTTACGTAACGTGTCCTCCCGACCCGGGAGACAAATGGCAATTACTGGGTTACGCAGGATTTACGTAACGTGTCCTGACTATCCTGAGGACGATGGTCTATAGTCTAGTGAATGCGTAAGTACGAGTAATCATTCCATATCAACATTTCCAACCCAATTCCCAACCCGGGAATCCCATGCCTTGGCTGTGTGAATTCACCTTGGTTTGCTCGGCAGATACACAAAGAGTACAGATAAGCTAGTAAATGGTCAACCACGTCCTATCATGGTTGTAATACAAGTCAGGTTTTGACTAAGGAAATGCACATATGTATCATACAGGTTAACACGTTACTAACACGTTTTGATCATGGCAACCACGTAACAAATAAAACATACATTCTCACTTGTGCGAGTCGAACGGTTGGGCCATCGAGCTTGTGCGAGCCCAACCGCCTTGTGCGATGTTAGTGCCTAAGCCCAACGATTCCCGACCCACAAATAAGTACCCCGTCCAACCTTATGCGGCCCAAAACAATTAAACAATCGTTCTTGTGCGACCCGGACGAGTTGTGCGACTCGGATTGGGCTTAAGGCCCAATAGTAAAACCCTTGTGCGATTGGATAGGCTTGTGCGACTGACCAGCCCAAACCAACATGTCCACCGGCCCAACAGTTAAACGGATCCGCTAACTTGTGCGATTCAGGGTATCTTGTGCGTTTAATACCCCTTGTGCGACCGAGTGGCATGTGTGATCGGGCCAGCTTGGACGTGTGTGCTCGTTGTGCGATTGGACTCCTTGGTCGGCCAAGGAGTCTTGTACGATGGTTGAACTAATCCCACAATTCAAGCAATCGGTTACAGCCATACATCCTGTCAATCAATTACCATGTTTCCATATATGCACAAAATCAATTAACAACTAATAATTTTCCATATTACAGATCAAACAAGGGTTTCCAAACATTAATTCATATGAACCCTAACAAGAATCAAAGCATGAACAATAATAACATTCATAACAATACATACATTCTAACATGGATCTCGATTACCAACTATATCCGATCAAACAATACATAACAGCCGATCCATCATACATTCATATATATCCGATTCATGTGCAAGCCGATTACATGAACATTATCTATCATTGATTAGTAACACCCAATCTAACATTATCATACACAACATGTTAACAAGAATCCTTCGGGTATCAAGCAATCATCAACATACAAACAATAACACACAACCAATAACATACTCACTAACCGGATTAAAGAAGGAGAAGAGGGTGATCCGAGTAGGGGATGCTCTTGCCGTCGGGTTCCAAGCAACCGAGAGAGAGAAAGAGTCTAGGGTTGTGTGTGTGTTCTTGTGTTGTGTAACAAATGAGAAAAACCAAGTCCCTAAGGTGTTTACACGGTATAGAGGGGTGGGCCGGCCCTTACACGGGCTGCCCTATTGGTCCGCGTACAAGAATGAGGCCCAAACGGCCTTGTGCGGGTGATGTGGGCTTGTGCGGTTCGGATCATGATGTGCGGTTTGGGTTCATGTATCACATATACATACACTTAACATATCATGTATACATTCATTAAAACACACATATCACATAACATTCAATAAATATTCGCTTAATCAATCAAGTTCATATAGTTGTGTCGTGTTCATAACGTTACACAAAAATAGGTCTAAAGTTCGAGTTGTCACATTCATTCTTTCAATACTAAAAGGAATCTGACATACAATTAATGTTAACAAGCAGCCCACATTCTCACCTCAATAGTTAATCATTACAATCCATGACAAATCACATGCAAAACTCTGAATTTATATCAGACCAATCAAAGCAAGTCATCGGTTATCAATTAATGAGGAGAGCCTAATTCCCATTTTCGAGAGCACTAGTTGTCATCATATCAAAGATATATATGCATTTACCCGTATTATTCAACAATATGTGCATATAGTTACATGTTTTTTTTTCGTAATTTATACGAAAATCGTTATTTAATAGTAAGGGTGTTACACTGTAGGTCTGCCACATGGACGACACGTGTCCGCCACGTGTCTCAGGCGGTGAATAATTGGGTCGCGTTGCGCGACCATGTGGTGTTAATCCCGTCGCGTAGCGCGACGTGGCTAAAGTCAGGTCTTCCTCATTTTACATGTTGGTTCTTATTGTGTGCGTTTGGGGTTTCAGTTACGAGTCGTTTATGGACTTTTTAGGTGGTTGTTACATTGGGTCATAAGGAATGCCCCGCCTAAAAATAGTCAACGTGTTTTGGGCTTAATAGTAGTGGATGAGATGAAAACTCCACTAGATAAGCGTGCTCGAGTAAGAGTAGTACCAGGATGGATGACCTTTCGAAAAATCTCTACTATGGCAACCAAAAATAAGTACGTGAGCTCCTTGCAAGCAAAACAAACAATATTTGCGGTAAAAGAAGCCGAATGTTACACATAGAACACTAGGGAGTCAGAACATGGATTTCCTAACTTAGAAGAGTATTTATAGTAAGTTGTGTTTGTACTCTCTCGTCTAGATGTCATGTGGTCTTAAAAATTTATATTACCTACGATGTGGTATTTTGTGCCAAACCTGTAGACTCTCTTATAGATAATCAGTGTTAAGCGTTTGACGATGGGGTCCGCATTATCTATACCAGACCTCTAGGTCGTTAGGTTGTGCTATACCTTTTGTCCAACTTGTGGATGCAAATGTATGGATTCAAACATATAATGTGTTTAAGTTGTCTTGATAATCTTGTAAGGGTTTTGTACTGTTCAGAACTCTTGTTTTCTGACATTCTAATTGGGAGTATACTTATTTGTGTGGTCTAGAACTCGTGGTTACGGACGTGATTTGGAGCTTAATGGGTTAATATGTGTTGATTTAAGAGTTTAAAAAAATTTTCGTAATTGGATATAAAAATGAATAGAATAAATATAGTTTGAATATTTGTTTTTCTACTTTTTGATAATCACGCACATCAATAGTCACATTCTTGTTTGAAATTGTAAGAAGCGTCTTCATACCCAAATAACTTTCATCATCTTCCATGATCAACGTTGCAGTTATCACCATACATATGAGTGATAGTCACAATAGACTAGAACGAAGATGAGATATACTTTTCTCTTTTTGTTCAAGATATTATATAATTTTTGAAATAAATAAATGGAAAACAAAAATAAATTCACTAGTATATATACCATACTTATTTAACCACCAAACAAAATTTAGAATAATTCCTTATGAATTTTCATTCTTATACTTTCATTAAAAAAAAACATGTCATTTCGATGATGGTAAAATCATCAACGCAAAGACTTTAGATGACACATTTTTAAGATCGTTCCTCTCATGATAGTGCTCTAGTGGTAAGGAGGTGAGAATTTGTCGTAGTCTAAGATCAAATCTAGACGCCACCTAATTCATATTGAACACGTGATTTATACTCCCTATGTTGTCATTTTTTAAGGGGACTTAATATTCACACATCTCTCCCTCTATCTCTCTCTATATACATATATATATATATATATACATATATATATATATATATATATATATAGTGAGAGATAGAGTGAAAAAAGATGTGAGAATAAGATATAGGAGTGTGGAAACAGTGAGAGCCTTTTTAAGACTGTCACTCTCTTTCTCACAAACACATATACATGTACGACCACCCACATACATATGTATCAGGTATTTATTGCATAAGGGTTTTTCAATATATCGGTTCCAAATATTACATCAAAGGGGATTTCTAATGGCACACCCCCTGTCTATCCGCACACTTTTCCAATTCAATACGCATCGTATAGGCCTATACGATTCGTATTGAAATAAAGTAAAAGACATGGCAGACTGACAGGTGCAGGTTATGTCTGGCGGCGGTGCAGGTTATGTCTGGCGGCGGGCTTGATACGCATCGTATAGGCCTATACGATGCGTATCAAGGCACTGATTTTTTTGAAGTTTATTTTTGTTGTGTATTGTCGAATGCGAACCCGAGAAACAAAAGGGATTTCGAGTAGTTGGTCGATGACATGATAGACAAAGATCTTGACACGATCATATCCATTTTCAAATATTAGACTAGATAGTCCAAGATGAAATTGAAGAAAAGAGTAAAAAAAGATGACGAAGGCTGGAAATGACAAGGAATTGATGTAGTTCACGTTTTCGCCCAATTCACCAAGGAGAGGCGTGTTAACGCAAAAGCAATACTTACAATTAACCAACATACATTGATTGTGGATTTAACTTGCAACATACATCAAAGCTTCATGCAACCGAGACCGCCTTGTTAATTTTAATGAAGCAATGAAGATTGAATATGCAAACTACAACCGTTTTTTACTATGGGAACGGTGGCTGTGGGAAATACAAACCGCAATCGTTTGTGACTGTGGGAAACAAAAGTTTTCTTTTTGAGCTTGATGGATGTTCGTTATCTCAACGCTTCTCCTTACATTACTAATTTGAAATTGGAGAACCGTTGTGTATTTGCTTACTGATCTGGAATTGGAGAACCGTTGTGTATCTGAATCAGGTTCTCAAACAAACACTACTAAAGATGAGTTGGTATTGAACCAAGAATATGAAGATCACGGTGCAGACACGTTGAAAGAAAGTCATTGGACTGCTGTAGATAAAGTCAAATGTGATCAAACTTGGACATCAGACGTAAATCTTGAAGCAAATATGTGGTTCCCAATTTACGAAACATAATCCCAGATTGTCTAGAGAAGCACTTTTATCATGTGTCATATTGTAACAAGAGTATGTTGTTCAAAGATCAATTCCAATTGCAGTTTTTCATCTCTCCTAGCCATTTTCAAACAAGTGGCTGTAATGATGGGACCCTTGATTTGAAACACATAATGTGTGTTGATTGGATTGTAGATATTCGTTACGTGCATTCATATTGTTGAGATAACAACAGATAATGAACGAATTGTTGGACTCCTTGTTCCAAATGCAGCTGATGAAACTGGAGTTGTTATCTCGGTTGTTCAGTACTTTCATGATAAATACAATGTTCATCTTCGTTATCATTTGCTTTCTGCAATTCAAGCAAGCACGGATGCTAAACGTACTGTTATTACATCCGAGACGATTCAAGTGAGTCCTATGAAGCAAGTGTCTGTCTATTCAATTGAGATGAATCATTGCATTACATCCCGTTGAAAAACAGAATCGATAAATTTAGGGAAAATGGGGTTGAAGATGATAACCCAACAGTAGAGAATCTCATTCTACAGCTTAGATAAATTCAGGGGGTATTCTCAAATAATGTTTCCTAGATGTTTGAAGATCAACAAATGTCCAAAGTGCTGCTTCTTCGTTCGTGTGACGGAAAGCTACCACGTGACAGAAAGTAAATCGACACCCTCAATACGCATCGTATAGGCCTATACGATGCGTATTACTTTTTTAGAGTTAAGTTCTTGTGAAAATAAAATTATCGTACAAAACGTACGAAGTGAAAGAAAGTCAAAAAAGTGGCGGTGGCATTTTGGTAATTATCAGCAACTTCAAAATTACTCTAGTAGAGTAATTTTGAACTTCTGTAGGGTAATTTTGTAAAAGCTCAAGTAGAGTAATTTTGGTCGTGTAGGGTAATTATCAAAATTGTAGGGTAATTATCAAAATTACACTAACCCCCCCACCCCCCAAAAACCTAAAAAAACCTAACCCCCCCCCCCCACACCCCCAAAAACCTAAAAAAACCTAAACCCCCCCCCCCCCCACCCCAAAAAAAACCTAAAAAAACCTAACCCCCCCCCAAAAAAAAACCTAAAAAAACCTAACCCCCCCCCCCCCCCAACCCAAACTAAAAGCTAAAAACTAAACCATAAAGCTAAACCCCATAACTAAATGCTAACAAAATTACTCTACAAGACATTTCCCAAAATTACCCTACAGAAGTCAAAATTACTCTACTAGAGTAATTTGATAATTACCCTACATTTCTCAAAATTACTCTACAGATGCTCAAAATTACCCTATTGATGCTCAAAATTACCCTACAGAAGCTTTTTGCTTTTCCCCAGTACAGTACTATTGAAATTGCTGATAATTACCATATTGTCACCGCCACTTTTTGACTTTTCTTTCAATTCGTACAGTTCGTACGTTTATTTTATTTTTATTTGATCTTTTACCTACTTTTTTATAGGGGACATTGTCAGCTTTTGACTGACCTGGAAGTTTGAACCAACCACAATACGCATCGTATAGGCCTATACGATATGTATTGATGGTGTCGATTTAATCCCCAAAATGTGCCAATAATATGAACCTACATCAAAATACTTTTCATTACATGTTAGTGATAATGAAAGACTTGACCAAGTTTTCAAAATTTAACAAATACCTATTTTGAAATGGTCAATTACGATTTAAGACTACGTGTTAAGATAAAAATATGTATATAATGAATCGTTTTACAAAGAATAAAAGTACATTCTTAGTAATAAAATCTTTTGGCATCTCAATACATACAAACAATACAATTAGAATAACGAAACCAACCAAAACGACAATACAAAAAAATTAAACAAACCAACAGCGGATAAACAAAATCCAATTAAAAACCAAAACTGTCATTTTAATCAGAGTAAAATAAATAAAATAATAAAGCTAACAGGTAGAAATTTCAGAAGATTGGGAAAGGCAAGAACAACAACAGACATCCCTCTGCTCTTGTGTAATTCATAGAATTTCGTAATATATGTTCTTCCACATTCCCAATCCATCAATAATAATAATAATCAAGCTCCATTTCTTACATCTTCATCCATTCATCTTCTCCACAGATGTGTTATTTCAAAAACACGATTAAATTCATCATCAGGTGCTTGTTAACAACGATCGGTAGCGATTAGAAGCGATAAGGCTGAGGTATTACACTATTTTTCTGTTAATTTTTCTGTTTATATTTCATATTGTTATGTAATTTTGACGATATTGTTTGTGGAATGTGGATTATTCAGCCGTGTAGCAGACGTTGTTGTTTTGTGAATTAGGTCAAACGGATAATGTTAGGGTTTTGTATTTATATGTCATTTGGTTGTTAAAATATCTAATCGCTGTGATGCGTTAAAATTAATTTAATTAATTATAAAACTATGGGCCTGCCTGCCTGCTTCTTATATCAATCATAAAGTCCGATGATTACGATGTATGTGTGGGGATTTTTTTTGAAATTTGTTTATTTATTTATTTATCGGAATTATTTGTCAGAACGAAACCCTACCAATGGTTTAAGGTATGGTCACTGATCTGAGGGTTTCAAAGTTGTGTATAATTTTGTTTTGTATCTTCTGGTAATGTTTTTTAATTCTTTGATTGAATTTTGATGTATGTATGATGCATAGATGATGATAGATTTATAGGTTATTGCTTCCAAACTGCTATAACTTCACACGATGCCAAATTTATGAACATTATGTTTCTGTAAGATCACTCATTTTTGAAGTATTCTCTACTGTTGATCAATTATATGTGTATTTGTGGGTCATGTTTATGCGTCTTGAAAACGTTTCTTAATGTCGGGGGTGTTTGGATAAGCTTATTTTCTGGGCTTGTTGAAATTTTATGAAGCCGATAAGCTTACTTTCATTTTTCAATTGCTGATGAGCTTATCAACTGAGTTTTGGTTAATTTAAACCCACAAGCTAAAGCTAATAAGCTTATAAACGGTAAAAAGTACGTTTTTTTTCGGGTTTTCGAATTTTTAATAAGCCCAAAAAGCAAGTGTGTCCAAACACCACCATTATAAGTGGGTCCGTTTACACACAGAAATATCTAGGGTTGTTTAAAAAGCCCGTGGCTCGAGGCTCGCTCGAAAAAAGTTCGAAAAAAGCTCGGCTCGAAGTCAGCTCGGTTTTAAACGAGCTGGCTCGGCTCGGCTCGGTTTGTAAACGAGCCGAGCCTGAGCCCACCCTGGTTCGGTTCGGCTCGGCACGTTTACAGCCCTAGAAATATCTCAAAATATTCTTGATATGGAATAATGGAAGTCTGAACAATGTTCCTACACGCAGGATTCGGAGTCCCTTGGCGGAAAGATGAGGTTTTGTGGTGAACTAGTGATTAAATTCGCAAAGGTTTTAAGTTTATAGCAACGATCTTTTGAAGAATATTACACTTCTCAATTACATCAAATGGACTATTATAAATCGCGAAGAAACACAGACACTGTTGTTGATATTGTGAGTAGTGAAAGCGAATATGAAGAGGACGGAAGAAACGAGACCGTGACGGCTAACAAACGAGCAAAAACCGTGGTTCGATATGTAGGTGAAACATTTAGTTTCGAAGCATCAGAAGACGACGGTGAATGCAGCAGTAGTTCTTACTTAATTTCTCTAAAATCAAGTGATGATGGTTATGAAGATATGGAATCACTAAAACACACCAAATTTGATAAAAACGGTCAACAGACACAACTGTTAGAGAAAACACAGTTGAAAGAAAAGCGCAAGATTTCAAATTCAAAAAAGGCTCCAAAGCCACCTAGACCACGTAAGGGCCTTTCACTAGACGCAGCTGACTTGCAATTGGTTAAGGAGATTGCGGAACAGACCATGAAAAAGCGAGCTAGGGTTGAACGGTTGAAATCTTTGAAGAAAAGACGAGCTGTTAAAGCTGCTTCACCACCTTCAACATCGTCGAATATTAGCATCTTTGCTATGGCCATTACAGTTCTTTTTTTCATCGTCATCATTTTTCAAGGTAAACATATGGATATCTTATGCATGTGATATGACTAGGGCTGCAAACGAACCGAACGATCGTGTTCGTTTGTTAATAAATATATGTGTTCACTAACTGTTCATGAACGCAAACTAATGTTTATGAGCACAAATGGAAACAAACAAACACAAAGATGCGTTCATAAACATAATATATAATACACTGACACTCCATTAAATATTTTATTTGTCATTTTGAAGTATTTAAATAAAATATAAAAACTAAAAACACTAATGAACTATCGAACATAAACGAACACTTTACCGAACGTTCACGAACATAAATGAACGAACGCGACCGCTGTTCATGCTCGTTCATTTAACTAAACGAACAAAACTTCTTGTTCGTGTTCGTTTGTCTAATAAACGAACAAACACAAACGAACTTCTCGCCGAACTGTTCGCTGAACATTATATAATGAATATCTGATTGATAAATTTATATTATATAGCATAAATTATTGGTGCAAATGCTAGACATTATTGGTTACTGACATAGGTCAATTGTTTTTAATAAACTACGTATAGTGAATTACCTCTTTACCAGTTGACATTATTTAATTTGGTCTCAACAATTATCTCCCCTTATACTTATTGTAATTGATGGTGTTTAAACATTAGACTAGGTCAACAGTCAACTGTTTTTCTTAAGACCGATAACGAAAAAAAATCATGTTAAATAACAAGAGCCATAACATAAACCTTGCTTGTAGGTTTCGGTTCAGGTCACAGTTCAACTTTTACTTTCGAAAATTCTCCAAAGTCAGCAGGAGAACCATCAGACGGTCTGATCTCCGTCCAGCTTGGGAATGTCCCCTCGGAAACCAATGATGTTCAACAAGTTGCCAATCCTCCCAAGTATGTTACATACAAAGTTATTTCACTAGAAAGACGAGTGATTAAAGTTTTTAACCAATCTTAAGAAAAAAAAAAGAGAAAACTCTACATCATATAAACTACTTAATTAACAACAATTGGATCATTGTTTTAATTTATACCACAGGAAATTCGTGCAACGGAAGATATATCATACCACTTCCAAGTTTGTGGAACGGCAATCTGATCGACTTTAGGAGCTTAGTTAGTTAAACACGTGGCTACAGAAGTGCGTCATCTTTCTGATTTTCAGGCGAGTTTCGTACACAGTGAGTTGTTATAATTACTGTACATACTAATTTTAGACATAATTTTATTTTGTAGAACACCAGCGTTGTTGTTGATTGATTCTGAAGTTTGACACTTTTTTAGATAAAGGAAAACTGATTATGTGGCACATTTTTGTCATAAATTTTGCAAATCGCAACAATTTAACCCATATTACAATCTGGTTAGAGGCTGCAATGTTTGCAAGGTGATATCATTTTTTTTAATGTGGATTGAAATGGGAGGTCGGGTTGACTTAAAACACTTTTTATTTATATCTAATTCGTTCTTGGTTTTAAAAAGCGAGAGGCGCACAAAAGCGACAAGGTCTAAAACCGAGGCGCAAAGCGCAAAAGCGGTGGGCTTTACGTACCCAAGGCGCAAAGTGATTATATAACTTTTTATATATATCCCATAGGTTTTTAGCATCCCTTATTCATAATATAGCTATAAATAAGGTTTATATATGATTCTACTTATAAGTACCAGCCAAAAAACCTGTTGTACAGCAGTTTGATGCTTAAAAACAGTATAAAAAACCCTATGTACATGAGGCGCGCGCCTCAGGCCTGGAAAACCCTCAAAATTTGCGCTTTTGGGGGGTTTTTTTGTAAAAAGCGCCCCTCGGGCTACCTAAGGCGCCAAGGCTTGCGCCTCGCGTCTAGGCGCGCTTTTTTAAAACCCAGAATTCGTTTAAATAATGATTCCCATTTTGTTACATAAAATGCACAAAAGTATGTAACTATGATCTTTTAGGTTATGCAATAAGAACAAAACATGTTGTTTTTGCAAGTTTGGTCTGAGGGTGGTCAGAATTGTGAAAGAGGATTGTTTCTGTAGCCTTTCCCTCGATGAAAAAATGGTTGGTTGTTTGGTTGTGCAAACTTTGGGCCAGTCCCAACAGTAAAGATTCTTATACAACATTTCATTTTGTGCCCCTGATTTATAACCAAAAGTCCCCATCTGTTTCAAATTTCCATTCAACCTTTAAAGTAGGTAAGAGTCGCCCCCGCCGTGTAGCTCAGTTGGTTAAGGGGGCGTCAGATTTGCACCAAAAGCTAGAGGTCGCGGGTTCGATTCCGATCCTAAGTGCCAATCGCCTTGCCGCTGAGTGAGGCTGATTTACCTTTCACACGATGGGCCTGGGGCGGCTTGGTGTGGGTTGGTTAGCGTGTCCGGTCATACACGTTTTTGCACCAAAGTAGGTAAGAGTCACTTTGTAGTTTTAGAAATTTTGAACAGATTAGTATGTTTTTTAAGCTTAAAACCATGTTTAATAGTTGATTTAATCTTTTTACACCCCCGCAACTTTATCCTTGGCGACCACATGAAAACTTACCAAGAGGTCACCAATCCTGATACTATTATTGGTCAACCACACTTAACTGCGTAGTATTAAACTCAACACCTCTCTAGTCCAGGATCAACGTGAGATTCATCTAAGGTGTTACAAATCTTACCCTTCATATGAGATGCATTTTAAAATGGAGATGATTTGTACACGATAGAAATAATTCTACGTAACAAATAAATGTATTTACAATCATCCACCAATCTTTATTTACATTGCTCATGATGCAATGTATGCAAATCATTTTGTACAGTAATACTAACATACTTGCAGTTGCATTTGGTTACCGAACCATAACAGCACTCAAAAGTATGGTTTTAATTTTAATCCACATAAACATTAGATGTAAAAAAAATGTTATGCACGTGTCAAGGGTTTTGCCATTGTGAGCTTTCAGGCGGTGAGTTTTCTCACGCGTGACTTTTTGCCTATGATATGACCAAACGTTAAAAAGAATAATATTTTATTGAGTAAAATGTCAAAACAATCTATGAGTTTATGTCACTTTAGTCTAAAAATGAAACTTTTTGTATCTAGCCCCATGAGGTTTCATTTTTGTTGTCATCTTCATCCAATTGGCAAATTAGGTTAGAAATTTCTATGAACTTATCATTTTTTTGTCGTTTTCCTCAATTAATTAAAATGTATTATGGCATAAAATGACGGTTATTCCCTTCATTTAAATGAGGAAAACATTGGAAAAGTTAACAGATTAACAATAACAATTGGATGAAAATGACAATAAAATGAATCCCTAAGGACCCAAATACAAAACGGTTAACTGAAGTAACAAAAACAAGCTAAAATCAGAGACCATTTTAGCATTTTACTATAAGGGAGAGGATCAAATAGGAAGTATAGTTTGGCTAGAAAGGATATGAAACAATGTTGTTGTGACATGTGGCAAAATTGAAAAATAAAGGAGACAGGTATTTTAGTCAATCTTATCTCATCTTCTCCCTTCATCTTTCCCTGCACCTAGGGTTGTAAATGAACCGAACGAACACGAACAAAGCCATGTTCATGTTCGTTCGTTAAGGAAATTAACATGTTTGCGAACTGTTCACGAACACATACCGAACATAAGTTTATGTTCGTGTTCGTTCGTTAAGGAAATTTAGTTGTTCACGAACAGCTCGTGAACACTGGTCTCGAACACAAACGAACACAAGCAAATAAAAACGAACGCAAACGAACATTGAAATTGAAAATAAAAAACAAAACCATTGTTACCCTTAAACATTGGATATACGTAGTTAAATACAACCATCAAATGATAAATCAAAACACAAGAAATCTACTACACCACCAAAAGATGAATCAAGTTTAACTAACTTAGACATAATTATCCCTAAAAAAGCCTTAGAATGTCTAAATTTTAGATAACTTAGAAAAAATAGGGTTTCAAGTTTACAGTATGTTTAGATAAAAGGTTTATTATTTATTATTTGGGTTATTAGATTTTAATAATCCTAAGTTTTACCTATTCGCCAATAATAATCACAACTTTAAAAATTCCCTCAAACGATCCTAACTTGTAAGAATTTGGCCCCTATTGATCCTTTTCTAACATAGTTGCACTTAAATCAATTAAGGAATCTACAGATGCATTTAAATCTATTGATGAGGCCAAATTCTTATATATTTGAAAAGGATCAATGGGAGCCAAACTTTTACAAGTTGGGATCGTTGGATGAAATTTTTAAAGTTGAGATTATTATCGGCTAACAGGTGAAACTTAAGATTATTAAAATCAATAACCCTTATTATTTTTTTTAATATAATCAAATGAACACGAACGGACGTAAATGAATGTCACACCCCGATTTCCCCGTGTCTCACCGATGGGCCCGGTGGGGGATTACTGTGACGTAGTTGGCAACAATATAGTCAAACCACACAATATATATGAATGCACAGCGGAAGCAAAAGATAAACATATTATATTCCGAATAAAAGGAATATCCAAGTATTACAACGGAAAGTAAGGGATCCACAGGCAGATCTATAAACATTGTTCTACAGACTTTAGACGCCTAGAACTTGCAAGATTCCTTATTAATGTCCTGAGCAGCTTCCAGCCTATTACGTACTTGTACCTGTCACTTAGACTTTTGAAAATACGTCAGTTTTCACTGGTAAATACACTCAACTGACTCATTTGAAAAGAGTTTAGGAAAATTGATTTAGATGCACCAGGCACAAATTATTTTGACACTTTGATTAAAATGCACAGAGGCAAAATTAATCTTTTATAACTTGAGACAATCATAATTATGATCTTGTATACAGATTTACATGTTCGTTGTACGTTCAGGGCCCGATGTAGAAACCGAGTCAAGATTAACAGACACGTCACAAGTATAGGCCCACCGAGCGTGAGATACCGTTTCCCTTATGCAACTGTCAGGTGTATGCCTACACCCCGTGCATAAGGCGTGACCATTTTATAATAGAATGATGTCGAGGATATCCGGGACATGGTCATTAACCCCTAAAGGCTTTTATTTCAAACAATACAGATCAAACCGGGTTACCTCAATAACTTAATCACAATCCGATTAAATATTCAATACCCGACCAAGCGGTATTATTATACCGTATCCCAAGCCCGTATAGGGAAAATAAGTTAAGAGTATTTACCTGAGCTAGCTCCTGTCTTAAAATAGCAAGAATAATAACTCAGCCGTATTCACTTAAGTAAGCGTAGGTACAATTTACCGGAAGGCTCTAGTCTGGAACGATGGTATAAATAACCAATTAGAATGCTAACGGGTCTTTAATTAAGCCTAAGCTTAGACCGGTTAGTCTTAAAGAATTGTTACGGTTTAATCGCGTGAAAGGCGAAAACCGTGAATGGAGTGTGATTTTGACCCAACAAGTTTGAAGACTTGTTTCATATGGGTATAACAATCATACTCTGGATTTTGGGGTTAAAACAATATAGTTTGACCCGTTTCGGCTAAATTATGTAAACTAGTTACATAAGCCGAACCGTGCGTGCAAAAGACGCAACGGGTATCCGTTAGAGTTCTACATTGCTTTCCTAGGTCAATACACTTTAAAGAGGTTGTGGTATCAGTAGGATACCTTCCATAATGCCCGTAACGAGTTTAAGTTAATAATATGCCCCGTAGGGGTATTTCGGTCTTTTTAAAGATTATTAAAGAGGTTTTAGAGTTCTACAGGGAATCTGAGTTTCCTGATCAGTTTATAAAGTCTAAAATACTTTATTTATTATTTAAAATCAGTAGCAACTGGAATCGGGTCAAAAGACCTTATAGAACTCGATTTATGGCCGAAAAGGGCATATTCGGTATTTACCGAACCGTAGCCATAACCGCAGGTTATGAGCAAGGAAAGAAATAATTAAAAATCTTTAAAAATCCCAATATATTATTTTAAATCAGTGAGTAAAAGGTTTGGTGTCGAAATCCGGGTTTAGATAGGCATTATGCTAATTGCGCTATTTAATTACTAAAGTTTCGCAATTTGCGCTAATTGGCATAACTCTTATTCTGGACCTCAGATTGACATGAAATTTTAGGGACATGCTTAGAATTCAGTAACCAAGGTCATGATCCATTCACATGTCCGAAAACCTCGTTTAAATTTATAAAGGGCGTTACGGTCAACTTTTAAGTAATTAACGGAAATGTGTAAAAGACTCGGACAAACAACGAACCGGTTACAGAGGTTTATACTATCATGTAACCTGGTCCTAAGAGAGTCCTAAGGCATATCTAAATCGAACTTTAACGGGTCAGAACTGAAGTCAATGCAAAAGTCAAACTTTTGCGACTTTCGGTTCCGAACCGGGTCAATATAGCAAATGGTCGGATAAAACATGCGTAGACTAGTTTATATACTTATTATCGTGTTTTATGATCATCAAAACAGGTTTCATAGCATCTATATTACAGATTATGTACAAAATCGCAAAATGGCTTTCTGTTGACTTTTTAAGTGCACGTTTGACTCGACATTTGAACTAGTCAGAGTGGTGATCAGGGGGAACCCTTTTGAGGGTTTATTACCCACATAAATACCAACACATAACTACTTTTGATTCGACAATTCACTGGACCATTCGTGATTTATCGCAAAGTCAATCGTTAGTTACGACGGATTGACTTTTGGGCTAAAACTATGGAAAAACTAAACCACAAGGGTTAGGCAACTTACAGAAGCTTATGCACGACTTAGGAAGTTAGAATAACAGCTTGAGAGCTCCAGGAATGATCAGGAGATGTGTTTTGAGTTGTGATTCATTTGTGAACTTAACATGGCCTTTTATAGTAAAGTTTTCACCACAACTCTTTGACACACAAGTCCCCCAACTAACCACAACCTTCCAACATGTGTTCCTAATGCTTAGGGGTTATTTAGGGGCCAATTGGAAGGGTTTAAATGCATCCTATGGCGTTTAGAAGGTTGAACAGCCAAGTTAAGTATTTTTCTGCATCTGGGACCTCCACGCGGCCCGCATGGGAGATCAGGCTGCCTTGTACGCGGGTCGCCTGGATCCTCAAATCAGGCACGTAAATACAACAGGCTCGCGGCCCGCGTAAACTAACCCAATTTCTTTACGCGGCCCGCGTTAGATCAGTTTTCCAAGATTTTTGAATCTTTTATAATCATGACAAAATCTTGGTAATTAATAACAAAATCTTTAGTAATTATTAACAAAATCTTTAGTAATTATTAACAAAATCTTTAGTAATTATTAACCTGACCTTTCGGGTTTGAAGGGGTAATTTTGCGATTTGGTCCTCGATTATTTACAACTAAGGGCCTCGTGTTATTTACCCGCATTGTTAAGTCCCCGGTTAGTTTGTTAATTATTTGGAAAGCCTTAACTTTCATTGTTGACGCTTTTAACCCTTCTCGTACGAATTTGATCATAACTTTCTTGTTCTAGAACGGAACTTTGCGAAGTTTATATAGTACATTTTAGTGAGCGTATTTTACTGTTACAAAGCGTCGGGTTCGTTAAAGGGTCACTCAGAGGTATAATTAAACATGTTGACACAGTTAACCCCTGCAGCTTGTGATCTCTCACTTTCTTCCGCGTTTCGCTTCCGTACGATCCATGATTTATTCGTTTGAAGGTACGAGCATCGTTTAGGGTTACTATACAGTATATTTACCCTTTGTTGACATTTATAACCCTCGAATTTACATACTTTCTAGGTTTGTCAACTTTAGTCCTTTATTGAATATCTAATGCCACGTGTAAACTAATGACACGTGTTGACACATTATTGGACACAAAATTTTGAGGTGTTACAATGAACGAACTTAACCGAACATATTGCCGAACGCAGCCGAACGAATAAGACCCGTATTCGTGTTCGTTCGCTAAGCTAACCGAACGGAATTTTTTGATCATGTTCGTTCGTTAAGCTAATCGAATGAACATAAACGAACTTCCCGCCGAACGGTTCACGAACTGTTCGCTGAACGTTCAGTTCGTTTACAGCCTTACCTGCACCTTCAAAATCAATCATTTTCAAAAACCCACAATCTTTTACCATTTTCTTCACTTTCTATTCAATAATCACTACATGACAGTACGATTTTCGTCATCAATCAGTGATTCAAAGATTCAAAGACTCAATCAACGTGTTCTTCAACTTTTTTGAAGAAACCCAGTTTAATTTCATACAATTTCTCATTTTTCCTGTGATTTTGAAGTAAATCACTCGATTCGTTCGATTCGATCGTTGATAAGTGTTTCTAACATTCAAATTTCGTCAATCTTTGAAGAAATTCGAAGAAATCAGCTTCGATTTGTGTAAGAAATTTTTGAATTGCGTTTTACGATCTGGGATTTGAATTAAGTTATTGTGTTTTACAAAAGAATGAAAAGACATTTTTTCTGTTTTTAGTCCATTGCCTTTTTGAAACAACACATTTCTTTGTTTTTAGTCCATTGCGTTTTAGAAAAAAGACATTTCTTTGTGTTTTTAGCTTATTGCGTTTTAGAAAAAAAGGACATTTTTTGTGTTTTTAGTCTATTGCGTTTTAGAAACAAGACATTTTTTTTATGTTTTAGTACATTGTGTTCTATAACACAATAAAAAACAAATTTGTTTTATGCTCTAATCAATTGTGTTTTATAACACAATGAAAAAAACACATCTTTTTGTGTTTTTAGCCCATTACGTTTTAGACCTGGTACCTGGGAACTAAACTGACATGATCATGTTAAAACAGAAACATGATCATGTTGTGAAACCCAACCCATTGCGTTTTAGACATGCAGACTGAAAGAACATGATCATGTTTAACAGGAGCATGATTATGTTGAAACTTGAAACTGGACCCATTGCGTTTTAGACCTGCAGACTTAAAGAACATGATCATGTTTAATAGAAGCATGGTTATGTTGAAACTTGAAATTGGAAGGTGAGGTTCACTAAACTAGGGGTGCTAAACGGGTCGAGTTCGCAGGTTGGCGGGTTTAACCCGACCTGAACCCGAAAGTTTTACACGAACCCGAAAATCGTATCATTCATATGAACCCGAACACGACCCGAAATTTCGTGGGTTGACCCAAACACGACCCGCTCAACCTGAATTTTTTTATTTTAATTTTTTTTTCTGAAATAACTATATTAAAAATAAAATTGAATTAAATGGGGTATGTTTTTATTCCATAATTAGAGAAATTAATATAAGATTTTACAATTTAAATATAATTGTGTTATATACAGTAAATATACCCCATTTAATTTATAACATAAAACATATTGTAAAAAATGTAATATAATGCAAATGTGTTAAACGGGTCAACCTGCCAACCCGACCAGGTTGGCCCGAACCTGACCCGTTAACCTAAACGGGTTCACGTGTTCAACCTGAAACTGACCCGAACTCGTTTAGACTAAACCTCAACCCGCAAATTCCGTGTTAGGTTCACGTCGTGTTTTCGGGCCTTGTTAGAAATTCACACCCCTACACTAAACTAACATGATCATGTTAAAACAAAACATGATCATGTTGTTGTGAAAGCCAGCCATTGCGTTTTAGACCTTGAAAGGAAAAGTGAGGTAACTAACATGATCATGTTGTGAAACCTGCGTTACGTTGCGTTTTAGACCTGCACTACACTTTAGAAACGGAAAGAACATGATCATGTTTAAAAGAAGTAGGATCAGAAACATAAAACATGATCATGTTAAACAGAAACATGGCCATTTGAAACCCAATTGCATTTTAGACCTGGAAGAGGTGAGGTAAGTTCTGTTAAAGAACAAGATCTTGCTAAAATAGAAACATGATCATGTTGGAACAGAAACATGACCATGTCAAAATTCATGCAACAGAAACATGACTATGTTAAATAGAAGTCAAACCCCATTACGTTTTAGACCTGGAGTATACGTTTTAGAGACCCGGGGTGCAAAATGTTGGAACAAAAACATTACCATGTTAAAACATAAGCATGACCATGTTAAAACCCATTGCGTTTTAGAACCTGCAACAGCAAAATCTTTATTTTAGGTTTCATTGCGTTTTACGTATCTGGGTTTTAGAATTTTTTTTTTCAAAAGTACAACAATAGTATACTCGTTGTAAAGATAAAAAATATTTGTTTTTATAGTGCAATTTTCATAAAAAATAATATCGTATGAAAGAGTTATTAACAAACAGGTAGGATTTGAAGGAGAGAGAAACTATTGTTTTAAATTGACTAAAATACCCCTACATAAAGTCACACACAACATTTTTTTTTTTTTTTTTAAGAATAAGACAGACATATTCGGATGAGAAAGTAGTGAAGACACCCGACGATTATCTATAAAACATAAAGAGCACCGACAATTAATTTTGGCCAGCTGCCTGGTATAGCACGAACCACCGCACATAACGCCACCCATCACCACGCGCACCAACATTCCCCACGCTCCAGTCCAAACCCACTCATAGCGCGTTGACCGTCGGCAGCGCGTCCCTTCATAAAACCTCCGGTAAATCTGCTCCCGAATCAACCCTAACTAACGATCCTCATCATCTCCTTCCTTCAACAATGCCACATTGAACAACAAAATCTACAAAAACCTTAATATTATTATTATTCACCAAAATCTACCATATATTATATATATTACATTATTATTAATGTCTCGGCAACAGCACTATGAATTTCAACAATGGTGGAACAAACAGAGAGAATCTCACAATTCTGACCTAATATTCAACGATAAATCTGAACCGTCCAATTATGTAACGCTTGAAGTCGGCACTACTACTACTACTACTACTCATGATCCAACGGTTGACAGAGAGCGTGTACGCAGTGCTCGACAAATCAAACACGTATGGCTCTTGAAACTGATCCAGATCGCTAGCTCGCTCGCTTACGTCACCAACGGCGTCGTTTCGGTTGTGAAAACCGCCAACCGTCGGATCAAATCCGATGCGAGTTCTCAACGGTTATCGTATCGTGTTGAAACGAGATTTTATCGAGTTATTAAACTGTTTTTGGTGATTGTTGTGATTTTGTTAGTTTTTGAGCTGCTTGCGTACTTTAGGGTTGCGGATTTGGTGGAGTATGTTTATGCGCATTGGATTGAGATTAGGGGGAGTTATTTGGCTCCGGTGTTGCAGAGTTTGACGAATGTTTGTGTTTTGTTGTTTTTGGTGCAATCGGTGGATCGCTTGGTGTTGGTGCTTGGATGTTTTTGGATTAAGTTTAGGCGGATTAAGCCCGTTGCTGCATTCGAGTATTGTTCGAGCTCGGATGTCGAGGATTATCCGATGGTCTTGGTGCAGATTCCGATGTGTAACGAGCGGGAGGTAAGACGATGTAGGTTTCGACATTTCGTCTTTAGTGTTTTGAATTTTGATTTGTGGATTGTTTGTTATTGACTTTTGCATAATTTGATAGTAACAGGATAGGTTATTAGACACAGCTAATGACCTAATTTTTCAATTGTTTTGAGTTTACATGTGTAACATCTTGTTCATGACTTTGCCTACTGTTTATGGCCTTTTGTGTGCAGATATTTTGTCGTAAACATAATAACGGAAAATTACTAAAATGAACATTCGACCAAAACATATATACCAAAATAGACTGAAGCGCCGGCGCGTTTGTCTATTTTGGTAATTTTTGCTAATAATAATGTTTGCCACTAAATGTGTGAACCAACCTGCAAATAACTGCATCTGAGCTACCATGGATTTGACACCACTTGGCATATTCTTGATTAATGATTGTTGTTAATATTATTCATACAGTGATGTTTTGGTCATTTGGTTTCACGAAGTTGTTTTCGACTGACAATTTTGATAATGATGTGTTGGTGACAAATAAGGTAGCTTTTGGAGTTAACCTTTTTTACAATGTATGCATACTTAGTATAGTGGTGTAATATGTAACTGATTAACAAATGATTTATATATAATAAATTTTGGTTGCGTCTAGGTCTATCAGCAATCAATTTCGGCAGCATGCATCCAAGACTGGCCTCGAGAAAGGATGCTTGTACAGATTCTTGATGATTCAGACGATACAACTGTTCAGGCCCTTATCAAGGCAGAGGTACACAAATGGCAACAAAGAGGTGTGCATATAGTATACAGACATCGGCTTATTCGCACAGGCTACAAGGCAGGGAATCTAAAATCAGCTATGAGTTGTGATTACGTAAAAGATTACGAATTTGTAGCAATTTTTGATGCAGACTTTCAACCAGCACCAGATTTTCTGAAGAAAACCATCCCTCATTTTAAAGTAACTTTTTCTTTGACCAGAATTATAAATGCTAATTTATTGTTATAAATGCTAATTTTTCCTCTAGTGCTTACTATATTGCTAATTTCTTTTATGTTGAAGGGGAACGATGAGTTGGCATTGGTCCAAACAAGGTGGTCTTTTGTAAACAAGGATGAAAATCTACTTACAAGATTGCAAAACATAAACTTAACGTTTCACTTCGAGGTTGAACAACAAGTGAACGGTGTTTTCATCAATTTCTTTGGTTTTAATGGAACGGCTGGTGTATGGAGGATCAAAGCCCTAGAGGATTGTGGTGGTTGGTTAGAAAGAACAACCGTTGAAGACATGGATATTGCTGTTCGTGCTCATCTTTGTGGCTGGAAGTTTATCTACTTAAACGATGTCAAAGTATAAGTTCATTTTTCATATTGTATTTCGGAGTAAAACAAACGTGACAATTTTTTAATTTATTTTCTTTCTTGCAGTGTTTGTGTGAGCTCCCGGAGTCGTATGCAGCTTATAAGAAGCAGCAGTACAGGTGGCATTCGGGTCCAATGCAGCTTTTCCGCTTGTGCTTTATGGACATTATTCGCTCAAAGGTCTGAATATTGCTTTCACCAAATATCATATCATTTCATAGAGTAAAATGCCATTTTCGTCCCTAGGGTTTGGCCAGTTTTGCGACTTTCATCCAAAGGTTTGTTTTTCCGCATCCGGATCCAAAAGGTTTACAATCTTGTCATTTTCATTCGGCCCATTAACTCCATCCTTTTTTCTCCGTTAACTCAGGGGTATTTCTGTCTTTTTGTTAAACTTAAAGGGCAATTCGGTCTTTTTCACTTTATGTACAAGCATTCAAAAAACGAATTCCCCTTTTAGTTAATAAAAAAGAGGAAAATACCCTTGACTTAATGGAGAAAAATGGATGGAGTTAACGAGCCATATGAAAATGGCAAGATTTCAAACCTTTTGAAGCCAGATGCGGAAAAACAAACCTTTGGATGAAAGTCGCAAAACTGGCCAAACCTTAAAGACGAAAATGACATTTTACTCCATTTCGAATCTCATAAGTTATTTCTTATTCTTTTATAGTAATTACTGCAGGTGAGTTTCATGAAGAAAGTAAATCTAATCTTCCTTTTCTTTCTCCTAAGAAAACTCATTCTTCCATTCTACTCATTCACTCTTTTCTGCATAATTCTTCCGTTAACAATGTTCTTACCAGAAGCCCAGTTACCCGCATGGGTCGTCTGTTACGTCCCGGGAATCATGTCGGTTTTAAACATACTACCCGCACCGCGTTCATTCCCATTCATAGTCCCATACCTTCTATTCGAAAACACAATGTCGGTTACCAAATTCAATGCTATGATCTCCGGGCTATTTAAGTTGGGTAGTTCTTACGAATGGGTAGTAACAAAAAAACTGGGCCGGGCTTCTGAATCAGACCTTGTAACATTTGCTGAATCAGAAGAGGCCCAGGGAGAAAAGAGTAGTATCCATAGATCGTCTTCAGAGTCGGGTCTTTCGGAACTGAGAACGAAAAGTAAAAATCGCTTGTATAGGAAGGAACTTGCTCTTGCATTCATTTTGTTGACGGCTTCTTTAAGAAGCTTGTTATCGGCCCAAGGTATTCACTTCTATTTCTTAATGTTTCAAGGAGTTACGTTTTTAGTTGTGGGTCTTGATTTAATCGGTGAGCAAGTTAGTTAACGTTCCTCGGTTAGACGTACGTAGTTTGTTGCTACTTTGAATTCAGATCCCGAGTTAGTTTGTTTTGAGTCGTATTTTGTAATTATATAGATATAATAATTGAGAGCGGTGAGTCGGGAAACAGGAGGGGAAATGATATGAGGAAGTGGTGTTTTGAGTGTAAAATAGGGATAGCAGAAAGCTGGACATTCTTTATTTGTGTGTATTAGCAATAATGATAATAATTGTATAACAGGCAGGCAGATTTATTTCAAATATTAGACCATTTCTCAGCTTATTGTTCCAATCTTTTATGTATTTTCTTTTTATATCAAACTGGTTCTGGTGTTTTCTGTACTAGGCTCATATATAGTGATACGGCCATGTTTGATCATTGATGGCTTGAGGAAAAGAAAAAAGATAACAAACAAACGTTATCTCTACCTTTTGGACACAAAAATGTGTTTTTCTTGTGTATGGTTAAAAGATCACTGGAAAAGAAAAAAAAAAGATAACAAACAAACGTACCTAGTAAATCTTGTATGTAGCTTGACCATCGGTAGGTCTACGGAAGGTGGGATAAAGGGCAAACCTTACCCCCATATATGGCCTAATAAAAAACGATAACAAACAAACCTATAGATAATACCTAAATAGTTTAAGTTATTACATAAAACAAAATCTAAATAAATGGTCAAATGGGTAATTAAACGGTTTTATCCGCTGGTTGACTAAATGTGTTTGTAGGTTCGACAAGCACTTGTCTAAACTAAACTCAAACTCGTAATTTTTGTGTCAAATTTGTGTCATCTCAAGAATACACCCCTAGGGTAAAGTTGGAAATAGCTAACTAACAACCACTTAACGAAGTTAGTTAAAACAAGTGTCAATACCTGGTCAATGTATGGTTAGGGTATTGAGAGACTGAACAAACTTCTTCCATGCATTCTTTCTTTTGTTAATATCATTGGTATAAAAGCGGATGCTTCTAGGAGTCTAGGACCCATGATTGCCGGAATTTGCAGTGCCATCTTAGAGGAACACTGCGGCAACATGAAATCAAGAGACGGAGAAAGTGATTAGAGAGTAGAGACAACAAAAAACGTTACTCAGAGTAGACGTTGCAGCTGAGAAAACTGAGCAATCTTTTGCTGATATTCATCTAACATAGGAGAATGCGGTTAGAAGCATAACACAATTGTGTCACAGCCCGCTAAACTTCAGATCGCAAGTATCGGGATTCCGGAATTTTCTACGAGCTTCAAGAGACTTCTATGGCAGATTTTTCCTAGATTTTTCCTTAGAAAAATCTAGATTCAAGGCTACAAAAATATCAAGGAGCTCTAGAGAAATCCATGGAAAATATCCAAGATATTTCCTTAATCATTCTAGATTAGTCTTTGTAAATATCTTAGATATTATACTTAGAAATATCTAGATTAGGAATAATCTAGAACCATGAGCACAAGTATAAATAGGTGATCCATGCTCATTTGCTAATCACCTTCCAAAATTGTAATCAAGCATCCTTTGTAAAGAGTTCTCAAGCAATACAAGTGTTTCCTTTATTCACAATCTTTGTTCCCCTTTGTTCAAGTCATTGAATCGAGTTGCAAGTTGGTGTCAAGGCTGATCTTAGCACGGTGACTAAGAGCCGCACGTGGGTTGAAGGACTAACTCCGTGACAAGTGGTATCAGAGCACGTCGATTCGCTGGGAAATGGCTGATACGGGCAACAAAGGAGTAGGCATCAATATTGCTGTTGATGAGACTCGTGGACGGGATGATACACCCCATGGAGGGAAGAAACACCGTGGTGCATCAAAGGATAAAACCTTGGAGAAACGGGTTGCTGAACTAGAGACCGCGATGACCGGACTCGGAGCTCAAGTTGATGGTGCACTTCAACGCTTAGATGAGATAGATACAAGCTTCAGCGACCTTCGTGATGGATTGAAGGCTGCTATGGAGTTGTTTCAAGCTGAGTTCCAGGCGAAGGTGAATGAGGCCATCAAGGAGGCTACAGACAAGGCAATTTATAAGCTTCGTAAAGACATGGATGACTTATCCATGGATATGCATCATAGCCTTCTTGGTCTGGAGACCAAAGTAAACGATTGTAGCAGAGTCGTGGCTTCAACCGGAAGTAGCTTTGTGAGTATCACTCCAAGAATCGAAGTACCAAAACCAACACCCTTCATTGGCAAACGGGAAGCAAGGGCTGTTGATGATTTCTTATGGGAGATGGAGAGATACTTCGAAGGTGTAAATGTGATTGATGATGCCACGAAGATCAAGACGGTCACACTTTACTTAAAAGAAACCGCGGGCCTGTGGTGGCGTCGTAAGCATGCGGAAATTGAAAAAGGTACGTGTATCCTTAACACTTGGGCTGATTTCATTAGAGAAATCAAGAAGCAATTCTATCCGGAAAACGCAGAAAATGAAGCTAAGAGCCGGTTGAGAAAGTTGAAACAAACCGGCACTATCAAGGACTATATTAAAGAGTTCACTACACTTGTCCTTGAAATTCCGGATTTGTCCGACAAAGATTCCCTCTTTTACTTTCTCGATGGCTTACAAGCATGGGCCAAAACTGAATTAGAGAGACGCGGTGTCCAAGATCTCTCTTCGGCAATCGCTATAGCTGAGGGCTTAACTGATTATAGCCGAAGAGAATCTAGGAACAAGGACCGCAAGAGTAGCCATGAGAAAGGTGGGGGAGAAAAATCAGCCCAAAATAAAGAGAGCACTACACGAAAGTCTCCACCACAATGGAAGGCCCGGGACAAGAAGCCCTCAACAAAAGAAAACAAGTGTTTTATATGTGACGGGCCACATTATGCTCGAGAGTGCCCCAAGAGAGCCAGCTTGCATGCCATGCTTGCCCAAGCAGAAGGTTGTCATGAAGAAGAAGATGCTTGCATGGGATCGATGCAAGTTCTAACCGCAATCAAGGCCAAGTTGGAAGAAAGTCCGTCACCAACTAAAGGGCTGCAATTTGTCCAAGCTAACATTCAAGGGAACCAGGTCCGGGCCCTTGTCGATATTGGTGCTTCGCATAATTTCATGTCTATTGAAGAGGCAAAGCGACTTGGTATAAACTTTGTTAAAGGAAGCGGGGCAATAAAGACGGTTAATACTAGTGCCAAACCAATACATGGGGAGGCCAAAAATATCCAGGTTCGCATTGGAGAATGGACCGGGCATGTCGACTTCTCAATAGTGGAAATGGACGATTTCAAGATCGTACTTGGGTTGGAATTCTTCTACAAGGTACGGGCTCTCCTTGTGCCAATTGCTAACTCTTTATTTATCCTTGATGAGGGGAAGGTTTGTATGGTGCGCACGGAGCGCGGGTCGAAGAACGGATCAAAGACCCTTTCAGCCATACAGTTCAAGAAAGGATACAACAAGAAGGAACCATGCTACTTGGCAGTAGCAAAGATCGATGAGGAAAGGCCCAATGATGTAGTACCAAGGGAGATAAAGAAAGTGTTAGAAGAATTCAAGGACGTTATGCCAGCTGAATTACCCATGAAACTCCCTCCTCGAAGAGAAGTTGATCACGAGATTGAGCTGGAACCTGGTTCTAAACCGCCATCGAAGGCCCCATATCGCATGCCACCACCAGAACTGGAAGAGTTACGAAAGCAACTTAAGGAGTTGTTGGATGCTGGCTATATCCGCCCATCAAAAGCCCCATACGGTGCACCGGTACTATTCCAAAAGAAGAAAGACGGGTCCCTCCGAATGTGCATTGATTACCGGGCACTTAACAAAATCACGGTAAAGAATAAGTACCCTATTCCTCTTATTGCTGATTTGTTCGATCAACTTGGCAATGCTAGGTACTTTTCAAAACTGGATTTACGTTCGGGCTACTATCAAGTAAGAATCGCCCAAGGGGATGAAGCAAAAACAACATGCATCACAAGGTATGGCTCGTATGAATTCTTGGTGATGCCTTTTGGTCTTACTAACGCGCCAGCGACGTTCTGTACTTTAATGAATAAACTCTTCCACCCCTTTCTTGATAAGTTCGTGGTGGTATACTTAGACGATATAGTCGTCTACAGCCGCACACTAAAGGAACATGTGGAGCATTTGCGGCAAGTTTTTCAGGTACTACGAGAGAACGAGCTCTATGTTAAGCTGGAGAAATGCTCGTTCGCCCAAGAAGATGTTGAATTCTTGGGTCATAAAATCAAGAAGGGGCGACTCATGATGGACGATGCCAAAATTAAAGCAATTCAAGCATGGGAGAAACCAACCAAGGTACCTGAGTTACGTTCATTCCTTGGCTTGGTGAATTACTATCGTCGTTTCATCAAGGGCTATTCCGCAAAAGCTGCACCATTGACGGATCTACTCAAGAAAAACAAAGCTTGGGACTGGAACCAACGCTGTCAGGCAGCTTTTGAAGAATTAAAGAAGGCGATCATGTCGGAACCAGTCTTAGCCCTCCCCGATGTCACTAAGCCATTCGAGTTACACACGGACGCATCGGACTTCGCAATTGGTGGAGTGCTTATGCAAGAGGGACACCCGATCGCGTTCGAAAGTCGGAAGCTTAACGACACCGAGAAGAAATACACGGTGCAAGAAAAGGAGATGACGGCAATCGTGCATTGCTTACGCACTTGGAGACACTATCTTCTTGGGTCAAGGTTCGTTATCAAAACTGATAATGTTGCCACTAGCTACTTCCAAACTCAAAAGAAACTAAGTCCCAAGCAAGCTAGGTGGCAAGACTTCCTTGCTGAATTTGACTATGTCTTGGAGTACAAGCCCGGAAAAGCAAACGTTGTGGCTGATGCACTAAGTCGCAAAGCCGAGCTTGCTGCTATCACACGCCCAACATTTGATATCCAGGACCAAATCAAGGAAGGCCTCAATCAAGATCCATTTGCCAAACATCTTGTCGCCTTAGCCCGAGACGGAAAGACGACGCGGTTTTGGTTAAAAGGAGATCTTTTATTCACCAAAGGAGACCGGCTCTACGTCCAAGATGGGGCAATCTCAGGCGATCCGTAATGAAAGAATGCCATGATTCTAAGTGGGCTGGTCATCCAGGCATCAAACGAACATTAGCACTGATCGGAGGCACGTTTTATTGGCCACGTATGGCAGACGATGTTGAAGCATACGTGCATACTTGCTTAGTTTGCCAGCAAGACAAGATCGAGCAACGCCAACCAGGAGGTTTGTTGGAGCCCCTACCAATCCCAAATGGCCCTTGGGAAAGCATTTCTATGGATTTCATCACTTGCCTACCAAAGTCAGAAGGGTCGGGGAGCATTATTGTGGTGGTTGATAGATTTTCCAAGTATGGAACGTTCATTCCAGCACCCGCCGATGTTACAGCAGCGGAGACTGCGAGACTTTTCTTTAAGCACGTGGTGAAGTATTGGGGCATACCGCAAACAATTGTCAGTGATCGAGATCCTCGCTTCACGGGGCGTTTTTGGTCTGAGTTATTCAAGATTATGGGGACAGAACTCAACTTTTCAACCAGCTTTCATCCCCAAACAGACGGGCAAACAGAGCGGGTCAACGCATTGCTCGAGTTATACCTCCGACACTATGTAAGTGCTAACCAACGAGATTGGGCTAAACTTTTAGATGTTGCACAATTTTCTTATAACATGCAGCGGAGCGAAGCAACCAGAAAAAGCCCTTTCGAGATCGTAACAGGACGTCAACCATTGACTCCAAATGCCTTAGCCGCGTCTTATGATGGTAATAGCCCAGCTGCTTTCAAGAGTCTAAAGGAATGGCACGAACAAGCAGACTTGGCTCGTACTTCCCTTGACAAGGCGGCTAAGAGAATGAAGAAATGGGCGGATGATAAAAGGCGACATGTGGAGTTCCAAGTCGGTGACCAAGTCATGGTGAAACTTTTGCCACAACAATTCAAGTCACTAAGGGGCGTACACAAGGGACTCGTAAGAAAGTATGAAGGACCCTTTCCAGTAGTTGCTCGAGTTGGCAAAGTATCATACCGACTACAATTACCGCCCAAGTTAAAGATTCATCCTGTCTTCCATGTGAGTTATCTCAAGCCTTATCATGCTGACGAGGAAGACTTAAATCGAGGAGTATCCAAGCGGGCACCAACAGCTGTTGTAACATCATTCGATCGAGAGGTTGCTGAGATCGTATCCGACCGCACCATCCGACGACGAGGAGTGCCAAGCTACAAGGAGTACTTGATCAAGTGGAAGAACTTACCGGATAGTGAAGCAAGTTGGGAAACAGAGGATTCACTATGGCAGTTCAGAGACATGATCAAGAAGTACCATGAAGACTCGACGAGGACGTCGACGGATTAGGTGGGGGAGAATGTCACAGCCCGCTAAAATTCAGATCGCAAGTATCGGGATTCCGGAATTTTCTACGAGCTTCAAGAGACTTCTATGGCAGATTTTTCCTAGATTTTTCCTTAGAAAAATCTAGATTCAAGGCTACAAAAATATCAAGGAGCTCTAGAGAAATCCATGGAAAATATCCAAGATATTTCCTTAATCATTCTAGATTAGTCTTTGTAAATATCTTAGATATTATACTTAGAAATATCTAGATTAGGAATAATCTAGAACCATGAGCACAAGTATAAATAGGTGATCCATGCTCATTTGCTAATCACCTTCCAAAATTGTAATCAAGCATCCTTTGTAAAGAGTTCTCAAGCAATACAAGTGTTTCCTTTATTCACAATCTTTGTTCCCCTTTGTTCAAGTCATTGATCGAGTTGCAAGTTGGTGTCAAGGCTGATCTTAGCACGGTGACTAAGAGCCGCACGTGGGTTGAAGGACTAACTCCGTGACAATTGGCTCCAATCATCAACCATCAAATTCAATGATGTCCAGCCAGGATCATTGACAAGAACAAGACTGGAAAAACTCATTGATTAGGTAAGATTGAGTTTCATTAGTTCAACGATGTTACAAGTTAAATGAAGCCACTACTAATAAAGCTCATCAGTTGTTGCGTAGTGTTCTACTGTTGAGCATTTGGACATATTATTATTTCAAAAGAAGGTGTTGCGACTAATCCTTAAGGTATCGAATGGATACAATAGTGGCCTATTCCCTCTTACCTCATCGATTAGAGGTTTCTTGGGTTTAGCAAGGGTACTACAGGATTATTCAATCTTTTGGGATTATTGCAAAATTTCTCAAATAGGATTTTTTTTTCATGGAATGAAAGCAGCTTTACAAGACTTTGAGCAACTGAAAGAGGCGTCGCGCTCTCCATCAGCATTAGCGTTATTAACAAAACTTAAGAAAAAACCTTTGTTTTCTCCATCTGCATTAGCTTTATTAACAAAACTTATTCAGGGAAACCTTGCCATGCTTGGTTTGTTACAACCGTTTCTAACACCCAACATTCTTCATGGGTGGTTTACCTTACACCCAACATTATATTTGTAGTACTGGATAGACTAACAAAGCATGCTTTCAAACTACATGGTTAGCCTAAGACCATTTTCTCATATCATACACCATGTGGGGTCAAGCTCATTAGGAGGGGAAGTAGAAAGGGTTTGGCCAGCAGCCCTAGCATCCCGGCCCAGTCGTTTAACTTGATTAAGTTGGTAATCTTTGGAGCATCTTATTAATAAAATATCTAGTTTCAGCCTAGTAGGCACAGGTCACATCGACCAACCACTTTAAATCTTCGTGCTCGTTTGTTGCTTTTTGTGTGTATG
Organism: Helianthus annuus; assembly: GCF_002127325.2. NCBI lineage: Eukaryota > Viridiplantae > Streptophyta > Magnoliopsida > Asterales > Asteraceae > Helianthus > Helianthus annuus. The sequence continues at coordinate 140,428,685 of NC_035436.2, forward strand.
TTCAAGAATATCTAAAAAGGAAAGCATAAGAAGTAAAAATGAAAAAGTAGTTATAACGGGTTGTTTCACTATCTCATTATTATTCACAACTAATAAGGAAGAACAAAACATCATATAACAAACACAAAACAACCAAACAAAGGACACTTATGCAAACATCCTTCCTTGTATTATCATGCCTTGCTGTCTATGGCCATTGGAGCTGCTGCCGTCTTCTGCACGAAATAATCACAACATTCATTCAGTCACGAACAAAAAAAATATCGCGATGCATAATGAGGAATTACATACCTTAGAATCAAGGACCCCAAGTTTAGCAAACATATTTCCATAAAATTTAGCATCCTTCTTGTTGTATTCTTTCATCTTCTCCTTCAGCACCTTATACTCCAGCTTCACATCCCTGATTTCATCACCACAAACACGTTTGTAACCCGCAAACTCACTTAACCATGATCAAAACAAGAGTTCGCAAGCAAGCAAACTACCTGTTATCAGGGTCGATTTCAAGCGCCTTTTTTATGTCGAGTTCTGCCAGATCCAGATCAGCAAGATGAATGTAGGCTTGAGCCCTCCTGTACAGGGCCTTCACATTCCCACTATCACTTTCCAACACCTTGGTGCAGAGCTTCTCTGCTTGTTTGTACTCCTTCAACTTCAATTTACACGCCGCGTTGTTGAGGTTGCACGACACCTTCAACGCCTTAGCTTGCTTCTTTTCCTCATCATCAAAACTAGTATCGTATTCGATGTATTTAACAGCCTGGCACCATTAACGGCTTCACCCCATCAGCAACAACATAAACAACAAATAGATTTTATCCATACGTTATTTTACAAACTCGGTCAGCGTTACCTTCTCGTATCGCTTTGATGCTTTGAGATATTTACCAGCCTTGAACAACGAGTTCCCTTCTTCCTTCTTTTTACCAGCTGCCTCGATCTTCTCTTGAGTGTTCATATCCCATGATTCTTTCTCCTGCAAGTTCATAATGATAAGTAATGTTACTAACGTATAACTAATGTATGACTTCATATTTAATTATTAATTTCTCATTGAGTAACTACACCAACCTTAATGAAGGAATTGAGCTCGATTTCGTAAATCACAGTGGAGTTCGGAGGGACCACTGCCAACTCCTGCTTGGATTCTGTAGAACCGAAGGCATATTCTGGTGCGATTGTTAGAATGGCTACTTCCCCTTTCTTCATCGTCATAACAGCTTTATCGAGCCCGTCAATTACTTGCTCTGTACAACAACAAACACGATCAGGGTGAATACTGAATACAACTGAAATTTAGCCATAAAGAAGATGATGGTTTGCATACCTTCGTCTGTCTTAAAGTCAAAGAGCTCGGTCCCATCATCATAACCTCTGTTAATGAATACGGTGCCATCTTGCAGCTTACCAATCAATTTCACTGTCCAAATTAAGAAAGCAGACCATCAGACACCTATTTGGATCACGAATCATTTCAAACGAATTCGATCATAAGAAAACTGCACACGTACCCTGAACAACAGCTCCTTCGTTAGGACGTTCGTATCCTTCTCCTTCTTTTAAAATCTTCTTCATAACCTTTTTGTCTTTCGTAACATCGGAAACCGTCTTCCATGAAACAAGCTCTAATGTTATTTGTAGTGTCGCATTTGCAGGAATGGCACCTTCGTTACCCAAAGCTTGTTTCCCCTTCTCCCCGAATCCATCTGTAACCAACAAAAGCCACTTTAAGCGACAACTAACAACTCAAACAAACCCTGTTTCGGAAACTACCAGATTGTTCACTCACATTGAGGTTTAACCGTAAGCAAAACCTTTTCTCCTTTCTTCATTGTTTTCACAGCCTTCGACAGCGCAGGGCAAAAATGTCCTGAAATCATGTTACCATATAAGCACCAAAGTAATAGACATTGCTAGATAAAAGAGTTTATCACTCAGCAAAGTTAATTAATTAGTTAATAATTACCATCTTGAACAGTGAACTCTACTCCATCTGATTTTGCAACCAACGTCCCATCCTCGAGTCGAACCTCGTAATTCACTGCAAAAGAATTATGATCACATAAATGTGAAGCCCGCGAGGATATAAAGCTTGATGGTTGATGAATGAATGTTAACAAAAGTGATACCTAAAACTTCATCAAGGTCTTTAGGGTTTTCCCACTTCTCTCCTTTGTTTAGAATCTTCTTGAAGATTCCACCATCTTTGCAAATGTCCTTAACACTGAGCCAGGATAGCAGTTGCACATCGAACCGGAGGGTTGCGTTTGGAGGGATGGTTGGAGGCGAACCCGACTCGCCGTATGCAAGCTCAGCAGGAATGGTGAAAAGTGCATTCTCACCCTTCTTCATTGTTTTGATTCCTTGATCCCATCCCTTGATCACTTGGCCTATTCATTAACAACAACCGTGTGTTGATTACAAATTAATTAGCCCTCACATTGCAATCAGCAAATATATACAGAACAAAACAGATTATGTATTATAGTAAACAAGATTACAAAGGCATTCTCCTTATCTATGATCATAAAACAGAATAAATTCTATGAACAATATCATTATAATTATAAATTTAATGAAAACTTAAAAAGGATCGTTACCTTGACCTAGAGTGAACTTAAACGGAGTCCCCCTATCACGACTCGAATCAAACTGCGTTCCGTCAAGCAATGTTCCGGTATAATGAACTGTCAAATATCAAATCAAAACCATAACATTAATAATATTTACAAATTTCATCAAAATTAATATCACTCGCAATAATAATATTAATACCTTCGACCTCATCGCCATTGTCAGGAGTGTCCCAACCTTCACCTTCCTTAAGAAGCTTCTTCTTCAAGCCTTGATTACCGATCTCTTTTTCTTCTCCAACCTTCAAAGGAGCATCATACGACGGCGTTTCATCCATCATTTCATCGTTCATCGCACCAGCTGCTGAAAAGTCAAAATCAGCCTCCATTGTGAATCGAACAAATCAAGCTTTTTTAAACAAGGGGGGTATCGCAAATGTGAGTGATGTGATTAATGCGTGTGGAAAATGGAGGGTGAGAGGGTTTATATAGAGGGATTGAGGGTAGATGTTAAATGGTTCTAGAGGGTTCTGAATGGGGTAAATTACGGGGGCAAGCCCAGGATTGTTCCAGAGGGATCCGGAGTACGTGATAGTTGACACCCTACGGTGCAGATCGGATGACAATTGGCAAATCCAACGGTGACTGTGCAGCGTTTGTTATTGGTCAATTCAAAACCATTCTTTTTTTTTTTTAAGTAAATTAAAAAAAACGTCCTTTATATACGTCACTTATTACAAAAAATATCCTTTATCTTCAATAATTACAGAAAACGTACTCGATGTTTGTAAACTCTTGCAAGTTATGTCATTTAGCCCTAACTCAGTTAATTTTTTGTGATTAAATCTGACCAAATGGACCCCACATGAGGGTATTTTGATCATTTTACTCTCATGTGGGGTCAATTTAATCAAATTTAACCACAAAAATACCGTCATGTGGGGTCCATTTGGTAAGATTTAACCGTAAAAATTAACTGAGTTAGAGTTAAATGACATAACTTGCAAGAGTTTGCAAACATCGAGTATGTTTTCTGTAATTATTGAAGACAAATGACACAATTTGCATTAAGTGACATACATAAAGGACGATATACAAGATATAGACTTTTGCTATTAGTTCATTCGACGTGAGCTTGCTTCATTGCATTATACGCACTCACTATAGTAACCGAAAGTGAAAAGATAAAAATAAAACTTCTATACACCTTAAAAAAGATACCGACACGTGTTTTACTCAATCAAAAATAGTTAAAATGAATACCGATATGGTTCAAATGACACCGATATTGATACAGACGTTGTTCGGTCAATAGCGGACTGGTTTGTATCGTTACCCGCACGATACCAACAACCATTATAGTTTACAACACAAAGAAGTAGATTATTCAAATCACAACTTGTATTGTAGAAAAAAGATTTATTTGCAACGTTTTTATTTGTTAATTTTTTTTTTTGAAAAACAAGCAGAGGAAATATAATATACGAAACAAAAACCAACTGAGCCTAGCAAGGAATTGGTAGTTTTAGGTTTAACCAATTCGTTTCGAACAAGGAATAGTATAAAGGACTGTTCACCTGGTTGAATGGTTATTCGATTGGATGGTCATCCGATCGGATTATCATTCGAGTAGGTAATCTGTTGTTTTGCAAACTTTGTAAAATTTCTAAGTAAAATTTTTCGAGTTTTAATGGAGACGGCGTGACGACGTGTCAAACGACGGAACATACCAAGATTCAGTTCATTCGATTGGATGGGAATCACCCCCATTCAATCAGATTCACTGTTCTTGACGAAGTTTCATGTCTGACCCGTTAATCGGTCATCTCTCGGGTGGAAATCCGTTTTCAAGCCGGCTCTCCACTAGGAAACGAGTAGAGAGTTTGAATGAGTCATGATTCCATCGTTTTGAGTAGAAAAGTGAAGAAAAGTTGAAAACAGTTGAAAAGGTTGAGATCTTGTTGAGATTCGTGTTAAAATGTGTGGAAATCCTTTAGATCTGAACCAATCTTGATGAGATGATGCCACACGACAGTTTGCATATGCAACTGAGTGAGAACCACCTTCAAGGAGTCCAAATCAGGTGATTTCGAGAAGAAAATGTGTGATTTTGATGGGGAAGATGATGTAGATATGTGTAGTGATGATGATTATACAAGATTTGGGGAGAACTACTTACGGAATAGCCTTGAATCGCGATGAAAAGTGACTGAAAGTGTCCTGGGTGCGTGTGATCGGATGAGAGAACCAAAGTGTTGAAATGAGACACAATGACCCTATTTATAGATGAGAGCGAGAGTTAAGGCGGTCGAACGGGTCGGATGGCTTCCGCCGGTCGAATGGCCATCCGATCGGATGGCCATCCGAGCGGATGGTCATCCGGACGGAGGTCCATTCGATCAGATGTCCATTCGGACATCCTGATTTCGTTTGTTAGTTTTCCAACTTTCGTTTCGTTTACTGTGTTTTGTTACGTTAACCATTGTGGGTAATTTAAGCGTTAAAGCGAGATAAGTAGCGTCGTGTTAGGTTGCGTTTCAGTGCGATAATTTGAGTTGCGCGTGCCAGCGAGTGCGCGTTTAGACATGTTTAGTACTCAGATATTAATATTCATCTATTATTATTATTATTATTATTATTATTATTATTATTATTATTATTATTATTATTATTATTATTATTATTATTATTATTATTATTATTATTATTATTATTATTATATATGACATGTCATAGCATAAGTAACTGCGTTTCGAGTTTGCGGGGCGTTTGCGTTGTGCTACAACGAGCGAGGGGAGTAGTTTAAATACTCACGCGATGTCATCGTTAGCGTTAGCGTTGTATGCGTTGTGATGTGCGATATAGTGTGTTGAAAGTATGCGATATAATGTGAATATATGCGAAGTAGCGTTGTAAGCGATATAGTTACATTATGATCCGAATCTCTGGTGCTAGGCGTAACGAGTGTAACGAGAGTAACCAGCACGAAAGTGCATGTTGTTACAAAACCCAATCGGATTTCCCCTCCCATACCCAGCCATCCAAATTATTAAGAAAACAGTAGGAATTGACCATGTGAGATAGCTCCTATACCTCGCCCTTCTCCAAGTCTGAGAGAGCCGACCTCCTCCAACGTGAAGTTCCCATCCTCCCCGCGCTTCACCTTATTTTGCCCCAAACAGTCATCATCAACCTCCAAGTCAAACGACAACGAGAAATAGTTTCTTAAAGGTAACATACCAAACCACGGGTCCTTCCAGAAACGGGTTTGTCGCCCCTTCCCACTGCTCTTCTGAACAAAATGTTACACTGCAGCCCCCACTCTTCTAATACCTTTTCAATCTTAGCAATGTGAGAATAATAAGTAGCAAAACATTTATTATTCTCTCTGATGTGAGATTCCTTTCAACTTCATAGTAAAATCCAGATTATTTGCCTTTAAAAAAAGGTAAATTCCATATTCCATATTATATAAGCGAAATAAAATTCCAAGGTACATTAATGTATTTTGATGTTACCTATTTCAAGTTCATTCATCCAAACTGATGCCTTTATATCAGAAGTTGCAAATCATCTCTTTAAATGTAATCCAACGAATCAAGTTTAATTTCCAGAAAAAACAATCGGAAATATGTTACAAATTAGTCGTAAAATTGCAATTGATATGGTTTCTAATTCCAAAAAATGATTAATCAGTTATTAGTAAATCAAATTGATTTTCATAATTAAATCGATACGTTTAACATAACTCTGATATCACATGTTGATTATATCTTTAAACATGCGTTAAAAACAAAACCCTGATCATTTTTATTTAATCAATACCATAAACATAAATATTAAATTAGTGATACTTGTTAGGATTATTTTAAAGAAGATGATGAAACCATGATTACATTAGAGAGAATAATAAAAATGGTGTTATTAAGAAGTTTTCTTATATACAAAAATGATCAAATGATTAATGGTCAACTGTGATGAATAGGTATGAAAACTCTATGTATTTTTTATGAAGGGTACTTAAAGGAAAATCTTAATCGCCCTTTGAATTAATCAATGTTTACAATTACTACCATCAAGTAATTGTTGGGGACTAGTTATGTTATATTGGTAAGGTTACTCAAATGATCCGCAAGGCCACATAAACGAGTTATTTCCAACAATGTGAACAAAAATCAGTTTGCAGTCCTCGACTAGTGTAACTAAGGTACATAAAAATACAGAAAGCCTCGTTGCAAGGATGGGGTTTCTCGAGACCATTTGAGTAAGTATAAATGAATGGTTTAAGAGAATATGTAGAGAAATAAAGTTTATTCAATACTTTATTGAATTCATACTTCAGTTGGTGGTCAAGGTATTGGGAATAAAATGGATAAGGGAATAAAATGGATCATTCCATTCCATTGTGATGTTTGATTACCCATATGTGAATAGAATAAATTATTAGTTTGTACAGTTTTGTGGACAAAAAAAAAAAAAAAAGATGAGTTATGAAATACAATTTAATAAACATGACAAAAATATAGTTTTGCTAATAATAATAATAATTGAGATGTTTTTCCATTCCTCGAAGGAATGAAAAAAATAGCTCCTTACCAAAGAATGAAAATTCTTATATTTGGAAAGAATCAGATTCTTATGAAATGATCCATTCCATTACCATATGATAACCAGACATGTTTCTTTTTATTCCATTATTTAGAATAATCTATTTCATTCCACTAAATTCTTTCATACCAAACACTACCTTTGTCTTTCGAGATACTTCATGAAGTGAACAACTTTGATGACGAAAATATCTTAAGCATGAATGAGTGAAAAACTTTGATGACAAAAATATTTTAAGCATGAGTTTGATTCGTCGTGATATATAAGAAAAAAAACTTTGAAATAAAACAAAGTTAGTAGTGAATGATGACTTAGGATAAGGGACTAAATAGATTTAAGCATGAGACCGCTATTATAAGCTCGAACCAAACCATCGCTCCAACATAGAACCAACCCATATCTTTTCAAGTAGATGCACCAGTTTATTTTTGGACTAAAAGCCTGCTGCCGGAAGAATTAAAAGGTTCTAAGACATATACTAGGTTGAGAGAAACTACTAGGGTGATCGAACCAAAATCAATAAAAGTGTTGGGTTTGTTTTATAGAGGTGTGAAAACCTTGTGTCTTTACCTCGTCGGACGTATTGGCCTCCCAATTTTTAGAACTTAAAATTAAATTTTATCTATTGGTTTAATGTTCACCAACTCAACTAATTAGAAATTGATCTTAGGGTGTAGGGAGTGGTTAAACACTTTGAGTGGCAAACTAAAAAACCGACCAATCAGAGCACGCCATGTCAATCAGTCAAAAGTGTTTAAACTTTGGTGAAAAATGTTGGCCGAAATGGTTAAGTAAATCGGTGAGGGAACACCGATTCGGCAAGAGGGAGAAGGAGAGAGAGGGAGGGTATTGTGGGTGGGGTCCATTCCTATCTCAACCAATCACACCTTTTTCCTTTTTTTTAAAAAAATCGTTTACCACTTCACCAAGTGTTTAAACCATTGCCAACATTTTTCACCAAAGTTTAAACACTTTTGACTGATTGACATGGCGTGCTCTGATTGGTCGGTTTTTTAGTTTGCCACTCAAAGTGTTTAACCACTCCCTACACCCTAAGATCAATTTCTAATTAGTTGAGTTGGTGAACATTAAACCAATAGATAAAATTTAATTTTAAGTTCTAAAAATTGGGAGGCCAATACGTCCGACGAGGTAAAGACACAAGGTTTTCACACCTCTATAAAACAAACCCAACACTTTTATTGATTTTGGTTCGATCACCCTAGTAGTTTCTCTCAACCTAGTATATGTCTTAGAACCTTTTAATTCTTCCGGCAGCAGGCTTTTAGTCCAAAAATAAACTGGTGCATCTACTTGAAAAGATATGGGTTGGTTCTATGTTGGAGCGATGGTTTGGTTCGAGCTTATAATAGCGGTCTCATGCTTAAATCTATTTAGTCCCTTATCCTAAGTCATCATTCACTACTAACTTTGTTTTATTTCAAAGTTTTTTTTCTTATATATCACGACGAATCAAACTCATGCTTAAAATATTTTTGTCATCAAAGTTTTTCACTCATTCATGCTTAAGATATTTTCGTCATCAAAGTTGTTCACTTCATGAAGTATCTCGAAAGACAAAGGTAGTGTTTGGTATGAAAGAATTTAGTGGAATGAAATAGATTATTCTAAATAATGGAATAAAAAGAAACATGTCTGGTTATCATATGGTAATGGAATGGATCATTTCATAAGAATCTGATTCTTTCCAAATATAAGAATTTTCATTCTTTGGTAAGGAGCTATTTTTTTCATTCCTTCGAGGAATGGAAAAACATCTCAATTATTATTATTATTAGCAAAACTATATTTTTGTCATGTTTATTAAATTGTATTTCATAACTCATCTTTTTTTTTTTTTTTTTTGTCCACAAAACTGTACAAACTAATAATTTATTCTATTCACATATGGGTAATCAAACATCACAATGGAATGGAATGATCCATTTTATTCCCTTATCCATTTTATTCCCAATACCTTGACCACCAACTGAAGTATGAATTCAATAAAGTATTGAATAAACTTTATTTCTCTACATATTCTCTTAAACCATTCATTTATACTTACTCAAATGGTCTCGAGAAACCCCATCCTTGCAACGAGGCTTTCTGTATTTTTATGTACCTTAGTTACACTAGTCGAGGACTGCAAACTGATTTTTGTTCACATTGTTGGAAATAACTCGTTTATGTGGCCTTGCGGATCATTTGAGTAACCTTACCAATATAACATAACTAGTCCCCAACAATTACTTGATGGTAGTAATTGTAAACATTGATTAATTCAAAGGGCGATTAAGATTTTCCTTTAAGTACCCTTCATTTTAAAGGTTAAATCAGGTCATTTTTGTCTTTTTATTCATGTGTTTATTATTATTATTATTATTATTATTATTATTATTATTATTATTATTTAACCTTGTTTATTTACCCCTTTATATCGGTCTAAGAAAAATCACGGTGAAATTTCACACCCAAATCCACCAGTGATTTCGTGTAAGAACGCAAAAATCCACCAATTTGACGAGAGAAATCACGTGTCTTTACATTGAAAAGTTGAATTAATTTTCTCCATAAACTCAAACATGTTATGAATATATTTATTATTAATGTGGTTATCAACACCTAAAATAGATTAGGTTTGTTCCACAAGTTTTCCTCAATTATATATAGTCTTTTGTATCTCTTGTAATATATATCTCAATCAATGAAATATTAGATCTCTTCTCCCTATTATTTTCTTCTTCTTTCTTTGCTATTAGGCTAGTTTCACAACACGTTATCAGCACGAAAGTACTCTTTTCAGAAACCATTTTTTTAACAAGTTCATCCTTCGCAAATAGGAGCTTTTCGAAATCCGGTGATCATTGGGAACCTGTGGCCAAGGTGATGTGCTTTGATTCTACAAAAAGGTAACTAAATCCTACTCTCTTGTTAAATTATGAAACTTGATTTATGGAAAAATTTAATGGGAAAATTTGTTTCAAACGATTTATGAAACTTGATCTAATTTGTTTCAAAAGAAAAAAAATCAATATTTATTGTCTGATAAAAGTTTGATCAAACTATTTATTCTGGTGCTCGATATTCTCTGAAAACTATAAGTGAATATGAACTATATGGTTGTTAAATGGTTTGGAGAAATAAAGTGTTAGCTTAATCTGGTTTATTTGTTTCGTAGGCGTGTTAACGTCACTTGACGAAAGAAACAAATGTTTTGATCAAAATAAATGTTAATAAACCATTTTTATTTATTAACAAACGGTTCAAAAATGTTTTTAAAACACTGTTAGAATGTTCAAATATACCTGGGAAAATTTATCAAACAAAAAAGGTCATATTTTGATGCACTAGTTGGAAAAACGATTATCGTTCAAGAAACAAATTTCAATAAACTTTGACAAATCAAAAGAATCTTACTATTTGTAATCTAAAATATTAAAGATGTTTTGGATGGATCTAGTTGAACTCATAAATCTATTGAGATATTATTGTATAATAAATTGAAAGAATATTATTACATATTTTCATCAATATAAATTATGTAATACCATATTATCACTAATGTTGGAGACTTGGAGGTGTGATCACAAATATTTAGGTAACTAGGTTAATGCTCGCGTAATACGCGGGCTTCAACCAAAATCATATTATTTACTTTGAAATGAAATTTTGTGTACAAATACATACATTAGAAGAAAAAAAAACAGAAAACTATTCAAATGCTGGAAAATTTTTACATGCCGCTAAAGCCATGAAAACAATAAAAAATGATAAAAAAGAAAAAAATAATCTACACACAAGTACAATAACATATGTTTGATAGTTGTAGGAATTAATACGGCTTTTAGCACAAGCGCCTTAGGCGCCTCATTGATGAACCTCTCTCCATTGATGATCTTAAGAAATACTTCCACTTTATCAATGATTTGGCTTTGAAGATGTTTGATGAGTGGCCTACACAAAAAGTACTGGTTCTTAGAAAGGCATCGACAGTAAGTCGACAACAACCATATACACAGCTATTGCATGACTGATACTTGAATACACCATACATTACAAACAACATGTATTATTTCTATTGTAACATCTGGGAACCAACATTTTATCATATATCAACCAGAAACCAAACGACTTATATTAAGCTATAAATTGGATAAAACCCTATAGGTGGTCCACGTTAAACATATCCTACATGTTAGGATCTGAGTTTGGATTGATTGTGATTTGTGTTTGAATTCAGATGAACAATGAAAGAGTAGTGCATTGGAATTTAAATAGAAACAAACTTTTCACAATCAAACAGGAGAATTGCTTTTAACACACATTTTCAACAATGAACCGAATGCTTAAATTTATTTCAAGATTCAATTACACTTGCATGTATGCAACAAACTCCCCCTCAGCCTGAGCTCAGTGATTTGTTCGTACAGGAAGAAGATGGTGAAGAGCTAATAGAACAGTACAGAGCACTGTTCTATTTATAGGCACGAGCAAACCACTGAGCATCTTTGTTGACATCACCATGAAAGTGACATCTAACCTCCTAACAAACTCTAATATCTGATCTATACAACTACTGCTGTGCTATCAACTGTTATTCATTACATTTCATAAAGTAAACTAAACTACTGCTGCATCCTTCCACTGATGTGAACCCAGCAGCACTTGATATATCCAGCAGAGCTTGACCCATAGCAGTAGATTGAACAGCAGAGCTTTAGTCTTCCATCAGTCTTTGACTTGGGCAACAGTTATAGGTCAACAGTTTGTAATGATCAGTAGATTGGAGGTCAGCAGATGTTGAAACCACTTTAAAGGGGAGATACTTGAGTACATAACTTTGCTTATTCTGGATCCACTGCTCTGATCCAGTTTTGGCTTTAATTATCTATTCCTTTGATAGGGTTCAATCCCAACAATCTCCCCCTGGAACAGATAATGCCAAAACTCTTCATTATTGGTAGATCTTTATTGCCTCATCAACAGTTCCCTTATTTGCCCTTTGAGTTGTAATTCAAAGGCTAAGGCATCTGTGTCATCATCATCCCTGCTAAGTGGAAGATCAAGGAGATCCTGCAAATCTTCAAGACTTAGGCCAAGTGCTTGTTCCCTTGTTATTTTCTTCACTTCTCCACTAGACTTGATCACTGTCAGTACATGGGTCTGTTTATCAGTTTTCCATTTTAGTACTTTTGAGTCTGGTGGGTTTCTTGGGAGATTTTTATTTGATGAGGTGTTTGGTGATGCAGGCCTATTAATGACTGACTAAGCAGTACTTGCAGGTTGATTCAGCCCAAGAGTTTCTTCAATCATTCTCTTAATGCCCTCTTTTACAAGGTCATCACCTGCTATTAACTCTTGCACTGTTTCAGCATCCAACTATTTTTGTTGCCTTCTTTTGTAGATGGCAGCACCGGCAGAAGCAGTGGCTCTCCTGATTTGCAGCTTTGGTGGTCTTGTTGAAACCTCTGCTTTAGGATAGTCAGGTTTTTGTGGAGCATTAGGATCTGTCTTCCTTAATCTCTCCAAGCTTTTGTAGGTAGACCTGACTTTCTCTTCTTTCCATCTCAACACTTGATTCAAGGACCCATAATCAGCAGCAGCTAATTCCTCTTTCATTCTCCTTAGCTCTACCTTTTTATCAGGTACATTCTTTTTGTATTTTGCCCAATCTGGAGGAGTATGTTTCACTTTGTTCTTGATCATGTCTTGAATCCTGGCTGCTTCACTTTCCAGCTCAGGAATGGTCCAGTCTTTATACATGTATCTTTCTCCTTTGTATTTCTTGCGGGCCATGATGTTTTCAACATAATCTTTTCTAAGGGATTCATCTGCTTTTTCTGATATTTGCTGACACACATTCTTTGCAAATTGTTCCAAAGATCTGACTTGTGTGAGCAAGAATTGGTAGTTCTGCTGAATTTCTCTATCAGATTTCCCTTGTGAATTTCTTTTTGAGATATCCTCTACTTGTTTAGCTTTGACTTTCAGATATTCTTCAATATTATTTGGCCTTGGATATCCTTCAACATATGGCAAGCTCCTTTTAGCAGGATCATCCTCATAATAGAAAGATTTAATTTCTTCTCTGACTGCTATGAGCTCAAGAGGAAATTGAACACCTGCAGGAGCTAATGGCTTTTGAATCTAAGCTGATGAGAGAGGAACATGCTTTGGTATTGTAACAAGTGATAGAGATTTTGAAGATGTTGGTGGTGGTGAAATGTCATCATCTTTCAAGATTAGCCTTCTCCTTTTTGGTTGAGGAGAGGCTGATGATGTTTTGGGTGGATCAGTGGTGGTAATTTGAGTGGCAGTGATTTGTGATTGACTAACAGTTGTTGAAATAACTGGTGTTTCAACCACTGTTGTCATTACAACAGATGTTGTAACATCTGATGTCTTCTGCTTTTTGGCAGGAGGTGATGGTGGAGTGGCTGTTTTTGGTGGTGATGGTGGTAAGGCAGTGGTTGTGGTGTGTGTTGAAGTAGTGTGTGTTGAAGAGATGGCAGGTGTTTGGCTGACAGTTGTTGAAACTACTGAGGTATCAGCAGTTGTTGATACAACAGGTGTTACAACAACTGTTTGGATGGAAGATTGATGTTGGGGGCTTTTGGACGGTGGTTTGGGAGTATGCTTTGTGGGTCTGGATGGTATGGATTTGGGTTCCCTCACTTTTCTAGTGGGATTTATTTTTGGCACTGGATTTTGAACATCCTCTGGCTCAGAACAACCCTGTGCATTCAGCTCCATATAAGCTCTTTTCTCCTCATTCCACCTGGACATGTCCTTTACCGCTCTGTCTTTTTTACACTAGCTACTGCTTCAGCAAGTGCATTTGTGGTAACATCAATCTTTTTGCTACCATCTGGCAAGGGAATCTTTTTTGGTCATAGCATCTTTTTCTGGTTCAATGTAAAGACCATCATCTATTCCCTTCTTCTTCCACTCCTGGATGTTCTCCCCCTTTTTGGCATTATCTGGGGGTAGTTGATCAATGAAGAGAACAGTGGGAGGAGCAATGCCAGTGGTTTTCAAGATGTGGGCCTTTATAGCCTTGATGTCAGCTTGAGTGTTTCTGAACCTGGACTCCATTATGTTTCTCAGCTCTTGTACATGTATTGCATGCTGCTGATCAGCCATTTGTTTTTGTTGTTGGAGAAAAGGTTGAAATAGATTCCATAACTCATCTGCAGCAGGTACTTGTGGTGGAGCAGGTGCTTGAGTTGGAACAGCAGTGGGTTGCACCTTTTGAACTTTCAACAAGTGATGCAGCATTTCTTTGATTTCTGCAACAGAGGTATCCAGTTTTTCAACTCTATTCGTCAATTCTAGGTACTTTAAACCATCACCCAAGTTAATGGGATCATCTGATTTCCCACTATCAGTGGTTGTAACAGTGGTTAATGCAGGGAGTTTACTCCAAACATTGACCACTGATGCCCCTTTGTCTTGGTACTGGGGTCTTCTTCCTTCAGCACTTGACAACCTTTTGATGTTTCCAGTGGTCAAAACAAATTCACTGGTGGATATCAGAGGTGCTATGGAAGGAATTGCCTCCAAGGAAGTCTTATTGATGTAACCACTGTCAAAATGTAAACCAGTGGGTTCAACACTTGTAGTGGCTTCTTCACTTGGACTACCACCAAGAGTTACTTGTAACTCAAGAGGTGTAACCTCCTCAGGTTGTGTTGGTGGGTTAGCAATGATTGATACATCAGATCCAGTCATTTGTTGAGGCATATTCTCATTGATAGGTGATTGAGAAGGACTGGTTTGTGCCTGGTTCAAATCAATAGCATCCAACAAGATCTTTGTTTGTGGGGGAAGTGTGGATGTGAGGTTGGGTGTAGAAAGAGAATTGGCCCCGGGCATTGGGCTGTGGATGATGGAAGCAAGTGATTCCAGAGCATCATATTGTGGTGTCCCTAATTGTACAACCTGTTCTTTTTTAGAAGAAGCAGGAGGAGTTTCAGCCATGGGTTGAGATATTTCTACCAACTGCTGTGAGGAAGTAGCAGCAGTGGTTTCTTGTGACTTTTGTGCTGTCACTAGCAGTAGCTCTGGTATCTCATCCTCCAGAGTTGCCTTTTTGGTAGGTTTGGGGGGCTTTTGAGTTTTCTTTTGTTTTGGCTTTTTGGTAATTTTAGGTGTGGGTTTCAAAGCAGTTGTTTTGCTGATTTGATCACCTTGAGCAGTGGGCTTAGCAGCAGATACCTGAGGAGCAGTGGTAGCTGCTAAATTCTGCTCAGGCACCTCTGCTTGTGTTTTGCAAGGTGTTGACATTCTTGTAAAAGTTTCAGTAGTTAAGCTGTTTATTTGAAAAGAGTCACCTTGTTTTATTACATGAGCATCATCCTTACCAAATTTCTTTTCAAAATAATAACTTAGAAATCTTGGAAAAAGTAAGAATGGCTTGGTATCAACATTTTTAACCAAGTCATTAAAGATTTCCTGAGAATAATTTAAATTTTCATTTTGAAGAATAACATATCCCAGATTTTGAATCTTTAATGGTATTTCATTAAAAGCGGTGGTTTTGTTGGATACACACATCAACAGGGTATGAAATAAAAATCTTGTTGCAGGAGGAAAGAAATCTTTTTGTAAGGTATCCCTCTTCATCATTGAATCTGCATACCCTCTTTCAAGAAAATCAATTTTTAATTCGTTTTTAGGAAAAGCAGTCTTACCTTGCTGATCATCGAGTTGAAAGACTTCTGAGAGGGATTGTGGTGTGATTTTAATAGCTTTACCCAATAGAGAAGAGTTAATGGCTATGACATTCTCTCCTTGTTTGTCAAGGGTTACAATTTTTCAAAACTCTCGTTGGGTAGTCAAGTAAATTGGAGCATCTGCTGTTAACAAAGTTTTGTACTTTGATGCAGACATGGTATTAATGATGGAGTCGAAAGCATCGGTGGAGCCTGGTTTTGTAAGGAGACCCAGATAATTGTGCGGTTTTTTGTATGGAATTTCGTTGGGTTTAGCCTTTTGAGAGGCCGCTTTTGAAGATGATTTTGAGGTGGATTTTGCTGAAGACTTCGATTTTGTCATTTTGGAGAAGATGATCGAAGAAGTTTGTGAAGGAATTTGAGAGAATGTGATGAAAACTACTTTGAGAAAAGAATTTTTATGAATTCAATTCGACAGTAAAACCCACTTTAGGGTTTTGAAAGGGGGTTTTATGGAGAAAAAGTGAATGATGACATGGCAGCGGTTACAAAAGGTCTGACTAGTATGTACTGCCCACGTGCCAGCCCCTGATGAAATGAAGGACAAGTATTGTATGGGGACCACTGATGAAAATAAGATCAGTGGTTTCAACGGTAACAATATGAAAGCAGTGGGTGATTTTTACTATCAGTGAATAGGAACACTGATTTTAAACATCAGTGCTTACCAAGGAAATGAGAGAGCAGGGGATGACTTTCAGCAGTGGACAGACTTTGAAGAGAACAGACTTTTGAACACATCAATGGTTATGGCAGACTTTTAAGGATTTAATGCAAAATTCATTTTTAGCTATTTTTAAGGATGGATTTTTGATTTTCTGAAAACATTTTAATGCTTTTATTCATAGAAAAACAGGATGTTGCCTGTTATTCCATGTTTAGCATGCCAATCCTAGAGATCAAGCTTTCAAAGGTAGATGTGTCTAATGCTTTGGTTAGCAAATCTGCCAGCTGATCCTTAGTTGGAACATGATGCAGAGAAATCAAACCTTTTTCATAGCAATCCCTCACAAAGTGATGTCTGATGTCAATATGCTTGGTGGTTAAATGGGAAACTGGATTTTTGATGATATTTTTTGCTGCCTGGCTATCCACCATGAGTGGTGTCTTTAAGGCAGTGATACCAAAATCCAGCAACTGATTTTGAAGCCAGAGCAGTTGGGCTGTACAGCTTGCAGCAGCTATATATTCTGCCTCAGCAGTGGATGTGGAAACAGCTGCTTGCTTTTTGCTTTGCCAAGACACTAAGCAATTGCCTAGGAATTGGCACCCTCCTGAAGTGGACTTCCTTGTCTTGTCACATCCAGCAAAGTCACTATCTGAGAAACCTGAAAGCTCAATTTTACCATCAGCTGGATACCACATACCAAGTGTGGGAGCACCTTTGAGGTATCTGAATATCCTTTTTACAGCAATAAGGTTTGACTTTCTAGGGGCTGATTGGGATCTTGCACAAACAAATGTTGCAAACATGATGTCTGGCCTAGATGCAGTTAGGTAAAATAAAGACCCAATCATGCTTCTATATAAAGTTTGATTAACCAAATCATATTTCTCATCAGACATGACAATTTTATTGGTTGCAATGGGTGTACTACATGGCTTACAATCATCCGTCTCATATTTCTTTAAAAGTTCTTTGGTATATTTGCCTTGATGGATGAAGGTGCCATTTTGCAGTTGCCTTACTTGGAGACCAAGAAAGCACTGGAGTTCACCCATTGCACTCATTTCAAACTCAGCTGTCATGAGTTACCTAAACTCTTCACACATTTTATTACATGTGTCACACCCCAACCGATGGCGGAATCATCGGGGCATGGCACTGAGCGAAACAGATTGTCCAGAAGTTTCCATAACAACTATCATTACCATTCAATTTATGTAACACGTCCTATACCATGCCTCAAATGGCAAACAATTATTACAAATAACATCTAGTCAAATATTCTGTTCCGACAACTCAGATTTAAATGCAAATATAAAATAATATTGTTTAAATGCTTCTAGAGACTCGATCTGCAAGATCTATAGACAACTATGCTCTAGATGCTTATTCCTAGCTCGCCTTCCTAGCAGATAAGCATCCTAATTGCCTGTCACAAACGTTAAAATAAAGTCAATACATAAAATGTAAAGGTGAGCATACAAGTTTGATAATAGCATATAGAGTTCGAAATTGTTTATGCATAACCAGCACGTACATAGAGGAAAACGAAGCATGTTAATTATCGCATGGATCTATCGATACCAATGACTGCGGGTTGACTGTCCGAGACAATTCGCAATACATTATTACCACCGTAATCCATGCAAGTAATTGTCCTTAACAACCCCCGTGCGAACGGGTGCTGAGTCCAAACTATAGTACTACGTCGTTAAGGCAGGTAGACAACATTCCACGTGTAAACATAACAACAAGCATTCATTTAGTCACGTAATACATGCAGAACGGTTAGCGTTAAAATAGTTGAGTAGCGTGATCGATTGTGATTTTTAGATAAGTAACGTATGTAACACCCAAAAGTGCTAAAGCAAAAAGGGTTCGAGTATACTCACAGCGATTGATTGATGGATTGAAGGGAGCGCTTGAGAGTAGGGTTAGCCTGAATAGTTCGATAGCATAACGATGAGTAACACGCAAAATGGAAACGAGTGATGATGAGTCGAACAGCCTGGTCGATCGAACTGTAGGTTCGATCGAACGGGTCGTCCGTTCGGTGAGACAGTCCGTTCGGACAGCCTGTTCGATCGGCCGGTAGGCTCGATCGGTTGGACTGTTCGAGTGGATTGTTTCTTCCTTTGAGTAGGATGTGTTTGTGTATGATGGCTTGTCCTTTTGAAGTTTTCGTTGTAGTATTTGAGAACATTGAAGTGTTCTTACCTTTCAGGTCGATCGATCGAACGGGCCGTTCGATCGGCCGGCTTAACTGATCGGTTAGACACTTCAGTAGTAGGTCCTCAGCAGGATGTCACCTGATCGGACAACATGTTCGATCGGGTGGCACTCTAATACGTCGAACGAGTTGAAAAATCGATTAAGTGTTGATGCATAGTATCTCATGATCCGATGAATAATGTTATCGATCAGCTCGTTCGATCGAACATCACTTCTTTCAATACTACACATCATGAAATTGTCAAAGTGTGGGGCCATATGCTAGCCGATCGGCTGGCCTGGTCGATCGGCTGACATGTCCGATCGGCTGGGCTGTTCATTCGAACAGCTTGTTCGATCGGTCAGCATCCTGACCTGGTCGGCCTGTTCGTCTAACACTTGGCTGTTCTGATTGTTTGACGTTATTTCGAGGTATTTTGACAACGAGCTGAACCATGACACTTTCTTTCTTACTTGTTTCCCCTGCTCGGACAGGAATCACCCAAGCCCGGCCGGTGAACGGTTCGGAACGCCGGTTTAACGTTTAACCCGAAATCGGTGAACCTCGTAGATAGAATCCGAATCTTGAACCACACAACCATTAGAATGATTAGTGAGTTGGCTCAAGCTCCGTTTCTACCGGTTTAAAGGCATTGAGTGTAAAAGAGTTGAAAGAAAGTTGGAAATCCTTCTTTCAATCCTTCACACCATGTAAATGTTCAGATCTGTGATAGATCTTAGTTCGTTTATGTGGAAATCGGCTAGATCCAAGTGATTCTTGGTGGATTGAGGCCAAAACATGAAGTTCTTAAAGAACACCATGATGACATCATCCTAGAATACTTAGATCTTGATGATTTCATGGTTAGAAATCAAGATTTGATAGACAGAAAGGTGTAGGAGCATGTATTGATCAAGAAAGTACAAGATTTAGGATGAAATCTTACCGGGATTGAGAGAAATCTGAGAAATAGTGAGGAACACGAGCTGGTCGGTCAGAGGGTTTCCAAAAGTGGAAAGAATGACAATGACAGACCTATTTATAGGCTTCCAAAAGGGGAAAGAGCTGGCCGATCGGCCAGGCATCCCGATCGGACAGCCTGCTCGATCGGACAGTCTGTCCGATCGGCTGGGCTGTTCGATCGGCTGACTGCCTGATCGATCCACAGCCTGTGTTGAGTGTTCGGTGCAACGATTTCTGATATTTCGATTTCGATTGAAGACGTTACGAGTACGATAGAGTTTCCTAACCAAATTACTTTTAATCCCAACCACTATATCTACATACAAGCATCTATATCTCGCATAATCTCTTCTTCACTAACTATCAGGATTCGATTTCGATTGCATTCGATTGAGTTTCGAGTTTCGATTCGAGTTTTGATTGATCACCACACAATACATAAAGTAAACACGCACAAGTAACACATAAGGCATACACACACGTAATATAACACCAAATTTGCATAATTCGAGTTTCGAGTTCGATTGATGATTCGATTAGCTTGATTATTGATTGATTAACTTTATCACATTATTACTTCCTACTATTCACAGTCGTAAATCGTTTCGCGTTGATTAAACATTCGAGTACTTCGATTCTTTTGATTAACAACACTTACTCCACATAATACAAAACATAAAATAGGCTAACTATAGTCAAAGAACTCAAACTTGACTTGGACTTTGACTTTGACTTTGACATTCGAAAACACGGGGTGTTACAACATGTGCTTCCAAAGATGATGTCATCCACATAAATTTGGACAATCATCAAATCCTTCCCTCTCCATTTTAAAAACAGTGTTTTATCAATTCTTCCTCTTGTGAAACCAATGGAGAGAAGAAAGGTGGAAAGAGTTTCATACCAGGCCCTTGGTGCTTGTTTCAAGCCATACAAAGCTTTAGTTAGCTTGTAGACATGATCTAGATTAAATGGATCCTCAAAACCTGGAGGTTGACAAACATAAACCTCCTCTTGAATCTTACCATAGAGGAATGCACATTTGATATCCATTTGATACACCTTGATGTTGTGGTTGACAGCAAAGGCCAGAAATAATCTGATAGCTTCAAGTCTTGCTACAGGGGCAAATGTTTCATCATAGTCAATGCCCTCTTCTTGTCTGAAGCCTTGAACCACAAGCCTGGCTTTATTCTTGATAATAATGCCCCTTTCACCAGTTTTGTTTTCGAAGACCCACTTTGTGCCAATAGGACTTACACCCTCTGGCAATGGTACAAGCTCCCATACTTGTTGTATTTTGAACTGTTGGAGCTCTTCTTGCATGGCTTCTACCCAACTATTGTCTTTCAGTGCCTCTTGGTACTTGACTGGCTGATGGAGAGATAGAAAACCAGCAAAAAGACAAATGTTTTGGGATTGACTTCTTGTGAGCACCCCTTCAATTATGTTGCCAATGATTTGGTCAGGTGGATGAGATTTCAAGAAGATTAACTCTCCTTGGTATGGAACAATGGCATTAAGTGGTGATGGTTGCAGATGTGAATCATCTGAGCTAGCCACTGCTGGTGACTTTGATGATCCGGCAGTGGCTTCAAGAGGTGGTGGAATAGGAGGTAATGGTGTGGACACATGTTGACTTTGATCCACTATTTGAGGACTTTTGTCAACAGTGTTTGATGATGTGGGAGCAGGGGTTAAAGGGCTACTTTGATCAACAACTGTTGAGGTAGCAGTGGTTGAGCTGTGACAGCTGTTTTGAACATCTGCTGCTCTTCCCAGTGTGACAAACTTTTGTTGAGGAATGATGATCTCATATCCATAGTCTGGTGATGAACTTTCTGATGAACCTACACTGTTAGTCTTGACAGCAGTATTTTCAAAAGTGAATTTATCAAGATCAAACAAGTCTGCAGGGTTTGCTGGGATTTTCATTGATGAAAGTTCATTGAACTTTACATTCAAAGTCTCTTCCACTGCTTTGGTCCTTGTGTTAAACACTTTGTAGGCCTTAGCAGCGGTTGAGTATCCCGGATGATAACCACAATCAATTTTGGCTGCAAACTTTGAGATAGAATCTTTTAAGTTTAAAATGAAGCATGGGCAACCAAAAACTTTAAAGTATGAAGTTAATGGCTTTATTTTATACAACAGTTCATAGGCAGTCTTTTGATGCATGGGGTTGATTAAAACTCTGTTTTGGACATAGCAAGCAGTGTTTACTGCCTCTGCCCAACAAGTTAATGGCAAACCTGAATCAGCAAGCAGGGTTCTGGCAGCCTCAATCAAAGTTCTGTTCTTTCTTTCAACAACCCCATTTTGTTCTGGTGTCATTGGAATGCTGTATTGCCTCACAATTCCTTTTGACACATAGAAATCATCTAACTCCTTGTTCCTGAACTCTGTGCCATTGTCACTTCTGAAGATTTTTTCTGGAAGGTCAAACTGCTTTTCAACCTGTTTCACAAAGTCTTGCAGAATGCCTGCAGTCTCATCTTTTGAGTGTAAAAAGTAAGTCCATGTAAACCTAGAAAAGTCATCAACAATAACCAAGCAATATCTCTTTTTCTTAAGACTCATGACTTTAACTGGGCCAAACAAATCCATATGAAGCATTTGCAAACATTTGGTTGTTTTGGACTCATCAATGGACTTGTAGGAGCTTTTATGTTGTTTTCCTTTTAAGCAGGAAACACAATGCTCAGGACAGGTGAACAGTTTTTGAGGTAGACCTCTTACTAACCCCTGTTTT
Source organism: Helianthus annuus (assembly GCF_002127325.2). Taxonomy (NCBI): domain Eukaryota; kingdom Viridiplantae; phylum Streptophyta; class Magnoliopsida; order Asterales; family Asteraceae; genus Helianthus; species Helianthus annuus. Next base: position 140,451,201 of record NC_035436.2, read on the forward strand.
GAAATGACAGTGATTGTCTTGAGATTTGTGTGCCCCAATCTCCTGTGCCATAATTCTGTCTCTTTGTTTGATGCAGCTGAGAACAGACAGGCATCAGTTCTGGGGCACTCTTTTGACATATCAACAACATAAACATTGCCACTTCTTTGAGCAACAAGTTTAGTTTTTCCATTTTTGATTATTGCTTCAATCTTATCAGCAATTTCTGGTCCAACAATCCTATAACAATCCTTTGTGAAGAGTGAGCCATACCCCTTATCACTCATTTGTGACACACTCAGGAGGTTGAATTTTAGATTGTCTATAAGATTGATGTTGGGATTGAACCCTACAGAGGAACAGATGATGTAAAGCCAAAACCGGATCACAACAGTGGATTAATCATAAACAGCAGTTTGCACTAGAATTTCCCCTTGAAAGTGATCATAACATCTGATGTCCTCTATCCACTGACTGTATACAACAGCTGCTGTCCTTCAAACTGCTGATGAAGTAACCACTGCTGGTTCAATCTACTGATACTAAAGGACTGCCCACTCAGGGACTGATCAACCTTGAGGAAAGCACTAATGGAAGAAGAAAGCAGTAGTTTAATTATGTTTTGTATTTTACTTGTAATCAGTTGTTTAGACATCAGTAGTTGTAGGAGTCAGTGGGTACAGGTTGTTAGATGTCACTTTCATGGTGACGTCAGCTTAGATGCCTCAGTGGTTTGGTATGCCTATAAATGTAACAGTACCCTGTACTGTTACACTTGATTTTTGACTGAGCGAGTTCTTCTCCTCATGTCTAATCCTTTCATCTTGTACAACCAACCCTGAAGTATCAGGCTGAGGGGGAGCTTAGTATTGTAAGCATGTTTGTAATCTTTTGATTTTCATTGTAATCATTCAACTTAATGAGAAAGCATGTGTTTATCAAACTATTCTCTTCTTTGATTATGTTTATAAAGTTTGTATTCATTTCCGCTACACTTTACATTGTTTTATATCCATTGATTTGTCAAATTCTTACAAACAAGCATAATCATGACAGCCTCCGATCCTAACAATTGGTATCAGAGCATGGACATTCAAATTCGATCTAACAATCAATTTGACATAACAGTTCAGCTCAAAATTCATTGATACTAAGGTTGGTTGTATTCGTTGAGAAACAGAGTAACGGGTAATCATGCTCAAATTGCTACTCAAAAACTCTGTAAAACAACCAAGATGTCATAAGACACACAAACTTCACATAACAAGTGATGTCATGCATAAATCACCATTAGTTTCAGATCTGGAAACTCGTCTGGTGACTTTGGTCTGATTATTCTCTTTACAAAATTGATTTCAAATGTTATTATGAAGTTTGTGTTGTTTTCATCATAACTGCAGCTAAGGTGTTCACCTCATGGTTGACAAAAGCCTATGTGCGGATAAAAGCACTAGTGTCTTTGTTAACATAAAAAGAGGGAAATCAAAACTTTAATGATTTGAATTTTATGTATTGAAAAACAGGTTGAGAGTCCTCTAAAAGGACCAAAATCAATTGTGTTAAGAATACATTAAGAAAATCAGCAGTCAAAATATCCAGATCATGAGTAATGTGAAATTTGGCATAAGCATGTGCAGAAATGTCCAAATCTCTCAAAACATTGCTGAAAATGATTTTGGATTAAGTATTCTTTCCTTGAAAACCTTCCGGTAAAAGTTTCAATACTTTTCTATGGAAAGGGTAAAAAGGGAAAGAAGAAAATTACAAAAACTCAAAAGTGTGTTTATCTCAAAACTTTTGAAATCAAAAGGAAAGAGTATAAACCCAAAACACTTAAGAGTCCACAAGAGATCTACATACTTGGTCAAACATTTGTCATCCATCAACCATGTACAATCACTGTATCAGGAAGTTCAGGTAACAAGAGTATCACCAGTGATTAAACTTACAAAGAGGACTAGACAAAATTTTTCAGTGTCATCACATGGTAACAAAGTCTATAACAGGACTTTCAAAACTTATGTGTACATGTCTCCTCATTTTAGCAATCAATTGACAAGGAAATGGTCTCAAACAATGGTTATTCAAATCATTGACCATTTTCATAAGACTTGAGAATGATATGACTATGAGTTTTATTAAAAAATGTATCAAATCCTTTTTGATGTCATTTTCAGAATAACTTTTAAATTTAAAAAAAAAAAGGTTTTTCTCAATAAAACAGGATATATTATTCTCCATTTTTTATGAGAATGATATATTTTGAACTTCTATTTTTTATAGTAAAAGTTTCATTTCCTGTCAGGATGTAGATCCCTTGTATTTTTGCTTAGGGTGATATTGTCCTTGAAAATAGATCAAAAGGAGATTTTGAAATAAGTTAAGGTCATTTCAAACTCAAGTTTTCATCACAGATCAAAGATTGACTGCTAATAGACCTTAAAATTCTTGACTACTCATGTTTTACTCTATGGATTAGAACACAAAATGCGCAGTCAAAGTGAAAAGGTTGCCATCATCTGGGATACTCAACTACTGTCAAAATTTATCATATGTTTAAAACAAGAAATAGATAAGTAGTAAAACCTTGAATACAAATCCCTGTAAACATCTGCTAATGTGTTAATCTTGATAATTTGCATTTAAAATGTGTTTTGTCAAGGATGTTACTTTGCAGATATCTCACTATCACCATCAAAAGATGTTGGACATGATACTGTGTTATCACAGGACAAAATCATTTCCTTCATCAGAGCAGCAGATGTTCAAAACTTCCGTCAAAGCTTATCCACTGTTGATAAATATCACTAAAAAATGGTTTCTCCAAGAACAATGCATATGCTAAAAGCATGGTTGTCAAGATTCATCATACTCAAACAAGTACAAACACCAAGAGTGTGAAAAGATCACATCAGAGGGATATCAATTCCTAGGCAATAAGCTTAGTGTTTTGACTGTACACATGCAACAGATGTTTCCACAACCACTGATTGAAGAATATTATGATGCTGCTGTTGTTGCTGAAAAGTCCAATTGATTGTATCATAGAAATATGTTATTGGATTTTGATATAAGTTGCTCAAAAGACTTCTTTTATGCAGGAATGTCAAGTAGCTGAAATATATCATCAAAAATCTAGTATCTCATTCATCCATCATCACTTGACATCAGACACCACTTTGTGGGGGGATTACTATAAAAAAGGTTTGATTTCATTTTAACATGTCCATCCTAAAGATCAGTTAGTAGACGTACAAACTTAAGAATTGGATTCATCTACTATTGAAAAACTTGATCCCTTTGATTGGAATGCTAAACATGGATTAAAGCAAGCTTTCTTATGTTCCATGTGTAAATAGCATAAAATTTTTTTTTAGAAAAATCAAAAATAACCTTAAAAATAGTTTAAAATTGAATTTTTCAATAAATCCCCAAAGTCGGTTCAAAGCACTGATGGCATTAAAACTCTGTTAAATAGTAAAATCTATCCACTGCCAAAGTGTATCCTCTGTTTGTGCAAAACACTGATTTACAACAGAGGTTACACGTGGACAGATGTTATTCAACAGTTGTGCGCATCAGATGCCATGATCACTCTTTCAAATAAATGGCCTTACATCTGAAACATTTACAAGGCTATCAAAAATTTCCAAAACAAAAGCAGAGGTTCCTGAGCAGACTTTAGCAGCTACCACTGCTCCTCAGGCACCTGCTGCTGAGCCCACTGGTCAAGGTGATCACAACAGTAACACAACTGCTGTGAAACCCACACCTAAATCCACCAAAAGACCAAAACAAAAGAAAATTCAAAAGCCCCCCAAACCTACAATAAAGGCAACCCTGGAAGATGAGATCCCAGAGCAACTGCCAGTGACAACACAAAAGTCACTAGAAACCACTGCTGCTACTACCTCACAGCAGATGGTAGAAAGGTCTCAACCCATGCCTCAAACTCCTCCCGCTTCTTCTAAAAAAGAACAGGTTGTAAGAGCAGGCTGTAAGAACAGGGACACCACATTATGATGCTCTGGAATCACTTGATTCCATCATCCACAGCCCACTGCCCGGGGCGAATTCACTTTCAACTCCCATCATCATTTCACAAATACCACCATCAATAATAACCTTGTTGCATGCTTTGGATATAACTCAAACATAAATCAGTTCCTCTCAACCACCTATCACTGAGAGTATACTCCAACAAGTGTCTGAGTCTGATGCTTATACCTCTGCTATCCCAGCAACAACTGAGGAGGTTACACCCCTTGAGTTACAAGTAACTCTTGGTGGTAGTTCAAGTGAAGCAGCTACCACAAGTGCTGAACCCACTGGTTTGCACTTGGACAGTAGTTTCATCAATAAGACTTCCTTGAAGGCAATTTCTTCACTGGGAACTCGTGTGTATCCAGTCTTCACTGGTTCACTAAAAAGTGTTTCTCATAATGAAGAAAGAAGTCCCCAGTACCAAGACAAAGGGGCAACAGTGGATGATTTTAGGGATACACTTCCTCAATCAACCACTGTTACAACCACTGCTAGTGGGAAATCATATGACCCCATTAAGTTGGGTGATGGTTTAATGTACCAAGAATTGACGGCTAGAATTGATAAACTGGATACATCTGTTGCAGAAATCAAAGACATGCTGCAACAGTTGTTGAAAGCACAAACGGTACCATCCACTGCTGCACCACCTCCAACAGCTACTCCATCATCTGCTCCTGCTCCAGATGAGCTGTGGAATTTATTTTAACCCCTGCACTATCTTCGAAAGAGTTGATGATGCCAAAAAGGGGGAGAAAAATGACTCTGAGGAAAATCTTTCAGTAACTTCTGCTGAAACATCTGTCAAAGAAAAGGATGATGAAACCCTGGAAATTCAAAACAGATGATGAAGTTACATAAATGAGGATCGTTCAAAGTCAAGTCAATTCAGCTGGTCTCAAAACCACTGCTTATTAAAAGGGTAAGGGATGAGAGCAGAGCTTTGGTTGAGAAAAAGATAGTTCTGCAAAAAAGGAAAAAGAAGAGGTTGGTACTTCATTAAAGAAGAGTCCTGTTAGAAAAACAAGGCAATCAACCACCACAGCTTCTAAAACTAAGCCAGTTACTACTTCAACCACAACTTCTGTTCCCACAAAATCACTTACACATCCACCATTAACAACATCTGTCACTCAAACATCTAAATCAACCACTGCCACATCTAAAACATCACCACCACCACAAACACCACCTGCTGCCATCCTTCATCAAAGAAGGAAACAAAGAAGGAAACAAATAAATCTTAAGCCACAAACACTTAGAGCAGAACTACATGAAACAGCAAAATCTTAAGCCACTACTCAAAGTTGTCATCACCAGGCCTCATTTCCAAACTCATCAATCAAATAAATCTCTCCCAAGAAACCCATTGGATTCAAAAATACTAAAGTGGATGTCTGATCAAAAGACCCACGTATTGACTTTGCTCAGATCCAATGGTGAAGTGAAGCATATATCAAGGGAAACAGCACTTGGCCTGGGTGTTGAAGATATGCAGGATCTCCTTGAGCTTACACTGTGCAGGGATGAGGATGACATAGAGTCCATGAACTTTGAATTAAAATTCAAAGGACAAGTTAGGGAATTATTGATGAGACAATAAAAATCTAGAATAATGAAGGGTTTTGGCATCATCTGTTCCAGGGGGAGATTGTTGGGATTGAACCCTACAGAGGAACAGATGATGTAAAGCCAAAACCGGATCACAACAGTGGATTAATCATAAACAGCAGTTTGCACTAGAATTTCCCCTTGAAAGTGATCATAACATCTGATGTCCTCTATCCACTGACTGTATACAACAGCTGCTGTCCTTCAAACTGCTGATGAAGTAACCACTGCTGGTTCAATCTACTGATACTAAAGGACTGCCCACTCAGGGACTGATCAACCTTGAGGAAAGCACTAATGGAAGAAGAAAGCAGTAGTTTAATTATGTTTTGTATTTTACTTGTAATCAGTTGTTTAGACATCAGTAGTTGTAGGAGTCAGTGGGTACAGGTTGTTAGATGTCACTTTCATGGTGACGTCAGCTTAGATGCCTCAGTGGTTTGGTATGCCTATAAATGTAACAGTACCCTGTACTGTTACACTTGATTTTTGACTGAGCGAGTTCTTCTCCTCATGTCTAATCCTTTCATCTTGTACAACCAACCCTGAAGTATCAGGCTGAGGGGGAGCTTAGTATTGTAAGCATGTTTGTAATCTTTTGATTTTCATTGTAATCATTCAACTTAATGAGAAAGCATGTGTTTATCAAACTATTCTCTTCTTTGATTATGTTTATAAAGTTTGTATTCATTTCCGCTGCACTTTACATTGTTTTATATCCATTGATTTGTCAAATTCTTACAAACAAGCATAATCATGACAACCTCCGATCCTAACAATTGACATTTTCAAATTTTACATTACCAGATTTTACTGTACCAGATCCCAGAACTTTCCCTTTACTGTCACACCCCCAAAATCCACACGCGGAGTATTACCGCTTGGAGGCGTGACATGACCAGGATCCTAACCACCAATCATATAGAACGTATAAAGTAGTTAAGTATAGCGGAAGCATTTAAGTAACCCAAACAATAGTATGTATGATTTAACATAAGTGTTGAAACATCATTCATGATCCTTTGCCCACAACGACCTGCTCCTCCCTGTGCAAGCTCCATAATGTACCTAAGGTCCTGCAAGGCATGCAGCAGAGAGTCAACAACTAGTTGAGCGAGTTCACAGAAAGTAAGTTCAGTAATAGAAATGGTATAGCAAGCATCGCGTTCGTTCATCTAATCATGCCTTGTTTTAGTTCGTTCATTGTTCATGTATAGTATTGGTTCGTATCGCGGGCCATTTCGGCATGTATGCGAAGATTAAAGAAAGTTCTCAAGTATTCTAGACTATGTATATTTGTATCGCGGCCACCCTGGCATGTGTGCGAAGTTTTAGTATCTATAGTTCGCGGCCTTTCCAAGGCATGTGTGCGAAGATCAGTCATAATATCGCAGCCAACCCCTGGCGTGTGTGCGAAGATCAGTTCAAGTAGGTATACTAGTCTAGCTGTATCTCATCCTTTACCACCCTCACCCTGAGGACTCATATCATTATGTTCCGTTAACTAAGTATGTACGTAAAATCATCCAATCCCATTCCCACCCTGGGAACCCCATGCCTTGGCTGTGTGAACTCACCTTGGGTTGCTCGGTAGATACACAAGGAGTACAGGTAGCAAGTAAATGGTCAACCACGTCCTATCATGGTTATCACATAAGTCAGGTTCGTATATAGCACGCATATTGTATCACATAGGTTAACACGTTGCAAGCATGCAAGGATTCATGGTAAACACGTACGCGTATCAGCAATCCGATAAGCAGTCTATGTATTCGGCCCAAACATAACCCGGCCCAATAATATTCACCCAACCTATCAGCCCAATCAGATAAGTAGTCCAAATAGCAGAGGTGTAAACATGTCCAGTTATCCGGCCCAATCATTTGGGCTCGTGTCAGTGTGTAAGTCCAATCATTTGCACGTGCATGGTCTCGACTCGCAACAGAGAATACGAGTCGCAACAAGGGAGATCTCGACAGATGCATATCCTTCGAGACTAGGTGGTTTCGAGTCCGGTCTCGAGTCGCAACGGGGTTACGAGTCGTAACTACTGGTCTCGGCTCATCATGGTTTGATTACGAGTCGCAACCGGGACTCACAACCACGGTTTCGGCTCATGCTGTTGTGTGAGGTTCCGAGTCGCAACAAGACTCGCAATCTCGGTCTCGACTCGCAATCCGTGTGCCTAACAACTTGTAACAGTTTCCATGTTTCATGCAATCAGTTATGCCAATCAATTATCAATTTCCATAATTCAAACCAACTAACAGTTTCTCATGAATCCTACCGAGTTTTATCGATCAAACATGCAATAACAACATACATTCTCATAAACCCTAGTATGAATAACGTGAATAACCAAATCACCCAATTTATGAACAACAACATCAAACATCATATCCGATTTCGTAATCATGTAACCAACTTAACAAGAATATTATCATTAACATTATCAAACATTATCCGATTATATAACCTGTCCGGCTGATCGAACAAAGCCCAAACAAACATGCAATTATCTAATCATATATAGCAAATCAACAATTTATCAGACATCGATTCCTATCCATCAAACATATCCGGTCGATCAGTTCTACATGTCCGACCGATTCAACAACACATTCAGCCAAATAACACACAAATCAAGTAAAGCAATTCAATTAAAACACTAACCGATCGGTCGAGGGTAATCCAAATCGGGATCAATTTCCGGTTGTTTGTGCCGTCCGGTTATGCGTGAGAAAGAGAGAGATGTTTTTGCTAGGGTTTTGTGTGTGTTTTTCTAAATTGTCAAGTTGTAAAACTAGAACCCTAAAGGTGTGCATGTATATATGTATACGTACAAGGGATGTGGGCCGAAATCCCACATGGGTTTTCTCATGGTCTCGAGTCCACTAAATGGACCGAGTGGGTTTTCGTGAAATCAAATACTATTCGGTTTAAGCAACATGTCACACAATCACATAATCACATAACATATCATGTATTCGTTCAATTAACATAGATCACGTGAGCATATAACGTCACACAAGATAAGTCTAAAGTACGGGTTGTCACATTATCCCCAACTAATTGGAAATTTCGTCCCGAAATTTGGTATGCACTCACTGAGGAAGCTAGGTAAGTTCAATCGTTCCCTGGTTTTTTTCCTGGGGTGTCACATCCTCCCCCCGTTGATCTGGAATTTCGTCCCGAAATTCCGAAGTAGTAGCTTCAGCCTCAGTAGTGGTAGCATTGGTTTCAAATAACTGGGGGTACTTTTCTGTCATCCTGTCTTCGCGTTCCCAGGTGTACTCTGGGCCACGTTGGAGTTCCAACGAACTCGAACAAGAGGGATTCTCTTGTGTTTGAGGACCTTCACATCCTGGTCCGTGATTTCAACTGGTTTCCCGACGAACTGCAACCGCTCGTCGATAGTTCGATACCTGAAAGACATTGTGAACTGCCCCGAGTTCAGCTGGTAGGTTCAATCTATAGGCTATCCTGCCTGTACGTTCTATGATCCCGAATGGTCCCCGACCTGATATTCCAATGGCTTTCTACGCTTGTCCGCGTAGGCTTTCTGACGGTCGCGTGCTGCCGCCATGCGTTGTCGTATCTGTGCAATCTTTTTCCGTGGCATCCATTACAATCTCTGGACCCGTAATCTGACTATCCCCCACCTCTGCCCAACAAAGAGGTGACCGGCATCTACGCTCGTACAATGCCTCGAATGGAGCGGTTTGTATGCTGCTGTGCTCATGTTTAATCGTGAGTTGGATGGTTTGTGCATTGCTTGCCAAAGTTCTGACGTGAATCGTGCATCGCGATCCGAAATGATGGACGTGGGCACCCCGTGCCTCGAACAATCTTCTTTAAGATAGATGTCTGCGAGAGTGGAGAACTTGTCCGTTTCCTTAATCGGTAGGAAGTGTGCAGACTTGGTGAGTCGATCCACGATCACCCATATGGTATCGTTCCCACGCTGTGGTCTAGGTAGGCCTGTAACGAAATCCATGGAAATTTCTTCCCATTTCCACTGAGGTATCTTAGGCTGTTGAAGTAGGCCCGTTGGTTTCTGGTATTCAACCTTGACTCTTGCACAGGTCAAGCGTTTTCCAACGTACGTAGCGATGTGGGCCTTCATACTAGGCCACCAATAAGTAGTGCTGATGTCGTAGTACGTTCTATCCGACCCTGGATGTACTGAGTGGTAAGACTTGTGAGCTTCATCCATCACAAGTTCGCATAGACCGTCGTTAAGTGAGACCCAAATATGCCCCGTTACAGAGTAGGCGCCGTCTGCCTTCTGTCCTAATCGTTGTTGTGTGCCGCGTAAGGCTCCAGCCTTGACGTTTTCGGGCTTCTGTGCTTCTATCTGAGCAGTTCGTATCTGTGCTGGAAGGCTAGATTGGATCGTAGCAGTAGCGCTCGCACGCGCTAAGGTAGAGTGTCCTTCCGACTGAGGGCGTCCGCCACAACATTGGCCTTGCCTGGATGGTACTTGATGGCGCATTCGTAGTCGCTATGTAGTTCAACCCATCATCGTTGACGCATGTTCAAATCCTTCTGCCTAAGGATATGCTCGAGACTCCTGTGAGCGGTGTAAATCGTGCACCTAGTACCGTACAGGTAGTGTCGCCATATCTTAAGCGCGAAAAACAACAGCTCCCAGCTCTAAATCGTGCGTCGTGTAGTTGCGTTCATGAATCTTAAGTTGACGTGAAGCGAAAGCGATAACCTTGTCGCGCTGAAAAGCAGTCTCCTGGGGCTCTCCCAGCAACAGGTGACACCCTTCTGTGTCAATAGCGTAAGTGGCTGAGCAATCTTCGAGAAATCCTTGGTAAACCGTCTGTAGTTCGTGGTGCAGGCCAGTTTCTGGTTGAGTCTACCTCGGATGGATCGACACGGATCCCATCCTTGCTCACTATATGGCCTAAGAAGTGGACTTCACGAATACTATGACGAACTTGTCTAGGTAGGGTTTGCACACCCTGTTCATAAGGTCCTTAAATACGGCAGGAGCGTTCAAATAATATCAACCCATCCATCATATCAAACATAAAGTATAGTAATTAAAATAATCCATAAAACCCAGTACGATTCATGTTCAAACCAAACTTTGTTCGAGTAACAGAAACATAATAAAGGAAATCCCAAAACGAGTTATAAGTTCAAACAGCGTCTCCTTGTCCTAGCATGAAAGCTCGACCCCTTGCCTCGTTGCCATTGTTGTTGTTGTTGTTCCCATTGCCCTGGTTATTGTTGTTGTTCTGATTCTGGTTCAACTGTGGGCAATCGCGCTTGTAATGACCTTCTGCCCCACACTGGAAACATCCCCGATTTCCACGCTGTGGCTGCTGCTGCTGTGGGTTCTGAGGAACTGGTGGTGGAAGTTGCTGATTCTGGTTTGCAGGTCGTGAGCTCCTGCAATCTTTGGCTTCGTGCCCTATCTTGAAACATCTCTGGCAACGTTCCTTGCGACACCTTCCACTGTGGTGCTTGTTACACTTGTTACATAGTGGGTGTACTCCCCTGTATCCACCCTGCTCCTGACTGCCAGATGATTGCTGACTCGGGTTCTGGTAGTCGTTCGTTCTGCGCTGCTGTGCTTGAGACTGATCGGAATCCCCATCCCATTTCCGTTTGTTGTCGTTGGGTGTAGCAGAAGTAGCAGCTGGGGTGACTGTAGCAGTAGCGTTGACACGCTTTGGTAGTTTATTCTGATCCACTGCCTGGTCGGTAATGCGATGAGCGAGGCGTTGGATTTCCTGGATGTTTTCGAGATTAGCCGAAGTCACGTGGCTCTGAATCTCTGGCGCCAATCCCTTGAGATACAACTCAATGCGCTTGTAGGGAGGGTCCACCATAGTTGGACATAGCACGGCCAGCTCGTTTGACCGTTTGGTATACGCTTCGATCTCTGACCCAATCATTTTCAGATTATACAGCTCGTCTTCCAGCTTGTGAATGTCTTCACGCGTGCAATACTCACGCTTGATGAGTTCCTTAAAATCGTTCCATGGGGTGGCGTTCGCAGCTGCCAACCCTAAGATTTGAACTTGGGCGTTCCACCAAGTCAGTGCTATTCCTTCCAAGGTGCCGGTGGCAAACTTGACCTTGCGAGCCTCAGGGCACTCGCACATTTCGAATACGGATTCTAGCTTCTCAAACCAGTGGAGGAGTCCCACTGCCCCCTCTGTGCCGCTGAAAGAGTTTGGACGACAGTCCATGAAGTTCTTGAACGTGCAGACAGGCTGCTGCGCGTGTTGACCTATTGTGTACGAATAGGGCAAAGTTTAAATACAAGGGCTAGCTTAGGAATGTAGGATCTAAAGATCCTAGTGCAAGTTATGACTACAGGGTATACTACCTGCTTGAGCAGCTGCAAGTGCCGCAGCAACTTGAGCTTGAACGAGAGCCTCTAGCTGGGCTTGAGTCATGTTGATTCGTCCAGACATGATCTTCATAGTAAAAGTAATGTAAATAAGAGTGGCTCGCGAGTAGGGCGATGACAGAAAAGTATGGGCATATAGGTGTTCTCATGTAATCAAAGCATGTGTATCTAAACGTAATGCGAGCAAAGTTCTAAGCAGTTCTAGCAAACAGGCAATAGCATAAACCTTATTACCTAAGATGTCGAGTCTTGCACGTGGAGCGAAGCGTCGTTGTGGATCGTTGAGAGCACTGTTCTGGTTATAGTCTGGTTTTAATAAAAACGTTTTCCCACATTAAAACCTAGTTCTCTATAACCAATGGCTCTGATACCAATCTGTCACACCCCCAAAATCCACACGCGGAGTATTACCGCTTGGAGGCGTGACATGACCAGGATCCTAACCACCAATCATATAGAACGTATAAAGTAGTTAAGTATAGCGGAAGCATTTAAGTAACCCAAACAATAGTATGTATGATTTAACATAAGTGTTGAAACATCATTCATGATCCTTTGCCCACAACGACCTGCTCCTCCCTGTGCAAGCTCCATAATGTACCTAAGGTCCTGCAAGGCATGCAGCAGAGAGTCAACAACTAGTTGAGCGAGTTCACAGAAAGTAAGTTCAGTAATAGAAATGGTATAGCAAGCATCGCGTTCGTTCATCTAATCATGCCTTGTTTTAGTTCGTTCATTGTTCATGTATAGTATTGGTTCGTATCGCGGGCCATTTCGGCATGTATGCGAAGATTAAAGAAAGTTCTCAAGTATTCTAGACTATGTATATTTGTATCGCGGCCACCCTGGCATGTGTGCGAAGTTTTAGTATCTATAGTTCGCGGCCTTTCCAAGGCATGTGTGCGAAGATCAGTCATAATATCGCAGCCAACCCCTGGCGTGTGTGCGAAGATCAGTTCAAGTAGGTATACTAGTCTAGCTGTATCTCATCCTTTACCACCCTCACCCTGAGGACTCATATCATTATGTTCCGTTAACTAAGTATGTACGTAAAATCATCCAATCCCATTCCCACCCTGGGAACCCCATGCCTTGGCTGTGTGAACTCACCTTGGGTTGCTCGGTAGATACACAAGGAGTACAGGTAGCAAGTAAATGGTCAACCACGTCCTATCATGGTTATCACATAAGTCAGGTTCGTATATAGCACGCATATTGTATCACATAGGTTAACACGTTGCAAGCATGCAAGGATTCATGGTAAACACGTACGCGTATCAGCAATCCGATAAGCAGTCTATGTATTCGGCCCAAACATAACCCGGCCCAATAATATTCACCCAACCTATCAGCCCAATCAGATAAGTAGTCCAAATAGCAGAGGTGTAAACATGTCCAGTTATCCGGCCCAATCATTTGGGCTCGTGTCAGTGTGTAAGTCCAATCATTTGCACGTGCATGGTCTCGACTCGCAACAGAGAATACGAGTCGCAACAAGGGAGATCTCGACAGATGCATATCCTTCGAGACTAGGTGGTTTCGAGTCCGGTCTCGAGTCGCAACGGGGTTACGAGTCGTAACTACTGGTCTCGGCTCATCATGGTTTGATTACGAGTCGCAACCGGGACTCACAACCACGGTTTCGGCTCATGCTGTTGTGTGAGGTTCCGAGTCGCAACAAGACTCGCAATCTCGGTCTCGACTCGCAATCCGTGTGCCTAACAACTTGTAACAGTTTCCATGTTTCATGCAATCAGTTATGCCAATCAATTATCAATTTCCATAATTCAAACCAACTAACAGTTTCTCATGAATCCTACCGAGTTTTATCGATCAAACATGCAATAACAACATACATTCTCATAAACCCTAGTATGAATAACGTGAATAACCAAATCACCCAATTTATGAACAACAACATCAAACATCATATCCGATTTCGTAATCATGTAACCAACTTAACAAGAATATTATCATTAACATTATCAAACATTATCCGATTATATAACCTGTCCGGCTGATCGAACAAAGCCCAAACAAACATGCAATTATCTAATCATATATAGCAAATCAACAATTTATCAGACATCGATTCCTATCCATCAAACATATCCGGTCGATCAGTTCTACATGTCCGACCGATTCAACAACACATTCAGCCAAATAACACACAAATCAAGTAAAGCAATTCAATTAAAACACTAACCGATCGGTCGAGGGTAATCCAAATCGGGATCAATTTCCGGTTGCTTGTGCCGTCCGGTTATGCGTGAGAAAGAGAGAGATGTTTTTGCTAGGGTTTTGTGTGTGTTTTTCTAAATTGTCAAGTTGTAAAACTAGAACCCTAAAGGTGTGCATGTATATATGTATACGTACAAGGGATGTGGGCCGAAATCCCACATGGGTTTTCTCATGGTCTCGAGTCCACTAAATGGACCGAGTGGGTTTTCGTGAAATCAAATACTATTCGGTTTAAGCAACATGTCACACAATCACATAATCACATAACATATCATGTATTCGTTCAATTAACATAGATCACGTGAGCATATAACGTCACACAAGATAAGTCTAAAGTACGGGTTGTCACATTTACTATTATTGCCAAAGGATATATCACCCCCTCCATGAATTTTGAAATCTTGAAGAAGGGCTTTACATCCTGTCATGTGCCTGGAGCCTCCACTATCTACATACCAAAGACTATCTAAGTATGTAGAAGCTCCCTGCACATGAAGTAAAAGGATTAGTTCATTAAGGTCTCCAAAGCCAATAAGGCTTTGGATGGGGTCTCAACAGTGTCTGAGATGGTTTCGGGTGCATGGACAGTGGTTAACTAAGGGGTTTGAACATTTTTGGGAATGTTTTTCTCTAACCACTGTTGGGGGTTTTGACCAATCACCTGCTGATAACCAAAAGGATGCATGTTCACTTTTGGTTTAGAAGGTTTTTTGTAAACCTCATAAACATGTGGGATCCTTTGGTATGATGGTTGACCCTTACCTCTTCTGAATTAATTTGTAGGGGGTGCATCAGTCACCTGAACATCTCTTTGGATAGATGTTTGGTTTAGCTGTTTTGTGTCAGCTGTTTGGACTGGTACTAACAGTGGTTGTTTCTTGGTGAACTTGACAGATGATGCGTATGAACTTAAGGATGTTTTTGCAGTGTACTCATTCTTTTTTACATCAAAGTTTTTGAGATACACACATTCTTTAGTTTTGTGGTTATTCTTACCACAGATGGTGCAGCTTTCAGCAGGTACAATGACACTTGTTTTGTTTAGATCATATGCTTTTAGATGAAAATAGTCTTTTGTTAGATGATTTCTCTTTTCACAAAAATTACAAAACAGGTTTTTGATCTTTTCTCTTTTCTTCCTTTTCTCAGACTCCTTAGCAACAGAGTTTTGAACCACTGCTGGGATGTCTTTCATATGAATGACCTTTGCTTTTGGAGCTGTGACACCATCAGTGGTTGTGAAATCCATGGGCTTAAAACTTTCAAGAATGTCACACTCATCAGACCATGTGGGTTTAAATTGGTATTTCTCAATTTCCTCAAAAGTTGAAAACCCCACAGATTGTCTTTTAAGAGTGATTTTGTTACCAAGTTTGTTAGTAATTTTAACTTCTTGGCCATTCTTGTTGATTGGTTTTATTTCAGTTGAACCAGCTTGTTTGGCATCAGTGTTTTCAAGTTCATCATATTTTCTAAATCCTATTCCAAACTTGACATTGCTTTCAAGCTGTTTCTCAAGCATGACCTCATAACCTTTGAAAGATTCCACCCATCTTTCACAAGTGATTTGGGTGGACTTCAACTCCTTTTTACAAACTTGGTATTTTTCTACCATAGTTTGGAGTTGAGTCTTGGTTATGCTTAGCTCTTCTTTGAGATTGCTGATTTCTTTGTCTTTTTCAGCCAATTTGTTTTTAAGTTCTTTTAATGACTTTTCAAATTTGACTTCATCGGTTAAGACTTTATCCCTAAGGTTTTTATTTACCTCTTTAATGTTAGCAAATGTAATAATGCATTTGTCTGAACATAGTTTTTCAAGAACTTGAGGTGATACATTAGCAGCAGCCATCATGGCATAATCACATTGATGATCACCTTCTTCATCAGCTCTATCTTCTTTCTCACCTGCTTTCTTTTCTTCCTTGTCTTCTTTGGACCAGGGATCAGATAGTGGTTCAATCAGGGTTTCTAAATTTTCTCCCAGCAGTAGTTCATCAGCAACTGCAGTAACCACTGCTTCAGCCACTTAATCCACTGCTTCAGTACTTAGCTGTTCACCTTCAGTTTCTACCCCTTCTGGTATTGACTCTAAAGCCATCAAACAAAATTCATCATTAAGAGTATCATTAGAAGCATAGAGTGCAAAATTTTCATCACCAATCTCATCAGGCATGCTGCTCTAGTCAACAAAGCGTTGGCTGAAAATGCTTTGTTGATTTGGTTGTACCACTGTTGGAGCAGCTTGTTGAGGTGCAACAGGTTGCACTTGTGCCTGAGGGACAGGGGCTTGAACATACTGAATTTGTGGAACACCAGTTTGAACATAATGCATAGGCACAGGGGTTGCAGCATAGTGAGCAGTGTTAACATGTGCTGCAGGGGTATATTGGGTATAGTGCACAGTGCTTTGTTGTTGTGGTCTAGGGTTTGAGCTGGGATGAGTTATTATTGGACTAGTGGTTTGACTCCTGCATTCCATAGCAAAATTCCCTAGCCTATTGCACTTATAGCGCTTAATTTTTGACTTATCCAACCCCACCTTTAAATTTCCATGTAACCCTGGAAATTTTCTCCCTGTTCTTTTGTAGAATTTGCTTGTTCTTACACTAAGCAAAGCCAATTGATGCAAAATATCCATTTCTTCTAAGTCAGTGGGATCAAAGTGTTGCAAATATTTAGTTCAAAACACAAGTTATCTGACATATGGTTTTCAAAATTTGCAGTGAAAGCATAATTTGCAGAGTGAGGATCAGAGTTGTTAAAATTTCCACCAGCAGTTATGTCAATAAAATGATCATAACTCTGATCCTTACTACTGCTACCAGATTCTTCCTGACCAAAAAGAGTTGTGCTGCCAAATGAATAATCATCAGCAACTTTGCCAGACTCTTGCAACTTCTTTTTCTGGTTTAACTCCCTTTCATATGTCAGGAGTCTACCATGAAGTTGGGTCAGGGTCAGATCTTTGAACTCAGCTAAATTTCTAGTCACAAAAGCAATTGTGTCCCACTTTTCAGGTAGTGATCTAAGAAACATGCTATTTTGTGTTGAATTAGCAAATGTAACTTTAACAAGTCTTAGCTCACTAATGAGACAACTAAATCGCTCAAACTGTTGGGTCAATGATTCACCCTTGATGTGACAAAAGGTTTCATACTGCTGATTCAGAATTTCCCTATTATTTTCAATAACCTCTTCCGTCCCCCAAATTGTTCCTTCAGTGCATCCCATAGCTCTTTGGCACTATTACAATGTAACAGTCCAACATAGATTTCATTGGGTAACGCAGATGCAATGATGCTAAATGCTTTGGCATCGAGTTCGAATTTTTGAAAATCAGTTTCAGTATAATTTTCTGGTGGTTTAGGTACGAACTTCTTTATGTCCTCAGCACTTGGCACCATGGGAACATGTGGTCCAAAAACAACAGATCTCCAACACCCAGTATTCTGTTGAGCAAGGATGTGACCCATCCTTCTCTCCCAGATGTTGTATTCATTACGTTTAAGCATGGGTGGTTTGAAAAGGGAGCCAATGTTATTTTTATCATCTTGTGATTGTGACATCATCCTGGTTGTTTTACAGGCACTGATTAATCAACTTTGATGGTGATTAAACCTTACTCTGTTTTTCAACAAAACGAACAAACTATCAGTATCAACGATTGCGAGCTGAACTATTTATGTCAAAATGATTGTTAAATCAAATTTGACTGTCCAAGCTCTGATACCAATTGTTAGGATCTGAGTTTGGATCGATTGTGATTTGTGTTTGAATTAAGATGAACAATGAAAGAGTAGTGCAGCGGAATTTAAATGGAAACAAACTTTTCACAATCAAACAGGAGAATTGCTTTTAACACACATTTTCAACAATGAACCGAATGCTTAAATTTATTTCAAGATTCAATTACACTTGCATGTATGCAACAAACTCCCCCTCAGCTTGAGCTCAGTGCTTTGTTCGTACAGGAAGAAGATGGTGAAGAGCTAATAGAACAGTACAGAGCACTGTTCTATTTATAGGCACGAGCAAACCACTGAGCATCTTTGCTGACGTCACCATGAAAGTGACATCTAACCTCCTAACAAACTCTAACATCTGATCTATACAACTACTACTGTGCTATCAACTGTTATTCATTACATTTCATAAAGTAAACTAAACTACTGCTACATCCTTCCACTGATGTGAACCTAGCAGCACTTGATATATCCAGCAGAGCTTGACCCATAGCAGTAGATTGAACAACAGAGCTTTAGTCTTCCATCAGTCTTTGACTTGGGCAGCAGTTATAGGTCAACAGTTTGTAATGATCAGTAGATTGGAGGTCAGCAGATGTTGAAACCACTTTCAAGGGGAGAAACTTGAGTACATAACTTTGCTTATTATGGATCCACTGCTCTGATCCAGTTTTGGCTTTAATTATCTGTTCCTTTGATAGGGTTCAATCCCAACACTACAAATCATAGACACATCTTCAAATTAGTTTACAAAAATTTAAAAACCAATTCAATTTCAAAATGAAGGTTTAACTAAACAACAATTTCAAAATGAAAGTTTAACTAAACAACAAATATACAGTTTAAAATCAGCATGAAGGCATATATTATGATGTCAATTGGATAATCATTAAGCAATAAGCTACATACAAACATTATGTTAATGCCCGTGTAATACGCGGGTTTCAACCAAAACCATATCATTTACTTTGAAATGAAATATTCTGATGATGAAGTGCCTGCCCATTTTTCATACTTGATAAGAAAATCCCGAGATCTAAAATATCTTTTGCTATTACTGCCACTTGTTTCCATGAACCTAGAGCCGATAATCTAATGGGAATGCAACTCCAATGTCTCGAAGTACAGTGAATTTCCTTATTACTTTCCCACCTCTAATTACTATAGTAATCTTATATTTGTTTTCGGACATCGCTGAAAGGAATCAGTCGTGTTTGGCGTGTTTTCAAAATCAAACGAAATTTGTATTTCTTTATCCTTTTCTATTTTCGACACAGCCATGCAGGCTTAACAGAGAGACTTGACCTATTTGTTTGTGGTCGCGAATTAGGAAACGCATTTTCTAAAGTAACTAAACCTTTGGCCCAGGTATATTTTATATAAATCCTTGTTGACTCTTCTCATTTATATATTATTTAATCACTTCAAACCACAAAAGGTTATTTAACAAACAAATTGCAACAGAGAGGAACCTAGCTCGATTGACCATATGATTATAAACCCTTATATATACTTGGTGGACAACCTTAATGAATAAAATACCAAGAATGCATACAACATATCTATTTCTATCTACAATTGTATAAACTACAGGTACTAAACAACTACATCCATTCCAACCCATAACAGGAATCATGTGTCTTGCCCCATTACACAACCTACCCGGCTCGCCAAGTTACCAAATCTACTTTGAGCCATGACCATCAAGTTATAAAGGAGCAGCCATTGTGGGGTAGAACCAAGAGATGGTGCTTAATAATGGTTTAAAATTTCAAAATATTGGTATATAAGCAAAGATAGAAAGGTCTGATATAATATTTGCTTATTACAATACCTGACAACCTATAGTTTGTGGAACCATATCTTCAACACTCCTAAGACCGTCTCGAGCGCCGATCTTGAACTGTCAAATTTTAAAACAACAAAATCCCTTGTTATATTGTAAAAAAAATAATACACATGTGTAAGAAACAGAAAGAACGAAATCATTACACATTTATCCCAATATAAAAACATTTAATGGATGAATAACGTTCACTCGTTTATATCATTTGTTTTTGTATGTATTTTGTGAGTTCCGTCTTCGTTTTCTATTTATATCAAGTAAATAAGACCCAAATTATCTTAAATAAGAGAAAATCAGCTGTACCATTGGAAGCATTTTGAGCCAACTTCGTTCGGTTGTACCATTGGGAAGCATTTTGAGCCAAGTTCGTTAGCATACTGTGCTACCTGCACATTCATTTCAGAAACCCACCAAATGTGCTATATAATCACCATAGCCCACATCTGGTCAGAATGTAATCACATAATTACTACCACAAAACAACATTTTTAAGTACAAAATGTAAAAAATCCATCATTGCTAAAATACTTAAAGTAGAACTTTGCTTTTCTATTAAAAAACTACTATGTAGCAGAAAAGTAAACATTATATTAAAAGGATATAATATGAGATACAAAAACCAAACTACCTTAGTGAAGATACAGGTGCTTCTAACGTTTTTTTCTGGCCAAAAATCGTCTTTTTTGGGGAAGTCTTTGCATTACTTCCGGATGGCAATGAAGAATTTCCAGCAGACTACATTAAAAATTAACCTCCAACTCAAGCTAATCATATATTTGAAAAAGAGATGAAATAAATATATGATAAAACAATGTATTACCACATTCAGGCATTCAAGTTGAGGAATGATGGACATAGTGTGAAGTGATGGACATAGTGTGAAGTGATGGACATAGGTTCTGGCTTAGTAATCTGTGAAATGTGTCACTTTATTTGCATTAATATTATCTACATTAATTTTAGCAAATACATACAATTAGAGAGAGTACTACCTGTTGCCTAACTGGCTCATGGCCACTCCAGAATACATAAGTTTGAATGACAGTAGCCCCACCGACCTTGCTCTCGGCGATCAAATCAGGCCACATCTGAGATGAGATGAAAGTGATGAGAACAACATACATGGATTAAAATGATGGAAATTAAGTACCTGAGGTGTGGCTCAAGGGTAGTGAATTCTGGCGGAAATAAGCATGCTTCGTTGGCCATCGATCTTAAGGGCTCAGTGATCGTAGGTGACGTTGAACGGCTTGAAATACTCACCGCTGCAAGTCAACGCCATAGCCACCCATAATAATAATATTATTACACTTGTCGTCATCTTACTACTACTACTACTACCAATCATCCTTCCTATACATACACGATCAGCGATTTATGTATAATCACTCACTGATTCTAGACAGATAATTATGAGCTTTGCAATTCCAAGGTCCGTCAGAGTGATGAAGCCGTTGACATTGTTCTTATCAGTGTTCTTAAGCGAAAAAAACCCAGCATGTCACACCCCCAAAATCCACCATGTGGAGTACCACCGCTTGGAGGCGTGACGTGACCAGGATCGAGCCACCAATCATATCGAACAACATAATTAAGTAATTAAAACCAAACACAATACGATTGGTGACCAAAAGGAAGTAAACCGATTTTAGTTAAACAGCGGAAGCATAAAACGTAAGTTCAAAACATAGTCCATAGTTCATAAGTTTAAAGTCCAAAACGTAGGTTTAATAAGTTCATAAAGTTTATTTATTAAATACGGGACATATCAGTTCGCATCCCACAACGACCACCTCCATATGCAAGATCCAAGCATTTAACGACCTGTAAGGCATGTAACAACGAGTCAACAACAAAGTTGAGTGAATTCACAGTTGGTTGTTTAGTTATAGCATTAGTTTCGTAAATTATCTGTTCGTTTTGAAAACCATGTATCGTATGAGTTTGCATCGCGGTCTTTCTGACATGTTTGCGAAGATTAGTGGGGGTTTCCCATGTGTTACTAGACCACGCGTATCGACTGCTATGAAAATATAAGAGGTGCCCTAAGTCAATGTCTATCAGCATTGACCCTTTGCCCATAGTCCATTAGTACACGCCCGTCCGACTGGCACGGTGTGAGGTTTGTTAAACCTAATAGCGCTATTAACTAATGACCCGCTCGCCATAGGCCTCGGCGATTAAGTCGATAAATGAGGGACTTAAAGTGATAGAGTTGATGGTCTTATGATCGTGTACGTAGGTTTTACGTACGTGCCCTTCAATCCGAGGACAGTAAAAAGTAGTTTAACAGTAATGATAGTACAAGTAGTTAATCAATCCCATTCCCAAACCCATGGGAATCCCATGCCTTAGAAAGAGTGTGAACTCACCTCGGTTTGCTCGGTTAGATTCTCAATATAGCTAACAGTCAAGGTCGGTCAATCTCGTCCTAATATAATTTACCAGTTAGTCATTTAGTGGCTTTCAAATAGAACACAAAGTTCCTACACGTATCTATCACATAACATTCATCACTTTAACGGTTTATGCCCTCTAAGTTTCCCATCCATTCCCCACTCAAAATCAAACATACGATAATGCACATAACATATATAACATGTTAGATCATTCACGGATAGCATACTCGACATTTAGACACGCAAGTCACAACTTATCTCAATTCAGCATTTATATTCAAAACCGGCTGTTTTCGGACATCTTAATAAAATATTTATATTATTCCAAAAAATCCCAAATTTCTACAAGATGTCTTAAACGTTCCATATTTTATTGTGTAAAAATATCGGAGTCCGGTTCACTACCAATATTTTATAAAAAATCATATTCCGGACTGAACTCAGATTTATGTATTTCTGACCACACTCCACGGAACAATTTATTAAAAATTCATCGAGTGTCCGATTTACGAAATTCCAGTGGGGTAATTACACATGCATCGGTTGTCATCTACTGTACAAATTTCATGGTCCGATTCTACACAGAATACAAGTTACAACAGAAAATACAATGCTCATTTATTGCTGTAAAAACTCAGCCTAAGCTGCTGTTACGAATTGGTTCTTTAAAAATAGTAAACGAAGTCCAAAAATTACGATTCCGGTGCCATTAGAACCGTATTTCATAATGAAATATTTTAGATTCAAAATATCGGTTTTTCGTTGAGTTTATGACCTGTTTACAGCCAACTGAAGTTGGCTGTAAAGTATGGACAGATTGCTGTTTTTGGTCTCTAGCTTACTAGTTTGTGTTCGGTTGATCCCGTTAATTATATTTAGTGATTGTAACAATATCCTACATCAATAACAACAAGTAAATCAGCAAGTACTCAGTACATATCAAAACAACTTCATACTAACACAAGTACATCATGTTTCATCTTCTTGGTTAAACCTTTTTTAGTGTTCTTGTGAAATAAACATCATTCTACAAATATTAGCCATAAAAGTAAGATACTCAAGGGTTAAACAAGAGCTTACTACTAGCTTATAGCTAGGGTAGAATCTATTGAGAATATGATGGTGAAAAAGACTAGAACAAGCTCCTTAGAAAGTCCTTCAAGTTGCACCTTCCATGGATGAACTTCAAGCTTAGAATGAACTTGTTAATGGAAGAGATAGATGATTGGAAGGGGTGGTGATGGCTTTCGGTTATGGAGGAACCGAATTGAGAGAGAGAGAGAGAGAGTGGGAGTTTGAGTGTGTAATCTAGAGAATGATGGTTGTGATCTCAAGACTTACTTATAATCATCATTCACATATCTTGGACACTTACACAAGCAAGTAATCCAATAAAAAAATAAGATAAAATCTTCTCAAATATGTGGAGTATGGTGGATGGACGGTTCATGAGGGAGGAGAGAGAGATGTTGAGTGTGAGAGTGAATCTTGGTGAAGTGACATTGTGATCTATACATCATGCTTATAAGGATGTTCATAATATTATGTTCACTTCAAGAAGCAAGAAATCAACCAAAATATCAAATAAAATCTTGGAGATATGGGGGTGGGTCCCTTGACCGATTTCATACATGGGGGGGGGGGTCTTGTTTGCAAAAGTTGTAACTAGATGGTTACTTACTAGCTAGAAACCAAGTGTATGTTTACTAGAGTTAGTTACTAGATGTTTAGTGGGTGTTATGGTGCACGGGGATCATAACAAGCCAAGAAATAAATAATCAATGTATTTGACAAATATTTGGTGTCCCGGGTAATGTCCGGTTGTTCGGTTTGACACTGTTCCGTTAAAGCGCTTAATTAATTCGTAAAGCGTCCTATATATATATATTTTTGTAACGTTTTTAATTTTCAACACTCCGGAAAATATAACGGACTATTTAGTGACCTTTCTGTACACTATTAGTATATTAACAAGTACATGTAAGTATAGCACAGATATCAGAAGAAGTTAAATGATTCAGCACAGTCATCAAATACTTTAATTATCAATAATAAATTGTACGGATACATGGAATTACGAGGGTTATCACATTCTCCCCCTATTAAGAAAATTTCGTCCCGAAATTTAGCGCGTGGTTACTGAGGAAGCTAGTTAAGTTGCATTGTTTTCCTGATTTTCCTGGGGTGTCACATCATCCCCCCGTTGATTTGGAATTTCGTCCCGAAATTCTGCGGTAGCTTCAGCCTCCGTAGTGGTTGCATTTTTCTTAAACAGTTGGGGATACTTGAGTTTCATTTGGTCTTCTCGTTCCCAGGTATGCTCTGGGCCACGACGGGAATTCCAACGAACTCGAATGAGAGGTATTCTGGTGTGCTTGAGAATCTTAACGTCTTGATCCGTAATCTCTACTGGTTCCTCGGCGAATCACAGTTTGTCGTCGATTGTGAGCTCTTTGAGAGGAACTATGAGGGTCTCATCTGACAAACACTTCTTCAGATTTGACACGTGGAATACGTTGTGAACTCCGCTGAGTTCTTCGGGTAGATTTAACCTGTAGGCGACCTTGCCAATTCTCTCGGTGATTTCGAAGGGTCCAACGTATCGCAGGTTGAGTTTGCCTCGTTTTCCAAAACGAACTACACCTTTCCAAGGTGAAACTTTGAGTAGCACCCGATCCCCAACCTGGAACTCGAGTGGCTTTCTTCGCTTATCGGCATAGCTTTTCTGACGGTCACGAGCTGCCGCCATTCGTTGTCGTATCTGAGCAATCTTCTCGGTTGTATCTACTACGAGTTCTGGGCCAGTGATTTGGCTGTCACCAACTTCTGCCCAACAAAGAGTTGATCGGCATTTACGTCCGTATAATGCCTCAAACGGAGCGGCCTGGATGCTGGTGTGGTAGCTGTTGTTATACGAAAATACCACTAACGGGAGATGCTTTTCCCAGCCGTTGCCGAAGTCGATCACGCATGCCCTAAGCATGTCTTCGAGAGTCTGAATGGTGCGTTCAGATTGCCCATCCGTTTGTGGATGATAAGCGGTGCTCATGTCTAATCGTGAGCCAAAAGACTTATGCATAGCTTGCCATAGTTCAGAGGTAAAACGAGCGTCACGATCAGAAATGATGGAGGTTGGCACTCCGTGCCTTGATACCACTTCTTTTAGGTAGATGTTTGCTAGAGTAGAAAACTTATCCGTTTCTTTGATAGGCAGAAAATGTGCAGACTTGGTCAGTCGATCCACGATCACCCAAATGGTATCATTTCCGCGTTGAGATCTGGGCAGACCAGTAACGAAATCCATGGAAATTTGCTCCCATTTCCATTTCGGGATCTCTGGTTGTTGAAGTGGGCCTGATGGGTTTCTGGTATTCGACCTTGACTCTAGCACAAGTCAAGCATTTACTGACGTAGGTCGCTATGCTGGCTTTCATACCAGGCCACCAGTATGTAGTCTTGAGATCATGGTACATCTTGTCCGAACCAGGATGTACTGAGTAACGAGACTTATGCGCTTCATCCATCACAAGCTCGTGCAAGTCTCCATACAGCGGAACCCAGATGCGTCCGTAAACATAGTAGGCGCTGTTTTCTTTTTGTTCTAGCCGTTGCCTCGATCCTCGTAGGGACTCAGCCCTAATGTTCTCTGCTTTCAACGCTTCAACCTGAGCATCACGAATCTGAGCTGGAAGGTTGGATTGGATGGTAAGTTGTAACGCACGTACACGCCTAGGTATAGTATCCTTCCGGCTGAGGGCATCATCCACAACATTGGCCTTGCCCGGATGATACTTGATCGCGCATTCGTAGTCATTCAAGAGTTCGACCCATCGACGTTGACGCATGTTTAACTCCTTTTGCTTGAAAATATGCTCGAGACTCCTGTGATCGGTGTAAATGGTGCACTTGGTACCATACAGGTAATGTCTCCATATCTTAAGCGCGAAAACAACTGCTCCCAATTCCAAGTCGTGCGTAGTGTAGTTCCTTTCGTGAACCTTAAGTTGGCGCGATGGGTAGGCAATGACCTTGTCACGTTGCATCAACACACAACCAAGTCCTTGGATGGAAGCGTCGCAATAAACCACAAAATCATCTATGCCTTCAGGCAATGAGAGGATAGGCGCGCTACAGAGTCTATCTTTGAAGTGCTGAAATGCGGACTCCTGTGCATCACCCCAACGATAGGTAACACCTTTCTGAGTCAGTGAAGTGAGAGGTTGCGCAATCTTTGAGAAATCTTTGATAAACCTTCTGTAATATCTTGCCAGACCTAAGAATTGGCGGATCTCTGTTGGTGTTCGGGGTGCAGGCCAATTCTTGATCGATTCAACCTTAGATGGATCCACATGAATCCCATCCTTGTTTACCACATGGCCCAGAAAATGGACTTCGCGAAGCCAGAAGTCACATTTCGAAAACTTGGCATACAACTGCTCTTTGCGAAGTAGTTCCAGAATAAGCCTCAGGTGTTGCTCGTGTTCCTCCTGACTCTTAGAATAGATCAGGATGTCGTCGATGAAGACTATGACAAATTTATCCAAGTAAGGTTTGCACACTCGGTTCATGAGGTCCATGAAGACCGCTGGTGCATTCGTCAATCCGAAAGGCATAACCAGAAACTCGTAATGGCCGTAACGAGTTCTGAATGCTGTTTTAGAGACGTCCTCCTCTCGGACCCTCAGCTGATGGTATCCCGATCTCAAATCAATCTTAGAATAGAAGCTCGACCCTTGCAACTGGTCGAACAAGTCATCAACGCGTGGAAGGGGGTAACGATTCTTCACGGTCACCTTGTTGAGTTCGCGGTAATCAATACACATCCTGAAGGTACCGTCTTTCTTCTTTACGAATAACACTGGAGCTCCCCATGGCGAAGAGCTAGGATGTATGAAACCCTTTTCCAAGAGTTCTTGTAGTTGTGTGGACAGTTCTTCAAGTTCCGATGGAGCTAGACGATAAGGGGCTCGAGCTATGGGCGCTGCTCCAGGAGCTAGCTCGATTTGAAACTCAACTTGGCGATGAGGCGGAAGACCAGGTAATTCCTCAGGAAATACCTCAGGAAAGTCGTGCACAATAGGAATGTCTTCTATCTTCCTTTCTTCCGAGGATGCCTCAGTAACGAGGGCTAGGATAGCAGTGTGGCCCTTCCGTAAACACTTCTGGGCTTTAAGGAAAGAGATGATGCCTACAACAGCACCACTCTTGTCGCCACGAATCACGAGGGGTTCTTTACCAGGGCGAGGGATGCGGACGATTTTCTCCTTGCAAATAATCTCCGCTTGGTGTCGAGATAACCAATCCATCCCAATGACAACGTCAAAACTACCCAGAACGATAGGAATGAGGTTGATAGAAAAGGTCTGATCGGCAAGGACAAACTTGCAACCTTTAACTATATGTGTAGCCTCTAAACTTTTGCCATTTGCTATTTCTACCGTGTGCTTGGTGTTCAAAAGTGTTGGAGTGCGCTTAAGCATTTGGCTAACTTTTAAGGACACGTAGCTAGTATCGGCACCCGAATCAAATAAAACAGTAACAAAGAAATCATCCAGAAGAAACTTACCCATCACAACGTTGGGATCGTTCCTTGCATCACCCTGACCAATCACGAAAGCACGACCTCTTGCTCCATTACCATTGTTGTTACCCCCGTTGTTACCTCCATTGTTGTTCCCGTTTCCCTGGTTGTTGTTGTTGTTCTGATTTTGGTTAAGCTGGGGACAGTTCTTCTTAAAGTGGCCTTCAACGCCACACTGAAAGCATCCCCTGTTGCCCCGTTGCTGTTGTTGATTTTGCGGTGCTTGCTGTTGCTGCTGGCGATTCTGATTTGCAGGCCGTGAGCTCCTGCAATCCTTGGCTTCGTGACCCATCTTGAGACACCTCTGACAACGTCCTTTGTTGCATTGACCACTATGGTGTCTGTTACATTTGTTGCACTTCGGGTGGTTTCCTCGATACCCACCCTGTCCTTGATTACCGGAGGATTGCTGACCAGGACTCTGGTAGCCATCAGTCTTTCTCTGCTGAGACTGAACCGAAGCAGAACCCTTACTGGAGTTTTCATCCCATTTTCGCTTGTTGTCGTTGGGAGCATCAGAAGTAGTGGCGCTAATACGTTTGGGCAGTTTGTTCTGCTCAACTGCCTGATCAGTGAGTCGGTGAGCCAACTTGACGATTTGCTGTATAGTGCCAAGGTTAGCTGAGGTTACGTGGCTTTGAATTTCTGGCACCAAGCCCTTAAGGTACAGCTCAACGCGTTTGTAGGGAGGGTCCACCATAGTAGGACACAGGATGGCCAGTTCGTTTGACCTCTTAGTATACGCCTCAATCTCAGACCCCGTCATCTTCAGATTGAAAAATTCCACCTCTAGCTTGTGGATGTCGTCACGACTGCAATATTCTTCTCTAATCAGTTCTTTGAAGCCGTTCCATGGGGTGGCATTAGCAACCGCCAACCCAAGCAATTGGACCTGTGCTTTCCACCAGGTTAACTCAGCTCCTTTGAGTGTTCCAGTAGCATACTTCACCTTACGATCTTCCGGGCAATCACACATTTCGAAAACAGACTCGAGCTTCTCGAACCAGTGAAGAAGGCCTACAGCACCTTCTGTGCCGCTGAAGGTGCTTGGTCGGCAATCCATGAAGGTTTTGAATGTGCACACAGGAGGCTGAGCATGTTGACCTGTGGTGCAAGAATAAATGACAAGGTTAAGCACGAGGGTAGGTTTGCGAAGGTAAGATCTAAACGTCCTAAGATAGGTCGAAGTAGTAGGTTATACCTCCTACAGGAACTGCTGCGAGTGCCTCAGCAACTCGTTCGTTGATCAGAGCCGTCAACTGGGCTTGAGTAAGTGAGGAAAGTGTCGTGAAAGTGCGTAGGTGTGGGACGACAGTAGAGAGTAAGCACACAAGGTTCAAGTAGCAGTTATCATGTTAACTAATGCACATTATGAGCTATCTAACCGACAATATAACATAAATCATACCACCTATTGTGTCGAGTCTTGCACGTGGAGCGAAGCGTCGTTGTGGATCGTTGAGCACTGTACAGGTTATAGTCTGGTTTTATCAAAAATCTTTTCCCTTTCTAAAACCAAGTTCGCTATAACCAATGGCTCTGATACCAATCTGTCACACCCCCAAAATCCACCATGCGGAGTACCACCGCTTGGAGGCGTGACGTGACCAGGATCGAGCCACCAATCATATCGAACAACATAATTAAGTAATTAAAACCAAACACAATACGATTGGTGACCAAAAGGAAGTAAACCGATTTTAGTTAAACAGCGAAAGCATAAAACGTAAGTTCAAAACATAGTCCATAGTTCATAAGTTTAAAGTCCAAAACGTAGGTTTAATAAGTTCATAAAGTTTATTTATTAAATACGGGACATATCAGTTCGCATCCCACAACGACCACCTCCATATGCAAGCTCCAAGCATTTAACGACCTGTAAGGCATGTAACAACGAGTCAACAACAAAGTTGAGTGAATTCACAGTTGGTTGTTTAGTTATAGCATTAGTTTCGTAAATTATCTGTTCGTTTTGAAAACCATGTATCGTATGAGTTTGCATCGCGGTCTTTCTGACATGTTTGCGAAGATTAGTGGGGGTTTCCCATGTGTTACTAGACCACGCGTATCGACTGCTACGAAAATATAAGAGGTGCCCTAAGTCAATGTCTATCAGCATTGACCCTTTGCCCATAGTCCATTAGTACACGCCCGTCCGACTGGCACGGTGTGAGGTTTGTTAAACCTAATAGCGCTATTAACTAATGACCCGCTCGCCATAGGCCTCGGCGATTAAGTCGATAAATGAGGGACTTAAAGTGATAGAGTTGATGGTCTTATGATCGTGTACGTAGGTTTTACGTACGTGCCCTTCAATCCGAGGACAGTAAAAAGTAGTTTAACAGTAATGATAGTACAAGTAGTTAATCAATCCCATTCCCAAACCCATGGGAATCCCATGCCTTAGAAAGAGTGTGAACTCACCTCGGTTTGCTCGGTTAGATTCTCAATATAGCTAACAGTCAAGGTCGGTCAATCTCGTCCTAATATAATTTACCAGTTAGTCATTTAGTGGCTTTCAAATAGAACACAAAGTTCCTACACGTATCTATCACATAACATTCATCACTTTAACGGTTTATGCCCTCTAAGTTTCCCATCCATTCCCCACTCAAAATCAAACATACGATAATGCACATAACATATATAACATGTTAGATCATTCACGGATAGCATACTCGACATTTAGACACGCAAGTCACAACTTATCTCAATTCAGCATTTATATTCAAAACCGGCTGTTTTCGGACATCTTAATAAAATATTTATATTATTCCAAAAAATCCCAAATTTCTACAAGATGTCTTAAACGTTCCATATTTTATTGTGTAAAAATATCGGAGTCCGGTTCACTACCAATATTTTATAAAAAATCATATTCCGGACTGAACTCAGATTTATGTATTTCTGACCACAGTCCACGGAACAATTTATTAAAAATTCATCGAGTGTCCGATTTACGAAATTCCAGTGGGGTAACTACACATGCATCGGTTGTCATCTACTGTACAAATTTCATGGTCCGATTCTACACAGAATACAAGTTACAACAGAAAATACAATGCTCATTTATTGCTGTAAAAACTCAGCCTAAGCTGCTGTTACGAATTGGTTCTTTAAAAATAGTAAACGAAGTCCAAAAATTACGATTCCGGTGCCATTAGAACCGTATTTCATAATGAAATTTTTTAGATTCAAAATATCGGTTTTCGTTGAGTTTATGACCTGTTTACAGCCAACTGAAGTTGGCTGTAAAGTATGGACAGATTGCTGTTTTTGGTCTCTAGCTTACTAGTTTGTGTTCGGTTGATCCCGTTAATTATATTTAGTGATTGTAACAATATCCTACATCAATAACAACAAGTAAATCAGCAAGTACTCAGTACATATCAAAACAACTTCATACTAACACAAGTACATCATGTTTCATCTTCTTGGTTAAACCTTTTTTAGTGTTCTTGTGAAATAAACATCATTCTACAAATATTAGCCATAAAAGTAAGATACTCAAGGGTTAAACGAGAGCTTACTACTAGCTTATAGCTAGGGTAGAATCTATTGAGAATATGATGGTGAAAAAGACTAGAACAAGCTCCTTAGAAAGTCCTTCAAGTTGCACCTTCCATGGATGAACTTCAAGCTTAGAATGAACTTGTTAATGGAAGAGATAGATGATTGGAAGGGGTGGTGATGGCTTTCGGTTATGGAGGAACCGAATTGAGAGAGAGAGAGAGTGGGAGTTTGAGTGTGTAATCTAGAGAATGATGGTTGTGATCTCAAGACTTACTTATAATCATCATTCACATATCTTGGACACTTACACAAGCAAGTAATCCAATAAAAAAATAAGATAAAATCTTCTCAAATATGTGGAGTATGGTGGATGGACGGTTCATGAGGGAGGAGAGAGAGATGTTGAGTGTGAGAGTGAATCTTGGTGAAGTGACATTGCGATCTATACATCATGCTTATAAGGATGTTCATAATATTATGTTCACTTCAAGAAGCAAGAAATCAACCAAAATATCAAATAAAATCTTGGAGATATGGGGGTGGGTCCCTTGACCGATTTCATACATGGGGGGGGGGTCTTGTTTGCAAAAGTTGTAACTAGATGGTTACTTACTAGCTAGAAACCAAGTGTATGTTTACTAGAGTTAGTTACTAGATGTTTAGTGGGTGTTATGGTGCACGGGGATCATAACAAGCCAAGAAATAAATAATCAATGTATTTGACAAATATTTGGTGTCCCGGGTAATGTCCGGTTGTTCGGTTTGACACTGTTCCGTTAAAGCGCTTAATTAATTCGTAAAGCGTCCTATATATATATATATTTTTGTAACGTTTTTAATTTTCAACACTCCGGAAAATATAACGGACTATTTAGTGACCTTTCTGTACACTATTAGTATATTAACAAGTACATGTAAGTATAGCACAGATATCAGAAGCAGTTAAATGATTCAGCACAGTCATCAAACACTTTAACTATCAATAATAAATTGTACGGATACATGGAATTACGAGGGTTGTCACACAGCAGCCGCTCGAAGGTTTCGAGCCCTAATTACAACCTGCCTACAAAATCCCCAACAATTTAAACCAAATTCATAACAAAAATCCAATCATTTACCTGCCATTTAGTGGTGCCGAAGGTGATTTGTAAATCCCTCCGAAGTTCTTCTATCTTCCAAACAGAAGGTTCGTTCAATGCATGAATCAATGTTCTGTAATGTAGATTCCATACTTGAACAACAAACCAATTAAACAATTAAATAAACACACAGATCTGCAACACAAACCCTAACCAACAATTCTCAAAAAATAGATACATGTAGGTAGATTCCTAGACTTCTTCTGCAATATAAAAGAACGGATCTTTCTCCCACCGTCAGAAATTCAACACCATATCTCAAAGAACCAAGTGAGTAATTTGAGAAAACGTTATAAATATATACGCAATTCAACTTACTCGATAACAAAAAACTTGAAAAATAAATAGTTTACCAAAACCAAATAAGAAACAAAAATAAAATCTGAATAAGAAGTTTAAAAATAAAATCGAAAGATACCAATTTATGTGCTGGTGGAACCTTAGCCGTCGCCCTTTCATCGTTGCGTTAAACCAAAACCATCATAAGACCACCATTGGGGAAACCCTAAATGCAAATATTAATATAGTTTTGTACATACTGAATAAACAACAAAGAGATTTGTATTTATATACATGTATGCATGTACCTTAGTGATAAAACTTTCATGCTCTGTAGCTTGTTTGGCTATTTAAACAACTTGTTTGGACAAGATCTCCTTGGTTTTTTCTTTCGTCTCTGCAACTCTCTACACAAACAAACAACAAACTCTTAATTCAAAATCAAGTAACATATTATCATAATCATATTGAAATCAAAAGCAAAGCATACCCTGGATCGATCTTTTAACCTCTGCTTGACGGTTTGAAAGCCATGGCCATTAGATTAATAATCTTTCGTGTCTTCATCGGTCGACATGGTATCTTTTTCAGACTTAAAATTATCAAATATGTTTTCCACTTCAAAGTAAATTCTCTAACACTGAACTTTTCACCTATTCCGAAAGTAAAATCACATTGATATACCAATCGAACACATCAAATAAGATATAAACTGGAAACAAAAGTCAACAATGTTTGAACAGATAATCGATTATCTTCCTAAATGAGAAGTATACCCCTCTGATTGATGAACCAGATTCATACCTTGAAAAGAAAACTCCATGAACAAAAACCCCAATTACCATACCTGACCCAATGCTACCCTAACCGAGAAAAATGTGAAGAGCAATCGGCGTGAACAAAAATCAATAACACAAATTAGGATTAGAATTTTATCAATAAACAAACTTCAAAATAATCAGCCATTCGCAAATGATTAACCGATAAAAAAATCATAAAAAACATACCTGAGGAAATTGTTTGCAAAAACGTGGAATATAATTACCGCAACAACATCTGAAATTAATGGTTACTACTTCTTCCCATAGAGAAGATGCGACTGCCATTAACGGACGATTTCATCTTCGAGCATAACAGATCGATTGTAAGAAAGGGAAGAGAGTTTGAAAGATTGATGGATTTAGGGTTCAAACCAAAGATGTGCTTGAAGACAGAATGAAGGTCGCTGATGATCAGAGAGAGATGATGATAATTAGGGTTAAGTGTTAGAACATGATCGATTGAAGAGGTGAGAAGCATAATCGCCGTTTAGGGTTTTGGGGTAGTCATTTGATGTTAATGATCGAATGAGAGAGAGAGAGAGAGATTATGAAACTTACCAAAGAAGCTTGTCCAGTCCTTCAATTCTAGCTATGCCACATGTACTGCCACATATGCAGCTGAGTTGGCTTAAACCAATGGGTGACATGTGTCCCCCAATGGTTTTGTTTATTATATATATAGATTGGTTGATTTGTATTTATGTAATTCGTTGGTGAATAACTAAAGTTTATTTATATTTTCTACTCTAACGTTTCAATACTTTACTTCTTGCTACCTCAATATGGTATTTTATATTCATATCGACCTAGTTGTTTTGTCATGTTTAATACATGTTTGAACCTTTTTCATATTTTTTAAATCTCATTATGAGTTTGTAGAAGGTCGTAAGATTTAGACCTTACATGACTTGAACATTTAATTACTTCTATTCATGTTATGCAAAGAGAAGATCGTTTACAAGAAAAAATCGGATAAAACAATTTTCATTTGTCATATCTAAAATATGCTAAAGTAGCAATATTATGTAACGAGTATAACAATATTGAAATGATTACATATTTGTTTGTCCAAGAAAGTAATGATAAACCATGAACCTTTGTTGGTTCTACTTTATTCCGAATGTGATTGTATATCGATCATTGAAAATCTCATGATCATGGATATGACTTAGAAACTTGTAATGATGATCATGTTTGGTATGCCCTTATATTTGGGATGATATCATTTATTTATAAAGATGATACGGAAGAACAACCAAACCAAAGTTATGATCTATTATTACTATTATGAAAGAATACAACTATTCTTAGATATGACACGAAGTGTCATACGTATCTCATTATCAATTTATGAAAGACCGTAAGATGTCAGACCGATAATATTATATAATTCGGACATACAATTACTTCTCAATTGATGTTATGTTATGTGAAGAGAAGTTTATTTATAAGAGAAAATCAGATAAAACATTTGTTTGTCCCTCAAATATGCTTCTGAGGTAGCAACATCATTAAAAGGGTATGAAAGGTTTTAAGTAACTATATATCCGTGTGTCCGAGAAAATAACGAAACTTGTTTGGTTTTACTTTGATCCATGAAATGAATATATATTGATCAGCGTGATCATTGAGAAAAATGCAATGATGGTCATGTTGATAATGAGATCGACCATTAGAAATTATAATGAGATCGACTACAATAATTGTAATGATAGTCATGGTGAGATCAACTATTAGAATTGTAACAATAATCATAATGAGATCGACCATCAAAAGTGGCTAACTAAGGAATGACCATATAACATGGTGGTTTAAACTTTGAAGTTATAATACATTCTCCCATATCTTATTTTTTGTATTACATACGTGCAAGTAATACTTCTACGATCATAAACTAGACGTTTATGGATCATGATATTTGATTGGCATGACCGGTTAGACCACGCCAAGTCAATGATGATGTGAAACACAATGAAGAACTGGAAGATTCTTCCTGACAATTAAAGATGTCTTTGCTCTCAAGAAGAAATTAATTATTTACCAACCAAGATAGGGTGTGAATCCCTAAATATTCTGGAATAAAGAAAGGATACGTATATCCAAATATGATACCATTTAGTGTTTTAAATCGATGCATCGTCTAAATGGTTATCAAATCCACAACCTGAAGTTTGTGTGATTGTGGCTTAGCTAATATGATAGCGAGCATATTAATCCAGATTGGTATATTTATTTTGGTAAAATGGTGAATTCAATTCCCAAGTTATTGATGATTATTGGAATAAATGTTGAACTTCATATAGCTTATGTTTATACAAGAATTGCTTTGTTGAGACGATCACTAAACATGCACAATTGATTACAAAGCCAATGATCATAAGAGCAACAGTTCATATTTGTATTTGGGTACATGTGATTTTACATGTACAACATTAATTCACATCAAGCCAATATGTCATCATACTTCCCCTGTTATAGTTGGTTTTTGGTCAGGAACCAAATACATCCCTTCTAAGATTTTGGTTGTGCAGTTATTCATCCACCATTAGCACAATGTTGAGACTTCTAAAAGGGATGAGAATATATGTTGGGTAAAAAATAATTGTCTATGATTAAATAGTTAAAGCCATTGGTGAAAGATTTGCTTACGGCTCATTGGTTTTCACTTTAATCAATGAATGTTCCCAACATTAGGGGGATATAATAAGCTGTTGGAAAGTGAAAAGTGGAATGAATTATCATGTCATCTTGATCCTCAGACTATAAACGGTGAAGCAAAAGTTCAAAGGCTAATTCATTTACCAATATTAAAGAACAAATTACCAGACAAATTCGCTGACCTAAATAGAGTGACTAAGTAAGTCACATAATCAACTGCTTATGCTCCAGTCATATTTGTGTCCCAAGAGGACAACCACATATTTTCTAATGAGTCTATTACATGCCTGA
Organism: Helianthus annuus; assembly: GCF_002127325.2. Classification (NCBI taxonomy): domain Eukaryota; kingdom Viridiplantae; phylum Streptophyta; class Magnoliopsida; order Asterales; family Asteraceae; genus Helianthus; species Helianthus annuus. Next base: position 140,487,725 of record NC_035436.2, read on the forward strand.
AGCGTGGTAGACTAGTCGATTCCAATAATACAATTCCTCGAAAATTGGAGCAAGTAATTAAGATGGTCAAGTCGAGGTTATAGTAATAAAATCTTCTAGAAAGACAATAGACATGATGGTTCAAGAAGAACCACATGTATCTAAAAATAAAGAGATCTCGATAAGCTGTATCATGTCTAAGATATGTATGGAATCGAAACAAAATCGACGCCGTTATACTTTTGTATATAATATAGTGCTTGAAATGATGAAATGACGAGGATCCATATTAAGATCTGCCTATGAATGAAAATACATAAATGAATGGCCAAAATGGAAAGACGCAAAGTATGGCAGTTTAAATTCTCTAATGAAATTGAAAGTTTTCGAACCAACAATCCATACAACTGAATTTGTAAAGTATGTCGAATATTAATGGGGCTTTTATGCGAATCATGTGAAAATCAAATTAAATGAGATCAGGAAAATATGGTGCACAAGAATTTTCGCAAAAACCCATGGTTGGTTATAATGAGACACATTCTCTAGTGGTGGATGTAATGACTTTCCAATATTTTATTAGTCTGGTAATATAAAGAGAGAACTGATATGTGTCTTATGAATGTTATGTATCGCTTGATACTAAAAGTTTACATGAAAGTCCCTCAAGGATTTGAATTATCAAAAATCATGTAAAATGAGTTCTCGAGAACGATATGATCGTAGTATACAAATTCATATTTGAGTACGTTAAATATAACTGGAACTCCTGATGAGTATCGTAAAGCATTTAAGTGCTTATAAGGTTTAGTTGAGACATCTTAAGGATGTAATTCTTGTGCACCAATAACTATACACAGAAAACTTGTGTCTGGTTATTATTGCATCTTAATGTACAATGTATAAGCATGGTACAATATGGATTAAATATTCAAGACATCCTTGCATATGATATAGAAATCAATGAGGAGGTATATGTAATAGAACTCCTAAGAGTGAATTCATATACATTGTATTTCAAAGTTGAAAGAAGTATGTATATGATTGAAAATGCCTGAAGCATTTATTTCAAGTCCTCAAGAATGTATCTTTATAAAGTTAAAGATAGTATGAACTAAAATAGTCAAGTTGAGTGTTGTACAACTCATGATTTATTCTGATAAAGAGCAATATAAGTTTGATAATATTATCCATCTTTATCAAATGTTCTTTCTTAAAAGTTCACTATAATCGCAATTTACAGTGATGATGTCTGAGCATCATCAAGAGAAACTGGCGAGCTTTTAGAAGGGGAATTTTTTTAATGACCCTAGCACAGTCTAATTATTACTCGACTTGCAGTTCGAGTATATTTGTAATCATACTTTTATTCATCTATCAAACTACGTCTAGAAGATGTTGGCGGGACATTTTAGTATGTGGAGAACTCAACCTTATAGTATGTTAAAGGTTGTTCAGACACTTTTTAAAAGAAATGCTTATTATCATCTTCTACCAAAGTAGAGATTCTCATTTCAAAACTACCATGGCTAAAGTGCAATTGTGCATTAACTTAACTTTCTAGCAATGCATGACAATATATATTTTTATTTAAATTTATCAACATGATATAGCACATGTCCAATGAGGAGACATTTGAATGGTAAAGCAGATATGTCGATACCCTAAAGAGGAAGCACTAGAAGTATCACAAGAAGATTTTACAACATTACTCAATATAAAGGATTGCACTTCAAGGCATCAAACGACAAATCATTCTACAAAAGTTTTGAGCAACTCGAGGATGATGGACACACTTTACTTAAAGGATACATATTATAATGAGAGGGAGATTTATTCAAGTTGCACTATTTTTCCCTTAACTAAGTTTTATCCCAATGGGTTTTCTTAGTAAGGTTTTTAATGAGGCAACATACCTGATCCAGAAGTATCAGGGGGGGATAATGCGCATTACACGCTGCACTCTTTTTCTCTTAGCTATGGTTTTGTCTCACTGGGTTTTCCTAGCAAGGTTTTAACGGGGCAGCATCAAGCGTATTATGTTGATAACCAAAGGGAGTGTTATGAATATATTTGTTATTAATGTGGTTATCAACACCTAAAATAGATTAGGCTTGTTCCACAAGTTTTCCTCAATTATATATAGTCTTTTGTATCTCTTGTAATATATATCTCAATCAATGAAATATGAGATCTCTTCTCCCTATTATTTTCTTCTTCTTTCTTGTAGTGTTTGAAAAACTGTTGTTGTGAATCTTTTCATTACCGAAGCTTGGGTTCTGAATTTTATATTGCACTGAACAAGTTTGATAATTTTACAGGTATCAAGGGAGAGTCTATAAAAGATTTGATCGAGAGATATGTCAAGTTATATTTAGAGATGGAGCGTTTGAACATTCGCAAAATGGATGAGACGTGGGTTGATAAGTTGGCGAATGCTTTACCAATTGATGTGTGGGGAACATATTTGTTTGCTTAGAAGAAGAGCGGTGAATATTATAGTTTCAATTTGAGCTCGTTCGTTGAGAAGATTCAAGTTCAAGAAATTGAATTCCAAAAGATTAGAAAATTGAAGTCTGATTCAGGAGAAAAGAATCAGAAATCAGCAACTGTTGTGTGACAACCGGTAATTAACGGCTTCTAATTACGCGATTAACAAACGTTTTAGACGATAATAAATAGTGTTTAAGGCAGGAATTAACTTGTTTAGGCTTCTGGAATGCCTTGAAACGCTTATTTGACGATACAGTCCGCGTATGGTGATTTTCGGGAATTCTGTTGGATATTAAACGATAACGAACTGATACCGTACAACATACTGACAACACTGACAAATACGAAGTTCATACATATAACCTATACATATAGATGTGGTTTTGCTAAAATAACACGTTTTCGAATGTCACAAAACGCAAACGTGAACGAAAAACACGGAAACAATGACGCACCGACAATCAACGACGAAACAGAAGCATCAGACACGCGTATTAACTTAAAAACTGAAATATTTTGATATATTTAGCTTCTTTTTTAAACTTTATTATCCGTAGTTGAAAACGGACACAAAACGACCAACGAGGCTTTTACGCGATTTAACGCGACCAATGGAACGCACGCGTCAAACAATAGTTTTCGACGTAATTTATAGTGTTTCGGCTCTAAAAATTTGTTTTATGACACATTACGAAGTTAGAGTATTGAAAACGGGTTCGTAGGAGTAACGGGCCACTAAACATACGGGAGGTGGGTTTGTGGGCCCCGGGCACAAGGCCAAGCCCAAGCCCAAACCCACTAATAAAAGACCTAACTATAAAACACTAAACAAACCCTATTCTCTCATTTCTTTTTCAAACCTGCGCACACTAAAACAGTATCCATCCATCTCTTCATTTCAACATATGAGAACCCTAACCTTCTCTCTGTCCAATCACTACTCAGACGACCGGAGATCTCGATTCCGGCCACACCTTACCACCCTCCTCCTCATCCTTCTCTCACAACCGCACACCACCACCCCCCTTCTTCTCTGGTCGGTCGACACCTACATCCCCCTTCCGATCGACAAAACAGACGACCACCACCACCGTCCGGTGGTGGTGTAGCGGCGACAAGAATCAGAGAGAGAGAGAGAATCGGAGGATGAGAGACCAGCGGCTGTTTCTTCGGTTACCGACTGTCCGGCGACGGCAGCTGACGATTCAGGCGAGGGCGATGACAATTGAAGTCCGATGATTATGTTGCTGCGTCAATAGGTGATGAAGCTGATGTGATGTTGATGATGACATTGCTGAATGATAACCGATGATAATGACGATGTAGGTGACCTGGTGGTGGTTATGGCGGCAGTTATGGGGTGTTCTTGTTCACTCTCAGATTTTTGGTTTGGTTCGGGAAGTATCGACTTAAGTTTTCGTTTCGAGCTCACAAGAGAAACACATGAGTAGTTCGGTTCAGCTTTGTCACGATTCAGTTCCGATTCGGGTCAACTCGGTCAACACCTGAGTCAACGGACGGTCAACGACAGTCAACCTGGTCAACTCAGCGGGTCAACTCGGTTAACCCAGTTGACTCGGTCAACTCAGTCAACCCTTTTCGGCGAAACGACACACGAAGACTCGGTAAAGTTTTAAGCGTAGCGAATTAGTTACGTTAGATTTTATATAGTTAAACGCGAAACCGAGCTCGACCGATACCTTTAGTGTTTATTTACGATTTATTTGGTTGAAAATTTATTATATATTGATTTGGATTGATTGAATTATTGTTGAGATTAACAAAATACGAAAACTTTTATTGTCGGGTTATTCAAAAACAGAGGAAACTCTGTCCAATTTTCGTTAAAAATCCGAAATACCAAACACATTTATAATGTATAAGCAACGCCTGTCGAAGTATTTTCGTGAAATAAATATAAAGTATATCTATACTTTTGGCGACGTTTTACGTCTTACGAAATGAATTCATAACGTCTCGACAAAACACGAGCTACTAGTTTACAAAAACTATGAAGAGTCGTACCGCTATTTCATCTACGCTTTTTACTCGCGACAACTAACACGACGCCTTAAGTATATTTATATTTAAAGATATAAATATATACATTCTAAACCATTCGAAAACTATGTCGTTTTCAAGACTTAGTTTTATCCCGATTATAAACGGGATCAAATAACCATAGATTGGTTATTCTAAGTCAAGGTCACACTAACTTAGAGTTGTTTAGTTAACGACTCGGTAGAGCTCGGACACGTAGTTTAGCTACGTTTAAATTAGAAACTGATAAGTTATTCCCTGTTAGGAATACTATAGATGCACGCTAGCTACTTCACATTCTTGGAATGATATCACGGAATCACACTAAGCTAGCTTTGCACAAGGATATCAAGGTGAGTTCATAACCCCCACTTTTTACTGTTTTACATTTTTATAAATGTTTTCGGGGGTGGAAAGACATGCAAGTTTTGCAAAATCACACAAGGTTTCGATAAATCAATATCACATATTTATAAACCATTTTGCGACAGAATTTCAACGAACTCAAATGGTTTACGAAAAGATTATACTAAACATACCGGTTTTATGAAAACATAAGTGTTTTTCGAAACATGCATGAGTTTTAATAACACAAATGACGTGGGCAAAGGCCCAAGGACATGGGCAGGGGCCCAAGGACATGAATAACTCACACATTATACGTTAACTAAGGTATGGTTAAGCTAGGGAATGAACTGTTAGATCTGGTGAGCGAATAGTAATCTCTCTTAAGTGCCATTAATCTTGTATAAGACCGAGGGCAAAAGTGGTAGATCTATCGGGTGTAGCGAGCCCCACTCTTGGGTCCTTGTGTGGCCCATGTAGTGCTTTTGTTGTTCTAACCGGGTGGACCGGGGGAAATCCGCTAGGGTTGAGTGCTTCCTATGTCGCCACACATATTACTGTCCTTGCAAAACATTAATGATCTGTTCATAGACGCTTACATACCAGCTTTTGATACTCAAATTTTCAAATGTTTTTAAGATTCATTTGATGGAAACTCACAAATACATGGATTTACAAACTTTGGTAACGCTTTTCAAATTATACCTAAGTAAGAGGACGCGTTGATCCTGCTTACAAAGGTTCGTTTGGGCTCGGCCCTTTCTCTCTCGTGCAATGCACAAAGACTCTCGTGGGCTAGACTCACAGTTTTTCATATATTATGCCGAGAAAATGATTTTTCTATATTTTCTCAACAACTTTAAAACCGGTTATCTAAAAGATTTATATTAAATCTTTTCAAAACAAACTATGAACTCGCTCAACTTTATGTTGATTTTTCGCATGTTCTTTCTCAGGTTGCATTTTCAAAACTATGGAACGGTTGGAATAGGAGAACCCATGGGAATTCGAGTACTTAGCGGCGTTCATTTTCGAGAAGTCTTAGCTTATTTGCTTCCGCTGTGCAATGAAGATACCGGTCCAGTCACGCCAGCTCTGATATTTCGGGGTGTGACATGTTGAAGTAAAAGTCAAATCTGAAGAAAATGAAGAAGAAAGTGGAACATAAACAAAAAATTAAAAATGAGAAAAATGTTCAAAAAGAAAATAAAAGCTCATCAGATCGATCATCCAATCGAAATCAAAAACCACAAAAATTGGAAAATCAAAACTCAAAAATTGTTGGTAATAAGTGGTGCAGGTCGGACCGCAGTGCTCAAATGTCATATTCTTCAATAAAGAGGAGGAAGGAATATCACCAAGCCAAACAGTGCTTTGATCTGAGCGTTTGGTGTGAAAATGGTGATTGGTACGATAACAGAGTGTGTTACAGATGCGGCTATCAAGGACACATTGTTGTTAACTGCCAGAATTGGAGGTTTGAATCGAGAAGATGCTATAACTGCAACATCATAGGTCACATTGCCAGAGATTGTCCAAGGAAATCAAGTGAAAGATTGAGGGTTAATTCTCAGAAGTTAGCAAAGAAACCAGTCAATGTCAAGCCCAAAGAGCAGAAGGTTCAAGAACCTAAAGTTCAAGAAAAGAAAGTGAAGCTTTCTCAAGGGCAAAAAGACAAACTGCGAAAGAAGAGGAAGAAGGCCAGAGAATATCTGGAGAAGATTTTGTCCTCGGGTTCACCGGACAGATCGAATAAGAGTTCTGATGAATCAACTCCCTTGACTGCAAAGTCAAGCAAGATGAATTCATCAGATACAAATCTGAGGACGAAAAAGGACAAGAAGAAGGTAAGATTTTGTGGCAATGAATCTGTTTCTTTGGAAACAAAGGAGCCACATGTCGGCGATGAATCTGGCTCATCAAAGTCAGACAAGCCACATTCAGGCAATGATTCTGGTACGGTAAAGCCAGAAGAGCCAGTTGTTGAGGTAAAAACTGAGAATTCAGGTTTAACAATGGATGATGCAAACTTTCCACCATTGTTGAACAAGAATTCAAAATCACCCAAGGACAGTCAGGCTTGGGTGAAACTGTTCAAATGAAAAACCTGACTTGCCGGAGTTCCCAGGTTGGTAAGCGTGGAACATGAATCGGCACATTTCTTGAGAAATTTCACTCTGGTGATTTTTCGCCTTACATGTGGTAAATCAGGGACATTAGGTTGTACTTGATTTTCTACAAGTGATGTTTGAGGCTTAAAACTGAAATTGTAAAGTCTGTCATGTGTGTGTAGAAAACAATGTGATGAGGTGACCCTGAACTTACAAATGTTTGGTAAAACAAACTACTTTTCCGGAAAAACCATTTTGATTAAAACAAACTTAAGTGTTTTGAAATCACAATGGGAAAATAGTTTGTTGCCAGGGGGAGTTCTGATTGTTTATGCCAGGTGGATAGAGAATTGAAGTGATTCTCATCGTGTTGTCAAGTTTGTACAGTTTGTTTCAAATTTTCTCAGAAAATCAAAATTGAAACATATTTTGATTTTAGGGGGAGAAATATTTAAAAAAAATAGAAAATTTGAAAATGTTTTGAAAATTTAAAAAAAAATTGAAAAATCAAAAATGAGTTTTTGTTGCATAAAAGAGGAAATGATAGTACATCAGTGGTCTATCACAACACGCTAAAGATATGTAATGTTTAAATGTGATAAACAATCTTACTACGGATGTGTCGGTAGATTTTTGCACACTTAGTAAATTGAAATGAGATATAAACCTAAGTTCAAACTTGCTTAATTCGTGGGTAACTATTCTTGGATATATGGGTAACCCCCGAAATCTTGTTTGAAAGATCCCTCTTTCTGAGATACTAGGTCTTTATACTCAGTGATATCTGGGGTATTATTCCGGGACTTCTGTTCTATGGAAATACTGACCTAGTCCCCGAATAATACTTTCTGCAAAATGCTTTGAAATATAAGCGCAGCCCTCAGCAAGTTGATAAAACAATAAAATTGATAGTCACTGCTGTTGTAACAAAAGATCCTCTAAAGGGGACCCACCAAAAGTCGAAGCCGTCATCTCTCTGCGTATACGGAAGTATCGACCTGAGCTCTCACGGCCCTCGCAATTTACCCCTTAACAGATATCATCTGTGGTATACTCACCTGTAAGACTGAACATTGGGATCTGGATACGGGAGTATATTCAAGTGGAGTGATACACATTTAAGTTCAAGTTTCTAAAACATTAATATCGTATCTCGAATCAATTGAAATTTGTGTGAAAATTTAAAGTGGACCAATATACTGACAATCTAGGTAAATTGTTTAAAACTTGAAATGTTTAAAAGCTTAACGGTGTTGATGATATGTCTCAAAAACTGATATGATCCTCTTGCACAAACTCACAAAAATATGTTTGTACATATTTCATTTCTGCATTTAATTTCTGCTATTGCATTTATGTTTTATAGTATGAAAAATCCAAAAAGATTTTCGACAATTGATGTTGAAAAGCTGATATTCAAAATCTAAAAGGCTAAACAAGATGAACAATTGGTTTAGTTAATTGGTTTGAAAAGTTTGAATCAGAATTTGGAATGTTTCAAATTTTGTTAAATTTTAAATGTGAAAGATTCTCAAATGTTTAGTTGATTCATTTAGTTGAATCACAATATTGTTTGTTATAATTGTGTGTTTGAGATGTGTAGGTTTCTGATTCTGTTGCTACTGAAACCCAGGCGTCGATCCCAAAAGCACGGAAGCTTGATGAAAGGGGGAGCCTGAAGAAAGAGACTACCAAGAGGGAGAGCAACTGAAGCTGAAGACAGATCCACGGGGATTCTGTTCGAAAAAGAGAAAGCCAAGACGCTACGAGATTGACTGCGACAATATCCAAGGGGGAGATTGTTAGTGCATTAATGTCTATCGCCTTCGTCAATCCGAGTCGTAGCGAGAAACCAAAGAAATCAAGTCTTTATAGTGTCATATCTAGTTATAAGGCAAGGTGGCAATCTTGTAATTAATGAAAAGTTTCATTAAAGCCTTGACCTATAAATAGGATAGTTATGACATAAGTTAGAAGACTTGTGCTCCATTTGAAGATTTTAGAGATTCAAGTCTAGAGAGAGAAAGTCTAGAGAGAGAAAGTCTCTCTACGTGATTCTCGTTGCTTGTACACGTCATATCTTCAATAAAATCACGGTTCTAGTACGTTATTGTGTGTTCGGTCACGCACGTTCACGGATTCCGCACGTCGAACGTTCGTTACGCAATCGAACGGTATCAAAACCGGTCCTACACTATTGGTGTAAACATTTAGGGGTTAAACTTACAAAAAAAAACCCTGAATTTTCCTCTCCAAACCCCACCTAAAGCAAAAAGAGTAAACTGTCAAAGTGGTCCCTGAGATTTGGTCATTTTTGCTACTTTAGTTCAAAACTCAAACCTTTTGAATCTGGGTCCGTGTGATTTCAATTTTGTTGCCATTTTCATCCAAAACAAAACCTGGTCAGATTTTTCAGTTAACATCCGATTGTTTTTTGTCTTTTTCCTCCCTTTTAATGAAGGGCAAAGGGGTCTTTTAACTATATATAAAGAATGGAGTTAAAAGATCATTTTACCTTTCATTAAAAGGGAGGAAAAGACAAAAAAGCTGGAGAAACACCAAGTTAATCCAGAGATTAGCTTATGGTTTGTGTCTCATCCAAATAAGGTTAATCTTCTTTCAAACTCGATGAATAGCTACGTCGATCCTGCAAAACAATCAACACACAATGAAGCTCGTTACAAGGAGGAGAATAGGGGGTTCTCCTTGTAACCACCCTCCGACGTAAGAATAAGAACTTGCTTTGAGGATAAAAGTGTGTGTATTAAGTGAGAGAGAGAGAGAGAGAGAGAGCAAGAGAACGATCCTTAAACCTGAAGGTGAAGTTCTCTATTTTGTCAAAGGAACTAAGTGTCAGAATTGGTTCTATCTTGGTCCTGACCTCGCGTGCGGCTGGGGGCACACCCTTGTAGTCGGCGCGAGGTCAAGGAAGCCAACACTTTGGTTTATTTTGGGTATTGTCTCGCGCACGACCTGAGGTTAGCTCATGTGGCCGACGTAGAATTTGGGACCATACCCCTTCAAGTACCCCTAGTCCAGTGCTGCTTCCATGCGCGAAGCAAGTGTTTGGAGCTCTGGACTAGAAATAAAAATTAAGTATCTGCGCTTTGATCTGGCTTTTCAGGAGTCATCACATGTGCTAGAAAGCTGGCACGCGTGTACATTGCCTTAAAGCTTATGTGGCACAATTATCTAGCTTCCTTTTGAAGTTATCTCCCTTTTTGCGTGACAAAACTTCAAAATTTGAAAAGTGCTCTAAGAGGTTGGAGGCGAAAGCGATGTGTGATGTGATTATTGACACAGTCACGAGCGTGCTGTCACTGTGTCAGGCACGCCGTTTTTTCACATGTCAGGCAAGTGACATTCACGCGCGCGTGATAACCGTCATTTCGGTTTTGCCGCCTGACATGTCATTCTCTAAGTGGGCACACGCTGCAAGTTTTTTGGCATGGTTACCCGTCGCATTAAATGCGATGGGTATAAATAGACGAAGAAGGCAAACAGTTAGCATGCTTCTTTGAATTCTCTTACCGTTTTATCTCGAATCTTCAAAGATTTCTTAAAGATCTTCAAGTGTTCTTCATCCTTTTTCTAGATTTTCTTCAACATCCTCGTCTGTATCCCAGATTTCTTCCATCATTATGTCTGAGAGTGCTGAAGAAGTCGTGGTGGTTGAAGAGATCGGTGGTGGGATGCCACCGTTAAAATGGGAAGATGGGCTTTTCGAGTAGGTGGTTCGGGGCCACCAGTTTTCCAGGGAGTGGAACGCTCGTTATCCGGCCAAGGGCCAGACCGTCGACGATGTGCCGCCCAGCTATATTACTCTTTCGCCAACTTTTTCGGAGATGGTAACTTTCGGTTGCCTACTACCCACTTATTTGGGTCTATCCTTTCCCATTATCGTTTCCATGTCTCCTAACTGAGCCCATTGGGCATGGTTAGGATCAGACACTTCGAGTTTTGTTGTTGCTCACAGGGGGTCAAACCGAACGTTGATAGATTTAGGGCTTTCTACCAGCTGCGGTGCAACTTGGGATTTTTTTATTTCGCCACATGCGGCGCGCAGAAGCTTCTTATCAACCCTCCGAAAAGTTATCACGATTGGAAAGGTAAGTTTTTTTTACCTACGCAAGGAGGTAATCCCAATCGCCATGGAATTTGGTGATCATGTGCCTATTCCCAAGGAAGATGTGAAGGTTCCCAAAGGCGTGGCTTGGTATGAGGGATTGCATGCACTTCCCAACCAGGATTTCGGCAAACATGTGCTTGTCGCAGTTGGTATGAGCAACAAGTGGCCACAGGATCGCCGAGATGTACCTGTGCTGCTCATGGGTGGGGGGAGGTAATCTTTAGCTTCCTGTTTTTATGTTAAGTTTATTTGCTTCAAGATAGAAAAGTCATAAGACTCTCGTTTGTGTATAAAGATTGATCTATATCACAAGGCTTTCCCAGCCTACGCGGGTGTGATGGGCGTGAGTCCTCTCGGAGATGGAGAGGAATATTGGTATGAGCAGATAAGCGGCAACTTCATGTACCCACCAGCGAACGCTTTTGCTGCACCACCTACTGCTACTGAAGGTGCGCATGTACTGAACCCTAGGCCTTGTAGAACCATAACTCCTGCAGGGGAAGAGATTGTACTACTTCCCAGCGATGAGTCTATTGCTTCATCAGAACAGGGGTTAAACATCCCTCCTTACATGTTTGCAGGTAGCTTGCGTGACTTGGGCGTGGACCTTAATGGCCAAAAAAACTAAGAGGCCGAGCAAGAAGAAAAGAGTCGCCGTTGCTGGGGGTCGTGCCCTAAAAAGCCAAAGGTGATTGTTGCAGCGTCTAATGCTGCCTCACGTAAAGGTAGGGCTCACCCTCAACAACTTAGCTTAGACGGCTTTGTGATAGTTGCTGACTCTATAGGAGAACTTTATTTGATAGATGGGAAGTTCAAAGCTGCTGGTATGGTCGGCGCGAAGAGTTCTGGGAGCGTAAGCTCCAAAGACCAACCCTCCAGTGCGACCCCTACCTCTACTCCTACAGAAGAGGAGCTTGAGGCCGATCCCATCCCGAAGCTGACCCGCAAAAAACACTTCCAAGCTCTAGCGCGAGGAGTCAAGCCTGAACCCCACGCCGACGGCCAAGAAGGTTGTCTTTCCAAAGCCCATCATTGGGAAGAAAGCTAATGTTGGTCTTTGATGTCAGAAATCTTTCCTGGTAAGTTCATTGTGGTTTCATATAATGACCAGTTATTTATTCTTTTTAGTTTTCTAACCTTGTGTGTTCCATACGGAACCGAAGGAAGCACAATCGAAGTTTAGGATTATTCACTCGAAGTCTGGACCGAAAGAACCTTCACCTCCTGCTATTGATGCTACCAAAAAGGTAGAAAGTGCGCCTGGGTCTCGCCTCTACTGCCATTCCTAGTACTGAAGGCGTCACTCCTAGTAGTGAACCTGCGAAGACAGGGAAGAAAATGGTTCGAGTAAAGAAGGTAGTTGTAGTTGAAAAACCCACTGAAGCGGAGAAGACAACAAACGTTGAGGTTGAAAAACTTGTTCAAGCGGCTGAGAAGTCGACTCAAAAGGTTAGGCGAGAAGCCAGTGATGCTAGTATGGATAGGGAGCTGGGGTGCAGCATACCCGTGGCGCGGGTGATGGCGCGGGCGGTGAAGGTGTTAGTTCCTTTAGTGTGCAACACAAGGAACCTTCACCGATCTGGCCTGAATACACCTTGGGCGATCATTATTATCGCTCATATGACGAAAGTCGCACCGGGGAAATCCATGCCCCGGTTTGGAAGTTGTAACAAGGTGACACTTTTGCCACCTTCGCGCCGTGTCGAGAATGTTTTATGGGGACCTTTCCCCCTGCTGAGATCTTGCACCAGAAAAAATGTAAACATGAGCAGTTGTACCAATCTCACGTGGTCATGTAGGCTAATCTGGTTTCAACTGGTAACCAACTCAATAGAGAGTGGCGCACGATACATATCGAGCATGCAGAATGGGAAGCTTACCGGAGTCATCTAGCTGCTGATGCAAACAAAAGCCAGAGCAGAGTTGGCCAAGAAACAGGCTCAGTTCAAGACTGAGAAGAAAAATGAAGACTAAGGCATTCTGGGCCTTAATAAAAAAGTTACAGGAGAACAAAGATACACTCGCCGATGAACGTCGAAAATGGCGTGAGGCATGCAAGAAGATGTATGTCGCACGTAATGAAATTACCAATCTCAAAGCGCAAAAGGAGATCTTTGATAAGGTCGTGGCTGACTTGAATACTCAGAACGAAAATCTTACCAAGTCTAATGCTAATCTAGAAGCCAAGCTTGAGGAGGCGAAAACACACCGTGAGCGTGCGGAGCAAAAATAGGTCCGCACCCCTTATACTTCCATTGCACAAGATGATGAAATTCGGAGGCTAACTGCCCAATTATCCGCGCAGGAGGAGTTAAGACAGCAAGTCGTCTCTAAGGATAGAGACTTGGCTAGTAAGGAGGTTGAGATTTCAGAACTCCAGCGTCGCTTACGCGAGTCACAGGAGAAAACGGATTCTCTCGAGATCAATCTGGAAGCTAAAAAGCAAACGGCTGACGCTGCTTTAGAGGCGCGTGAAATTTCCCAAAAAGCCTTGAACGTCGCCCAAGATAATTATGCTGAAATCCAATCGACCGTCGATCCTTTCATCAACAACTCGGAGTGGTTGTAGCAATACGGGATTGCACAAGTAAGTTACTATCTACTTTACTCTTTCGGGTATTGTCCTTGAGAATCATGTATTAATTCTTACCTTTGGTGGAATAGGTAGCGAATGCGGTGTTAAACTCTGTCGAGCTGGACCAGACTATGGCAACGCTTACTGTTGCAGCGCGCCACGTGGGCCATCGCGAAGGATATGATGAATGTGCCTTCCATGTTAGGGAAGCAATGCTGGCGAACTGGGATAGCAGTCACTGCTCGGTTGGCACATAGGTCGAAAAGGTGTATGTTGCGAACCAAGAGGCGTACAACCACCTTGCATTGCCGATCATGGATTTGTTTTCTGAGGCGCTCCAACATGATGATTATGTCGCGTGCCTGAGAGCCCTTTTCGAGATTCCGGAAACACAATAGGTTTCGGATTACGAAGAAGAGGAAGCTGGTGATAGTGGCGCGAAGTGAAGAAACCATAGTTTTTAGTTTTTGTAAAATAGGCGTCTGTGCCTTGTAGTTAACTTTTTTGTTGAACCATATTGATATTTAATCAATGCGCGTTGCGCTTGTTAATGTGAATCAACTTATTTTCTTGATCAATTATGATGTTACAATTATCACATTGTGTTAGAAACTTTTGACTAGGCAGCACGAATGAATGTAAGTGTGGCTCACGTTTGAACGGTGTAATCCGATTCCGTGCTATGTTCACGGGAATCTTGGAGATTAACTAGTTCATGAGCTCGTAATTTACTTTGTTGTTTTTGTGCGAACTAAATTTGAACATGCATTTGTAACTTGAATCAAATATAGGAAATAACAAGGAAAAATAATGTAAACAACACTTTGTATTAATAAAATAGTGTATTACATGTAGAATTTTCTCAGCTGTTGTGCATTCCATGTGCGTGGAACAATGTGACCATCCAACTTACGCAACTTGTACGCGCCTTTACCCAGGACCTCGTGGATAAGGTATGGACCTTCCAAGTTATGCTCAGGTTTTCCTGGGCGTTCTGCGTTGGAGGCCTCATTATCACAGAAAACACAGTCACTTGGATCGAATGTACTGATGTGCACCCGCGCATTGTAGTACTTCTCTAGTTTGGACTTATATTTTGCTTCCTTAATGGCCGCGTTCTCGCGCCATTCTTTATGTAAGTCTAGATTGAGTCGGCGCTCCGGCTCATTATCGATTATGTTGACTGTCATCAAGCGTGGTGAAGGGAGGCCGATCTCTGCTGGGAAAACCGCCTCAGAGCCATAGACTAGGCTAAAAGGGGTCTCGCCGTTGCTTGTCTTGGGCATGGTGCGATGAGCCCAAAGTATGCTCGGGAGCTCATCGATCCACCCTCTTTGCTTGGTACCCAGTCGGGCCTTGATCCCTTCTAGGATGCTATTGTTTTGACTTTCTACTTGACCGTTCCCTTAAGGGTGCACAACGGAAGAGAAAGTGTGTTCGATGTGTAACTCATTCATCTAGTTCTGGAGATCTTCATGAGCAAAGTTCATTCCGTTATCAGTCACGATGCACAGGGGTAAGCAAAATCGGAAAATGATATGTTCCCATATAAACTTTCGAACTACCATTGCGGTAGTCGATGTCAGGGCCTTTGCTTCTACCCATTTTGTGAAGTAGTCGCCTGCGACAATGATGAATTTAACCGCGTCGGGGACATCTGGAAATGGACCTACCATATCAATACCTTACTGTTGAAAATACCAGGCTGTGGAAACTGGTATTAGGTTATTCTTGTGTCTTAGTGTCTTGGGCGTATGGTGCTGACATGAGTCACATTTGCGCAACTCTTTCACGGAATCCAGATGCACGCCAGGCCAATAGTATCCATCGTTCATTATCTTGGCGACCACCATGCATGGCCCTGCGTGGATTCCGCAAATCCCTTCATGGATTTCACGAATAAGGTAATTCGCATCTTGCGGGTCCACGCAGTGTAGTAGTGGTCCCAAGTACGATCTTCGGTACAAAACCCCCCATCCATTTTGTGTCATTTGCAAAATTTCAACCGTTGTACACTTTCGATCATTTTCGTATTTAATAAAAATTTATATTTTATTTACGAAATACGTAATCGTACGATCTAGAGAAACGGTATTCACGACATTTTCATAACAAAATCCAAGTTACATATGCCTTTATACCCTTCATATAGCTTAAATAACAAGTTAGAAGGGTTAAAAAAGGCAAAAATGTGATAATACAAGTCCGGGGGCCAAAACTGCCAAAAAGTGAAACTTATTTATTAAAAGGCCTTACGGACTATAAGACCTGAGCCATACGGTCCGTAAGACATGCCCAGAAGCAAAAATTAAAAATTTTTTGCTTGATCACCAAACATTGCCACCTTAATTCTGGTTAAGACACATGTTTGGACACTAAGCAACATCTTAGGACACTTTACAACACCACCTTGATCCTAAAACACTATAAATACCCCTTTGATTCATCCATTTTCTTCACACCACTTCAAACACTTCAAAGTCAAAGTGTGAAGTTCTCCTTTCTAATCTTCTTAGAGCTTGCTTCTACATTGAAGCCTCCTTCTCTAAGTCTAATCTTCCCTTTGAAACACAAGTAAGTGTTTCTTCTAGTCTATTTCATTTCCTTTGGCTAGTTATGAGCCAAAAGTCAAGCAAATTGACTTTTGCTTTGACTTTCGGTTATGACTACTTTGGTCAAGTCAAAGTTCAAATTGAACTTTGCTACGTGATCATAATAATGAAGGTGTTAATCCCTTACGATTACACCATCTGATCATCACGTTTTATAGGCGAAATGACGAGTCAAACTTTTACGAAATAAAAGTCAAAAATGTAAAAATATGCATTTTACAACAAAATAGTTTTTAGGTATTAAAACTTAAAGTTTTGGCACTAAATCAGTTTTATAACATTATTAGACATGTTCTAACATGTCTAACTCATCATTTCTAGTTTAGTGCTTTTTCCTTAGTCGAAAGGCGAGCGGTCTGACTTCTGCTTTGACTTTCGTATCTGACCCGTTTGGTCAACCTTAGGATCCGACCAAACCCATTTATATGACCATAGTAATATAGGGAATAACCCTTTGAGGTTATACCTTATGGTCATGTCATTTGGTTAGTCAATTGGTGAGTCAACTTTAAATACTTTTAAAATGTCTAAAATGCCCTTTTTCTCATAAAATAGTTTTAAACATATATGATCATTGATTTTTACTTATAAATTGATCATACAACACTAGAAAACATGTTTTGACATATCAGACTCGTCATAGGACTCATTCGACCATCCGAACCTGTAGTTACGCATACGACCCGTTAAAGTGGCGTAAATGTTCAATTAGAACTTAAACTCAATGCATCTAACATCCAACACATCATTTTCATCCTCATAATTCATGTGTTCTTCCTCATTATTCAAAACCCACTTAACTAAATGTGGTAAATCATCCAAACACACAAATCATAGCAATATATATATATATATATATATATATATAATTCTCACTTAGGGTTTTTTCCTAAGCAAGTATACATCTCTTATCTTACTTCAATTTCTGAAATTCATACATGGATTGAAATCCATTGTGACAACTCGTACTTTACCGTCTCGTACATTACGTGTAACCATTGAACTAATGTGAATTATGTGATTAAGTTGTGTGATCGAATGTTATATAATTTCTTAAGAATGTGTATGTTACTACTTGAACCGAATGCCCAACCGAACACAAACCCACTCGGTCCATGTGTTGGACCCGTGATCACAAGGCGGCCCAAGTAAGGTTCCGGCCCATGTCCATGCTATGCGTATATACATGCACACATCCCTTAGGGTTTAATTTTTCACATCTTGGCAATTTAGAAAACACACACCATCCCTTTCTCTCGCAACCGGAACCGAACCAAGGGCAGCCGAACAATCCGATCATCCTCCTCTACTTTTGACCGGTCAGTGTTTGTTTAACTTGATTGTATGTTTGATGTTTGAAAATGCTATATGTTGATCTTGTGTGATGCTCTGATTTATATATATAGTTCTTGATAATAGGCTTACATGCAAACCTGATGCTTCATACGATTTGATTTCATGATTTAGAATTAGAATCAATTATCATATTAACCGGCTGGGATGTTGTTGAACTCGGATAACATGGTTAGGCCGTAGAGTTTAGATATGATTTTTATGTGTTGTGATAAATGGTTGTTCAAGCTTGTTCATAAGGTTGGCATTAGGGATTCATAAGAATTGATGTTGGAAATCCCAGTTTGATCGATGTAAGGGTTGGCCAAAGATCTGTTTGCATGTTAATGAATGTGTTTGATTTTGGAATGATAACTGATTTGATTTGATTTTCGAAACTGCCATAGTTGTTTGCTGTTTTCACGGAGTAGATGTTAATAATTAAGGAAATCATGGAAAGCTGTTACACATTTGGTTGCGACTCGGATTGCGAGTCGGAACCCCACTCGAGACCACAACAGCACAAGCCGGAACCATGGTTGCGAGTCCCGTTGCGACTCGTAACCACATCATGAAGAACCGAAATCACCAGTTGCGACTCGCAACCTCCTGTTGCGACTCGTAATCTCCGGCTGTGACTCGTAACCGGACCATGACGAACCGAGATCTCCATTGCGACTCGTAACCAGCTGTTGCGACTCGTAATCTCCGGTTGCGACTCGAGATCTCCGTTGCGACTCGAGACCATCATTTACACGTACACTGTTTTGGGCCTACACTGTCACGGGCCCAACCTTATGACTGTTATGTTATTGGACTTGTTTACTTAGTTGCTAATTGGACTGCTCATGTTAATTGGGCTGACTACTTGGACTCGTTAATTGATATGAACTGCTGATACATTTATGTGATTTGCCATGATCATACTTGATACCATACGTGATACAAACGTGCTACATACGAACCTAACTTGCATAAGTAACCATGATAGGACGTGGTTGATCCCTTACTTGTATACTTGAGCATTTTATTGTCTGCCGAGCAAACCCAGGTGAGTTCACACTCCTACTAAGGCATGGGATTCCCGGGTCATGGGAATGGGTTAAAGGTTACAATTGACTAAGAACGTACATATGCTTTCCTAGACTATCACCTACCATGATCCTCGGATGTCAGGACGGTTCCGTAGGTTAGGATAACACCTACGTGGTCATATGCCAATCACTGCCTCGGATGTCAGGCACGCACGTAAAACCTACGTGTACGCATTACTTACTTCTATCCTCGGTACAAAGGATACGTACGTGAAACCCACGTACACCCCCGCGTCTCCTATCCTCGGTTATGAAGGATACGTACGTAAGACCTACGTACACCCCATACGCGCTACTGTTCTCGGAAGAAGAACAGGGATGATACGAGTACTTGATACGAATAGTCTAGTGGTCACATAACATGGGAAGCCCCCACTTATATAACTTACTATCGGCCCAGTAGAGCCACCCTTATTTACTGTTACGCACTTACTTACTGTGAACTCGCTCAACTAGTTTGTTGATCATTCTGTTACATGCCTTGCAGATCGTTAGGTACTTGGAGCTTGCACAAAGAGGAGCCGGTCGTTGTGGACAAGGATCGTATTACTTTGATTAAACACTTATGACATTTCAGCATATTTGATTTGGGTTTATAACAATGCTTCCGCTACTTAAACAATGCTTGGTTTTGAAACATCGATCATGTCATGATGAACTACTTTAAGGACTTTTGATATTATTAAATGCTATGTTTGATATGATTGATGGCTTGATCCTGGTCACGTCACGCTCCCAAGCGGTGGTACTCCGCGTGTGGGATTTTGGGGGTGTGACAGATTGGTATCAGAGCCATTGGTTATAGAGAACTTGGTTTTAATATGGGAAAACGTTTTTATTAAAACCGGACTATAACCAGAACAGCGCTCTCAACGATCCACAACGACGCTTCGCTCCACGTGCAAGACTCGACATTTTAGGTAATAAGGTTTATGTTTATTGCCTACTTGCTAGAATTACTTAGAACTTTGCTCGTGGTATGCTTAGACTACAATGCTCACTATTTGCTATTGCTTAAGAACCCTTACGTGCTTACGCTTTTCTGTCATCGCATTATTCGCGAACTTTTCTCACCTATTTCGCCTTTGACATGAAGATCAATGGCTGGAAGAATTAACATGACACAAGCCCAGTTAGAGGCTCTTGTTCAAGCCCAGGTTGCTGCGGCAGTTGCAGCAGCTCAAGCAGGTAGTATATCCTGCAGTATAGGCACACACTAGGATCCCTAGATCCTACATTCACTCTTGTATTTAACTTCGTCCTATTCGTACACAATAGGTCAACACGCGCAGCAGCCTGTCTGCACTTTCAAGAACTTCATGGACTGTCGTCCAAACTCTTTCAGCGGCACAGAAGGAGCGGTTGGACTCCTCCACTGGTTCGAGAAGCTAGAATCAGTATTCGAGATGTGCGAGTGCCCTGAGGCTCGCAAGGTCAAGTTTGCTACTGGCACCTTGGAAGGAATCGCGCTAACCTGGTGGAACGCGCAGGTGCAGATTCTTGGGTTGGCAGCTGCTAACGCCACCCCATGGAACGATTTTAAGGAACTCATCAAGCGTGAGTATTGCACGCGTGAAGATATTCACAAGCTAGAAGACGAGCTGTACAATCTGAAAATGGTTGGGTCAGAGATCGAAGCATATACCAAACGGTCGAACGAGTTGGCCGTTCTGTGTCCTACTATGGTGGACCCTCCATACAAGCGCATTGAGTTGTATCTCAAGGGATTGGCGCCAGAAATTCAGAGCCACGTGACGTCGGCTAACCTCGGAAACATCCAGGAAATCCAACGCCTCGCTCATCGCATCACCGATCAGGCAGTGGAACAGAATAAACTGCCTAAGCGTGTCAGCGCTACTACTACAGTCACTCCTTCAGCTACTCCCGTTACCCTCAGTGACAACAAGAGGAAATGGGAGGGGGATTCAAGCAAAGCATCAGTTTCGGTTCAGTCCCAGAATCAGCAGCGAAAGACTGACAACTATCAAAGCCCCAACCAGCAGTCGTCAAGTAGCCACAGGCAGGGTGGATATCGCGGAAATCTTCCAAAGTGCAACAACTGCAACAAGCACCACAACGGTCAGTGTACCAAGGGTCGTTGTCAAAGATGCCTCAAGATGGGTCACGAGGCCAAAGACTGTAGAAGCCTTCGTCCTGCGAACCAAAATCAGCAGCAGCCTCACGCTCAGCCTAACCAACAACAGGGCAACAAAGGATGCTACAATTGTGGTGCTGAAGGTCACATCAAGAGACACTGCCCACAGCTCAACAGGAACCAGAACAACAACAACAACAATCAGGGCAATGGCAACAACAACAATGGGGGAAACAACAACGGCAACGAGGCAAGGGGCCGTGCATTCGTACTAGGTCGTGGCGACGCAGTGAACGATCCCAACGTTGTTATGGGTAAGTTTCTCCTCGACAATATTTACGTTACTGTTTTGTTTGATTCGGGTGCGGATACAAGCTATATGTCTGTGAAAATGTGTCAACTGCTAAAACGTGCACCAACACTTTTACCCACCAAACATGTAGTAGAGTTAGCTAACGGTAAAAGTCTAGAAGCCACGCACGTAGTTCAGGGTTGTAATCTTATCCTAGCTGGCCAAGCCTTCTCCATTGATCTCATTCCCATAGTCTTGGGAAGTTTCGACGTCGTGATTGGGATGGATTGGTTATCCCAACACCAGGCAGAAATCCTATGCAGCGAGAAGATTATTCGCATTCCTCGTTCTGGTCAGGAACCTCTCGAAGTTCAAGGCGACAAGAGTGGTGCAGTGGTTGGCATCATCTCATTCTTGAAGGCTCAGAAGTGCTTACGTAAAGGTCACACAGCCATTTTGGCTCTTGTTTCAGACGCATCAGTAAAGGAAAAGAAATTGGAGGATATTCCAATTGTACGTGATTACCCTCAGGTGTTTCCTGAAGATTTACCTGGTTTACCGCCTCATCGTCAGGTCGAATTTCAGATCGAGCTCGCTCCAGGAGCAGCACCCATAGCTCGCGCACCATATCGTCTAGCTCCATCCGAATTGGAAGAATTGTCAAAGCAGCTGCAAGAACTCTTGGAAAAGGGTTTCATTCGTCCAAGCTCTTCGCCTTGGGGAGCTCCAGTACTTTTCGTGAAGAAGAAAGACGGTACGTTCAGGATGTGTATAGACTACAGGGAACTGAACAAGGTGACGGTGAAGAACCGTTATCCTCTTCCACGCATAGACGACTTATTCGACCAGTTGCAAGGGTCGTGTTACTATTCCAAGATCGACCTACGGTCAGGTTATCATCAACTGAGAGTCCGCGAGGAGGACGTCTCTAAGACAGCATTCAGAACTCGCTATGGTCACTACGAGTTCTTGGTTATGCCGTTCGGACTTACAAACGCGCCTGCTGTATTCATGGATCTTATGAACAGGGTGTGTAAACCCTATCTCGACAAGTTCGTCATTGTATTCATCGACGACATCCTGATTTACTCCAAGAGTCAGGAGGAACACGAGCGACACCTACGCCTTATATTGGAACTCCTTCGAAAGGAACAGTTGTACGCCAAGCTTTCTAAATGCGACTTCTGGCTTCGTGAAGTCCACTTCTTAGGCCACGTGGTAAACAAGGACGGGATTCACGTCGATCCATCCAAGGTAGACTCAATCAGGAACTGGCCTGCACCGCGTACGCCAACGGAAATACGCCAATTTTTGGGTTTGGCGGGTTACTACAGACGGTTTATTAAAGACTTTTCAAAGATCGCGCAACCACTTACGCTACTGACACAGAAGGGTGTCACCTACCGTTGGGGCAACACGCAGGAAACTGCTTTTCAGTATCTAAAGGATAGGCTCTGCAGCGCACCTATTCTTTCATTGCCAGAGGGCACAGAAGACTTCGTAGTATATTGTGACGCATCCATCCAGGGTCTTGGATGTGTGTTGATGCAACGTGATAAAGTGATAGCCTACGCTTCTCGTCAACTCAAGGTTCATGAACGCAACTACACGACGCACGATTTAGAGCTGGGAGCTGTTGTTTTCGCGCTTAAGATATGGCGACACTACCTGTACGGTACCAGGTGCACGATTTACACCGATCACAGGAGTCTCGAGCATATCCTTAAGCAGAAGGATTTGAACATGCGCCAACGACGATGGGTCGAGTTACTTAACGACTACGAATGCGCCATCAAGTACCATCCAGGAAAAGCCAATGTTGTGGCTGACGCCCTGAGTCGAAAGGACACCTTACCAAAGCGCGTGCGAGCGCTACAGCTTACGATTCAGTCTAGCCTTCCTGCACAGATACGAAATGCTCAGGTAGAAGCATTGAAGCCCGAAAACGTCAAGGCTGAAGCCTTACGCGGCTCACGACAACAGATGGAACAAAAGGAAGACGGTGCCTACTATGTAACGGGCCGGATTTGGGTCCCTCTCTATGGCGGTTTACGCGAACTTGTAATGGATGAAGCTCACAAGTCTCGCTACTCGGTACATCCAGGGTCAGATAAAATGTACCACGACATCAGCACTACTTATTGGTGGCCTAGCATGAAGGCCCACATCGCTACGTACGTTGGAAAATGTTTGACCTGTGCGAGAGTCAAGGTTGAATATCAGAAACCAGCTGGCCTACTTCAGCAGCCTAAGATACCACAATGGAAATGGGAAGAAATTTCCATGGATTTTGTTACAGGCTTACCTAGATCTCAGCGTGGGAACGATACAATATGGGTCATAGTTGATCGACTCACCAAGTCTGCACACTTCCTGCCGATTAAGGAAACGGACAAGTTCTCCACTCTCGCAGACGTCTATCTTAAAGAAGTTGTTTCGAGGCACGGAGTGCCCACCTCTATTATTTCGGATCGCGATGCACGATTCACGTCAGAGCTTTGGCAAGCAATGCATAAATCTTTCGGCTCACGATTAGACATGAGCACAGCATATCATCCTCAGACGGATGGGCAGTCTGAGCGAACGATTCAAACTCTTGAAGACATGCTTAGGGCATGCGTTATCGATTTCGGCAACGGCTGGGAAAAGCACCTCCCTTTGGTGGAGTTTTCATACAATAACAGTTACCATACCAGCATTCAAGCCGCTCCATTCGAGGCATTGTACGGACGTAAATGCCGGTCACCTCTCTGTTGGGCAGAGGTGGGAGATAGTCAAATTACGGGTCCAGAGATTGTAGTGGACGCCACAGAAAAGATAGCACAGATACGGCAACGCATGGCGGCAGCACGCGACCGTCAGAAAGCCTACGCGGACAAGCGTAGAAAGCCTTTGGAATTTGAGGTCGGAGACCGGGTTTTATTGAAAGTTTCACCCTGGAAGGGTGTGGTACGTTTTGGCAAACGGGGCAAACTGAATCCGCGGTACGTCGGACCATTCGAAATCTTAGAAAAGATTGGCAAGGTAGCCTACAAGTTGAACCTACCAGCTGAACTCGGAGCAGTTCACAATGTCTTTCACGTATCAAACTTAAAGAAGTGCCTATCAGATGAAAACCTCATCATTCCTTTTAAAGAACTCACTATCGACGAGCGGTTGCAGTTCGTCGAGGAACCAGTAGAAATCACGGACCGGGATGTGAAGGTCCTCAAAAGCAAGAGAATCCCTCTTGTTCGAGTTCGTTGGAACTCCAAACGTGGCCCAGAGTACACCTGGGAACGCGAAGACAGAATGACAGAAAAGTACCCCCAGTTATTTGAAACCAATGCAACCACTACTGAGGCTGAAGCTACTACTTCGGAATTTCGGGACGAAATTCCAGATCAACGGGGGGAGGATGTGACACCCCAGGAAAACCAGTCAACGATACGACTCACCTAGCTTCCTCAGTAAACGCATACCAAATTTCGGGACGAAATTTCCAATTAGTTGGGGATAATGTGACAACTCGTACTTTACCGTCTCGTACATTACGTGTAACCATTGAACTAATGTGAATTATGTGATTAAGTTGTGTGATCGAATGTTATATAATTTCTTAAGAATGTGTATGTTACTACTTGAACCGAATGCCCAACCGAACACAAACCCACTCGGTCCATGTGTTGGACCCGTGATCACAAGGCGGCCCAAGTAAGGTTCCGGCCCATGTCCATGCTATGCGTATATACATGCACACATCCCTTAGGGTTTAATTTTTCACATCTTGGCAATTTAGAAAACACACACCATCCCTTTCTCTCGCAACCGGAACCGAACCAAGGGCAGCCGAACAATCCGATCATCCTCCTCTACTTTTGACCGGTCAGTGTTTGTTTAACTTGATTGTATGTTTGATGTTTGAAAATGCTATATGTTGATCTTGTGTGATGCTCTGATTTATATATATAGTTCTTGATAATAGGCTTACATGCAAACCTGATGCTTCATACGATTTGATTTCATGATTTAGAATTAGAATCAATTATCATATTAACCGGCTGGGATGTTGTTGAACTCGGATAACATGGTTAGGCCGTAGAGTTTAGATATGATTTTTATGTGTTGTGATAAATGGTTGTTCAAGCTTGTTCATATGGTTGGCATTAGGGATTCATAAGAATTGATGTTGGAAATCCCAGTTTGATCGATGTAAGGGTTGGCCAAAGATCTGTTTGCATGTTAATGAATGTGTTTGATTTTGGAATGATAACTGATTTGATTTGATTTTCGAAACTGCCATAGTTGTTTGCTGTTTTCACGGAGTAGATGTTAATAATTAAGGAAATCATGGAAAGCTGTTACACATTTGGTTGCGACTCGGATTGCGAGTCGGAACCCCACTCGAGACCACAACAGCACAAGCCGGAACCATGGTTGCGAGTCCCGTTGCGACTCGTAACCACATCATGAAGAACCGAAATCACCAGTTGCGACTCGCAACCTCCTGTTGCGACTCGTAATCTCCGGCTGTGACTCGTAACCGGACCATGACGAACCGAGATCTCCATTGCGACTCGTAACCAGCTGTTGCGACTCGTAATCTCCGGTTGCGACTCGAGATCTCCGTTGCGACTCGAGACCATCATTTACACGTACACTGTTTTGGGCCTACACTGTCACGGGCCCAACCTTATGACTGTTATGTTATTGGACTTGTTTACTTAGTTGCTAATTGGACTGCTCATGTTAATTGGGCTGACTACTTGGACTCGTTAATTGATATGAACTGCTGATACGTTTATGTGATTTGCCATGATCATACTTGATACCATACGTGATACAAACGTGCTACATACGAACCTAACTTGCATAAGTAACCATGATAGGACGTGGTTGATCCCTTACTTGTATACTTGAGCATTTTATTGTCTGCCGAGCAAACCCAGGTGAGTTCACACTCCTACTAAGGCATGGGATTCCCGGGTCATGGGAATGGGTTAAAGGTTACAATTGACTAAGAACGTACATATGCTTTCCTAGACTATCACCTACCATGATCCTCGGATGTCAGGACGGTTCCGTAGGTTAGGATAACACCTACGTGGTCATATGCCAATCACTACCTCGGATGTCAGGCACGCACGTAAAACCTACGTGTACGCATTACTTACTTCTATCCTCGGTACAAAGGATACGTACGTGAAACCCACGTACACCCCCGCGTCTCCTATCCTCGGTTATGAAGGATACGTACGTAAGACCTACGTACACCCCATACGCGCTACTGTTCTCGGAAGAAGAACAGGGATGATACGAGTACTTGATACGAATAGTCTAGTGGTCACATAACATGGGAAGCCCCCACTTATATAACTTACTATCGGCCCAGTAGAGCCACCCTTATTTACTGTTACGCACTTACTTACTGTGAACTCGCTCAACTAGTTTGTTGATCATTCTGTTACATGCCTTGCAGATCGTTAGGTACTTGGAGCTTGCACAAAGAGGAGCCGGTCGTTGTGGACAAGGATCGTATTACTTTGATTAAACACTTATGACATTTCAGCATATTTGATTTGGGTTTATAACAATGCTTCCGCTACTTAAACAATGCTTGGTTTTGAAACATCGATCATGTCATGATGAACTACTTTAAGGACTTTTGATATTATTAAATGCTATGTTTGATATGATTGATGGCTTGATCCTGGTCATGTCACGCTCCCAAGCGGTGGTACTCCGCGTGTGGGATTTTGGGGGTGTGACATCCATGAAATCTATCTACATTCATAATATCACCAAATTAAGAATTTTTTTTGACATACCTTATGATCCCCTAGTTTAGGTGATCGTTTATATGCATTCATGCACTGATTTGGGGCTCAAATTGATCTTCAATTTGGTGATCTTAGATGAGCAAGGGTTTGCTCCCCTTTTTCTTTCTCCTAAACATCGACCAGAACACACACTAGTCTATGTGTTCTTTTTAGTTTTTGCTCCCAATTGTCCCAGATTAGTCCTTTAGGTTTAGTTAAATATTTAGTTTTGTTTAAACCCCATATAACACTACTAACAATTTACCATTATCATAACTTGGTTTGAATGTTCCTAGTCCTAAATTTGAGGGGTGTTACAACCGGATTCAATTTAAGTCCCACTCGCCTG
This sequence comes from Helianthus annuus, assembly GCF_002127325.2. Taxonomy (NCBI): domain Eukaryota; kingdom Viridiplantae; phylum Streptophyta; class Magnoliopsida; order Asterales; family Asteraceae; genus Helianthus; species Helianthus annuus. The sequence continues at coordinate 140,514,969 of NC_035436.2, forward strand.
AGCCTTTTATAAACTTTTACTTACTAAAAGTATTTGTTCACTTTAATTAGCGTTAGCTTTGATTATTTGAAATCCTAACGCTTTTCCGGTCAACTTTTTACCACTGACGGTATTTTACCCGCTTTTTAATATTAACATGGTTTAATTACCAAACCTGTTTTTTGGGTGTTACAAATAGTTACGTCGATCATGCAAAACAATCAACACACCGTGAAGCGCGTTACAAGGAGGAGAATAGGGGGGGTTCTCCTTGTAACCACCCTCCAACGTGAGAATAAGAACTTGCTTTGAGGATAAAAGTGTGTGTATTAAGTGAGAGAGCAAGAGAGTTATCCTTAAACCTGGAGGTGAAGTTCTCTATTTATAGCCGAGGTGAATTGTGAAGGAGATGAGCTGATGGGCCTTAGGCCTGAGATCGACAACAAGGAATATCCATTTTGCCTCCCTTTTCACGACCGTTAGTGGTTCCAGGAGAGAGGGAAGCTGGCGCACGCTAAACGCATCCACGTGTCCTGACGGTTGTTCTTATTGTCTGGTCTGTCATCAGCAACTAGGTGGATATCATGGAGCAGTGGTCGGCGCAAGCTGATTGGTGCCACGTATGTGTCCTTGTGTACTTCTCTCCTGCATGATTTCTCATCGTGCAGCATGATAGAATACAGCCTGTTGAGCGTCTATTGGCCCACTGCTCTGCCACTCGTACTTTATGTACTTGTCCGATGTTGCCCTGCGCGGCGACTTGGATACACTCGTGTAGTCGGCGCAAGGTCAAGGGAGCTAGGTTGATGTGCACAAAATGGAATATATAAATTACATCAATTGTGGCATAAAACTAACCTGTTTTTAGTACTAATGTTGGAAAAAGTGTGCTTCTGTCTTCCTTTTATATTTTCAGGATTAAATGAGCTCAAATAAACAAAAGAAGCAAAAAGGCAGCTAAATCTAACATAAATACAAGAAAATGAACAAACGTGGCATGCCCGACCTCCCGACAGCATCTTCCCAAGCAAAACAAGAAGACAGAAGATTGAACACGCCCCGTGCTCAGTGAGCACGGGGGCGTGCCCAAGTGTCAGCAGAAAAGACAAAGTTGTAGAAGCTTCTATTGCCCACCATGGGGCCGTGCTCAGCGGACACGGGGCCGTGGTCAACTATAAGATTCGCACAATCCAGGCAAATCTTGATAGTACAGATACGCTTCTGCACACGGGGCCGTGCTCAGCGGACACGAGGGCGTGGTCAACTAATGCAGACAAACTGCATTTAATGAAGAAAGAGAGGAGGATGGACACGGGGCCATGCCCGAGCTTCTGTTCAGCCTATAAATAGGAGTTCTTGGAGCTCTTGCAACTCATCCCTTGGCACACCACCTCTCTCACACTTAACCCACCACCCACCACCATCACAACACCATCATCCATTGTCCACCATAGAGTGTGTGAGTCATCTCGGGATCCAAGATTGATCGTAAGAGTTCTTGACAATCAAAGGCCATGTTTGCCTAAGTCTCTTACATCACTTGGTGAAGACAAGTGTTTAGTGTAATACTTTTTATTTTTAATCTTTTGCACTTTTTAATTGGTTATGTATTAATGACTTTAATTACTAGTTTCTTATGTTGAAGGTGATTCTTCCTTATCGTTTGTCCGTGGTGTCTTGGCATTATTTTACTGTCTATATAAAATAAAAGATTTTTACCATTCATATCTCCACGGTCTATATGGAGGTATGTTGGCTAGCTGGTCGGGGGTTAAGGGAACGGTTTGGTAAGAGTCTTGCCATTGTTCAGTGTATAGATCCTGCAAAGGACCTGGGTTAAATTTAGTAGGACATACTTCAATAACCATCGGTATTGGATGGCGGGGGTCCAAACTCTTTGATCCCCTCATAAGTAAACTACTATTAAAACTTTAACCCGGCTACTTAGGACTGTATCCCTGCTGACTCAGACTACTTAGCCGAGGGTAACATCACCTTCAAAAGAGGGGCCTACCACATTATGCATTAATAACTTAATTAATTATCTTTCAATAATCCGACCCTTTAGGATTGTATCCTTGCTGACTCAAACTACTGGGTTGAGGGTAACGTCACCTTCAAAAGAGGTGCCTACTACAATAACTTAGATAATCTCTTAAACAAGTGCAAAAGTGCGAAAATAATCAAATGTTACATTACATACAAGTCGGATCCAAGTGATTCATCTTGTCTATCTGTTTTTATTTTTATTTTTATTTTCAGCATTTTAGTTAGTTTTATTTTTCTAGTTTAAAAACCTTTTTCTAACTTTTGATTTGATTAGACGTTGAGGATAAACCGGTACTAAAAGCTCTGTGTCCTTGGATGACCTCGGTATCTTACCAACACTATACTACGTCCACGATGGGTGCACTTGCCCATATGTGTGTTTAGTGTTAGTGAATATCGTGTTTTATAAATTTAAAACTTGGCTAAAAAGTGTAAAAGGGCTTAAAATATACACCTAAACTATATACACACTAACACGCATCAAATTTTGGCGCCGTTGCCGGGGACACAAGGATTTTAAGAAAGTTAAGAATCAGTGGCCTAATCATTTTTTTATTATTTTATATTTTTTAGGATTTTCTTAATTTTTCAGCTTCTGCATAACTCAGCACGGGCCGTGCCCGCTTGTCACACCCCGATTTCCACACGTTTCACCGGTGGGCCCGGTGGGGGATTACCGTGACGTAGTTGGCAACAATATAGTCAAACCACACAGTATTTAAATGCACAGCGGAAGCATAAGGATAGATATATTTCAACCATCAAATGTAATATCCAAGTATCACAAGTAGTCGAAATAATCCACAGGGGATCAAAAATAAAATAGGAAATAATGTTCAACAGATAGTGGCAACCCAGCTTGCGAGACTCTAAAGATGCTAAGGAGCGGCCAGCCTATTTCGTGTAGATCCTGCATTTAATCTTTTTGAGGAAAATACATCAGTTTACACTGGTAAATACATTCAACCGACACTTTTAAAAAGTTTAATAAAATCGATTTGAATGCACAAGGCACAAACTTTAATAACTTGGGATAATTAATCAAATTTAATCTTGTAAAAGAATTACATGTTCGTTATGCTTCAGTCGCAAAAGTCGTGCCGGGTTTAAGGTTACTTGACGCACCACATGGTATAGAACCGCGGCGGGAAAACCAACGGTTATACCTTTATAAGTATGGACACATTGTCGGGTGTACGCCTACACCCGCGTGTCAAGGTCGTGGCCATTTCGTAAAATGATGCCAAGGATATCCGGGACATGGTCATTAAACTCCCAAAGGCGTAAAACAAACAAAACCAATTTTCAAGCGGGTCACATTGATAATACCCAACTACTAATGAGTTAGGGTCAATTGCCCGACCAAGCGGTATTTTACATACCGTACCCCAAGCCCGTATAAGGGAAATAAGTTAAAAGTATTTACCTGAGCAAGTAATAACCACAATAAGCAAATGCAAGTATCTTTTACTAGTCTCCTATTCTGGAACGAAGGTTTATAATAACCTATTAGAAACCTAACGGGTCTTTAATTTAGCCTAAGCTTAGACCGGTTAGTTTTAAAGGATAAATACGGTTTAATCGCATGAAAGGCGAAAACCGGGAATGGAATGTGGTTTGGACCCAACAAGTTCGGAGACTTGTATATTATGGGTAAACTAAACACATTCTGGATTTTGAGGTAAAACGACAAGGTTGGACCCGTTTCGGCCAATTTATGCAAACTAGTTACATAAACCGGACCGAACGCGTAATTGGCGTAACGGGTAACCGTAGGAGTCTTACGCAGGTTTCCTAAGTTAATATGCTCTAAAGAGATTGTGGTATCAGTAGGATACCTTCCATTATGCCCATAACGAGTTTAATCCCAATATGCGCCCCGTAGGGGTAATTTGGTCATTTTAAAGGTTATAAAAGAGATTTCCGGGTTCTACAGGAAATGTGAGTTTTCTGAACAGGTTATAAAGTTCAAAATACTTTATTTATCATATGAAATCAGTAGCGATTGGATTCGGGTCAAAATACCATGTAGAACTCATTTTATGTTCGAAAAGGGTATATTCGGTATTTACCGGATCAACGCCATAACCGTAGGTTATGAGCAGGTTAAAAATAATTAAAAATCTTTAAAAATCCCAAATTATTATTTTACATCAGGGTGTAAAAGGTTTGGTGTCGAAATTTGGGTTTAGATAGGCTTTATGCTAATTGCGCCGTTTAATTACAAAAGTTTTCTTAATTGCGCTAATTAGCATAACTCCTATTCTAGACCTCGGATTGACATGAAATTTTAGGGATATGTTTAGAAATCAGAAACAAAGATTTTTACTCTCTCACATTTCCAAAATTCTCGTTTTAAAGTCAAAAGGGCATTATGGTCAACATTTAAGCATATAACGGAAATGTGCAAACGACTCGGACAAACAACGGACCAGCCACAGAGGGTTAAACCATCATGTAACCTGGTCCTAGGAGAGTCCTAAGGCATATCTAAAACATACCAAATCGGGTCAGAACTGAAGTCAAAGCAAAAGTCAAAGTTTTGTGACTTTCGGTTCCGAACCGGGTCAAAACAGTAAATGGTCGGATCAAACAACCTTAGACCAGTTATAATACTTATTATCAAGTTATATGAGTGATAAAATAGGTTACATGCCATCTACATTGTTAATTATGCGTTAAATCCAAAATTAACGTTCTGTTGACTTTTTCTAAGCAACTTTGACCCGTCATTTGGACTAGTTAGAGTGGGAATCAGAGGGTGCCCTTTTAGGGGTTTAATGCCCACATAATTACCAACATATAACTACCTTTGATTCGACTAATCACTGGACCATTTGTGATTAATCGTTAAGTCAATCGTTAATTACGACGGATTGACTTTTAAGCTATAACTAAGCAAAAACTTAACTAAGAAGGGTTAGACACACTTACTGAAGTCCTAAGCACAACCAGAGATGAGTAGAGAGAACACTTGAGCTCCAGAAATGATCAGAAGTGTTGAATGAAGGTGTGGTTACAATGTTGCATCTCATGGCCTTTATATAGTGAAATTTTGAGCTTAGGATCATTATAACTAAGGCTACAAGGGTCCTTTGATCATCAACATGTGTCCCTGAGTGCTAGGGGTCGTTTAGGGGGCGCCCATGCTGCTCATAATGGCTCCTAAGTCGGTTAAAGCAGCAAACAGTGCTTCTGTCCGCATTTTCTGTATCTGGGAGGCTGACGCGGCCTGCGTCAATGATCCTTCAACTCTTACGCGGCCCGCTTGAATCTTCCTGTCAGAGCCCATATCTTCTACTGTCAATGCGGCCCGCATAAAGCCCTTTGCAACCTTTACGCGGCCCGCCTGAGACCTGCTGTAAGATTTTCAAATCTTTTTCAATTATTACCGTCGGCTCTTGGCGTTTCGAAGGGGTAACTTTGCGTTTTGGGCCTTTCTTATTTACATATAAGGGCCTCGGAACTTTTACCCAACTTATTAATCCTCGGTAAATTTATTATTACCCGAAAAGTCATAACTTTCAATGTTTGACGCTTTTAACCTTTCTTAAACGAATTTGGTCATAACCTTCTCATATTATAACGGAACTTGATGTAATTTATATCGTGCATTCTAGTGAGCATATTTTACCGATACAAAGCCTCGGGTTTGTTAAAGGGTCACTCAGAGGTATAACTTAAACATGTTGACACATTTAACCCCTGTAGTTTGTAATTCCTCACTTTCTTCCACATTTCGTTCCGTATGATCCATGATTCATTCGTTTGAAGGTACGAGCATCATTTAGGGTTACTGTGAAGTATATTTATCCCTTGTTGACGTTTTGAACTCTTGAATTCACATACTTTCTATGTTTGTCAACTTTAGTCCTCCTATAGTAATTATTGCCACGTGCAGACTTATAACACGTGTCAACATATTATAGGACGCAAATTTTCGAGGTGTTACACCGCTGAACACGCCCCGTGCCCAATCATTGGAACTGGCAATCCTGTTTTAAGTCAGACAATAAGCTGAACACGGGGCCGTGCCCACTCAACACGCCTCCGTGCCCAAGATTCAGTTACTGAAAACAGAACCGTAAGATCCTGACGGTTGGTATTTTCTGACACAAACACGAGTGATAATGATATTTTTTACTTTCGGCACTCTTATGGTACGTGGTGTCAAATATGTGGTGGCCGTCATAAAGAATTAGAATGCTATATTCTAAATTATAAGCCCCACTATATAGACCCATTGTTTTCCTGTAGCCTTAAGAGGGGCGAAAGTAAAAATAATCCTTATCTCTCCCTCGAATGCGCCCAACCAGACCTTCTAGGAGAAAGGCTCCTTGATGAACTATTTCAATTAGAAGATCTAGTTCTTAATTGGTTAAAAGAACTTAAGATGGATTTCCTTAATCCATCTCAAGACGATAACCAAGAAGAATTGTTGGGATCGCATTCAATTAAAAACAACTTCGTTGTTCCCGACATTACCTTCAACTCTAGCGAAGACTTGGACGATAGTCGTCCCTGTGCCGATTGTGCCGTGAAGGACTCTCCATCGACTTCGTTCGATGCATACATAGACCTGAGCGATTCGGCATATACCTTCTTTAACGAGAGCCTGGGAAAGGGTTGGACTTGTCCATCTACATTTAGCATAGGAATCACCCTCACCGACAACCTCTTGCGTTCTCGTCTTAATCTAGAGAAATTAAGGTATCTTAGGCACTTTGGGGTTGTTCCGTCCAGTAAGGAACCACCCGATATGGATAAATTCCTTAAAAAAATAGACAAACTTCATAAACAGCCTTTCGACACGGGGCCGTGTCCAGTCAACACGCCCCCGTGTCCACCAAAAGATTCCCTTCTGACTTTCAGTCAGAATACAGACAAAGTGTGTCAGGATCTTGCCTACACACGGGGCCGTGTCCAGCCAACACGGGGCCGTGTCCAGCATGCTGTCGTTTTCTATAAATGCAACCAAGAATCCTGCACATTTGGACCATCCAGGGACAGAGATTTGAGAGGAATCTTCTCACATACCATCCTAGGTATTTGCTAAAAGAAGGTTCTAACAACCATCTTGTCCTTTCTTCTTTTATCTATTACCTTCATTTTTATCTTTTTTGCTCTAAAACCTCCATTAAAGCTTAAGATTTCAAGCTTTATTGTGATGTTTGTTGAGTTTTGTTCTAGGAATCTTGTTAAAAATAAGTTGAACATTGTTTTAAGTTATTTCTGCTCAAAAATGCTTCATAAGTTGGAAAAATAATTTAAAACTACAAGGTTCCTTGCTTCAAAAATCTGCAGAAAGGTGAACACGGGGCCGTGCTCATTGAGCATGGGGCCGTGTCCAACGTACTGTTTCATCAAAATAAACTATTTCTTTGGTTTGTTTTCATAGAATGTCAAGTCAAAACAGTGGAACTTCTTCTGCACATTCCCGAAACAGTCGAAGAGAAAGAAAGTCTTCAATTGAAGCAACTCTCGTACGCTACGTAATGGCCTTACGAGAAGCTCTTGACGAGATGACTTCGGTGGAGGAGGTCCTTATAGACCGTATAAACTATCTTACGGTGGGTCTGGAAAACAGTTTTCAAGAGATTAACCTCTTGCACCAGAGGTTAAACATTCTTGTAACACCCCCCATGGAACCAATCCTCCCGCAAGAGGATTGGAACCTAGCATTAGGAGTCAACAACCCCACCGGATGGGATGACATTCCTGCGGAACCCTCTTTTGAAAACTTGCAAGAAGTCCCGGTGGAAGTTACACCCCCTCAAACCGATGCTAACAAGCCCGCCTTCCTTCTCCCAAGGGAGATAAAAGAATGGCTTGCAGACGTTTAAGGAACCCATAATCCGGAGGAGGAAGTTCTTCAAGCCGTTTCCAACCGAGAGAATTATCTTTTCGGAAATTTTGCTATTAGAATAAATTTTAGGCTAGAACTTCTTGGATTAGACTTCTTATGTTTTTATTTAACCTATCTATCTAGAGTATTAACTTACTAGGAATATTATGTAATTCTCTATATGGTTTAATGAATGATGGTTTTAGTTAATTTGGTGTTTGGATGATGTTTTAATGGGTAAAATACACTCGGGATGGTGAAGGATGGCAAGGGAAATGAGAAACATCACCCCATGCACGAAAACAGAGCTTCCCGACAAAAATTTCTTCATTACAGCAAGTTCAGCACGGGCCGTGTCCGCTCAACACGGCCCCGTGCTGCACAGTCTGCAGAAAACGTCCAGTTCAGGTAACTGGACACGGGGCGTGCTCACTGAACACGCCCCCGTGTCCAGGCTTCTGTTTCTTTTTACTAATTCTTGTTACTGGCACTTGAACACGGGGCCGTGCCCGGACACCACGGGGCCGTGTCCAGGCGCCCAGTAACACAAAATTTTGCTTTTTAACACCCTGTTACACATTCAATCAACCTAAAAACTTATTTTTGGTACACATTGAGGACAATGTGTAATTTAAGTGTGGGGGGATGCTAAAACCTTGAATCTTACAAGTCCTAATTAACAAGCCTTACACAAAACTCTATTGGAACCGCTAATCACCCCAAATTCTTTTCAAAAAAAATTTCCAATTTCTTTTCACTTGTCTATGTTTAATTTGGGAATATCAAATTCTAACAAGGTTATATTTTTACAAATTTACAACCGATAGCGTCGTGATAAAAAGAACCAGCATAAGAAAATTATGAAACGGCATGATAAGCTTAGTTAAAATTTGATTATATATACTTGATCACATAAAGACCCATTCCCACAAAAGTGAGTTTTGAGCCTTTATTGAGCATACACATACATATCTTTAAACTAAATGCTCATCTTTCGTTTCTTGTGTGAATAGCCGCTTGGTTCTTACAACTCTAGAACTTGCCACAACAATGCATTCCCGGTCCTTAACAACTTAAACCCGAGTAAGTAAATGATGGAGGCATTAGGACTAACCCTTTTTCTTTCTACACCATTATTTTTCATTTTTTTAGCACCTACCCAAAATCCCCCTAGTTAACCCCTTTGAGCCTAAACCTTTTCATTTCTTAACCAAAAAACAAACACCCTTTTTACCCACCAAAACCCCTTTTTTTCATTTTAACCCTTTCTTTTAGTAACAAGGCTCGGTTTTTCCTATGACTTTCAAAAAAAAATATATCCATGATGATGAAACCAAATAAACAAACAAGTTTATCAAAAATAACTTTGTTTGAAAGAAATGGTTCATCAAAATAAAATAAATTATCAAAAATAAAAAGTCTTTCAAAAACCGATGCTTTTTACGCTTTTCGCCCTTTTTTCTAACCACTAACCCAACCACCCACCTTTAGCCCAAGCCTAACCCTTCACCCAAAAGTCCTCTTGATATTTACAAAGGTATATAGTTAAAAAGGAGGAGGATTGATCGCTTGGCAAGCTTATGGTAGGAGTAAGTTCCATGCAGCTCTCGAGTGATCCACTAAAAAAAATTACACCTTCAGCCAAGTGTTGAGTGATCCCCCGTGAGGTATGTGAACTTGTATATAAATAAAATTTCAAAAAGGCATGTTATGCCCTAATAAGTAATTTATCTTATGTAGTGTTTTTAATAAATCATGACGAATAGGATTGTAAATAAATAAAAATAAAACCTAATAAAGAATCTTGGAAATCCCGACACCCCATGACAAGTCCAAAAACATTCTCTTCTACCCATTCCATTTGGGAGTGAAAAAAAACCACATTATAAGGAGTTTTGCTTGAGGACAAGCAAAGATTCAAGTGTGGGGGTATTTGATGTGCACAAAATGCAACATATAAATTACATCAATTGTGGCATAAAACTAACCCCTTTTTAGTACTAATGTTGGAAAAAGTGTGCTTTTGTCTTCCTTTTGTATTTTCAGGATTAAATGAGCTCAAATAAACAAAAGAAGCAAAAAGGCAGCTAAATCTAATATAAATACAAGAAAAGGAACAAACGTGGCATGCCCGACCTCCAGACAGCATCTTCCCAAGCAAAACAAGAAGACAGAAGACTGAACACGCCCCGTGCTCAGTGAGCACGGGGGTGTGCCCAAGTATCAGCAGAAAAGACAAAGTTGTAGAAGCTTCTATTGCCCACCATGGGGCCGTGCTCAGCGGACACGGGGCCGTGGTCAACTATAAGATTCGCACAATCCAGGAAGATCTTGATAGTACAGATACGCTTCTGCACACGGGGCCGTGCTCAGCGGACGCGGGGGCATGGTCAACTAATGCAGACAAACTGCATTTAATGAAGAAAGAGAGGAGGATGGACACGGGGTCGTGCCCAATGGACACGGGGCCGTGCCCGAGCTTCTGTTAAGCCTATAAATAGGAGTGTTTGGAGCTCTTGCAACTCATTTGGCACACCACCTCTCTTACACTTCACCCACCACCATCACAACACCATCATCCACCACCATCATCCATTGTCCATCATAGAGTGTGTGAGTCGTCTCGGGATCCAAGATTGATCGTAAGAGTTCTTGACAATCAAAGGCCATGCTTGCCTAAGTCTCTTACATCACTTGGTGAAGACAAGTGTTTAGTGTAATACTTTTTATTTTTAATCTTTTGCACTTTTTAATTGGTTATGTATTAATGACTTTAATTACTAGTTTCTTATGTTGAAGGTGATTCTTCCTTATCGTTTGTCCGTGGTGTCTTGGCATTATTTTACTGTCTATATAAAATAAAAGATTTTCACCATTCATATCTCCATGGTCTATATGGAGGTATGTTGGCTAGCTGGTCGGGGGTTAAGGGAACGGTTTGGTAAGAGTCTTGCCATTGTTCAGTGTATAGATCCTACAAAGGACCTGAGTCAAATTTAGTAGGACCTCCTTCAATACCCACCGGTATTGGATGGCGGGGGTCCAAACTATTTGATCCCCTCATAAGTAAACTACTATTAAAACTTTAACCCAACTACTTAGGACTGTATCCCTGCTGACTCAGACTACTTAGCCGATGGTAACGTCACCTTCAAAAGAGGGGCCTACCACATTATGCATTAATAACTTAATTAATTATCTTTCAATAATCCGACCCTTTAGGATTGTATCCTTGCTGACTCAAACTACTGGGTTGAGGGTAACGTCATCTTCAAAAGAGGGGCCTACTACAATAACTAAGATAATCTCTTAAACAAGTGCAAAAGTGCGAAAATAATCAAAGGTTACACTACATACGAGTCGGATACAAGTGATTTATCATGTCTATCTGTTTTTATTTTTATTTTTATTTTCAGCATTTTAGTTAGTTTTATTTTTCTAGTTTAAAAACCTTTTTCTAACTTTTGATTTGATTAGACGTTGAGGATAAACCGGTACTAAAAGCTCTTCTGTGCTTGGACAACATCGGTATCTTACCAACACTATACTACGTCCACGATGGGTGCACTTGCCCATATGTGTGTTTAGTGTTAGTGAATATTGTGTTTTATAAATTTAAAACTTGACTAAAAAGTGTAAAAGGGCTTAAAATATACACCTAAATTATATACACACTGACACGCATCATAGGTCTTTTGTCAAAGGAACTAAGAGTCAGAATTGGTTCTATCTTGGTCCTGACCTTGCGCGCGGCTGTGGGCACACCCTTGTAGTCGGCGCGAGCTCGAGAAAGCCTACACTTTGGTTTATTTTGGATATGATCTCGCGCGCGACCTTAGGTTAGCTCATGTGACCGGTGCAGGATTTTGGACTATACCCCTTCAACGATTATGTGAGATTCCTTTCAACCTCAACCTCATATTGCAAAAACAACAAAGCAATAATGATGAAATGATAGAATAATAATAACTCGCAAAACGTTTATTATTCTCTCTGATGTGAGATTCCTTTCAACTTCATAGTAAAATCTAGATTATTTGTCTTTTAAAAAAAAGTAAATTCCATATTATCTAAAGGAAATAAAATTCTATGGTACATTAATGTATTTTGATATTACCTATTTCAAGATCATTCATCGTAACTAATGCCTTTATATCAGAAGTTGCAAATCATCTCTTTAAATGTAATCCAACGAATCAAGTTTAATTTCCAGAAAAAACAATCGGAAATATGTTACAATATTACTCGTAAAATTGCAATTGATATGGTTTCTATTTCCAGAAAATGATTAATCAATTATTAGTAAATCAAATTGATTTTCATAATTAAATCGATACGTTCAACATACGCTCTGATACCACATATTGATTATATCTTAAAATATGAGTTAAAAATAAAACCCCAATCATGTTTATTTAATCAATAACATAAACATGAATATTAAATTAGTGATACTTGTTGGGATTATCTTTAAAGAAGATGATGAACCATGATTCTCGTTATGATACCTTGTGTTGATGGATCACATTAGAGAGAATAATAAAAATGGTGTTCTTAAGAAGTTTTCTTATATACAAAAATGATCAAATGATTAATGATCAACTGTGATGAATAGGTATGAAAACTCTATGTATTTTCTATTAAGGGTACTTAAAAAAAATCTTAATCGCCCCTTGAATTAATCAATATTTACAATTACTACCATCAAGTAATTACTCAAATGATCTGCAAGGCCACACTTAAACGAGTTATTTCCAACAAAATGAATAAAAATCAATTTGCAGTGCTCGACTAATGTAACTAAGGTACATAAAAATACAGAAAGCCTCGTCGCAAGGATGGGGTTTCTTGAGACCATTCGAGTAGTATAAATGAATGGTTTAAGAGAATGTGTAGAGAAATAAAGTTTATTCAATCCTTTATTGAATTCATACTTCAGTTGGTGGTGAAGGTATTTATAAGTATGGATTGGGTAATGATATTGTCCTTTGGGTCTGTTTGGTACAAAGTAAAGGAATGAATGAAAGAATGAAATGGAAAAAGGAATAGAATGGATAAGGGAATGAAATGGATTATTCCATTCCATTGTGATATTTGATTACCCATATCTGAATAGAATGAATCATTACTTTGTACAATTTTGTAGGCAAAAAAAGACGAATTATGAAATACAATTTAATAAACACGGCAAAAATATAGTTTTGTTAATAATAATAATAATAATAATAATAATAATAATAATAATAATAATAATAATTGAGAAATCTTTCCATTTATCGAATGAACGACAAAATAGCTTCTTCCCAAAGAATGAAAATTCTTATATTTGGAAAGAATTGCATTCTTATGTAATGATCCATTCCATTACCACATGACAACCAAACATGTTTCTTTTTACTCCATTAGAATAATCTATTCCATTCCACATTCAATTCCTTCATACCAAACACTACCTTTGTATTTCGAGATACTTCATGAAGTGAAACAGCTTTGATTACAAAAATATCTTAAGCATGAGTAAGTGAAACAACTTTGATGCCAAAAATATTTTAAGCATGAGTTTGACTCGTCGTGATATATAAGAAAAAACCTTTGAAATAAAACAAAGTTAGTAGTGAATGGTGACTTAGGATAAGAGATTAAATAGATTTATGCATGATACTGCTATAATAAGGTCGAACCAAACCATCGCTCCAACATAGAACCAACCCATATCTCTTCAAGTAGATGCACCGGTTTATTATTGGACTAAAAGCCTGCTACTGGAAGAATTAAAAGGTTTTAAGAGGTGTGAAAACTTTGTGTCTTTACCTCGTCTCCCAATTTTTAGAACTTAAATTAAACTTTGTTTCTCCAGGGATCTATGGGTTTAAACCCCCAAGATCACGAGCTGCTCATGCCATACCACCCCACGTCTATGACTTCCCAATCAAAGTTTACGTTGCGGATCGTCAATGCCCCACTCCCAGCTAAGCTGAAGATGCCTCCCACGTTGAAGTTTTACGATGGTACGTCTGATCCGGACGACCATATGTTCGCATTTGCCGGAGCGGCTAAGGTCGAGCAGTGGCCTATGCCGGCTTGGTGTCTTATGTTCGCCCAAACTCTCACTGGATCGGCAAGGGTTTGGTTTGATGGGTTGCCAGAGGGGTCGATCGACCACTTCGAGGATTTCCGGCGTATTTTCTTACAAAATTTTTGTCAGCAGCGACGCTGCAAGAAAGATATTACCGAGGTTCACCATATAAAGCGCCGCGATGGAGAGTCCGTAGAAGATTTTATCGATCGCTTCAATCGAGAAAGCATGCAGATAAGTGGAGCGGTTGACCAGCTCCGAGTCTCCGGGTTCTGCCACGGAGTTCGGAACAATCAGCTTGTGGAGAAACTCCATGAAGATCTCCCAAAAACTATGGAGACGCTCATGGAGAGAGCTCGGGCATTCGTTCGGGGAAAGAGTGCTTGCGGCCAACCGAATGAAACTACAGCTAGAAACGCTAAGGCTCGGACCACTTCGTGGAAACGCAATGCGTCGCCACCAAAAGATAGAAGCAATGGTTGGAATAGAAATCGTGGCCCGTATCAGAAGTCGGATCGAAGCAGTTTCCGAACAGGAAATGTGCGTTTCAACACCTTTTCTGAGCTCACCAAATCACCAAGCGAAATCCTCAGTACGGAGACTACTCGGTTCCCTACGCCGTCGAAGCAACGACCCAGCTCGGACAGGCACTCCAAGAAATATTATGAATATCACCGAGACAAGGGTCATACAACTGATGAATGTTGGGCTCTGAAGCAAGAAATCGAGAAGGCTGTACGATCCGGTAAACTCTCACACCTTGTGAAAGAAGTAAAAGACGGGAAGAAGTCAACAACGGCAATTGATAATCCGAACACCGAGCCTGGAATTAATATGATCCGGTCAGCCGAACCAAGAGGGGTGAAGAGGTCGAACCAACATATGGCCGCGTGGATGCACCAACCGACGTATTTCCCTCCGGTCGATCCCGATGACGCTCGGGACAGACCAATTACAATTTCAGCTGTCATCGCCGGACACCTGGTTCGACGAATTTACGTAGATGGAGGAAGTGCCTTTGAGATCATGTATATTCAATGTTTCCAGCAGCTGTGTCCCCAGACAAAAAGGAAGCTGATCGAAGTATCTACCCCTCTGATAAGTTTCTCAGGAGAGGTAGTCCGTCCGATAGGACAGATTACTCTCCCGACCACATTCAAAGACGGTAACAAGAGTAGAACAGTACCGCTAACCTTCTTGGTTGTTCGAACTCATTCATCACATAACATAATACTTGGGCGACCTGGATTGCGAGCTCTCGGAGCAATCAGTTCCACAATACACGGTGCCATTAAATTCCCCACCGAAGCGGGCGTCGCCACCATACTGTCAGAGACAAACTCATTTGTCGCCAAAGTAAGACATGCAGCAGAAACAAGCTCCAAAAAGTCCGACGTACCTACCGAACATTGGGCAATTAATCCGGATTTTCCCGAACAGCAAGTAGCTATTGGCGCTCAGCTTCCAAAACGAACAAAGCAGCTCCTGTGGGAATTGCTAAGCAACTCGATAGATGTTTTCGCATGGAAACACTCTGATATGCAAGGAGTCCCCAGATCTATGGCACAACATCACCTGAACGTAAAAGAATCAATTAAACCAATAGCACAAAGGAAAAGGCACATGGCGCCAGATCGGGCAAAAGCCATAGCAAAAGATGTTAAGAGTCTTCTAGACGCTGGGATCATCCGAGAGGTTCGGTATCAAACATGGGTGTCAAATCCCGTCTTGGTCCGAAAGAAAGACAATTCATGGAGAATGTGCATCGATTTCACCGACTTAAATGATGCGTGCCCCAAAGACTGTTTCCCACTACCGGAGATTGATGAGAAGATCGATTCTGTCGCCACGTTCAGGTTAAAATGTTTTTTGGATGCCTACAAGGGATATCATCAGATACAAATGGCGGTCGAAGATGAGGATAAGACAGCCTTTGTCACCAACGAGGGAATGCATTGTTTTACCAAGATGCCATTCGGTTTGAAAAACGCCGGTGCCACCTACCAGCGTCTAATGAACAAAGCTTTCAAAGACCAGATCGAGCGGAATTTAGAGGTGTACGTCGATGATATAGTGATCAAGAGTCACGACGAAGTGCCATGTTGAAAGACATACTTGAAACCTTTACTCGGCTCCGAAGCATCAACATGAAGTTGAACCCCAAAAAATGTACGTTCGGAGTGGAAGAAGGAAAGTTCCTGGGGGTAATGGTCGGATCAAAAGGCCTACGGGCTAATCCAGACAAAATCGATGCTGTTCTTACAATGAAGGCTCCGATGACGGTTAAAGAAATTCAATCTTTAAACGGGCGATTAGCTGCTCTCCATCGGTTCTTATCAAAAGCAGCAGACAGATCTCTCCCGTTCATGGACATGCTCAGAAAAAGCTTTAAATCGGAGTTCAAATGGACTGAGGAAGCCGCACGAGCTTTCGAAGAGCTCAAAACATGCCTCGGTAGTTTACCAACGCTCACTGTACCAGAAAAAGATGAAGTACTGACCGTTTACCTGGCCGCGTCACATGGAGCCATTAATGCTGTACTAGTTGCTCACCGAACCGGGAAGCAAATCCCCATTTATTACGTAAGCCGAACGTTAAAAGATTACGAAACAAGATACTCAAACTTGGAAAAATTAGCTCTGGCACTAGTCCATGCTTCAAGAAGACTTCGCCGATACTTTCAGGCCCATCCAATCGAGGTACGAACAGACCAGAGAATCCAGCACGTTCTTCGACGACCTGAAGTTTCGGGTCGAATGGCAAAATGGGCGATTGAATTGGGCGCATTCAACATCACCTTCCGAACTAAGGGTCCGTTGAAAGGACAGGTAATAGCGGATTTCTTAGTTGAAATTCCGGAAGACAAAGAAACGGAAGAAGTCGAAAAAGCTCCAGAAAAGCCGTGGTCCCTATATACCGACGGAGCTTCTAGTGCCGAAGGAGCAGGGGCAGGTTTAATCCTCACCGATCCGGAGGGCACAGATATGACATACGCGCTCCGATTAGAATTCAAGAGCTCCAATAATGAAGCCGAGTACGAGGCTTTACTAGCAGGTCTACGATTGGCGGTAAAGGTCGGTGCAAGAGACGTCGTAGCCCATGTAGACTCGTTGCTCGTAGCGAATCAGGTGAACGGAGAGTACGAAGCAAGGGAAGCTAACATGATCGAGTATCTTGAACAGGTAAGGCAAGTTATGGCGTTGTTTAATTCTTGTAAAGTGGAGCACGTCACTCATAGCAAAAACAAGAAGGCCGATGCACTGAGCAAATTAGCATCCGTGTCGTTTAGTCACCTAGCCAAAGAAGTACGAGTAGAGGTATTGACTGCACCATCGATTTCTGCTCCTCACGTTATGCAAGTAGAAGCTCCGGCACAGACATGGATGACGCCCCTAATTAACTACTTGGTACACGATGTTTTGCCAGTCGATAAGGCCGAAGCAAGGAAAATCCTGATCAATTCTCTCCAGTATCAGATGCAGGAAGGAGGCTTATACCGAAAGACTTTTCTCGGACCACTGCTAAAGTGTCTGGACCCGGAGCAAGCTAGTTATATTATCAGGGAAATACACTACGGCATCTGTGGTATCCATGCCAGACCTAAGATGATTGTGACGAAAGTCAAAAACGCAGGGTATTACTTGCCCGGGATGCATGAAAGCGCCGTAAAAGAGCTCCAACAGTGTGACGAGTGCCAAAAGCACGCACCAATCAGCCTCCGAGCCAAATTGAAATGATACCGGTAACTGCTGCATGGCCCTTCCAAAAGTGGGGCGTCGATATCGTCGGGCCTTGCCCAAGATCAAGTGGAAGCGCTCAATACCTGCTAGTTGCGGTGGATTATTTCACCAAGTGGGTGGAAACCCGACCGTTTACGGTCATCTCTGGCTACAACGTGACACGTTTCTTCTGGGAACAAGTAGTATGCCGATTCGGTCTTCCACTCTACATCATAAGTGACAATGCAAAGCAGTTTGCAGAGAATCCATTCAAACGCTGGTGTGAAAATCTGAAAATTAACCAAGTTTTTTCCTCGGTTGCTCACCTTCAGGGTAACGGGCATGTCGAACAGATAAATCGACGAATCGTCGATGGGATAAAGAGGAGGCTTGGTTACGAGGGAAAAGGCTGGGCGGACGAGTTGCCAAACATTTTGTGGGCGCACCGAACACTGCACAAAACTAGCAACGGAGAAACACCGTTTAGTCTCACTTACGGTACCGAGGCAGTAATTCCCGCCGAGATCGGACTCCCAAATCAGAGGTGTAAGAATTGGGAGGAAAATGAACATGAACTCCGGTCCAACCTTGATTTGTTAGAAGAACGCCGGAACATCGCGGCAATCAAGGAAGCCCGATACAAGAAGAAGATTGAGAAGTACTATAACGCCCGGGCTAAACTCTACAAGTTCAAGGTCGGAGATTACGTGCTCCGAAACAACAATGCAAGCCGCATCGAAGCCCCCGGTAAGCTAACCCCTAAGTGGAAGGGACCATACCGAGTCAAAGAGGCTAGTGAAAAGGGCTCGTATGTGTTGGAAAAGCTCGACGGAACTCCAGTACCCCGGACGTGGAATGGGGTGCACTTAAAGAAATGCTTCATGTGAATAGCCTGATACGGCTAAAGAAGATCGCTATCTTGTGTTTTCTTTTATTTCCAATTTTCGTATGTAATTCGGGAGGGCAATGCCCCGATAATTTTCCATTTTCTGTGTAACCGGGATGTTTTTTCCCCGGACCAATGATTAGCAGAACAATGAATAAAGCGATCCGCACTTTTATAAGTATAAAAATAGCATATATATATGTTCGAACGATATCAAAAAATGTGCACAAACGGGCCTCGACCCATGCCTCGTGCCGATCGAGAAGGCTTAAATAGTTTCTAACAAATGAATAAAATCTATTGAGCAAACGGAGCACCCCAAATTCGGTGCGACTGCAAAAAAAAAAAATGAATAAAATCTATTGAGAAATAAAACCCGGGCAGATAGTAAAAGTTTGGACGCAAGCTTGAAACTAAGCAGCCAGGGTCAGATACATGATTATCGAAAGACCATGATATTCATGCAACACATGTTAACCAAGTACTCTAAAACAAATTGTACGAGTTACATATCCAAAAGAAAAGAAAACGTTGCACGATTACAAAGAAAAAAACACTAAGTCCGAATCACGTCATCGCCCTCTCCGACGATAGGAAGCTTGCTCCTTTGTTGGATAACGGACAAAGGCTTGTCCACCAAATCGGCTACCTTTCCGAGCACGGAGATCTGGAGCTCATCAAAAGCTTTCACCGCCGCGTCTAACGCATCCTGAGCTTCCGGATCATAACCCGGAACTTCTTCTGCCGAACGAACCGAATCACGCGCGGCTTTGAAGCCCTGTTTTATCCCCTCGTTCGCCCCCACCGCGTTAACACTATTAACAAGATCCGCAACCACCTTCTCTAGCTCAGGACTTTGATGAACTAGCTTGACGACCTAAGCAACCCCCTCCGACAGGAACCACTGCTTCGTAAGCATAAGTTCCGACATCTGAGCATAAAGCTCAACCATCTCAGTATCACAACGGGATAACATACCCTTTGCTTCGTCGATCACCGCATTATGGGACTCGACGGCCCTATTACGAGCTCTCTCGAGTTCACCTTTTTCTGATAAAAAAGTAAAATTCAGTAAGATAAATATATATATATATATATATATATATATATATATATATATATATAAACAAAAAATAGTTCAAAGACGTACCGGTTATCATGCGATGGTAGTCGGCCAAAAGTTGGTCGTACGACGTCTGCATCTCCTTTAATTCCGCTGCGTGCCTCTCCTCCGAGCTAACTTGTTTTTTCTCCAGAACGGCAAATTTTTCCTTAAAAGCTTCCAAGTCCTGGAGAGCCTTGTCTCGAGCCTCGTGGGCAGCCGCAGCCGAAGCCTGAGAAGATTTGTTGACCTCTTTTGCCTCCGAGACTTGCCCCTTCAATCGATCAACCTGGGATCGGAGGGAAACCAGTTCCTGCTTCGCCTTCGATCGAGCGTCACCTTCACCCTTCAAATGGGCGATCTCACGTTTAAGCTTGTGGCACGACGACTCCGACTCGACCCAACGCTTATACGTCTCTACCACCAAAGAGTTCGATTGAGCTTGGTTCAGCATCAAGGCATTCCCAAGCTCCGGTCCACTCATCTTGCGGTAATAGGAATGTTCAGCAGGAGTTCCCAAATGAAATAGAGACATCTTGGCCGTAAGAGCATCTACAATCCTGTCTTTGTTTGCCAACGACCACTCCGGCACGTACTTCTCCAACGCATGAGCCGAATCCATATCTTCAAAACCACCCGAACCTTGTTCCAGGGATAAGAACACAGCTTCAGTATCATACCACAAAGGGGAAGAAGAGGCACTGTCCCCACCATCAATCGGCGAAGGGCTCAGCCTAGAAACGTTAGATGCGACCCCTGTAGTGAGCTTACCCGAAGGAGAAGGTTCGTTTTTCTTAAGATCGGATGTACGCAAGTAGGTAACGACCTTAATACCACCTCCGCCAAAAGACAACGGGCTTAACGGAGTTGCTGAATGATCCCGCGGGGTGCGACCCCCATGAAGATGAGCATTTAAATTTGCCAATACACCTCCAGCAGTGGAGAACTCGGTAACCTGGTCGTCGTCATCAAGGGTAATTGTTTTAAACTCTGATTTCTTCCTTTTCAGTTGTTTGAGCTTCGGGTCATTTTTGGTCGAAGCAGCCCGCTTTCTTTTCAAACTTACTTGGGGTTGCTCTTCTTCATCTCCCCCATCGTCCTCGCCTTCATCTCGGCCATCACTCCCCTTTTCTCCACTGACATGTATCTCAGTTTCCCCAACAGAAAGATGAATCCCCTCGTCCTCAATCACAAATTTAGAACCGGAACCTTTTGTCCCTGTCGAACCATCTTTTCGACTCCCAGCAACATTGGCCGTAGCTACCGCTTGAATCGGAGCAGCAGGAAACGCCTTCCCCACAGGGGTAGAACCGGAACCGCCTTGAGCTGCCAGGTCTGCTTGAACCGCCGAACCCCCTTGATCACCAGGAGCACCGGGCGCACGAATCTGATAAAGATTTTGGTGTACAAGTTGTAAATACGGGGTATCGCCTTCCGGAGTCTTGGTGGCTCGGATGTCTAGTTCTTTGGAGTCGAAGGACTTCAACCGTAATGCCTCCTTTAAACCCATAACTGCACAAAAAGACAAGCGATAAGTAATATCTATCACCGAACAGAAATGCCGAACAAAAAGAAGAAAAAATAAAACAAATCAATGAAAATACAGAGAGCACCGCACAACTGACCCTCTTTATTCCATCGGAGGGTAGGATACCACTCTGGTTCGGCCCATATCGTGCTAATCCTCCCCATGACAAGAATGTGTTCCGGATATTTCTGTATACGTCCGGCCTCCTTAATCAAGTCAGCATAAAGCTTCTTGTTATACTCAAAGTTTTCAGGAAGAGGAGACGGGAGTTTCGACTTTTTTAGCCTCCATGTCATGAACTCCGGAACGCATCGATCATCAACTAGAAAGAAGTGATGTTTCCAATCCTTTATGCTCGTGGTAATCCATGTGTAACAACAAGAGTTCTTGTCCCTGACTTCAAAAGTATACCAGTTGCCGGACCGGTTCAATTTGTAAAAAGCCCGGAACACATCCAAATCCGGGTCGGACCCTAGACCACGACAAGCCAACTCGAAATGGCACACCTTGGCAAGGCCAAAAGGGTTCATCTGAGTCAAGTGTACCTCGTGAAACAGCAAAACCCCAACCAAGAACTTCGTCAAAGGAAGACGACAGTTACAATAGTCGAAAAAGCGAGTGTAAATCCCTATCTTCCCCGAAACGAAGGGATAGATGGGAGTGTCCTTTTTCGGGAGAACAGGGTGTAGCGATGTGGGAATCGCATAGCTTTCCACATACCAGTCTAAGCCCTGTTGGGTCAAGACATTAAAACAACCAGAAAGATTACACTTATTCGCCATAGCAAGAAAAAAGTTTACTAACCTGAATAAACGAGTCGATTCTCACCAACAAGGAGTGAAGAAGATGAAAAAGATTAAGAAGGTGAAAGGTGAAAAGTGAAAGGTGAAATCGGAAGATTGTTTTCTCCCCCCTTTATAGGGATATGGAACCGCCTTAAAACCCCCAATCAAACGGTGACACGTCATGACAGCTGACGCACACCAACCGTCACATCAGGCGGGAAACATAAAGTGACTGTCGGTTACCCAACTAAGGTCACCGCTTAGAAATTTAAAATTCAAAAAATTTTACGAAACAACAAATCAAGGATTCAAAACGCCAAAATTGCGCCGTCATAGTTCGAAGCTGTTATCTAAGAAACGCTACGAACTAGGGGGACTTGATGAGGATACGTCCCTGACCGGACCGAATCATCGGACAAATACGCTTGGTGCAACGGATCGGACCCTGCACCATAAGACGGATCGGACAGATACACTGGTGCGACATAACTAACTGGGTCCCACCTCCATAACCGCCATGATAGCGACTGGTCCGACTCTAACTAACTTGCCACATCAGCTCACCCAAAGACTATAAATACCCTACTCAAACCTCCGAAAACCGGTAATCGCTACTTTCTCTCTCTAAACTCTCCTCTCTCTCTCTCTCTCTCTCTCCCTGACCTATTTCCTCCTCACAAATACTTATTCTCACGCCCGAGCTTGGTCACAGAGAGGCCCCCCTCCCTGTGACGAGGCTAACGGTGTGCTTTGTCTCTTGTGATCTTGCAGGTTTCTTGCCGGGTCATCTGAAGTTCTACTCTGACCAGATCACTCTAACTGGTTTTTGAGTCTTCAGCCAACTCAACTAAATAGAAATTGATCTTAGGTATATGATCAAATAATATTGATAGTAACTTTTTTCAGCTTTAGAAAATATATTCCATCACCTTACACAAGTTACACCCAAATGACATAAACGTTCAAATGACAAATAATAAATACTTGGGGCGTGCTTTGACTATCATGTTCAGTGCAAAATTACCATAACATCAACGTGAAACTTTCATTTACTTCAATAATTATTTCACCCCAATTAAATTTATAAAACATTGAAGCTGTAAAAATCTTCTTATAAAAGCTTAAGTAAACAACCACTTTGTCAACGTGATTTGGTTATTTTCGTCACTTTCATTCAAAAAAAAAAAGTTATTCTTGCATTACTGTTCTAGTGACTTCCAAAATCTAGTCATTTTCATCCATTTTGCTAACCCATCCATTTTGAAGGTTAAATGAGGTCATTTTTTCTTTTTATTCATGTGTTTATTATTTTTTTAACCTTGTTTATTCACACCCTTTATATCGGTTTAAGAAAAATCACGGTGAAATCTCACCCAAATCCACCATTGATTTCGTGTAAGAACGCAAAAATCCACCAAATTGAGAGAAATCACGTGTCTTTACATTGAAAAGTTGAATTAATTTCCTCCATAAACTCAAACACACGTTTGAGATACTATTGGTGTAAACATTTAGGGGTTAAACTTACAAAAAAAATTGAATTTTCCTCTACAAACCCCGTCTAAAGCAAAAAGAGTAAACTGTCAAAATGGTCTCTGAGCTTTGGTCTTTTTTTGTCATTATAGTTCAAAACTCAAAGCTTTTGAATCTGGACCCATGTGATTTCAAGTTTGTTGCCATTTTTATCCAAAAGCAAAATCTGATTAGATTTTCAAGTTAACATCCAGTTTTTTTGTCGTTTTCCTCCCTTTTAATGAACGGCAAAAGGGTCTTTTAACTATATATAACGAATGGAGTTAAAAGACCACTTTGCCCTCTATTAAAAGAGAGGGAAAAAAAAACGGGATGTTAACTGAAAATGATAAGAAAATCGAAATCACATAGACTCAGATTCAAAAAGTTTAAGTTTTAAACTAAAATGATAAAACTGATCAAACCTCAAAGACCATTTTAGCAGTTTACTCAAACAAAAATGAAAAGAAACCTAGTACCACAACATACTTTGATAACAAAGTTATAAGAAATAAAAAATACGCGTAGGCGACTATTCTTAAACCTTGGGTTTCTGCGTGTTGGTTACGCTTGGAGATCACGACTTTAAAAGTTGTAGACTTGTAGGGTATATATGAAAGACTTGATTGAAACCGGCCGGTGTTTTCTTTCAAAATAAACTATGCTTTATTTAATTTTATTTATAATGTAATAGCAGGTCACCTAAGCTGGTGAGCTGACTAATGGTCTGTTTATGGGACTATTATATATAACAAATAAATTTTAGACTTTGATAATGATTCTTTCATGCGTAATCGGACTATTATATATAACAAATAAATTATTGACTTTGATAATGATTCTTTCATGCGTAATCTTTTATTACATTAAAATATGGGTCGACATTTAACTAAACTATAGTTTACACATAATCATATTAATTAACATTGCATATGAAAGAACAATTATATCATGTATATAGGAGCGATCGACCAATCTTTAATAAAAAGAAAAATCACGATAACTGTATATAAAATGACGTAAATATAGGAGCGATCGACCAATTATATCATTTGTATATAAAATGACGTAAATATAATAGGAGTAAGTGGTTACATAACAATATTCTTACGTATTAGTGTTGAATTAACGTATACAAGTGTTATACATTCATTATATTTTTACTTAAAATTAAGAGTTAAATGCTTGGTTGGTCCCTGTGGTTTGTAAAAATTGCAGACTTGGTCCTAGTGGTTTACTAATTACACGCGTGGTCCCAAAATTTGTCAAAAATGAACTCGGTTGGTCCCCAGGCCTAACATCAGTTAAATTTCTCCGTTAACTACGTGTTAAATGACTATATTACCCTTGAGTTCATTGCACAAGTTGAAACCTCTACATCATCTTCATCACCATCATCATCTTCATCACCAACCCACCCCATGTCTCTGCTCTCTCTCTCAAAATCTAGTCACCAGATTATTTCTTCGGCGACCTGTCGGCCGTGCGGTTTCTCCGGCGAATCAACCAATTTTTAGAGACCGGTGTCATCGCATAATATACTAACCTCCATAATCACTGATTGATACCAAGAAAAAGATGAGAATTTGGCAAAACCCATCGCTTCAAGCAAGCAAAGGAGTGTGATTGATCAGCAAACGTAAGTTAATTTAGAATGTCTAATTTGATTATTCTATGGATCACATTTCCTGCTAAACAGAGCACGCTGATCTCTTGGCTTCTTTCTTTTTCACTCAGATCTCAACATTAATTAGTACCAAATTCAGCCCAATGCGGAAGCAAGCTAGGGTATGTGTACAACTTGACGTTGTTAGAGCGGATAACCTATCGGATTGGAGGATCCAAAACCACAATACAGCCACTGTCATCATATCCGGATCCAACTCCACGCCCCGAAGACGATTCACAATGGCGACGGAACAGATTTTGACCAGATTTCTCAGTTAACTATGGTTGATTCGAGGAAGAAACCAGACGGCCGACAGGTCGCTGGAGAAATATCTGGTGACTAGATTTCGAGAGAGAGAGAGCAGAGATCGGGGGTGGGTTGGTGATGAAGATGATGATGGTGATGAAGATGATGCAGAGGTTTCAACTTGTACAATGAACTCAAGGGTAATATAGTCATTTTACACATAGTTAACTGAGAAATTTAACTGATGTTAGGGCTAGGGACCAACCGAGTTCATTTTTGACAAGTTTTGGGACCACGTGTGTAATTAGTAAACCACTAGGACCAAGTCTGCAATTTTTGCAAACCACGGGGACTAACCAAGCATTTAACTCTAAAATTAATTATGTGTATATAAACTTAACCTGCCACTTATTAATTTGCCATGCATATATTTAGAATTATTTTATATGCAAAACATTAAGCAAATATTAACATTACTTAAAGCATAGATAATCAAAATGATCAATGATGCTTTTTGAGTTTAGAAAGTAATAAAGTTGAAAGGTTTTTTAAGAAAATGTACAAAAGATTTAATCATTTTTATATAAACTTCAGTTAATAAATACACTATAATACTAGTTTTCAACTGATAAATAAACATATTAAACATAATTGAGTCTTGAAAGTTTAGAATTTAGAAATAATAACATAATTGGGTTCCCTAGTAAAGTAAATTAATATCTATTAATTCATATAAACAATCAAAAGTACTTGGTATATATATAAAATTATAAATGGTGGTAGTTAAACTCATGTAAACAATTAAATCAATCAATTTGCATTCAACCCGTTCTTATATATGTATACAACATATATGTAATAATATATACGAAGGGATTATAACCAAATATATTATTTGAAAGATAAATATTGTAGCACAATGTGTGTAAGCAATGTCTTCCTCGTCTCTAACCCATATAATACTCCTCATGAATACATCATCAAACACCATTTCAATTTTCAACTAACATTTAAACAATTTCCATGAAGTCAATCTCAAGCCCAACTAATGCCTTCAATATTCTTTAAAACCAAATTTCCATATCTCTTCCATCTTATAACCTTCTTCATTTCTCTCTATTCTATAACCTTTCATCAATGGCACTACTCATACTCATCAACCTCATCTTCTCCTCCATAACCCTCATCTCAAACATCCTCTCTCGTTTGCTCTTCACCTTCACGGCCTACCTCCTCGTGATCGCGATCCAAGGATTAAAGGTCCCGGGAGAAGCCCTACAGTCTGCAATGGAGCAATTTGGTGGCTTTATTCGAAGTTGTGTCGAGTACCTTTTTGAGCTTTTTTTGGAGGTAATAAGTGAAATTATTGGCTTTGTTTTTGATCTTGTGAAAGAGAGTGTTTTTGGGTCTGTGGCTGCAACCGGGGCGGCTGCAGGAGGGTTGGTGGAGAAGACGCGGTCTGCGTTCCAAGGGTTGACGGAAGAGATTCCGACGGTGGTGGAGGGTGCGGTGGAGATGGTTACTACAATGGTGACGGATTTGTGGAATAATTATATCGATGCTCAAAGTTATGTGACAGAGAATGCTTAAGTTTTGGTAAGAAAATAGGAGCTAATGTTTTTAAACAATTTGTTCAAACTTGTTGATGTAAATAATTTTGTTTGAGAATTGATAATGTAACACTGTTGTTGGTGCACTTTGTGTCTGTACTTTGTCTATATTTTGTAATGTATAAAACGATGTCTTTTGTCGGTTGTGTTTACGTCCTTTATGTGTGTTTATGTATTGTAATGTGTTGTTTGACCAAGTCAACCATCCTCCTGGTTTGACTTGGCCAAACTTCAACACTTAGTATTTGAAAGATAGAGTGTCACGAAGGATGTCTTCGAAGGATGATGTTTATCCTTCGAAGACTTCGAAAGATGTCTTTCGGAGGATCTTTATGGACCTCGAAGGATACACTATCCTTCGAGGTATGTCTAGATCCTTCGAGATCTTTCGATAGGTTTTCTGGTCGACAGATGATCCTTCGACCAGGACATCTATCCTTCGTGCATGGGAATCTGTTTTGGGTATATATATCCATGAAGGGTTTCACTTTCACAATAGTTCTGATAGTTCTGTCCAAAGTGTGTGTTCATTGTAGAGAGCTTTTGTGTGTGAAACCCAGGTCTTTGTAAGAGTGTATTTTCAGTTTGGTCAAGGTCTGTAACCGTGTCCACTGAAATACAAGAGAAAACTTTGATACTTGCTTGTCTACTCTTTCTCTTGTTCACTTTGCTTTCATATAAACTCCGGTTTGCTTGCTAGCTTGGATTCCGCACTTGCTAGTGGGTTAAACATAACAAGGAATAGGTTAAACCTCAACCTCCGAGGGACCTACATGCTTCGAACTCCTTCACAAGAAGACTCCAGACTTGGAATATCTCGAACCTTTTGGTGCACCATGTACCATGATTGAACCTGATGGGAAATTTGGTGCCAAAGCTATCGAAGGTTATTTCCTTGGGTATGCTACTCCTAATCTGCGAGTATGGAACCTAACTACCAAAAGGATTGAAGAATGGGGTGAAGTAAGAGTCCAAAGATATTCTAATCCTCCGAAGCCTTCTGGTGATCCTTGGATGTTTGACTATGATGGTTTTTTCGACTCTTTTAATCTGCCGACATTTGACGATGATAATGCAATAGCTCAAATGTTGTCTGAAAGCGAGAACGCGACTGGCTCTCAGCTGGTTCGCCCAATCCTTGTTGACTCACAAGCAACATCTTCTGTCAACAATCTCGTTTCAAATGAGGTGTTTAATGATGCTGTCGACTACAATGTGTCGTCGGAAGATGAGGAGTTTGTTGATGCTAATGATGGTGAAACACGGGCTCCAGTGCAAGGTACTTCAGAAGCAACGGATCCAGTGTCTGCTCCTATTATTCAAGAAGAAAATGCATCATCTTCTACAACTCACCAGCTTCAGAATGAAATCGGGAATTTAAATATCACTAACTTGAGGTCAAATGTTGAAGTTCCTCAAGTCACTGAAACCCGAATTCATAATATTCATCCTCAGCAGAATATTATAGGTGATGTTCTCAGTGGTGTTCGGACGAGAAATCAGATAAGAAACAATGAAAATGCTGGATTGTATGCTGAAATAAGAGAATCGGGACAACAGAATCAGTGGTCCTTTGCCTGCTATGTTAGCCAAGAAGAACCTAAATCTTGGAAAGAGGCATTGAAGGATGATTCTTGGGTGGAAGCAATGCAGGAAGAACTTCAGCAGTTTGAGAAACTGGGCGTATGGAAATTGGTTGATAGGCCCGATAACTACAAGAAAATCGGAACTCGCTGGGTGTTCAAGTGCAAAAAGGACGACCGTGGGGTTGTTGTCCGAAACAAGGCAAGGTTAGTGGTGCAAGGCTTTAGTCAGGTTGAAGGAATTGACTACAATGAAGTGTATGCTCCTGTTGCGCGTCTGGAGGCTATTAGAATCTTTCTAGCCTACGCATCTTTCAAGAAATTTAAGGTGTACCAGATGGATGTTAAGAGTGCTTTTCTACACGGAGTAGTCGAAGAGGAAGTATATGTCGAGCAACCACCGGGGTTTGAAGATCCATTACATCCTGACAGGGTTTTACTTCTCAACAAGGCGTTATATGGTCTTCATCAAGCACCTCGGGCTTGGTATGAAACGTTGTCTACCTATCTGCTCAACAATGGTTTTCGACGAGGTTTGATCGACTGTACCCTCTTCATTAAAGAGAATGGTGAAGATCTTCTGTTGGTACAAGTATATGTCGACGACATTATCTTTGGTTCTACCGATGATAAGTTGTGTAAAGAATTTGAAAAGGTGATGCAGGATCGATTCGAGATGAGTGCGATGGGTGAAATGACGTTCTTCTTGGGTTTGCAAGTAAATCAATCCGAATCTGGAATCTTTATTCATCAAACCAAGTACGTCGGGGACATTTTGAGCCGGTTCCAGATGTCCGATGCGAAGCCTATTTCTACTCCTCTTCCTCAGAATCATGGAATTACTCCGGATGAAGAAGGAGATGATGTGGATTCTTCCTTCTATCGTGCTATGATCGGATCGTTAATGTATCTCACTGCATCAAGGCCCGACATTATGTATCCAACTTGTCTTCTCGCTAGGTATCAAGCGAATCCGAAGGTCTCTCACTATGCTGCTGTCAAAAGGATCTTTCGTTATCTGAAGACTTACCCTGACACCGGGTTATGGTATCCTAAGGATGATAACTTTGATCTCACAGCTTTCAGTGATTCTGATTTTGGTGGCTGCAAAAAGGATGGAAAGTCAACTACTGCAGGATGTCAGTTTTTAGGCAATCGCCTAGTCACTTGGCAATGCAAGAAGCAGACATGTGTGGCCACGTCTACATGTGAAGCGGAATACATTGCTGCATCTAGTTGCTGCTCCCAGGTTCTATGGATCCAACAACAGATGCGGGACTACGGTTTTGAATTTCTAACTACTCCTATTTATGTTGATAATGAGGCTGCCTTACAGATCACTCGAAACCCTGTACAGCACTCCAAAACGAAGCACATCGATATCAAATATCACTTCATACGTGATTGTTTTGAAAAGAGACTTATCGATGTGGTTCACATTCATACTGACCACCAACGTGCCGACCTTTTTACCAAAGCTTTCGATAAATCAAGATTTGATTACTTACTTTTGGTAAACGGCATTAAGGTGAAGCAAGAGTAACTAACATCAGGAAATCGTTTTTGTAAATATTTTTCTAAAAATCAAAAATCCAAAAATATTTTCATTTCTTTTTATTTTTGAATTTTAGGGGGAGAAAATTTCAAGAAAAATACAAAAACATTGAAAAATCTCAAAAATACAAAAATATGTCTTTAATTTATTTAATTTCTGCATTTAAGGGGGAGTAAAATCCAGAAAAACACAAAAACAATAGAAAAACAAAAATGAGTTTCTTGGTAATATAAGGGAAAGTGATATTACATCAGAGGTCAGTTGAAACATGTTTCTAAAAATCAAAAGAAACGGAAAATGATATGTAGCTTTACTTATGATGTACCGGTAGACTCACAATCATTTCAAAGTATGCAGGAGATATAAACATAACAGACTGAAAACCGGGTGGGAACCATTCATTGGCATATGGTCTTGGTACCGAAATTTCGTTTGATAGATTGCCGGGGTTCTGAGATATTCGGGGTTTATGCTTTTTATCATCCGGGTATCATGGTTGCTTCTATAAATAGACTAAGTCTAAGATCTTCCATGATACTATACATACGTGTACATATTGCATACTGCATTCGACCTCAATAAGTGATCAACAATCACATGTCCATAACAAATAAGTGATAAAATATCACATTTATCCGGGAGTCAAGTTCGTCTCTCTGCTGTACGGAAGTACTGACCTGTTCACGGACTTGCTCCTGTGCCCTCATGCATACGAAAATCAAGTTCCTCATCAATAAGTGATTATATCACATAGGGCTTGTTTTCAATTCAAAATAAGTGAGTATCTCACAATTTATACGGTCAAACAGATGATAATCGGTATACTCACCGGTAAGATGAACCCTCGTGCATACCTTGATACGGGAATGTGTCGTGATGTGGATGAACACCGGTCGGTAAGTATAAATCATACCTTAACGTATCCCCTCGCCATGATTACATCTGATAAGTTGAGCTTAAGTGGACAACAATACCGATAATTGTTATAGGATGCTTATCTTAATGTTAACTAACTGAACAACAAGAGTGTTTTGGCATGACCGTACACTGATATGATTCTCTTACCCTCGAAACTCGCAAAAAGAATGTATGTATATATTTATTTACTGCTTTCAGTATTTACATTTAGAAAAGTCAAAAATATCAAAAAATTTTAGGTGTGTTTTAATATAAACTTTATAAAAGCCAAAAAGATTTTATTTCTAATTTATTTTCGATCGTACGATGTTGGAACTCGAGTCTTCGTTGCCTGAAACCTGAACGAAAACCGAAATGACTAAATCTTCATAAACGGTCGAAATTTGCATGTTTTGAAAGTTAGAAATTGAAAATGATAAATTTATTAAACTTTCAAACTGTCGGACGGTGTTTGATTGTGACATGGTCATGAGTGTGTCACTTGTTTATGATTAACTATATTCCAAGCAGTTGTTCTCATTATGCGTTTAGATTTCTTGCATGTGCAGATTCTAAAGGCTAGGAGAACATGGTCGATGACAAAGCTTTGGAATGAAGACACGACATGAAGGCACTCAAATGATGAAGATGATCGAGTTGCCGCTGACCATCGTCAACACCACAAGGATCTCACTTCATAAAGATAAAGTATTTCACGAGCATAACTCAAGGGGGAGCTTATGTTAAGGGGGAGTTTGTTAACACACTTCCTACATGATACGGGTAGTTTGTTGATACACTCTCTGCTTTCAATACGTGAAGACTTTGAAGATCCTCCGACATTGAAGACTTGAAAGGACATCAGAGTTTTGAGAACTCGAAGACCAAAGACCATCGAAGTTCGAGACGAGTCTACAACTATAGAGAATAAAGACAAAGCTACAGCCAAGGGGGAGTTTGTTGATGCACTTATGTCTGTACTTTGTCTGTATTCGGTCACGATGTAAACGATGTCCTTGTCAGTCCTGTAAGTTGACCAAGTCAACCGTCCTCCTGGTTTGACTTGGCCCAACAGTTAGAAATATGTTTGTGAAGTGTCTGAGTCGAAGGATGAGCAATCGAAGGATTATGTCTATCCTTCGATTGGCTCGAAAGATAAACCACGAAGGATACGGATGGACTTCGAAGGATAAGCTATCCTTCGAAGTATATATAGATCCTTCGATGGCCATTGTGGTCGACAGATGGTCCTTCGGACAATCTGTCTAATCCTTCAACCAGACCTGCTGTGTGTGGGTATAAATACCCATGAAGTGTGTTGTTTCAAAGAGACAAGAGAGGCTTGTTAGATAGATGCACACATAGAGAGAGTTTGAGAGCATTCTATCAAAACACACACACACACACTAGAGAGTTTGCAAGTTAGATTTGTAAACATTGTGCTTGTAACCGGAACCTTCATTCGTATTAATACAGTGGTGTTAATCGGTGAATCCTTGTGTGTTTGTGTTTATGCTTGTCTCAACCCGGTTTGCTTGCTAGCTTGGATTCCGCACTCGCTAGTGGGTTCGTATAACAAGGTTTGAGGTTCGTCATCCTCCGAAGAGGGACCTACAACTGTGTTTTGATAGAAATAGTTATTTCAATCTACTGTTAAACTGTATATTTTAAATTAGGGCGTGCGGGGCGCCCATTACTCACCACCCACTCATCAATTACAACATCCAATCAAGTTCCGCTACGTCATCGAGCTTTATTCCATCACTGGTGATGAATTTTAGTGGAAATGTCCATCACTCACCACACACTCATCTCCATTTAAAAACATCTCATCACACAAACACACACAACGCGTGATATGGTTGACGCATTTTCAAATCAACGTGTTATAGAAAGGGTGACGGCGATGTTATTTTTTGTTCCACGCGTGGTGGAGGGGCATCACGGGGGCGCCCCGTCCCCCTTATAGTTTTAGTTTTCTTTCAATCTTTCATTAAAAAAAACGATGATTATTTTAGATAAAAGTTAATGCATGATACAAAATAACATAGATGTTCTATGGGACACTAATTCACTAGGTTCGAATTATACCGCATAACTGTTTTTGCGTGATAAACCTCTTTCTTAGAGGAACACCCTTAACAAAGATTTTATAATTTTAAATTGTTTGTCTAAACTCTGAAGGCATACCATTGTTAGGGGAAACATGATAAAAAGACAAGCAAAACAAACATATAAAGTTAAAAAGACCAAGAAAGTCAAGTCAACTGATCATATAAAACCACACAAATAATAGACAAATATGCAAATATAATATACATACCATTCACATCATTGTATTTGACTATATGTTAGTTGAAGTTTCTTGGATAAAGTCGATGCCATTTGCCATGTCCATTTAAAATCGAATAATATGAGGATTCTAGAAACAGAAAACTATGAAAATGATGAGTTTATTATTATTACAATTTTATTAATTAAGAGATATAATAAAAGTTGAAAATAAAAAAAAAATAAATAGATTTTGTAAAATTGATTTAAAGTTAAATAAAATTAGGTGTTAGTACTCAAACGTATTACATTGATAAAATTAAGAAAAACTGGAAGGGTATTTTAGTCATTATATTGATAAAATTAACTAATTTTGGTGTTAATAACCAAATATGTTACAAAATTGAACCATAAAATCTAAACCTATTAAAAAAAGTTAGTATCCAAAAGTGAAACTAACTATAAACCATAGGGTACATTTGTGTAATTAACTCTATTTTTTAAGGTGTATCTAAGTTTTACTATATTGATAAAACATTAAATACCACTCTTTTTATATTTGAGATGTCTAAAAATGTGATATTGTCTTTGATATTAAATACATGTCATGTGCATAAAGTACCTTAATAATGTCAAATTTAAAAGACCAAAATGTGATATTGTCTTTGATATTAAATACATGTCAAATGCATAAAGTACCTTAAAAATGTCAAATTTAAAAGACCAAATTCAAAGTAAAAATAATAGATTAATAGAACACTAAATCTATATTTAAAAATAACAGTAACAATTAAAATAATATATACATTTTTTTAACGACCAACAAATCAATCCCGAGCACTCTCGGGGCACCCACTGGATAAACAGAATACTTCGACAGTAACCCGCGTGTTTCACCACAAATTCCGGGGAAAACCCGGTAACCCACCCGTCCGCAGACACGACGCTAAATTACCAGTAAAATCCATTTGGCTAAAGGATCGAACCCAGGTTTCCCTGAGTCTCCTATCACTGGCCACCAGTGCCTCACTCATTTTTTGCACCAAATGGTAATTGAACTTGAGTCTTCAAAGAAGAGCTCAAGTCTTCCTACCAATTGAGATAGAGGTCATTGCCAATCACTGGCGAAGTATAGTGGGTGCCCGGGGGTGCACCCGCCCACACCAATGTTTCGGTTAGAAGTGTATAAGTTCCGATTTTTCGTCCAAAAAAATTAAAATTATATAGGATCGCCCCCCGATTATTTTTTCCTAAATTGTATATCCTAAATATTTAAAAACTTTGTATATAAATGTTGGGTAGTTTGGTAAATTAAATATACACTTTGTTTTATTTGGAACTATTATTATTTGACCCGACTTGAATCGAATAGGCAACCCGACCCGACTCGAAACATAACGATAGAAAAATTAATTTTGGGTCTCATCACTTTACGCCCCCTCGAAACTTTTGGTCAAGCTCCGCCACTGTTGCCAATTAAAATAATATATGTAATGTAAACTAAGATAAGAAAACAGATGTCATATTCTTGTTTGGAAAAATACATCACAATCATGTAATTCACATGGAGAAGTTACACCTTGGTTTCCTTAGCTTAATCGCCATGAAAATGCATACCAACCAACAAAAGCACACGCATAGAAGTTACACCTTGGTTTTGTGGACAATTTCCACCAAATTACCTAATAATAATAATAGTAATAATAATAACAACAACAATAACAAATATTATTACTAGTTAATAGTTATTATGTTAACTTGTATTTTTCAAAAAATACTAAGAGAAATAAAATATAGAGTAAACTGCCATTTTAGTCCCTAAGGTTTGGTTACTTTTACCACTTTATTCCAAAACTCAAACCTTTTGCGTCTGAGTCCATGTGGTTTCAGTTTTATTGCTATTTTGGTCCAAAAGTGAAATCAGGTCATATTTGGCTTATAACATCCTGCTCTTTTGTTATTTTCCTCAGGGGCAAAAGGTCATTATATAGATGAAAAGAAATGTTTAAATAAAAACAAATTCTGCACACACACACTCTCTCTAAACACCCCTATGTCTGTCTCTCTTCTCCCTCTCTATCACAGGCTCAATGGTGGAGACGGTGGTGGATGATAATGGTAGAGACGATGGCGGTGGTGGATGTTAGTGGTGGAGACGGTGGCGCATGATAATGGTGGAGGCGGTGGCGGATGATAAAAGCAGAGAAATGACTTCATCTTCCCCAAATGCAACAAACCCTAATACCCTAATCCAGCGTCATTATCAAACATCAAAACTGAACCTGATTTAAAAGATGAAGGATGAGGATGAAATATGGAACATTCTGATGATTGTGAAGCAGATCGGAACCTGAATCAGATTTATTATTCTTGTGAAGCAGATCGGAACTTGATGGTTCATAAGAACGGTCGACTAGCTGCCGGCATCGGATCGATTGTTGTTGTTGTGAAGCAGATCAGCCGGTTTGGTGATGTTGTTGATGATGATTTAACGCTTGTAAGTCATTATTCATGAAAGTAATCGATTGAAGTAAGTAATCGCTCGAACAGAATTTGAGCGGTTATTTCAGATCTAAAATCTGAAACTTGTTTCTCTCTCTAAGTCGACACTCACACACTCAACGGTGTGTACGATGAACATAGACGAAGAACAAACATGATTCGATGAAGATGAAGATGAACCGGAATCGAACCCGAATCTGGTGAAAATAGACATATTAGAAGCTGATCTGAGATTGAATCGGATATACCACTTGTTTCTAAGATTGTGCTTTTATATGGTCAAAGGGTCCTGTTTAATTTAATTATTTTAATTAATAATGTGTTATAATAAAAATAAAATGACCATTTTACCTCTGAGGAAAAGGACAAAATAACAGGATGTTATAAGATAAATATGACCTGATTTCATTTTGGACCAAAATGGCAATAAAACTGAAACCACAGAGACCCAGATATAAAAGGTTTGAGTTTTGGACTAAAGTGGTAAAACTGACCAAATCTCAGAGACCAAAATGGCAGTTTACTCTAAAATATAAATTTGATTGAACACATAATGATTTCAAATTAATAATTCAAATTGAAGATGTTAAATAAAATTGAAATACATACACACACACACACACACACACACATATATATATATATATATATATATATATATATGGGATGGATCATGAGAAAACTAGTTTAAATGAAAAACCAAAAAACTAACTAAAAAAGCCTAAAAAACATACCAATTTTTTTAACAATTTTTTATAAAAAAAATCGCTACATTTTATGTATGGAAATTTTTTTTCAAAAAAAATAAAAATTTGTTGTACTGCACATGTGCACTAATACGGAAAGCCTAAACCACTTAACCCACCCCCCACCGATACCCCCAAAAAACCTAACCCCCCCACCCCCAAAAACCTAAATTCACCCTACCACCAAAAGCCTACCCCCCCCCCCCCCCCCGAAAATCCAAAACTAAACCCTAAACATAAACCCGAAAAAAACCTAACCCCCCACCCCCTAAAAACCTAAACCCCCCTTCCCCCACACCCAAAAACCCAATCCTAATACTAAACCTCCAAAAAAAACTAACCATAAAAGCTAAACTAGACTCAAAAAACTAATTTTAAGCATGTAATGCACATGTGTAGTACACATATAATGCATATGTGCAGTACAAGTTTTTTTATATATATAAAAAATAGCGATTTCTTTATAAAAAATTGTA
Source organism: Helianthus annuus (assembly GCF_002127325.2). NCBI lineage: Eukaryota > Viridiplantae > Streptophyta > Magnoliopsida > Asterales > Asteraceae > Helianthus > Helianthus annuus. Next base: position 140,552,005 of record NC_035436.2, read on the forward strand.
AAAAAAAATGGTATGTTTTTTAGCTTTTTTTAGGCTTTTTTAGTTAGTTTTCTCATTTAGATTTAGTTTTCTCATGATTCTCTCCCTATATATATATATATATATATATATATATATATATATATATATATATATATATATATATATATATATATATATATATATATATATATGGTTAGGTTAACGTACAAATGCCCTTATCGTACATTACGTACGCTATCATCTCAGCCGTCAGATCTTCATCTCACATTGAAATCGCATGTTGGTTTTTGTAACAATTTCGCATGTTGGTTTTTAACATGCGATTTCGTCAAAATTACCACATGCGAAATTGTTACAAAAAACCAACATGCGATTTCATCAAAATTATCACATGCGAAATTGTTACAAAAAACCAACATGCGATTTCATCAAAATTATCACATGTGATTTCATACATGTTATTTTATAATATGCGATTTCACTATATCGTACGTAATGTACGTTAAGGGATATTGTATTTTACACTTTGCCTATATATATATAGTGCGAAGTTTATTGGGGAGTACTAAGAAGTGGGAAATCGAGGAACACTCTTAAAGATTTAACTTAACATGTTAAAAATCAATTTTTTTAAATGTTTATCGACGCTTTTCCTTATAAATACTTGTAAAAGCAATTTTAATAAAAAAAATCAAAAGCTAAAAATATAAAAAACAACAGTTAAAAAAAGGCTTAATTTTTTTTTGAATAATTGATAGAAATATACATTGTAATACCCCTTAATACTGTAAAGTTATAACATTGTATCTTTTTATAAAAATGGAATGAACTCGCCAGTATTTCTTGCTGATAAAATATTTTAAAACGCGTTTCAGGTAACTTGATGTGAAGCTATTGGAAGCCAGCTATGGAGCACTGAAGGTTTAAATAAAGTGACTATAAATTACCTGAATAAAAGATGAGGTTATATTTTCAGCAAACTAGGGTTTATCCCTATAAAGATATTATAAATGAAATATGGGTTTTTATCCCATTTGTTTAATACAAAAAGTTTGGCGTTTTGCAAACTTTGAATTTATTTCCTAACTACGATCCTTAAGTTTCATTTCCGCTGCCAAATTAATAAACACCGATACCACCGGTTCGTGTTCGCGATACCCGCTCCCAAGGTAGGGTCGGGGGTTGCCACAATTGTAATTTACCTAAAAGCTTAAGACATATTAATACATAATTTAATAAACTTCTAATTAATTACACTAAATGTCCATCCTCAACGATAGTTATTTAACTTATTTAAATAAAAAAAGTAAACTCTAGTATAAAATACATATATAATTACACCAAAACAAAATTAAAGAAACTTATAAATACACTAACTAATACTATTATTTTATTAGTAACATATGATTACACCAAAACAAAATTAAAGAAACTTATAAATACACTAACTAATACTATTATTTTGTTAGTAACTTTTTATTGTATAATAAAATGTTTTCTTTATTGTATAAACCAAACCTTCTAGAACTGATTGGAGTTGGGGGAAACAAAAACATTTTTTATTATTTTTTTGGAGTTTTGTAATATTTTAGTTTAGGATTTTTATTAGTGTTATATTTATTGTTTCATCTACATTTCTATTTAAATTTTATTTAAAATCGGTATATCCCTAGCCGCATTTCGCGGCGGGTCACTTCTAGTGCTATTAAAATTAAGAAGAACTATTTTAATTATTATTTTTTTCATTATGATCTAGATAAATCTCCGAATAAATCCGCACATGGCAACATCACAGACGATAAAAACTACATATAGTTTATTTTTTTACTCTGTGCATTATAAGTATTAAATAAATGTATATTTATATATTAGATTATAAAAAATATATCTTTAAAAACCTCCTGTATTATATGGGTTGAATAAATGTAATTGTATATACCAAATAATAAAAAAACATCTTTAAAAACCTTGTGTATTACACCGGTTAAATAAATGTAATTTTGTATAGTAAATAATAAAAGAAGCTATATCTTTAAAAACTCTGTGTATTATACGAGTTGAATATATTTAATTTTATATGCCAAATAATAAAAAAAATTTATATTTTTAAAAACTCATTGTATGTGACAAACGGCAAAAATATCTGGTAATTCCGTACAACTTAATTACTGTTTAATATACAATTACATAACTTAAGGGTGGGAGTTGGCTACAAAGTCCATTTTTTCTACAAAGTGTAAAAAGTCATAGAACACCATAATGTCAACCATAAAACACATTCAAAACCCACAATAACAAAGTGAAGATTACTAAAACGCCAGATTTGTGGGTTTTCTGTTGTGTTTTGGATGACAAGGCTTTAATTATCGAATGACTAACATTAGTTTGTTTTATGTTGCTTATCATGTTGTGTTTTATATTCATAGTTCTATGATGGTGTGTTTGAAGTTTTTATGGATTGTTAGTGTTTGGATATTATGTTTTAGTGATTTTCACTTTGTTATTTGTGGGTTTTGAGTGTGTTTTATGGCTGAAATTTTGGTGTTTTATGACTTTCTACACTTTGTAGAAAAATGGACTTTGCAACCGAACCCCACCCTTAGACTTAATTATGTTATGATTGAGTCACATAAGTCTAGCAGTCTTCCGGAAATGCATAACATTGCATATTACATGTTCGTAGTCAGCATATCGCGATGCGATAAAAACTAATACAAAAACCGTTGGTTGATTATCTAAACACACTATTCATGTCAGGAGAGTTCCGGTACTCCCTGAAATGTCAATTATAGGACATGAAATCATATTCAAAGCACTACATATATGAAACCCTAAGTGGGGAAAAAAGTGGGCATAATATAATTTTCTGAAAAATTCATAAGTCATAAATTGTCCGAATCTGAGCCATAAAAATTATAGTTTCAATAACTCGGTTACAATTACATTATCAATGGAACATTATAGGATCATTGGATAATGTTAATGATCACAAATAATATCAAGGACGTCATATATATCATGAGGATATACAAACTATAATTTCCAAGTAATGTTACATAAGTGACTATTAATTATTCCGGAAGCATAACTAGTGTCGGTTTAACATTTAAATACCAACTAAACCTTGCCTACTAAACTAGTTAAGCTAGTTTAACAACATAACATCTTATTATCCTTCTAAATATCCTAAACTAACTATAACAACACAAATATCTAAAGGTCATAAATAAGCACATGTCTAAACAATAAACAATTCAACAAACCACACCCTACCACCCCCCCATTCACGGTTTTGGTGAAGGCCCGACAAGCCCTCGCCTAGTGTTGATGTGTGTGATCTTGTAAGATATGAGAAACATGGTGCTGTGTTGACTAAAGGGCTGATGATTATAAGTAAACCAAGTCTCAAAACCTTATCCATTAGCAACACATTTTCACCTTTTTCAAACGCATACAAACACTCCCATTTCTCCTACAACTTTCAACCACCCTCTCTCTCTACTCTCTCTCTTCTTTTCAAATTTCAAACACTTGCCTTAAGAGTTCTAAGATGATTAACATGAAGATCCAAGGTGGTATCAAGACTTGAAGATCATCAAGGGGCTTATTCTTGCAAATCTAGGAGCTTTATCTTCTCCTTTTCTCATCAAGATCTACCTAGCCGTAGTGCTAGTTGTAAGTCTTCACAATCTACCATTATGCTTCTTATCATATGTAGATCCATAAAGTACAAGTTGATCATGCAAAAACCTTGTTTAAAAATACATGAAACCCTAAAGAAAACACTATAATCTAAACAATACTGGTTGTTTTTGTGTTAATCTTTGATGTTGATGAAGATGTGAACATGATGAACTTGCAAAGTGATGGTTAAAAATAGATCTAGTAAAGTGTATGTGTAGACATAGTAAGTTACATCAACAAGAGTATCATGAACTTGTTAAATGGTCACTACATGGTTTTTAAAGTATTATGAAGTTTATATGTTTTCATAAACACCATGTTCAAAAAATTTTATCTTGAAAGAATATAAAGGATTGTGTAAGTATAAACTTATTTAAGAAAATGGATGAACATGAAAAGTGGTTTCTTGAAAGATCTGGTATTTTATAAGAAGTTCATGAGCTAGTTGTTGAAAGTATATAAAAATTATGTTCTTGATGTTTATATGTGTTTGTGATGAGTTTTGAAACTTGATTTGAACATTTTGTTAAACATGCAAAACCTGATATTTTAGGGGGAAACTATGGAAAAAATTCTGAAAATATAGTTAAGATTAATCATGGTTAAACAAGGATATACAAAGATAAAAATGGATTTGTGCCCCTAAACATGTTTATACAAAGTTTTGGTGGAAAAGTGAAAGTTAAAATAACAAGAATTTTCATAAATCTAAAATGGATAGTAACAATATTTAGCAACCATGTGAAAATGAGTATTTGTGTATATTATGTGTATTTAGTAGAAGGATATAGGAAACCTTGTCTAACTAAATACCAAGTGAAATAATACACTACAAAGTCAATGGACAAAAACATGACAAAATAAACACATATACATGAACATAAATACATATGTCTATAAGGATACATGGACAAAATACAAGAAATACATATACATATACCCATGACTATGATATGGAGCAAATCGGATAAACAGACAATCGGACAAGTTATAGACATATATATGTATATATATATATATATATATATGTATGTATGTATGTATTGAATGGAAGATATATATTAACGAGGCTCGGTAAAAACATAAAAATTCAGATAAGTGATAGAATGTACATATTTTGATTATATATAAGAAATACATATTTAACGACCAATCTTAAAATTAAATTATTTTTAAGGAAGCACAAGAATATATATTTTTACTAAAATATAATTCCGGAAAAACCTAAAAATCACTAAGGGTGAATTTAATCACTAAATACAAATATACATATGCATATTAACGTGTGCGGGTGTGTATATATTTTTTAGTATATTTTTAGCTCTTTTTTACTCGCCAATTCAAGTTTTAAATTTATAAAACACGATATTCTACTATCACTCTACACACACGTTAGGGCAAGTGCACCCATCGCGGACGTAGTATAGTGATGACAAGATACCGAGGTCGTCTAAGGACACAAGAGCTTTTAATACCGGCTTATCGTCAACGTCTAGTGGTTTAAGTTGACAAGGATACAATCCCACTAGGTCGGAATATTGAAAGATAATTAAGTAAGTTATTAATGCAAAAAGTGGTGGGCCCCCTTCCAGGCAGCGGTCACCCTCAACCCGTTTGTCACACCCCCAAAATCCACCATGCGGAGTACCACCGCTTGGAGGCGTGACATGACCAGGATCGAGCCACCAATCATACTGAACAATGTATTTAAGTAAATAAAGCCAACCACAATACGATTGGTGACCAAAAGCTAGTTAACCAAGTTTTAAATTAAACAGCGGAAGCATAAACGTAAAGTCCAAAACATAAGTCCATAGTTTATAAGTTAAAGTTCAAAACGCAAGTTTAATAAGTTCATAAGGATTTAAATATTAAGCACGGAGCATAACAGTCCGTACACCACAACGACTCCTTCCTCGTGCAAGCTCCAAGCATTTAGCGACCTGTAAGGCATGTAACAACGAGTCAAAAACAAAGTTGAGTGAGTTCACGTTTAGTTGTTTAGTTTTAAGTTGTTTCCAAAAACGTGGTTTGTCTTTCGTTGGCGTAATTGCCGTGGGGGTTACCCCATAGTTGAAAGAAAATTTAACCAGTTCATTCTTTATTACCCATACCCTGTCCATGATTAGTGGGGGCTTCCCCATGTGAACTACTAGACCGTATGATATCGACTACTACGCAAGTAAGTTGTGCCCTACATCAGTGTCTATCATCACTAATGGTTTGCCATAGTCCATTAGTATACGCCCGTCCGACTGGCACGGTGTGAGGTTTGTTAAACCTAATAGCGCTATTAACTAATGACCCACTCGCCATTGGCCTCGGCGATTAAGTAGATATAAAATGAGGGACTTATGATAGAGTTTTGTCTAGTAAGTTTTAAGGTTGTTGTCCTACTCAAGGAGGACGAACGTACGTAGTTCTCCCAAAGAGAATACGCAGGATTAATATTGGCATCCTACCCGAGGAGGATGGCCGTACATATCCTACCTAAGTAAGATATGTAGATTCCGCTTTAATTCTTTAACCCATTCCCAAACCACCGGGAATCCCATGCCTTAGAAAGTGTGCGAACTCACCTCGGTTTGCTCGGTTAGATTCTCAAATATTGCTAACAGCCAAGGTCGGTCAATCACGTCCTAATATGATTACCAGTTAGTCATTTAGTGGTTTTCAAATAGAGCACAAAGTTCCTACACGTATCTATCACATAACATGCATTACTTTAACTGTTTATGCCCATGTAACCTCCCCTTCTATTCCCATTCACAAATAAACATACGACATTGTACGTAACACTTTTATCGACACATAACATGTTAGATCATTCACAGATAACATATTCGACATTTAGACACGCAAATCACTACTTATGTCGTTTCAACTTAATTATCCGAAACTGGGCTGTTTTTGAGCATTTTAATACAATAGTTATCTTATTTCAAAAATTCCCAACTTTTTACAGAAGATGCTAAACGACCCAAATATTATTGTGTAAAAATCTCGGGATCTAATTCATCACCAATATTTTACTAAAAATCATTTTCCGGACTGCAATCAGATTCATTATTTTCTGACTGCAGCCCACAGAATAATTCACTAAAAATTCATTGTAAGTCGGATTGACAAAATTCCAGTGGGACAATTACTACGACATCAGTATCCATCTACAGTACCAGTTTCATGATCTAACTCTACACAGAACTCAAGTTACGACAGAAAACAGAATGTATATTTTCAGCAGAAAAATGCAGCTCTAGCTGCTGTTACGGAATGACACTTTAAAAACAGTAAACGAAGTCCAAAAATGATGATTCCAGTGCCATTAGAACCGTATTTCATAATACATAAATCTAGGCTTTAGAAAATGCATTTTTCCTTGAGTTATGGTCCTGTTACAGCCAACTAAAGTTGGTTGTAAAAACCAAACAACCTATTGTTTTCAGCTTTTAACTTTCTAACTTGTGTTCGATTAATTCCGTTAACATATTTAGTGATCACAACAGCATCAAACATCAATATTAACCAGCAAAATCATCATGAAATCAACAAGAATCATAACAACACAAGATCTACATGATTTACACACACATCTACTCTTTATCCAACATATTCATCTTACTTTCAAGTCTTTAAGTTATGATCTTGTGTGTTCTTGATTTTTAGCCATTAAGTCACTTATTAACCACTTTAAACAAGATCAAGGGGATGTTTAGAAGCACTTACTACTAGCTCAAGGCTAGGGAAGAATCAAAGCGAAAACAAGGTGGATAAAAGCAACGTAGAGAGGTTCTTGAGACTCCGAAAGCACCGAGTCTCCTCGTATGATCTCTAGCACACTTGGACGTATGAAGATAGCTTGAACAAGTTTTGTAGGATGGTGAGGTGATGGTTGTGGTATTCGGCCGACTTCAAAGGAGAGGAGAGGGAGAGATGAAATTTTGGTGAAGTGTTGATGGTTAGTGAATGCTCTTATCCTTCAAACTTATTTATAATCCATTCAGTGCTTTTGTCCAACAAATAATATGTTACCTAGATATCAGGCAACTTAATAAAATACTCAAACTTTGTAAGGAGTGTGTCCCCTAAGGGGGACCGATCGGTCAAGGGGGGGGGGGTTATTTAGTTTGATTTCAATTGTATGGTTATGTGTTAGTTAGTTTAGTTGGGTGATTAAATTAGTTACTAGTGTGTTATGTATTATAGCGGGTGTTAGGGTGTTCGGGGACCCTAACTAGCTCAGAAAAGGAAAAACAGTGTCATTATCAATATTTTTATGTTCCGGGTAAAGTCCGGTTGTTCGGTTTAATACTGTTCCGTTAAAGTGCTTAATTAATCCGTAAAGTGTCTTTTATGTATATTTTTGTAACACTTTTAATTTCTAACACTTAGGAAATTATAACGGACTATTTAGTGACTTTTCTGCATACTACTAGTATGTTAACAAGCACATGTAAGCATAACACAGATATCAGAAAGCAGTTAAGTAATTCCACACAGTCGTCAAGCACTTTAATTATCAATAATAAATTGTACGGAATACATGGAATTTTGAGGGTTGTCACATTCTCCCCCTGTTAAGAAACTTTCGTCCTGAAATTTAGCTCGTGGTTACTGAGGAAGCTAGTTATGTTGCGTTGGTTTCCTGGTTTTCTTGGGGTGTCACATCATCCCTCCGTTGATTTGGAATTTCGTCCTGAAATTCTGCAGTAGCTTCAGCCTCAGTAGTGGTTGCACTTTTCTTAAACAGCTGGGGATACTTGAGTTTCATTTGGTCTTCTTGTTCCCAGGTATACTCTGGGCCACGACGGGAATTCCAACGAACTTGGATGAGAGGTATTCTGGTGTGCTTGAGAATCTTAACGTCTTGATCTGTAATTTCTACTGGTTCGTCGATGAATCGCAGCTGGTCGTCGATAGTGAGCTCCTTTAAGGGAACTATGAGGGTCTCATCTGACAGACACTTCTTCAGAGTTGACACGTTGAATACGTTGTAAACTCCGCTGAGTTCTTCAGGTAGATTTAACCTGTAAGTGACTTTGCCAATTTTCTCAATGATCTCGGATGGTCCGACATAACGCGGATTGAGTTTGCCTCGTTTGCCAAAACGAACTACACCTTTCCAAGGTGAGACTTTGAGTAGCACTCGATCCCCAACCTGGGACTCGAGTGGCTTTCTTCGCTTATCAGCATAACTTTTCTGACGGTCACGAGCTGCCGCCATTCGTTGTCGTATCTGAGCAATCTTCTCGGTTGTATCTACTACAAGTTCTGGGCCAGTGATTTGACTGTCACCAACTTCTGCCCAATAGAGAGGTGATCGGCACTTGCGTCCATACAATGTCTCAAACAGAGCGGCCTGGATGCTGGTGTGGTAACTGTTGTTGTATGAAAACTCCACTAACGGAAGATGCTTTTCCCAGCCGTTACCAAAATCGATTACACATGCCCTAAGCATGTCTTTAAGGGTCTGGATTGTGCGTTCAGATTCCCCATCTGTTTGCGGGTGGTAAGCGGTGCTCATATCTAAACGTGAGCCAAAGGACTTATGCATAGCTTGCCACTGTTCAGAGGTAAAACGCGCGTCACGATCAGAAATGATGGAGGTTGGCACTCCGTGCCTTGATACCACTTCCTTTAGGTGGATGTCTGCTAGGGTAGAAAACTTATCTGTTTCTTTGATAGGCAGAAAGTGTGCAGACTTGGTCAGTCGATCCACGATCACCCAAATTGTATCATTTCCGCGTTGGGATCTAGGTAGGCCAGTAACGAAATCCATGAAAATTTGCTCCCATTTCCATTTCAGAATCTCTGGTTGTTGGAGTGGGCCTGATGGTATCTGGTATTCGACCTTGACCCTAGCACAAGTCAAACATTTGCTGACGTAGGTTGCTATGCTGGCTTTCATACCAGGCCACCAGTATGTAGTCTTGAGATCATGGTACATCTTATCCGAACCAGGATGTACTGAGTAACGAGACTTATGCGCTTCATCCATCATAAACTCGCGTAGGTCTCCATACAGTGGAACCCAGATGCGTCCGTTAACATAGTAGGCGCCGTTTTCCTTTTGTTCTAGCTGTTGTCTCGATCCTCGTACGGACTCAGCCCTGATGTTCTCTGCTTTCAATGCTTCAACCTGAGCATCGCGAATCTGAGCGGGAAGGTTAGATTGGATGGTAAGCTGTAACGCACGTACACGCCTAGGTATAGTATCCTTTCGACTGAGGGCGTCAGCCACAACATTGGCCTTGCCCGGATGATACTTGATAGCGCATTCATAATCATTCAAGAGTTCTACCCATCGGCGTTGTCGCATATTCAATTCCTTTTGCTTGAAGATATGCTCGAGACTCCTGTGATTGGTATAAACGGTGCACTTGGTACCGTACAGGTAGTGTCTCCATATCTTAAGCGCGAAAACAACTGCTCTCAATTCCAGATCGTGAGTAGTGTAGTTCCTTTCGTGATCTTTAAGTTGACGCGATGCGTAGGCAATGACCTTGTCACGTTGCATCAACACGCAACCAAGTCCTTGGATGGAAGCGTCGCAATAAACCACAAAATCATTTGTGCCTTCGGGCAATGAGAGGATAGGTGCGCTACAAAGTCTATCTTTTAGGTGCTGAAATGCGGACTCCTGTGCATCACCCCAACGATAGGTGACACCTTTCTGAGTCACTGAAGTGAGAGGTTGCGCAATCTTGGAGAAATCTTTGATAAACCTTCTGTAATATCCTGCCAAACCCAAGAATTGGCGAATTTCTGTTGGTGTGCGGGGTGCAGGCCAGTTCTTGATCGAGTCAACCTTGGATGGATCAACATGAATCCCATCCTTGTTTACCGCATGGCCCAAAAAATGGACTTCGTGAAGCCAGAAGTCACATTTCGAAAACTTGGCATACAACTGCTCTTTACGAATTAGTTCCAAAATAAGCCTCAGGTGTTGCTCGTGTTCCTCCTGACTCTTAGAATAGATCAGAATGTCGTCGATGAAGACTATGACAAATTTATCTAGGTAAGGCTTACACACTCGGTTCTTGAGATCCATGAAGACCGCAGGTGTATTCGTCAATCCGAAAGGCATAACCAGAAACTCGTAATGGCCGTAACGAGTTCTGAACACTGTTTTGGTGACGTCTTCCTCTCGGACTCTCAGCTGATGGTACCCCGATCTCAAATCAATCTTAGAGTAATAACTCGACACTTGCAACTGATCGAACAAATCATCAATGCGTGGAAGAGGATAACGATTCTTCACGGTCACCTTGTTGAGTTCGCGGTAGTCGATACACATTCTGAAGGTGCCGTCTTTCTTTTTCACAAATAATACTGGAGCTCCCCATGGCGAAGAGCTAGGACGTATGAAACCCTTTTCCAAGAGTTCTTGTAGTTGCGTGGACAGTTCTTCGAGTTCTGATGGAGCTAGACGATAAGGTGCTCGAGCTATTGGCGCTGCTCCAGGAGCTAGCTCGATTTGAGACTCAACTTGGCGATGAGGCGGAAGACCAGGTAATTCCTCAGGAAATACCTCAGGAAAAATCACGTACAATAGGTATGTCTTCTATCCTCCTTTCTTCTGCGGATGTATCAGAAACGAGGGCTAGAATAGCAGTGTGGCCCTTTCGCAACCACTTCTGGGCCTTAAGGAAATAGATGATGCCTACAATAGCACCACTCTTGTCGCCACGGATCACGGGGGGTTATTTATTAGGACGAGGAATACGGACGATTTTCTTCTTGCAAATAATCTCCGCTTGGTGTCGAGATAACCAATCCATCCCAATGACAACGTCAATACTACCCAGAACCATAGGAATGAGGTCGATAGAGAGGGTCTGACCAGCTAAGACGAGGTTACAACCCTTAACTGCGTGTGTGCCCTTAAGACTTTCACCATTAGCTAGTTCTACAACATGTTTGGTGTTTTAAGGGTAATGGGGTACGCTTAAGCACCTGACTAACTCTTAGGAATACATATCTAACATCTGTACCCGAATTAACTAAAATAGAAACAAGGAATTTGTCTGGTCGGAACTTACCCGCCACAACGTTGGGTTTGTTTCCTTCTTCCTCTTGTCCATTCAGGAACTCATGCTTACCAGTCCCGCGGTTATCCTTATTGTCTCCGTTATTGTTCCCGTTGCCCTGGTTGCCGCTGTTGTCACGATTCTGTCTCATCTGCGGACAGTTCCTCTTGAAATGACTCTCAGCACTGCACTGGTAACATCTCTCATTACCCTGCTGGTGTTGCCGTTGGTTCCGGTTTGCAGGATATGGGCTCCTACAGTCTCTAGCCATATGTCCCAACTTCTTGCACCGATGACAACACGATTCCGCACATGACCCGCTGTGGTGCCGTTGGCACTTGCAGTATCTCGGTTTATTCCCTAGGTATCCTCCCTGATTTTGGTAGTTCAGCCCGAGTTTCCTGTGCGGTTCCCGTTGTATAGAGCTAGGACCCTCACCTTGGTGCTCACCCCAAATATACTTGTTACTAATAAGAGCATTTGCATTGGAAGAGCTACGCTTGGGCAACTTGCCCTCTTCCACCGCCTGATCGGTGAGTTGGTGCGCCAAACGAATGACTTGCTGGATTGTGGGAAGGTTGGCCGCACTCACAGACCCTTGGATTTCCGGGACTAAGCCGTTGAGGTATAGCTTGATTCGCCTAGATATGGGTTGTGACATGTTAGGACATAAGGCAGCCAAGTTGTTGGACCTCTTTGTGTACGCCTCAATCTCTGATCCTTCCATCTTCAAACCATAATACTCTATTTCAAGTTTCAGAATGTCGTCCAGGTGGCAGAATTCTTCCTTAATCAAATCCTTGAAGTCGCTCCAGAGGGTGGCATTCGCGTCTGCCAACTCGAGCATCTGAACTTGTGCGTTCCACCAAGAACACGTTTTCCCTTGCAACATGACAGTAGCGCACTCTACTCGTTTGCCAGCAGGACTTTCACTTTCTTCGAACGTATATTCGATTCTTCGGATCCAGTGTAGAAGGTCGATTGTCCCTCCAGTGCCATCGAAAGTGGGAGGTTTACACTACAAGAACGCCCTGAAGGTGCCCATGCGGGATTAGGTGTGCATGGGTTGACTCCCTGATTGGGTTGCTAAGGTTTCAGCAATCCGTTCATTAATCAAGGTCGTCAGATGACCCTGGGTCATGTTGAGACTCCCACTCAAGATCTTCACATCGAGGGGAACACAGGTAAGAAAGGTATCGCAACGTGCGTAAGTGTGGGGTGACAGAAGAGAGTAAGCACACACGGTTTAAATAGCAATTATCACGTTAACTAATGCACAACATAAACTATCTAACCGACAATATAACATAAATCATACCACCTATGGTGTTGAGTCTTGCACGTGGAGCGAAGCGTCGTTGTGGATCGTTGAGCACTGTACAGGTTATAGTCTGGTTTTATCGAAAAGCTTTTCCCTTTTTAAAACCAAGTTCACTATAACCAATGGCTCTGATACCACTCTGTCACACCCCGAAAATCCACCATGCGGAGTACCACCGCTTGGAGGCGTGACAGGACCAGGATCGAGCCACCAATCATACTGAACAACGTATTTAAGTAAATAAAGCCAACCACAATACGATTAGTGACCAAAAGCTAGTTAACCAAGTTTTAAATTAAACAGTGGAAGCATAAACGTAAAGTCCAAAACATAAGTCCATAGTTTATAAGTTAAAGTTCAAAACTCAAGTTTAATAAGTTCATAAGGATTAAAATATTAAGCACGGAGCATTACAGTCCGTACACCACAACGACTCCTTCCTCGTGCAAGCTCCAAGCATTTAGCGACCTGTAAGGCATGTAACAACGAGTCAACAACAAAGTTGAGTGAGTTCACGTTTGGTTGTTTAGTTTTAAGTTGTTTCCAAAAACGTGGTTTGTCTTTCGTTGGAATAATTGCCGTGGGGGTTACCCATAGTTGAAAGAAAATTTAACCAGTTCATTCTTTATTACCCATACCCTATCCATGATTAGTGGGGGCTTCCCCATGTGAACTACTAGACCGAATGATATCGACTACTACGCAAGTAAGTTGTGCCCTACATCAGTGTCTATCATCACTGATGGTTTGCCATAGTCCATTAGTACACGCCCGTCCGACTGGCACGGTGTGAGGTTTGTTAAACCTAATAGCGCTATTAACCAATGACCCGCTCGCCATTGGCCTCGGCGATTAAGTCGATATAAAATGAGGGACTTATGATAGAGTTTTGTCTAGTAAGTTTTAAGGTTGTTGTCCTACTCAAGGAGGATGAACGTACGTAGTTCTCCCAAAGAGAATACGCAGGATTAATATTGGAATCCTACCCGAGGAGGATGGCCGTACATATCCTACCTAAGTAAGATATGTAGATTCCGCTTTAATTCTTTAACCCATTCCCAAACCACCGGGAATCCCATGCCTTAGAAAGTGTGTGAACTCACCTCGGTTTGCTCAGTTAGATTCTCAAATATTGCTAACAGTCAAGGTCGGTCAATCACGTCCTAATATGATTATCAGTTAGTCATTTAGTGGTTTTCAAATAGAGCACAAAGTTCCTACACGTATCAGTCACATAACATGCATTACTTTAACGGTTTATGCCCATGTAACCTCCCGATCTATTCCCATTCACAAATAAACATACGAAATTGCACGTAACACTTTTATTGACACATAACATATTAGATCATTCACAGATAACATATTCGACATTTAGACACGCAAATCACTACTTATGTCGTTTCAACTTAATTATCCGAAACTGGGGCTGTTTTCAAGCATTTTAATAAAATAGTTATCTTATTTCAAAAATTCCCAACTTTTTACAGAAGATGCTAAACGACCCAGATATTATTGTGTAAAAATCTCGGGATCTAATTCATCACCAATATTTTAGTAAAAATCATTTTCCGGACTGCAATCAGATTCATTATTTTCTGACTGCAGCCCATAAAATAATTCACTAAAAATTCATTGTAAGTCGGATTGACAAAATTCCAGTGGGAAAATTACTACGACATCAGTATCCACCTACAGTACCAGTTTCATGATCTAACTCTACATAGAACTCAAGTTACGACAGAAAACAGAACGTATATTTTCAGCAGAAAAATGCAGCTCAAGCAGCTGTTACGGAATGACACTTTAAAAATAGTAAACGAAGTCCAAAAATTATGATTCCAGTGCCATTAGAACCGTATTTCATAATACATAAATCTAGGCTTCAGAAAATGCAGTTTTCCTTGAGTTATGGTCCTGTTACAGCCAACTGAAGTTGGCTGTAAAAACCAAACATTCTATTGTTTTCAGCTTTTAACTTTCTAACTTGTGTTCGATTAATTCCGTTAACATGTTTAGTGATCACAACAGCATCAAACATCAATATTAACCAGCAAAATCATCATGAAATCAACAAGAATCATAACAACACAAGATCTACATGATTTACACACACATCTACTCTTTATCCAACATATTCATCTTACTTTCAAGTCTTTAAGTTATGATCTTGTGTGTTCTTGATTTTTAGCCATTAAATCACTTATTAACCACTTTAAACAAGATCAAGGGGATGTTTAGAAGCACTTACTACTAGCTCAAGGCTAGGGAAGAATCAAAGCGAAAACAAGGTGGATAAAAGCAACGTAGAGAGGTTCTTGAGACTCCGAAAGCACCGAGTCTCCTCGTATGATCTCTAGCACACTTGGACGTATGAAGATAGCTTGAACAAGTTTTGTAGGATGGTGAGGTGATGGTTGTGGTGTTCGGCCGACTTCAAAGGAGAGGAGAGGGAGAGATGAAATTTTGGTGAAGTGTTGATGGTTAGTGAATGCTCTTATCCTTCAAACTTATTTATAATCCATTTAGTGCTTTTGTCCAACAAATAATATGTTACCTAGATATTAGGCAACTTAATAAAATACTCAAACTTTGTAAGGAGTGTGTCCCCTAAGGGGGACCGATCGGTCAAGGGGGGGGGGGGGTTATTTAGTTTGATTTCAATTGTATGGCTATGTGTTAGTTAGTTTAGTTGGGTGATTAAATTAGTTACTAGTGTGTTATGTATTATAGCGGGTGTTAGGGTGTTCGGGGACCCTAACTAGCTCAGAAAAGGAAAAACAGTGTCATTATCAATATTTTTATGTTCCGGGTAAAGTCCGGTTGTTCAGTTTGATACTGTTCCGTTAAAGTGCTTACTTAATCTGTAAAGTGTCTTTTATGTATATTTTTGTAACACTTTTAATTTCTAACACTTAGGAAATTATAACGGACTATTTAGTGACTTTTCTGCATACTACTAGTATGTTAACAAGCACATGTAAGCATAACACAGATATCAGAAAGCTGTTAAGTAATTCCATACAGTCGTCAAGCACTTTAATTATCAATAATAAATTGTACGGAATACATGGAACTTTGAGGGTTGTCACACCGTTGGTCTGAGTCAGCAGGGATACAATCCTCGCGGGGTTGGTTTAAAGTTTTAATAGTAGTTTATAGATAAGGGATTTAAGCTTTTTGCACCTCTCCCGTGGTGGGTAATGCCCGCTCTGACTCGTGAGGTGTTACTAGGCTTGAACCAGATTCTCGCAGGATCTATACACTAACGAGACATAAAATTTACCCAACCACCCTTCTAACCCCCTTCCAGGAAATTAACGCGCTTTATATAGACCGTAAAGACACGAATATGTGAATCAACGACATATGAAGAATGATTATATAAATTTACCTTTAATATAAAAAAAACTAGTTATTAAAGTCATTAATACATACCCAATTAAAAAGTTGCCAAAGACTGGAAATCATAAAAGAAAATAAATAAAAGATATGTCTTCACCAAGTGATGTAAGAGTTTAGCCAAGCATGACCTTTGTTTGACAAAGACTCTTACTGGTGTGCGTTGAGCGTGATATGGTTTTATTGATATTTTAAGTCCGTTTTACGCATTAGTCAAGTTTTAAATTTATAAAACACGATATTGTACTAACACTAAACACACATTTGGGCAAGTGCACCCATCGCGAGCGTAGTATAGTGTTGGTAAGATACCGAGGTCATCCAAGGACACAAGAGCTTTTAATACAGGTTTATTATCAACGTCTAATCGGTCTAAATTTTTTTATAAAAGTTTTTAAACATGAAAGTAAATGTAAAAACTAAAAGATAAATAAAATGAAAAATAAATAGATAAGATAAAATCACTTGGATCCAACTCATCTTTAATGTACCCTTTGATGATTTTCGCACTTTCGGACTTTTTAAGAGATTATCTTAGTTATAGTGGTGGGCCCCTCTTTTGAAGGTGACGTTACCCTCAACATAGTGGTTTGAGTCAGAAGGGATACAATCCCAAAGGGTCAGAATATTGAAAGATAATTAAATAAGTTATTAATGTGAAAAATGGTAGGTCCCTCTTTTGAAGGTGACGTACCCTCGGCTAAGTGGTTTTAGTCAGCAAGGATACAATCCTAAGAAGCCCGTTTAATGTTTTAATAGTAGTTTACATATGAAGGGTTCAAGCTATTCGCACGCCGCCATCCAATACCTTTGGGTCATTGAAGGAGGTCCTAGTAAGCTTGAACCAAGTCCTCGCAGGATCTATACACTAAACAAGACAAGAACTTTATCAAACCACCCCTCTAACCCCCTTCTAGGTAGTTAACGCACTTTATATAGACCGTAAAGACATGAATGAGTAAACCAATGACATCATGAAGAAATGGTAAAGAAAATTCACTTTCAACATAAGAAACTAGTTATTAAAGTCATTAATACAAACCCAATTAAAAAGTGCCGAAAGATTAAAAATCAAAAGTAATACATTAAAGACTTGTCTTCACCAAGTGATGTAAGAGATTAGCCAAGCACGGCCTTTGATTGACAAGAACTCTTACATAGGATCCCGATACACCCTAAAGATGAAAGACAGATGATGGTGGTGGGTGTCGGTGTTATAGTGGTGGTGGAATGGTGGTAAAGTGGGAGAGAAGTGGTTTGCCAAGGGATGCATTTGAAGTGAACCAAGCACCCCTATTTATAGTCAGAACAGAGCCCCGACCATGGCCCCGTGTCCATTGGGCACGGCTCGTGGCCATCTTCTTCTCTTCCTTCATTAGTTGCAGCTGTCAGCAGAGGGCCCCACACGGCCCCGTGGCTTCTGAACACGACCCTGTAGTCAACTCTTTGCTGTACTATCAAGATTCTGCAAATCTAAGAGTTGACCATGCCCCATGGTGAGCTGGGCACGGCCACGTGGTGGGCGTAGAAGCTTCTACAGGCTTTGTCTTCTTGTGTGAGGTCTGACCACGCCCCATGCCTGGTTGGGCACGGCCCCGTGGTCAGCTTCTGTTTTCTTGTTTTTATCTTGGGAGATGCTGTCGAGGGGTCGGGCATGTCACGTTATTCCTTCTTCTTGAAATTATGTTGGTTTTTGGCTGCTTATTTGTTTCTTTTGTTCTTTTAAGCTCATTTGGTCTAGTAAATTAAAAAGGAAGAAAGAAACGCGTTTTTTCCAACATTAGTACTAAAAAAAGGTTTGGTTTTATGCCTCTGTTGATGTAATTTATATGTTGCATTTTGCACACATCAAATAACCCCACACTTGAATCTTTGCGTGTCCTCAAGCAAAACTCTTTAAATGTGGCTTACACAACCAAATGGAATAGGTAGAGAAGAAGTTTTGTGGCTTATCTTGAGTGTCGGGAATCCAAGATCTTTATTTAATTTTGTTATTATTTTATTTACAATCCTATTCGTCATGATTTATTTAGAACACTTTGTTAAGAAAAATTATTTATTTGGGCATAACATGCCTCTTTAAAAGTCTATTTATATACAAGTTCACATACCTCACGGGAGATCACTCAACACTTGGCCGAAGGTGTATTTTTGTGAAACACTCGATTCCGGCATGGGACTTACTTCTACCATATGCTTGCCAAGCGATCAAACCTCCTCCTTTTTAACTATAAACCTTTGTAAATATCAAGAGGACTTTGGAAAGGGTTAGGCTTAGGCTAAGGGTAGGTGGGTTTTGAGTAAGTAGTTAGTAAAGTAGCGAAAAGCGTAAAAGCGTCGGTTGTCGTAAAACTTTATGTTTTTGTGACATTTATTCAAACTAAGCATATTCAAACTAGATTTTTGAGGAACTTGTTTGGTTATTGAAAAATTCTCTACATTTTTATGTCACATAATAACCGAGCTTTTTACTAAAACAAATGGGTTTGAAAGGAAAAAGGTTTTGGTGGGTAATGGGTGTTTGTTTTATGGGTTTTTGAAACGAAAAGGTTTAGGCTCAAAGGTGTTAACTAGGGGATTTTTGGTAGTGATGTAAAAAAATGAAAACAATGGTTTTGAAAGAAAAAGTTAGTCCTAATGCCTCCATCATTTACTTACTTGAGTTCAAGTTGGTAAGGACCGGGAATGTATTGTCTTGGCTAATTCTAGAGTCGTAAGAACCAAGCGGCTATTCACACAAGAAACAAAAACGAGCATTTAGTTTAAAGATGTATGCATGTATGCTCAATAGAGGCTCAAAACTCACTTATTGTGGGAATGGGTTTATAGTGTGAATAAGTATATATAATCAAATTTTTAAAAAGATTTGTCATGCCTTTTTATAATTTTCTTATTTGGTTCTTTTTATCACGATGAGATCGGTTGTAAATTTGAAAAAACATAACCTTTTAAGAACTTGTTATTCCCAAATTAAACTAAGACAAGTAAAAAAATGAATTTTTTTTGAAAAGATTTGGGGTGATTAGCGGTTCCAATACGAGTTTTGTGTAAGGCTTATTATTAGGACTTGCAAGATTCAAGGTTTTAGCTCCCCCCCCACACTTAAATTACACATTGTCCTCAATGTGTCCAAAAATAAGTTTTTCAGTTGATTCGAATGCGTAAAAGCGTGTTAAAAACAAGTTTTTATGTTACTGGGCACCTGGCCACGGGCACGTGTTGTCCAGGCACGGCCCCGTGGTCAGAGTGCCAGTAACGTTTGTGACATCTGTGCTTCTAATAATTGTAAACAGTTCAGTTATCAATGAAATAAAGTTATTTGTTCCCAATATTTGTTTGTTTATGTTTGACATTTTTCATGTTGTGATTTTTGTTCCATTTCAAACTCTATATCGCTTTCTGGAGAATTATACGCAAACTGGTGCGTAAACGTAATCAGTTTAATGTGACAAATACTCCGGAACATCAATTTATGCTTAACATACCTTAAATAACCTTTACATAACTTAGAAACAAGTTTTGAAGGCTTTGGTATGGCAAAATCAAGTTTATTCGCTTACATGGACTAAATTCGACAAACTGCGAAAGTATGCCGATTCGTACTGTAACGGACATTCTGGAACATGATCATAAGTTAAACATACCCTAAATATCCTTTACATAGCTTAGAAATAGGAGGGGTTTGGTATGCTAAAATAAATTTTTTGGTCATTCAGGGACTAAAAGCGTCAAAAAATGCATAAGTTTGCATATTCGCGCATATCTTACGTTTTGAATACATCCGGACATCCAAAAATTTATGTAAGCATTAAAATATTTTATTTTAGTGTTTGGCATAAGAAAAATCCATTTGTCGCGCAATTTGGATCATTTTTCGCATTCATGTGCATTTCGTCGTAATTAAGCGAATAACGCGTCCGTACGACTAAACGAACTGACATCCGGCATATTTTTGAGCATGTTTCATGTCCACTATGTTTAGGCATCATTGTAGGCCCTTAAAGTTGGCTTAACGGGCCTTAGATGTGTCGGAATTAAGCCTAAAACTCTGCAGGGACTAAAACTGTTAAAATGAAAGTTGTTGCTGAACTGTGCAGCTTAGGCGGGCCGTGTAGACTGCTGCTGGGGCTTACACGGGGCACGTAGGATCACCAGATCTGCACAGAATTGCTTTTCCAGCTGTTCCAGCTGTTTCCAACCCTTGCACATGGTATTTTATCAATCTATGGGCCATTTTTAAGTGCCCATGGTTTTGCAAAACCATGGGTGCACATGTAAAGATGAGATCGAAGCACGTTTTACGATGAACGATCTTAACGGTTGTGTGAAAACTATAAATACCCAAACCCACTTCATTGCAAAACCCACACTTTGATCTGATTTGGCTCTCTAAGTTGGAGTATTTACTTCATACCTGAGAGTAATCGGATCAAAATTTCCGTTCTTGGACCTTTTGTAAGTATTCCTTCGTTATTTTACGCGTTTTTAGCACGAAAGTCAAACTGCGTTTGACTTTCTGCATTGACCAGTTTATGGTCAATACGAAGTTCATTTGAACTTCATAACGTGAGCGTAATCATGATGGTTATAGTCCCTAGTGACTATACCTACTGATTACCACGTTATCTAGGCTTAGTGACGAGTCATAGTTTCGGCTAAAATGCGTATTCTTGCGTATTTTGTAACCAAAGTACTTTTAGGTATCAAGACCCTTTGTTTTGATACCAAACCTGTTTTCAAACCTCGTTAAACGTGTTTTAGCATGTTTAGCTCGTTACTTTAGGTTTAGTGCTTATATAGGGTCGTAAGGTAAGCGGTCTAAACAACCGCTTAGACTTTCGAACCCGACCCGTTTGGTTGATCCTTAGGATCCGACCAAACACATTAGGTGACCATAGTTGTATAGGGAATAACCTTCCGAGGTTATACCTTATGGTCACGTCATTTAGTTAGTTGTATGATAGGTAGTTTATATGCCTTAGGAAAATTACCAAAATGCCCTTTTTGCGCCAAAATTCATTTTAAGCATATGTAACATAAATTTTGACATCTAAACTGATTAGGCAACATAATTAGACATATTAAGGCATATATTACTTATCATAGGACTAGTTAGGCGGTCCAAACGCGTTTTACGCGAACGACGCGTTAAAGTAGCATAAGCTACCTAAACGGGTCGTAATAGGTTGTAAGCACTTAGGGATAGGTTTCGTTTTAGAATGTAGGCTTTGTTAAACCATACTACATGAGTTCCTACACTCATTTGGTTTACGCAACCACCTTTTACCCGATCCTCCGATTTAGGTCCGTTTATTAACATAGATACCTATATTAGGTGCCGTTTGACTCCGTGATCTTTCTAGCGTTGCTTGGTGGTTATCTAAAGACTATTGAGCAATATCAAGTGAGTACATAGTCCCCCCTTTTACTATTTTTCAAACATTTTGGGGTGAAACACATGTGCCTACTTGTTACTTTCGTGTTTTTCGTGCTTTCATGACATATACTAGCTATATTCATTAGTACGCATATAGTACATGATTTCAATTATGCTTTGCTATGTATGTTGACTGGGCATGCTAGCACATTGTTTTACATTACATTTTTGCTATGTATGTTTACTTAGCATGCTAGCACATTGTTTTATATTATATTTTATACTTTGTATGTTAACTTAGCATATTTAGTACATTGTTTTACATTACATTTCTGCTATGTATGTTTACTGAGCATGCTAGCACATTGATTTACATGGCTTTTCTGCTTTGTATGTTAACTTAGCATACTTAGTACATTGTTTTCTCATAACACGCTTACATTTGGTATGACATTTGGTTTGTTCAACGGGACTAAAATACGTTCATTAACATTATCTACGCCGCTCGGTAGTAAGTAGTGGTACCATAGGAGTTGACAACTCCCATTCCTGACATTCTAGGTTTGTTTGGATGTAAGGAATGACTGAATCTGAAAACATTTTGATAACCTTTACTCTAAGGTTATCCTACAGTCTCAAGGCTTGAATGTATACGTTTAACTTACCGCATAAGTGTTTGTATCAGTAAAGCATGCATTTATTTTGCAAAACATAACTTTTGAGATATTCAAAATACTTTGTTTTGTACATTTTTACATTTGGTTTAAGTAATCATATTTTACTTACCATACATAACATTTGTTACCCATTACATGATTTACATTTTGACATTTAACATTTGACATGGTTTTACAATAACATTTGACAATTGGTTTAAACATGAACATTTTACATTGGTGGTTTGTTTAAGTGATTTAAGTAACGAGGCGGGTGTAATATGATACAAGCATGGTGGATACGCTGCTGGTACTTCCTATATATAAGTGCTTGTATTATATTACATATTGTAGCGTTACCTAAATCATTTCAATTTAGACATGTAACATTTTACACAAATAACATGTTTTTATCACAAGGCATTGTTTTACAAAACAGTTTGTTTTATACAACTCATTTTTACTTGGTTATTCATTTAACCTTACATTATTCTTTTACAATATATGTCATCTGATTTTATTATCGATTTTCAAACGTTTTATGAAAGAAAACACTTTAAACATGATTTATGACTAAATTTTATCAAACTTTTCTTTAAACTCAAGTTATGAATCCTATTTTCACAAAACCTATGTATCTCACAGGCATTTTTATGCTGACCTACCTATTTTCACATGTGTTTTCAGGAGCAGTTGCATAGGATGTTCGTGACACACTAGGGCGGACTTGTGCCTTAGTGACTTAAAAATGAAGCTAGAACTAGTTTAATGTTGTTATGTACTCCTGTTTCCTCTCGTTTAAGACAATGTAATCCTTTCGTTTGATAAATAAAACATAACTTTTAAATGCCATGGTTATGAAACAATAATTCTGTTACAACACTCCCCGACGTTTCCGCCACGATTTGATGTTTTACGTGGTCGGGGTGTGACAACGTTACTTACAGAAAGTTGGCAGCTGGGCGTGCCTGGTGGCCACGACCTGTGGTGGGTAGCTTGCAGACAAAACAGCAGATCAGGGGCTGGCCACAGGGGCGTGGTCAATGACCACGGGCCCGTGGTGGCAGTCTGCAATTGTTGAATTTCAGGTTTTTGGCTTTCGTTTCTGATTTCCGGGCTTGGGTGGCACTAATGCTTATTGCATTCAAGCCTCTTGTGCACCTGTTTTGCTATACACCACAAAGCATAATACAATACCAACTTCCTAACTTATGAGCGTTTCAAATCCATCGTCATCTCAAACATAAAGCTAAAAAAAATGCAGAAAATAAAAATGTCTAGAAACTAAATTGTTCAACCATGGCACGCAGGCCAGCAAATTGTTCAAAGAGTCAAGCGAGTTAACCTGAAAACCGCATGCTTCACATACCACACCACCCCCATTGCCTCTGCTCAATCCATGTCCTCATCCTCATCGCCCTCCTCATCACGATATGCCATATGCTCCCGGATGTATGTGATGTCATCTTGCATAGTAGCGACGGAACATTCCACCGCTCCAATCCGGGTGTTGGCATTGCCAGCCATGTTGTACGTGTTCCGGGTACAAAGAAGGTTTTCCTGCAAAAGATCAGTCGAACTTTGAAAGTTAGGAAACCCGCCTCCCTGAGAGGAGGAACCTGGTTGGTAGCTTTGTGGGGGAGGACGGTTTGGGTCATCTTGGAGGGCTAGGATTGCTTCCGGGCCCCATGTGTTTCCTTGGGCATTTTCGGAAGCAGGCGGTCCCGTCATCCATATCTTGGACGAGTCCCATGGCACGACATTGGGCTAGATCTACCTTCCTGGACCTCGCACCCTGATGGAATGATTTTGGCATGCGATGGACATAGTTTTTGAATAGACGGTAGATCCATCCCCCGAAGAAGATCGGTGTTGGAGGAGAGGCCAATTGGTTGAGGTGCATATTCTTGAGGAGTAGGTATGTGACATCAAGAGGTTGGCGGTTGTGGATGCAATAGAGGCAAGTGAGATCACGGAGGTTTACCACACCCGAACTGTCACGTCGTTGACAAAGGGAGTTGCTTAGGACCCGGTGGATGTAGCGGTAAAGAGGGTCCCGCAACTGAGAGCTTTTGGTGATGCTTGAATCGTATGGCCCATCTCTAAGTTGAGCCCATGCTGTTTGGCGCATGTTAGTCGGAATTTCACGGAGACCACTCATGAATTCTTCTTCAACCGATTCTTCCTCAGTGTATAAGCCCACATTCACACCAAATTGGGCTATTGAGATGGAAAGTAGTTCCCCAGTGCATCTGAACTCAACCCCATCTGAGTCAAACTGGTCTGCCTTGGCCTTGAACTTGAAGGTGCTATAGAATTCCATGTTATACTCGTAGACGGAATGGAGCTTGGTGTCAAGAGCTGCTCGGAGTGGTCCCGTGACTAGCATATCATATCGGCCTCGTTGTCCCGCAGTTTCAAGAGTGTCACAGCATGTTTGTCTTGGTGCCACTTCAACCCTTGTTTGGAGGATGTCGTATCAGGCTTGGTACTCCCATTTCGCTGGTTTGAACTTCAGAAACTTGCTGGCCATTGCTGTAAAAGAGTATCACAGAAACAATCAGCGCGTTATGATTAAATTTTCAGGAAAAACTTGAAAACAGGAAGCTAGACACGGCCTCGTGGTCACTGACCACGCACCGTGTTCAGCCACCAACCCTGGCCACGCCCTGTGTTCGCTGACCACGCCCCGTGGTTAGATCACTGTTAGTGCAACTTTTCAGTTTTCGTCCCGGTTTCAAAAAATTAAAAACTTTTGGTTGAGTAGGGGCAGTTTCCCCCGAAAATGAAACCCTAAGTGCTGTTTTTACAAAACAAACCGTTAACCCTATCAATTTTATCTTTTTTGGTTAAAAAACAATGGTTCATGGTTTATACTTGAAATCGGGTGATTCTGTGAACAATAATGGTTGATTTACTTCTTATAACATGAATCTAAACTACTACTAATAGATCTAATAAAAAAATTAGTGTTTGGTTCGGTTCTAGTTCAAGAACCCTAGATTTTTCCCCAAATTTTTGCTGTTATTCTACAGGTAAATCGTTAAACTAACTAAAGAAGATGTTACAATCATACCTTACAGACGTTGAATGGAAGGAAAACATGGAAAATGGCAGAAAATCGCAGAGGAACTAGAGCTTTTTCGGGGAAACGGGTCATGGTGAAATGAAGAAATGAGAAGGAAAAGGGGTTTATACCCGTCTGCACACCGACCACGGCCCCGTGGGTGGCTATAACTTTTTTTAGTGCACGTGTGAGCGACATAGTTTTACTAATAGAGGTTTAGTTATCGTACCTATTTTTGAAGCTTTCCTGATGTCCACCACCTACAAGACATGATGTTAATTTACATATATACACAAACCTTCGTTTAATCATACCTCGCTTGCTTGTAGCGAAATCTCTTACTCATCATCCTCAATGAATCCTTGGTAGAGCTTAAGCTATTGTCCGTTGACTTTGAATGGAACGCCATTTTGAGATTTAATCTCGATTGCACCTTGTGGAAAGATATGGGTGATGGAAAAAGGACCTGACCAACTAGACTTTAGTTTTCCGGGAAATAATCGAAGTCGTGAATTAAACAATAGCACTTGATCTGCTTCTCGAAACTCATTAGGCTTAATGTGTTTGTCATGTAAGTTCTTCATACGTTCCTTATAAATTTCGGAGTTAGAGTATGCTTGATTTCTTAATTCGTCTAGTTCGTTTAATTCAAAAAATCAATTTTTTCCGGCAATTTCATGGTCTAAGTTTACGTTTTTAATGCCAGTAAGCCCTATGTGCTATCTCTGCTGGCAAATGACAATTTTTTCCATAGACAAGCTTATATGGGGTGGTAACTATTGTTGTTTTAAAAGTTGTTCAAAAGGCCCATAGAGCGTCGTCTAATTTATCAGCCCATTCTTTTCTATTTAATCCTACGGTTTTCTCAAGTATTCTTTGTAAACCTCGATTAGTCACTTCGTGTAACACCCCGTGTTTCGAAAGTCAAAGTCAAAGTCAAGATTGAAGTCAAAGGAAGAAAAGATTGCTAATTGCGATCTGTCCCTCCTTGCTCAATTCCTGTTTTGACTTCTTTGACTTATAGATAGTCTATTTATTTTATCACATTAGTTGTGTTATGTGGAATACTTGTTAAATATCTAGGATTATAGGCTATTTATCGCATGTTTTATCGCTTTATCGCTTATCGCAATCGCATCCGCAACCCGAATTATGCGTTATGGATATTGTTTTACATGTGTGTGCTATAGATGTGTTACTTATGCATGTTTATTTATGTTATGATGTGGTGATTAATCGAAATGCAATCGAAACGCTATCGCAATCAAACCACAAACGCTAAACGCAAGTTAATTAGGATGATTGTATGATAGATATATTAGTTAGAATTAATAAGAAACTCTATCGCATCGCAACGCTTAACACGCGAATCGAAACCGCAAAACTCGTCGCGCCAAACACTTCAATCGAGTGGCCAACCGATCGAGTTGCCACCCGATCGGGCTGCCACCCGAGCAAGTTGCCACCCGATCGAGCTACCACCCGATCGGGCTGCCACCCGATCGACCAGCTACTTTCCCCACTTTCTTTTTTGGGAAACCCTATAAATACCCTTCATATGTCACATCACTTGATGTGACAGCTCCCAATCGAACCAGCCGCACTCTCAAGCTTCTTTCTTCCGATTTCTCGCGATTCTTGTAAGTTTTCAACCTAAATCTTGTACTTTCTTGATCTACACGCACCCCTACACCTTTCTATCTTTTGAATCTTAACTTTTAACCGTGAAATCACTAGATTTAAGGTGTTCTAGGATGATGTCATCATGGTGTTCTTATGAACTTCATGTTTTGACTTCAATCCACCAAGAACAACTTAGATCTGAATGATTTCCACATGACTGAACAAAGATATTGCATAGATCTGAACATATTCACTGTGAGAAGGAGTGAAAGATGGTTTCTAACCTTCTTTCAACTCTTTTACACTCAATGCACTCAAAACCGATAGCATCGGAGCTCGTTCTGATCTTCTACTCTTTCTTAGTGATGTATCAGTTCAAGATCTAAATTCTATCCAAAAGATTACTGATTTCGGGTTAAACATGAACCACCGTCTCGAACAGTCAACTGACCGGACTAGGGTGATTCCTATCTGATCGGGTTGCTCAAGTCTTGATAAGGGTTCTGTTGTTTGGCACATTATCAAATCGTCTCGAATCAAAAAACTATAAACTATCAAAACAGCCAAGTGTAAAGACGATCAGGTCGACTGGGACGGATTGCCGTCCGATCGGATTGCCACCCGATCGGACAGTCACCCGATTGGCTTGCACCTTGGCGCCACACTTAACCTTTATTTTCAACATTTGAGGTTTGGTACATCGAACGGATGGCCGTCCGATCGGATTGCCATCCGATCGGATTACCACCCAACCATGTGATGTTTAGACTTCAACACTTAAATAATTTTCAACATGTTCAATGCAAAGACAGTTCCAAACGGATTGCCACCCGATCGGACTACAATCTGATCGAGTGACAAACTGCTGTGAACTTGTTCTCACTAAGTGTCCACCAATCGGATCGTTACCTGATCGAATGGTCGTTCAATCGACCGACCTGAAGGGAAGAAATACTTCTGTGTTTTCAAAATTCTACAACGATAACTTCAAAAGACAAGCCATCATACACAAACACATCCATCCCAAACGAGGTAACAATCCAATCGAATGGTCACCCGATCGGATGACCATCCGAACGGATTGTCACCCGATCGACCGGCCACCTGTTCGGATTGCCATCCGATCGGATTACCGTCCAATCCATTGACACTTCACTCCGTTTTACGTATCGCTTATCATTTATGCTATCGTTCTGATCAGGCTAAGCTCACTCTAGCGCTCCCTTTAATCCATCATCGCTGTGAGTATACTCGAACCCTTTTTGTTTTATGCACTTTTGGGTGTTACATACGTTACTTATTCTAAATCACATCAATCACACTACGCAATACTTTAACGATAACCGCTACTGCATGTATACGTGACTCAGTGAATGCTTGTTTGTTATGTTTACACATGGACTGTTGTCTACCTACCTTAGCAACGATAGTACTATAGTTTGGACTCAGCACCTATTCATTCAGGGGTTGTTAAGGACAATTAATCACATGGTTCACAGCGGTGAACATGCATTATGAACTGCCTAGCGCAGTTAACCCGTAGTGTGACACCCCGTTGAAACACTCTCACTCATACTAGCTTGATAGTGGCTGCCTTGACTTTCGGGACGAAAGTTCTTACAACTTGGGGATAATGTGACACTCTAGGTTTTCCCGAATAACCCTCTTGTATTAACAGTGTGTACGTGTGAAACATTAAGTGGAAGATGTGAAATATTTTGAGGTGCTATGTGTTGATAACGTGTATGTAATAAATATAGACGTGTGTGTGTATAAGTAGTAGCGAACCGAGACCACGAATCGAGACCACCCGGTCTCGAGTGAACAGTAAATAGTTGGGCCGGTTGGGCCGCAAACCCCTTTGAGCCCCACTCGAAACCCTTGTAGGGTGCACCACCCAAACCAAGTATAAAAACCCATCATCCACCTTTTCCCTTACACTCTCACACACTCTCTCCCTCACTAAAACCCTAGAACCACAAAACCTCCTCTCCTTTCTCTCGGACCAAACCGGTGACAACAAGGACCCTCGGTTCAAGCTCGGAATCATCATTCGGAAGCTCACTCATCGATCCTTCATACCCTCACGCTTCGAGTCTCTACCGGTTAGTGTTCTTATGTGTACTAGGTGTTATATGTGTACTAGGTGTCATGTGTGCTTGATGGATGAAATATATGCTTAGTCTCTTTGTATGATCTTTATTGAATTAGTGAGTAAAAATGATGAAATACATGAAGATAGTTGTTTATTTATGATGTAGATGCTTGATTTCTAGATAAAGTTATGGCTAGGAAGAATAGAGTGATTTATTATCATGCTAACTTGACACATGAATAAGTAGAAAATGTATGAATATAGTGCTATCATGTTTTCGGATGTGTGTAAATGATGATGATCGATAATACATTAAACTAGGTGTATTATGCTAGCATAAATCGGTTTAAAGGAACATGTTTGTTTAGGATGAAAACCCTAAAGATGAACTAGATGAATATGTGTTGAATATGATATGAAGATTTGAGAAACTTGTTGTTTGATCCATTTTGGTTAATTGTTAGACAAAGAAACATGTTTGTGCATTTTCATTGGATAGTACACAGGAGCATGACATGGGAATTCTACTGGATAGTACGACTTGTGCAGACATGCAGGAAACAACAGGTGGTGAAGTCGAAACCCTTGGTCTCGACTCGAGACCATGGAGCTACAACTCGAGACCGCAGCGATTGCGACTCGGGACCTAGGCCAAGCAACTCAAAATAGACTTCAGGGACTCGAGACCATCAAGGTCTCGACTCGAGATCACATAGTCTCGGCTCAAGACGGGACTCGAGACCTCTGAGGTTGCGACTCATGCCTGCACCACTCGAGACTCAAGACCAGCCATTTACATCTCGAGATCTCCTGGATGCGACTCGGGACCGCATGTTCTCGAGTCAAGACCGCCTGGTCTCGACTGGGTTGCTTATCTCCGTTATTGGGCCGAATTGTGCGGACTGTTCATGCTTGCTACTGTTTAACTGGACTATATGTTACTATTAATTGATCAGGTGATAGGACTGGCCCAATAACCGTATATGTTATGTGTACTGTGTGATAGATACGTGTAGAATATACGTGACTTCTCTGTACCCAAACCTGACCTATACTGGTAACCATGCTAGGACGTGGTGACCAGCGTGCTTGACCGAGTAACCTAATCTGCCGAGCAACCCAAGGTGAGTTCACACACTAAAAGCATGCGTCCCAGGGAGGGACACGGATAAACTGCCAACTTTGGGGAAAATACTTTTGAACTATTATTTCCGGGGGAAATACGACTGGGTACTTTTAAATTACTATCTCCGGGGGAGATACGTTTGGATATTATTTGTAAATCACAACTAGCCAAGCTAAACGAAACTCTATCACATTAAGTCCCTACTTACAGTACCGATTAATTGCCGAGGGCGAACAGGTTATTAGTTGATAGCGCTATTAGGTTTGACAACCTCACACCGTGACCGGGGGGATCGGGCGTGAACTAGTAGACCTTGCATCTTGGTCAATGACGATAGACATTGACTCGGGGCACAACCACTTTCCGTCAACAGTTTCGGTATCTACAGTTTAGTGAGCTTACAGATGGGGTAGCTCCCCATAACGTGATTATAAATGCTTTATCTAAACAACTTACGTTTTCGAAAACTAAAACTTGACACCTCGTGGACTCGCCAACATTATGTTGATACCCTACTGCATGCTTTGCAGGTACCTAGTGACTCAGGAGCTTGCAGCTTGGGGATGGGTAGTGGTCGTCTAACCTGTGTGTTGGGTTCTAAACAAACTTGAACTAAGAACCTTGTTTTAAACTATTTTGTCTATGCTTCTGCTACTTACCTAAACTACTACTTGAACTTAAAACTTTTGAACTTTGACTATGATACTTGCTAACCTTGTGGTTGGTGAGTATGACTTATGTTATTAATTAATTTGCTCAGTATAATTGGTGGCTGGATCCTGGTCAGTCACGCCTCCAAGCGGTGGTACTCCGCATGTGGATTTTGGGGGTGTGATAGATTGGTATCAGAGCCATTGGTTATAGTGAACTTGGTTTTAAAAAGGGGAAATCTTTTTGAGAAAAACCAGACTATAACCCGTGACTCGTGATGACGCTACACTCCAAGTGCAAGACTCAACACATTAGACCTCATAGCTCGGACTAGTGTTTATTTGCTTGCTTGCTTTATGTTTTTTGTTCTGCTATACGTACTAGTGTGCCTAGTTAGATAGATACACCTCCCTCTTCTATCTCATTATCGCTACATTACGACATCACACTCATACTATGTTTTCTGATTATGAAGACAATGAGTGGACGTGGAAGAGGAAACATTAACATGACTCAGGCTCAATTCACTAACCTGCTTAACACGGTGGCTGCAGCTTTCGCAGCTCACCCTGGAAGTAAACTCGTTATTTTAGGATGTTTAGATCCTACCGCCGCATCGTCTTTTCACCCCTAAGCCCATTCGCTTCACTTCTCACAACAGGTCAGCATGCGCCTGCGCAACCACATGTTTGTACTTTCAAAACCTTCATGGACTGTAAGCCTCTCCCTTTCAATGGCACTGAGGGTGCCATAGGTCTCCTACACTGGATTGAGAAAGTCGAAGCCGTCTTTGCTGTCTGTGAGTGTCCCCCTGCGAATTGGGTGAAGTTTGCTACTGGTACGCTCGAAGGGAACGCGCTTTCTTGGTGGAAGGCGCAAATTCAGATGTTTGGTTTGGAAACTGCTAATGTTACCGCGTGGGAAGATTTCAAGGACATGATTAAGGAAGAGTATTGTCACAGGGATGACATCCACAAGCTTGAAAACGAGTACTTTGAGCTCAAGATGGTTGGATCAGAGATCGAGGCATACACCAAACAGTCCAACGACTATGCTGCTCTTTGCCCAAACATGCCTCGACCTATGTATCGAAGGATCGAATTGTTCATCAACGGTTTGGCCCCGGAAATCTGGAGCCATGTGACCGCAGCCAACCTCAATACCATTCAGCTAGTCGTTCGTCTTGCTCACAAACTCACTGATCAGGCTGTGGAACAGCGCAAGCTGCCCAAAAGGATCAGTGCTACTGCTGGAACTTCTAGTGACAACAAGCGTAAGTGGGAAGGAAATCAAAGCAAGGATGCTAACCTCACTCAGGATCCAACCCAGCAAAGGAAAACTGAAAACAACAAGGGCCCTCAACAACAGGGTGGCTATCGCGGAAACCACCCCAAGTGCAACAAGTGCAACCGACACCACAGCGGGCCTTGTGGGAAAGGTCAGTGTCAGCGATGTAACAAGATGGGGCATGAGGCCAAGGACTGCAGGAGTCCACGCCCCGCAGGGCAGAACCAACAACAGCAACAGCAACATCATGGGAATGTCAAGGGATGTTTCCAGTGTGGAGCTGAGGGACACATTAAGAGGAATTGCCCTGAGCTGAACCAGAACCGCAACAACAATCAGGGAGCTGGAAACAACGATCAAAACAACAACAATGCCGGGAATGGTGCAAGAGGAAGGGCTTTTGTGATTGGAGCTGGAGAAGCTAGGAATGACCCCAACGTCGTGGCGGGTAAGTTCCTACTCGATGATCATTATGTTTCCATATTATTTGATTCTGGAGCCGATGCTAGTTATGTATCCCTACGTATTAGTAAGAAGCTTAAGCACCCGCCTACGTTACTAAGTTCTAAGCATATCGTCGAGTTAGCTAATGGTAGAAACATCAAGGCCTCACATGTTATCAGCAACTGCAAACTAGTACTGTCTGGTCAGACCTATAGCATCGATCTTTTCCCTATTGTTGTTGGAAGCTTCGACGTCGTCATCGGTATGGATTGGTTATCTAAGCATCGCGCTGAAATCCTCTGTCAAGAGAAAAAGGTTCGCATCCCCCGCCGTTTTGGCAAACCACTCATCATACAAGGTGACAAAGGCAGAGAAGTCACAGGCATCATCTCGTTCTTAAAAGCCCAGAAGTGTTTACGAAAGGGGCACACCGCTATCTCGCACTTGTCACCAACACACAGGAAAAGGAAAAGAGGATTGAAGAATTTCCAGTGGTACGCGACTACCCCGAGGTATTTCCTGAAGAACTGCCTGGACTCCCTCCCCACCTTCAGGTTGAATTCCGAATCGAGTTAGCTCCCGGAGCAGCACCTATAGCTCGTGCGCCTTATCGACTAGCCCCCGCAGAACTGAAGGAACTCTCTACGCAACTACAGGAACTATTGGATAAAGGATTTATCCATCCTAGTTCATCACTCTGGGGAGCACCCGTGCTCTTTGTTAAGAAGAAGGATGGCACAATTCGAATGTGCATCGACTATCGTGAGCTAAACAAGGATACCATCAAGAATCGCTACCCTCTCCCACGTATTGACGACCTATTCGATCAGTTGCAAGGATCGAGCTACTACTCCAAGATTGACCTGCGATCAGGTTATCATCAGCTAAGAGTCTGCGATGAAGACATCTCCAAGACTGCATTCAGAACTCGTTATGGACATTACGAGTTCCTTGTCATGCCCTTTGGAATGACTATCGCGCCTGCGGTATTCATGGATCTCAAGAACCGAGTGTGCAAGCCTTACCTCGACAAATTCGTAATTGTGTTTATCGATGACATCCTGATCTACTCGAAAAGTCAAGAGGAGCATGAACAACATTTGCGTCTTATTCTCGAACTCCTTCGCAATGAACAACTGTACGCCAAGTTCTCGAAATGTGACTTCTGGCTTCGAGAGGTCCATTTCCTTGGGCATGTGGTCAATGAGGACGGAATTCACGTCGACCCAGCTAAGATCGACTCTGTAAAGAACTGGCCTACGCCAAAACTCCTACCAAAGTTCGCCAATTCTTGGGATTGGCAGGATACTATCGTAGATTTATCAAGGGATTTTCGAAGATTGCTCAGCGCCTCACGACTCTCACCCAGAAGGGCATTGCTTACAAATGGAATGAAGCTCAAGAGTCTACATTCCAGAAGCTGAAGGATAACCTCTGTAGTGCTCCTATTCTCTCGTTACCCGAAGGTACCGACGGCTTTGTGGTTTACTGCGATGCGTCTATTCATGGGCTCGGTTGTGTGTTAATGCAACGCGAGAAAGTTATTGCCTACGCTTCTCGACAACTTAAGACTCACGAAAGGAACTACACTACGCACGACTTGGAACTGGGAGCAGTGGTTTTTGCTCTTAAGATATGGAGACATTGTGACAACCCGTATTTCGAACCTACTTTCGTGTAACGTTACGTGCTTATGTGAACTATATTAATTGATTTAATGCATGATATGTTATGTGAATGTGTATGTGTCTACATGAACCGAACCGCACAATACTCACTCGATCGCATAATGCACACAAGCCCGGTTGGGCCGCACAATTTAGTTAGCCTGAACCGAATGGGCAGCCCAAGTTGGGTTCGGCCCATCCCTCCCTTATCCGATTTACACTTAGAATGTTAGTAACATTCTCACAACTTGCAAAAGATTAGCACACACACAAAACCCAAGGAGCTCTTTCTCTCCTCTCAAGCGCGACGGCAAACATCCCCCTTCAACCGAAGCATTTTCCTTCAATCGGACCACCCTTTCATCCTACCTTCTATTTCGGTTAGTGTTTGGATTCTTCGGTGACATGTTTGATGATGTTTTGATGTCTGTTTACAACTTTGCATGATGATATAGGGTTTTTGTTAGCATGATTGACTATGTTGATAAATCCTTAGTATTCATGAAATCGGCTGCATGTATGATTGGCAATATGATAATTGGTCCGAATATATGCTTGTTAAACCGGCTGTGATATTATGATTTCGGGTTAGGATGGCATGATTAGTCTAGAATCCGGTTACATGATAGTTAGATGTTGCGGTTATGTTTCGTATGATTATAATAATTAGCTGATGATGATAATATGAACATGTTTGAAGATGATATGAAACTGTGAATATTGTTGATTGATCTGATTCGAAACTGCCTAACCTGTTAGCTGAAATTATGGAATGATTGTTACTAATAAATAAGGAAATCTGTTACACTTTGTCTCGACCAGGGTTGCGAGTCGAGAACCCTTAGTCTGGACTCGAGACCACCTTACCGACACAAAGCAGCACAACTCGAGACCAGCATTTCGAGTCCTGTTGCGACTCGAGACCTGACTCGAGACCACCTAGTCTCGAGTGATATATGTACCAGCCGAGACCTCCTTTATTGCGACTCGAGACCCCGAAACCAGTACACCTCGTGACCAACTAGTCTCGACTCGAAATCGTTAGTCTCGACTCGAGACCGTGAACACTTGAACACTATTGGACTTTCACTGTACGAGCCCAACTGTTTAAGCCGGATACTTGGACTTGTTACGTGATTTCTACTGGACTGGTACGAATACTTGTGCATGCCATGTTTATACTTGTGTACAATACGTGTAGGACATACGTGTTATACTTGAATACGAACCTGACTTGTATGATAACCATGCTAGGACGTGATTGATCACTATATAGCTTAACCGAACTTTTCTGTGTATCTGCCGAGCAAACCAAGGTGAGTTCACACAGCCAAGGCATGGGATTCCCGGGTTGGGAATTGGGTTGGAAGATTTGAATTGGATAATTACTCGTACTTACGCTATTGCTAGACTATATACCATCGTCCTCAGGTTAGTCAGGACACTTACGTAAAACCTACGTAAATTAGTATCTACCACTGTCTCCCGGGTCGGGAGGACACTTACGTAAAACCTACGTAAACTCATACCTACTACTGTCTTCTGGGTCGGAAGGACACATACGTAAAACCTACGTAAACCCCACGCGTACCACTGTCCTCGGGGAAGGGCACTCACGTAAAACCTACGTGACCTTGTACGTATTCCTGTTCTCAGGCTAAGAAGAACACATGGTTGCAAATAGTCTAGTAAGGGTAAAAATGGGAAGCCCCCACTAGTAATAAATATAAACATGGGAAGCCCCCACTAGTAATAAATATAATCATGGGAAACCCCCACTAGTAGTACTTACATACATGGGAAGCCCCCACTAAATGAACATACAATTTGCTATTCTGAACTTACTTTCTGTGAACTCGCTCAACTAGTTGTTGACTCTCTACTGCATGCCTTGCAGGGCCTTAGGTACTTAGGGAGCTTGCACAGGGAGGAGCAGGTCGTTGTCGGACATGGATCGCGAATGCCATGTTAACGTTTAAACATTTGAACTTATGATTCACTTTGGGTTTACATACTTATGCTTCCGCTACTCAAATTATGTTTTGCTAAACACCAATTATATTGTGATGGTTTGTTTTGATTACTTTTAATATTTAAATGCTATGTTCAATATGATTGGTGGCTTGATCCTGGTCACGTCACGCCTCCAAGCGGTGGTACTTCGCGGGTGGATTTTGGGGGTGTGACAGATTGGTATCAGAGCCAGGTTATGGAGAACTTGGTTTTAATATGGGAAAAACGTTTTTATTAAAACTCGACTATAACCAGAACAATGCTCTCAACGATCCACAACGACGCTTCGCTCCACGTGCAAGACTCAACATCCTAGGTAATATGGTTCATGTTTATATTGCCTACTTGCTAGATTACATAGAACTTTGCTCGTAGTATGCTTAGATACACATGACACTATTGCATGAGAATACCTATGTGCTTACACTCTTCTGTCATCGCACTACTCGCGAACCATTCTCACTTATGCTACTTTTACTATGAAGATCATGTCTGGACGTGTTAACATGACTCAAGCCCAGTTGACGACTCTCATTAACGAACAAGTTGCTGCGGCACTTGCAGCCGCACAAGCAGGAGGTATATCCTGTAGTTATAACTCACACTAGGATCTTTAGGTCCTACACTCCTAAACCAACTCTTGTGTTTAACCTTGTCCTATTCGTACACAATAGGTCAACACGCACCACAACCTGTTTGCACATTCAAGAACTTCATGGACTGTCGTCCAAGTACATTCAGTGGCACGGAAGGAGCAGTGGGACTACTCCATTGGTTCGAAAAGCTCGGGTCAGTATTCGAGATGTGTGAATGCCCTGAGGCTCGCAGGGTCAAGTACGCCACTGGCACGTTAGAAGGAATTGCGCTAACTTGGTGGAACGCGCAAGTTCAGATTTTAGGGTTGGCAGCTGCTAACGCCACCCCTTGGAACGATTTTAAGGAACTGATCAAGCGAGAATACTGCACGCGTGATGACATCCACAAGTTGGAAGTAGAGCTTTATCACCTGAAGATGACAGGATCGGAAATCGAGGCTTATACGAAACGGTCAAACGAACTGGCCATCTTGTGTCCAACTATGGTGGACCCTCCAATAAAGCGCATCGAATTGTATCTCAAGGGTTTAGCGCCAGAAATCCAGAGCCACGTGACATCGGCTAATCTCGACAACATCCAGGATATTCAGCGGCTCGCTCATCGTCTTACTGATCAGGCAGTGGATCAGGACAAGCTACCGAAACGTATCAGCGCTACTACTGCTACCACATCAACCGCTACTCCTGCTACCTCCAGTGATAACAAAAGAAAGTGGGAAGGGATTCTAGCAAAGGTTCAGCGACAGTTCAGTCTCAGGCTCAGCAGCAGAAGACTGACTACCACCAGAGTCCCAGTCAGCAGTTTTCTAGTAGTCGTGGGCAGAGAAGATATCAGGGAAATCAACCAAAGTGCCACAACTATAACAGGCACCACAGCGGCCAGTGCAACAATGGTCGTTTTCAAAGGTGTCTCAAGATGGGCCACGAGGCCAAGGACTGTAGGAGCCCACGACCTGCGAATCAGAACCAGCAACCGCAACTACCAGCTCCACAGAACCAGCAACAGCAGCAACAGCAAGGCAACAGGGGATGCTTTCAGTGTGGTGCTGAAGGCCATTTCAAACGTGATTTCCCTCAATTGAACCAGAACCAGAATCGCAACAACAACAATCAGGGCAATGGTAACAACGGTGGGAACAATAATGGCAATGAAGCTAGGGGTCGAGCTTTCGTGCTGGGTCAGGGCGACGCAAGGAATGATCCCAACGTGGTCATGGGTAAGTTCCTTCTCGACGACTTTTACGTTACTGTTTTGTTTGATTCGGGTGCGGATACAAGTTATATGTCTTTGAAAGTTAGCCAAATGTTAAAACGTACACCCACACTTCTGAACACCAAGCATGTCGTAGAGTTAGCTAATGGTAGGAGTCTAGAGGCCACACACATAGTTCAGGGTTGTAATCTTATCCTCGCGGGTCAGACTTTCTCGATCGACCTCATTCCCATAGCTTTGGGTAGTTTCGACATCGTCATCGGGATGGATTGGTTGTCTCAACATCACGCAGAGATCTTGTGCAAAGAGAAGATTGTTCGCATCCCTCGTTCCGGTCAGGAAACTCTCGAAGTTCAAGGCGACAAGAGTGGTGCTGTGGTTGGCATCATCTCTTTCTTGAAGGCTCAGAAGTGTTTACGTAAGGGCCACACTGCCATTCTGGCACTTGTTACCGATGCATCAGCAAAGGAAAAGAAATTGGAAGACATTCCAATAGTTCGCGACTTTCCTCAGGTGTTCCCTGAAGATTTACCTGGTCTACCGCCTCATCGTCAGGTCGAGTTTCAAATCGAGCTAGCACCAGGAGCAGCACCGATAGCACGTGCACCGTATCGATTAGCTCCATCAGAGTTGGAAGAACTCTCCACGCAACTACAAGAGCTCTTGGATAAGGGCTTTATTCGACCTAGCTCTTTGCCTTGGGGAGCCCCAGTACTGTTTGTGAAGAAGAAGGATGGTACCTTCAGGATGTGCATTGATTACCGTGAACTGAACAAGGTAACGGTGAAGAACCGTTATCCTCTTCCGCGCATTGACGACTTATTCGACCAGTTGCAAGGGTCGAGCTACTACTCCAAGATAGACTTGAGGTCAGGATACCATCAGCTGAGAGTCCGGGATGAGGACGTCTCCAAAACTGCATTCAGAACTCGCTACGGCCACTACGAGTTTCTAGTCATGCCATTTGGGCTAACGAACGCACCGGCAGTCTTTATGGACCTTATGAACAGGGTGTGCAAACCCTACCTAGACAAGTTTGTGATTGTATTTATCGACGACATCCTGATCTACTCCAAGAGTCAGGAGGAACACGAGCAGCACTTACGGCTTATCTTGGAACTTCTTCTAAAGGAACAACAGTACGCCAAGTTTTCAAAATGCGACTTCTGGCTTCGTGAAGTCCACTTTCTAGGCCATGTGGTAAACAAGGATGGGATCCATGTCGATCCATACAAGGTAGATTCGATCAGGAACTGGCCTGCACCGCGTACACCAACGGAAATACGCCAATTCTTGGGATTAGCAGGTTACTACAGGAGGTTTATCAAGGACTTTTCAAAGATTGCACAACCGCTTACACTACTGACATAGAAGGGTGTCACCTACCGTTGGGATAATACTCAGGAAACTGCTTTTCAGCACTTAAAGGATAGACTTTGCAGTGCACCTATCCTCTCATTGCCAGAGGGCACGGACGACTTCGTGGTTTATTGTGATGCATCCATCCAGGGTCTTGGATGTGTATTAATGCAGCGCGACAAAGTCTTTGCCTACGCTTCGCGCCAACTCAAGGTTCACGAACGGAACTACACGACGCACGATTTAGAGCTGGGAGCTGTTGTTTTCGCGCTTAAGATATGGCGACACTACCTGTACGGTACCAAGTGTACTATCTACACCGATCACAGGAGTCTCAACCATATCTTCAAGCAGAAGGAATTGAACATGCGTCAACGTCGATGGGTTGAACTACTGAACGATTACGAATGCACCATCAAGTACCATCCAAACAAAGCCAATGTTGTGGCTGACGCCCTCAGTCGGAAAGACACCCTACCTAGACGCGTACGAGCCTTACAGCTCACTATTCAGTCTAGTCTTCCTGCACAAATACGAGATGCTCAGGTAGAAGCATTGAAATCAGAAAACGTAAGGGCTGAAGCCTTACGTGGTTCGAGGCAACGATTAGAACAGAAGGAAGACGGCGCCTATTACGTAACGAGGCGAATTTGGGTCCCACTATATGGCGGTTTACGAGAACTTGTGATGGATGAAGCACACAAGTCTCACTACTCGATATATCCAGGTTCGGATAAGATGTACCACGACATCAGGACGACGTATTGGTGGCCTAGCATGAAGGCCCACATTGCCACTTATGTCGGCAAATGCTTGACCTGTGCAAGAGTCAAGGCAGAATATCAGAAACCAGTAGGCTTACTTCAGCAACCAAAGATACCACAGTGGAAATGGGAGGAAATTTCCATGGATTTTGTTACAGGCCTGCCTAGATCTCAGCGTGGGAACGATACTATTTGGGTGATCGTGGATCGACTCACCAAGTCTGCTCACTTCTTGGCAATCAAAGAAACAGACAAGTTTTCTACACTAGCAGACATATACTTGAAAGAAGTAGTCTCAAGGCACGGGGTGCCCACCTCTATCATTTCGGATCGCGATGCACGATTCACTTCAAAACTATGGAATGCAATGCACAAAGCTTTTGGCTCACAGCTAGACATGAGCACAGCATACCACCCTCAGACGGATGGGCAGTCTGAGCGCACGATTCAAACCCTAGAAGACATGCTTCGGGCGTGTGTTATCGATTTCGGCAACAGCTGGGAAAAGCATCTCCCTTTGGTGGAGTTCTCATATAATAACAGTTATCACACCAGCATACAAGCTGCTCCATTCGAGGCATTGTACGGACGTAAATGCCGGTCACCTCTCTGTTGGGCAGAGGTGGGGGATAGTCAGATCACGGGTCCAGAACTTATAGTGGACACCACGAAAAAGATCGCACAAATACGACAACGCATGGCGGCAGCTCGCGACCGTCAGAAAAGCTACGCGGATAAGCGTAGGAAGCCATTGGAATTTCAGGTCGGGGACCGGGTTTTACTCAAAGTCTCACCCTGGAAGGGTGTGGTCCGTTTTGGCAAACGGGGCAAGCTCAATCCGCGGTATGTTGGAGCGTTCGAGATCATAGAAAGAATAGGCAAAGTAGCCTACAGACTAAACCTACCAGCTGAACTCGGTGCAGTTCACAACGTTTTTCACGTGTCGAATCTGAAGAAGTGCCTGTCAGATGAGACCCTCATAGTTCCTCTGAAGGAACTCACTATCGACGAGCAGTTGCGATTCGTCGAGGAACCAGTTGAAATCACGGACCGGGATGTTAAGGTCCTCAAAAACAAGAGAATCCCTCTTGTTCGAGTTCGTTGGAACTCCCGTCGTGGTCCAGAGTTCACCTGGGAACGAGAAGATCAAATGAAAGAGAAGTACCCCCAATTGTTCGCGAACAGTACAACCACTACTGAGGCGGAAGCTACCACGGAATTTCGGGACGAAATTCCAGATCAACGGGGGGAGGATGTGACACCCCAGGAAAACCAGTAAACGATACAACTTACCTAGCTTCCTCAGTGAGTACGTACCAAATTTCGGGACGAAATTTCTTTTAAGTTGGGGATAATGTGACAACCCGTATTTCGAACCTCCTTTCGTGTAAAGTTACGTGCTTATGTGAACTATATTAATTGATTTAATGCATGATATGTTATGTGAATGTGTATGTGTTTACATGAACCGAACCGCACAATACTCACTCGATCGCATAATGCACACAAGCCCGGTTGGGCCGCACAATTTAGTTAGCCTGAACCGAATGGGCAGCCCAAGTTGGGTTCGGCCCATCCCTCCCTTATCCGATTTACACTTAGAATGTTAGTAACATTCTCACAACTTGCAAAAGATTAGCACACACACAAAACCCTAGGAGCTATTTCTCTCCTCTCAAGCGCGACGGCAAACATCCCCCTTCAACCGAAGCATTTTCCTTCAATTGGACCACCCTTTCATCCTACCTTCTATTTCGGTTAGTGTTTGGATTCTTCGGTGACATGTTTGATGATGTTTTGATGTGTGTTTACACCTTTGCATGATGATATAGGGTTTTTGTTAGCATGATTGACTATGTTGATAAATCCTTAGTATTCATGAAATCGGCTGCATGTATGATTGGCAATATGATAATTGGTCCGAATATATGCTTGTTAAACCGGCTGTGATATTATGATTTCGGGTTAGGATGGCATGATTAGTCTAGAATCCAGTTACATGATAGTTAGATGTTGCGGTTATGTTTCATATGATTATAATAATTAGCTGATGATGATAATATGAACATGTTTGAAGATGATATGAAACTGTGAATATTGTTGATTGATCTGATTCGAAACTGCCTAACCTGTTAGCTGAAATTACGGAATGATTGTTACTAATAAATAAGGAAATCTGTTACACTTTGTCTCGACCAGGGTTGCGAGTCGAGAACCCTTAGTCTCGACTCGAGACCACCTTACCGACACAAAGCAGCACAACTCGTGACCAGCATTTCGAGTCCTGTTGCGACTCGAGACCTGACTCGAGACCACCTAGTCTCGAGTGATATATGCACCAGCCGAGACCTCCTTTGTTGCGAATCGAGACCCCAAAACCAGTACACCTCGAGACCAACTAGTCTCGACTCGAAATCGTTAGTCTCGACTCGAGACCGTGAACACTTGAACACTATTGGACTTTCACTGTACGAGCCCAACTGTTTGGGCCGGATACTTGGACTTGTTACGTGATTTCTACTGGACTGCTACGAATACTTGTGCATGCCATGTTTATACTTGTGTACAATACGTGTAGGACATACGTGTTATACTTGAATACGAACCTGACTTGTATGATAACCATGCTAGGACGTGATTGATCACTATATAGCTTAACCGAACTTTTCTGTGTATCTACCGAGCAAACCAAGGTGAGTTCACACAACCATGGCATGGGATTCCCGGGTTGGGAATTGGGTTGGAAGATTTGAATTGGATAATTATTCGTACTTACGCTATTGCTAGACTATATACCATCGTCCTCAGGTTAGTCAGGACACTTACGTAAAACCTACGTAAATTAGTATCTACCACCGTCTCCCGGGTCGGGAGGACACTTACGTAAAACCTACGTAAACTCATACCTACTACTGTCTTCCGGGTCGGAAGGACACTTACGTAAAACCTACGTAAACCCCACGCGTACCACTGTCCTCGGGGAAGGGCACTCACGTAAAACCTACGTGACCTTGTACGTATTCCTGTTCTCAGGCTAAGAAGAACACATGGTTGCAAATAGTCTAGTAAGGGTAAACATGGGAAGCCCCCACTAGTAATAAATATAAACATGGGAAGCCCCCACTAGTAATAAATATAATCATGGGAAACCCCCACTAGTAGTACTTACATACATGGGAAGCCCC
Source organism: Helianthus annuus (assembly GCF_002127325.2). NCBI lineage: Eukaryota > Viridiplantae > Streptophyta > Magnoliopsida > Asterales > Asteraceae > Helianthus > Helianthus annuus. Next base: position 140,595,547 of record NC_035436.2, read on the forward strand.
CACTAAATGAACATACGATTTGCTATTCTGAACTTACTTTCTGTGAACTCGCTCAACTAGTTGTTGACTCTCTGCTGTATGCCTTGCAGGGCCTTAGGTACTTAGGGAGCTTGCACAGGGAGGAGCAGGTCTTTGTGGGACATGGATCGCGAATGCCATGTTAACGTTTAAACATTTGAACTTATGATTCACTTTGGGTTTACATACTTATGCTTCCGCTACTCAAATTATGTTTTGCTAAACACTAATTATATTGTGATGGTTTGTTTTGATTACTTTTAATATTTAAATGCTATGTTCAATATGATTGGTGGCTTGATCCTGGTCACGTCACGCCTCCAAGCGGTGGTACTCCGCGGGTGGATTTTGGGGGTGTGACAGACATTACCTGTACGGTACCAAAATGCACTATTTACACTGATCACAGGAGTCTCGAGCATATCTTCAAGCAAAAGGAATTAAACATGCGACAACGTCGGTGGGTCGAACTCTTGAATGATTACGAATGCGCAATCAAGTACCATCCGGGCAAGGCCAATGTCGTGGCAGACGCCCTCAGCCGAAAGGACACTACACCCAAGCGCGTGCGAGCGCTACAACTTACCATCCAGTCTAACCTCCCTACTCAGATTCGAAATGCTCAGGTTGAAGCACTGAAACCAGAGAACATCAGGGCTGAGTCCCTGCGAGGATCGAGGCAGCGGTTAGAACAAAAAGAAGACGGCGCTTACTATGTGACAGGGCGCATTTGGGTTCCACTCTATGGAGATCTACGTGAACTTGTGATGGATGAAGCCCATAAGTCCCGTTACTCAGTACATCCTGGTTCGGATAAGATGTACCACGACTTAAGGACTACGTATTGGTGGCCTGGCATGAAAGCCCACATAGCAACATATGTCAGCAAATGTTTGACTTGCGCAAGAGTCAAGACCGAGTATCAGAAACCCGCAGGCCTACTCCAACAACCAGAGATCCCGAAATGGAAATGGGAGCAAAGTTCCATGGATTTCGTTACTGGCCTGCCTAGATCTCAACGCGGAAACGACACTATCTGGGTGATAGTAGACCGATTAACTAAATCTGCACACTTTTTGGCTATTAAAGAAACAGACAAGTTTTCTACCTTGGCAGACGTTTACTTAAAGGAAGTGGTTTCGAGGCACGGGGTGCCAACCTCCATTATTTCCGATCGAGACGCACGTTTTACTTCTGAGTTGTGACAAGCTATGCATAAGTCCTTTGGCTCACGTTCGGACATGAGCACCGCTTATCACCCACAAACGGATGGGCAGTCGGAACGCACCATCCAAACCCTGAAAGACATGCTTAGGGCATGTGTGATCGATTTTGGCAAGAATTGGGAGAAGCATCTACCGCTAGTGGAATTCTCCTACAATAACATCTACCACACCAGCATTTAGGCAGCACCCTTTGAGGCATTGTACGGTCGTAAATGCCGATCACCACTTTGCTGGGCGAAAGTTGGTGACAGCCAGGTCACAGGCCCAAAATTAGTGGTAGACACAACGGAGAAGATTGCCCAGATCAGACAACGCATGGCGGCAGCTCGTGACCTTCAGAAAAGTTACGCTGATAAGCGTAGGAAACCGCTAGAATTCCAGGTCGGGGACCGGGTTCTACTTAAAGTCTCACCCTGGAAGGGGTGTGGTTCGTTTTGGTAAACGGGGCAAGCTTAATCCGCGATATGTTGGACCATTCGAAATTACCGAGAAAATCGGTAAGGTTGCGTATAGATTGAATCTGCCTGAAGAGCTGAGTGCGGTGCACAACGTCTTTCACGTGTCTAATCTGAAGAAGTGTTTGTCAGATGAAACACTCATAATTCCCTTCAAGGAACTCACTATTGATGAACAGCTACACTTTACTGAGGAACCGATTGAGATCACGGATCGAGAGATCAAAACCCTCAAACGTAGCCAGATACCTCTCGTGCGAGTTCGTTGGAACTCGCAACGTGGCCTAGAGTTTACCTGGGAGCGGGAAGACCAGATGAAGTGCAAGTATCCCCAGTTGTTCCCAAATGAAACCCCCCAGCACTGAAGCTACAACCGAATTTCGGGACGAAATTCCAAACTAACGGGGGGATGATGTGACACCCCGTTGAAACACTCTCACTCATACTAGCTTGACAGTGGCTGCCTTAACTTTCGGGACGAAAGTTCTTAAAACTTGGGGATAATGTGACACTCTAGGTTTTCCCGAATAACCCTCTTGTATTAACAGTGTGTACGTGTGAAATATTAAGTGGAAGATGTGAAATATTTTGAGGTGCTATGTGTTGATAACGTGTATGTAATAAATATAGTTGTGTGTGTGTATAAGTAGTAGTGAACCGAGACCACGACTCGAGACCACCCAGTCTCAAGTGAACAGTAAATAGTTGGGCCGGTGGGGCCGCAAACCCCTTTGAGCCCCACTCGAAACCCTTGTAGGGTGCACCACCCAAATCAAGTATAAAAACCCATTATCCACCTTTTCCCTTACACTCTCACAGACTCTCTCCCTCACTAAAACCCTAGAACCACAAAACCTCCTCTCCTTTCTCTCGGACCAAACCGGTGACAACAAGGACCCTCGGTTCAAGCTCGGAATCATCATTCGGAAGCTCACTCATCGATCCTTCATACCCTCACGCTTCGAGTCTCTACCGGTTAGTGTTCTTATGTGTACTAGGTGTTATATGTGTACTAGGTGTCATGTGTGCTTGATGGATGAAATATATGCTTAGTATCTTTATATGATCTTGATTGAATTAGTGAGTAAAAATGATGAAATACATGAAGATGGTTGTTTATTTATGATGTAGATGCTTGATTTCTAGATAAAGTTATGGCTAGGAAGAATAGAGTGATTTATTATCATGCTAACTTGACGCATGAATAAGTAGAAAATGTATGAATATAGTGCTATCATGTTTTCGGATGCGTGTAAATGATGATGATTGATAATACATTAAACTAGGTGTATTATGCTAGCATAAATCGGTTTAAAGGAACATGTTTGTTTAGGATGAAAACCCTAAAAATGAACTAGATGAATATGTGTTGAATATAATATGAAGATTTGAAAAACTTGTTGTTTGATCTATTTTGGTTAATTGTTAGACAAAGAATCATGTTTGTGCATTTTCATTGGATAGTACATAGGAGCATGACATGGGAATTCTACTGGATAGTACGACTTGTGCAGACATGCAGGAAACAACAGTTGGTGAAGTCGAAACCCTTGGTCTCGACTCGAGACCATGGAGCTACAACTCGAGACCGCAGCGATTGCGACTCGGGACCTAGGCCAAGCAACTCAAAACAGACTTCAGGGACTCGAGACCATCAAGGTCTCGACTCGAGATCACATAGTCTCGGCTCGAGACGGGACTCGAGACCTCTGAGGTTGCGACTCATGCCTGCACCACTCGAGACTCGAGACCAGCCATTTACATCTCGAGATCTCCTGGATGCGACTCGGGACCGCATGTTCTCGAGTCAAGACTGCCTGGTCTCGACTGGGCTGCTTATCTCCGTTATTGGGCCGAATTGTGCGGATTGTTCATGCTTGCTACTGTTTAACTGGACTATGTGTTACTATTAATTGATCAGGTGATAGGACTGGCCCAATAACCGTATATGTTATGTGTACTGTGTGATAGATACGTGTAGAATATACGTGACTTCTCTGTACCCAAACCTGACCTATATTGGTAACCATGCTAGGACGTGGTGACCAGCGTGCTTGACCAAGTAACCTAATCTGCCGAGCAACCCAACGTGAGTTCACACACTAAAAGCATGCGTCCTAGGGAGGGACACGGACAAACTGCCAACTTTGGGGAAAATACTTTTGAACTATTATTTCCGGGGGAAATACGACTGGGTACTTTTAAATTACTATCTCCGGGGGAGATACGTTTGGATATTATTTATAAATCACAACTAGCCAAGCTAAACGAAACTCTATCACATTAAGTCCCTGCTTACAGTACCGATTAATCGCCGGGGGCGAACGGGTTATTAGTTGATAGCGCTATTAGGTTTGACAACCTCACACCGTGACCGGGGGGATCGGGCGTGAACTAGTAGACCTTGCATCTTGGTCAATGACGATAGACATTGACTCGGGGCACAACCACTTTCCGTCAACAGTTTCGGTATCTACAGTTTAATGAGCTTACAGATGGGGTAGCTCCCCATAACGTGATTATAAATGCTTTATCTAAACAACTTACGTTTTCGAAAACTAAAACTTGACACCTCGTGGACTCGCCAACATTATGTTGATACCCTACTGCATGCTTTGCAGGTACCCAGTGACTTAGGAGCTTGTAGCTTGGGGATGTGTAGTGGTCGTCTAACCCGTGTGTTGGGTTCTAAACAAACTTGAACTAAGAACCTTGTTTTAAACTATTTTGTCTATACTTCCGCTACTTACCTAAACTACTACTAGAACTTAAAACTTTTGAACTTTGACTATGATATTTGCTAACCTTGTGGTTGGTGAGTATAACTTATGTTATTAATTAAATTGCTCAGTATAATTGGTGGCTGGATCCTGGTCAGTCACGCCTCCAAGCGGTGGTACTCCGCATGTGGATTTTGGGGGTGTGACACGCAGTCATTGGAATTGATAGGATCATGTCGATAACTTACGTGTTTCATTTCATACGTTGTACGTGTGACAACCGGTGATTTACGACTCTTAATTACGTGATTAATAGATGATTAACGCGATAATAAATAGTGTTTAGGACACAAATTAACTTAATTAGACTTTTGGAGTGCCTAGGAACGCCTATCCGACTTTACAGTGCGCGAACGGTGGTATACAGAGAAACCTGTGAAACGTTAAACGGAAACGGATTGAAACCAAACAAAACACTGACAACGCCGACAAGTATTAAATTTTTATGATATATTTTAGCTTCGTAATTAAATTTTAGTAAATACAGTCGAAACCGGATCCGAAAACGAATTAGAAACGGTAACGAGGTAATTCTTCGCGATTTTAACTGCAACCGACTAACAAGGGCGTCCAACATCGAATACCGATACTGTTTTATATATTTTTAAATCAAAAATTATAACTCACGATATTTGTACGATAATCGGGATATGATAGCGGGTCTCGTAAGAACCAGCGGACCATAGAAACCCATCAAAACCAATTTATACAGGTATCCAAAATACCACTTGATAACATCCTAATTATCCTACTATTTTAGTTGGAATTCTACCAGCTTTGTAGAACTTAGTTAAACTTTGACAACTATATTGTCTATCCTAATACACAAGATTTGTATTATTTAAATAACATGTCTGTACTATGGCCTACATATATATCTTATACTTAAATTCTCACTTAATATCAACTCCCCAGATTTATATCTCATCTCCACCAAAACAAATCCATACACAGATAACACACAACCACATCTTCTCAACCTCTCTCTCTCGCTGAAATCCGGCCACCGGAACTCCATCTCCGGTGCCGGTTACCTCCTCCAAACACCACCAACATCCACCTACCAACCCGCTCCCCTCGGTTACACAGACGCAGAGAGAGAAAAAGGTGAGAGAGAGAGAGGGGAGCCGACCCCTCTCCACCGCTCACGGCGGCGCGTGGCGGCGCGGGGAGACGTACGATAGTCCCCTTCAAGTTACACACCCAGTTACGAGCAGAGAGAAAGTCGACGGAGAAGAGAAGGACCGCAGAGAGAGATCGGAGAATCGGAGACGAAGGAGCCGCGCCGCCGCTCACGGCGGCGACATATGAGGCGACGGTGGTGCTATTCTGTCCGACGGGTTTGCCGGTAAGTCCCTCCTCCTATTTCTTCTAATTTTTCTGAGAATCAATGAAGAAATGAAGTTTTGCGAAGAAGATGATGTCCATGTTCGAGTGTTACAGGTCAGACTCGAATTTTAGTGTAACAGGTGGCTCAACGGTTTAGCTTCGGATGTGTTTGCGGTTCGGGTATGAGTGTGATGCGGGTCAACGTGGTTCAGGTTTGAGTTTCACGTGTCGCGGTTCAGTTTATTTTGGGCTTCGGGTTGGACTCGAATGGAATTCGGGTATTACAACTCACTCGATTCAGATCTGCTTCGATTTATGTTCGACTCGGTGTATTTCAGCTTAACTCGGTCCAACTCGGTCAACCGAGTCAACTCAGCCGGTCAACCCGGTTGACTCGGTCAAAGTCAGCCGGTCAACTCAGTTGACCCGGTCAACTCAGTCAAGCTGTTCGATGATTCGGCACGAGAGATGGTAAAATTTATAACGGCGCGCTTAAATTATATTGCTTCGTATAGTTTTCTTTAATTACACAGAATCGAGCTCTTAAAACTGTATCAAATAATGAAATTTTATTGTGAAATTACCCGGGTTTATATATTAACTTGTTCATATAAATTGGTTATACACGATTCATATAAATTGATTTTACATATATGTTGTGAATTGGTTATTGAATTTTGAAAAATAACGACAACATGCGTTGTCGGGGGCGTCCAAAAACAGAGGAAACTCTGCCCGTTTTTCTAGAAAATCCGTAAAATAAAACGCGTTTTATTATAAAACGAACATTCGGTATCAAATACACTTTTAGAAAAACAAATACAAATATAAAACCTCTTTCGACGACACTTTACAACTTACAATAAACGACGATTCGAAAAATTATTTACGACGATAAATATAGTTATTATATTTATTTTAAACTCCAAAAAGTCGACAAGTCTTTTACAAAATCAATATAATCATTTATATTGTTCCAAACGCCGATAACCCGATAACATTTATACAAATACGCATAGCTTGTGTATTCATTTCAAATGTCAGATATTTCGTCTTCGCTTGATAAAATAAATATAGTTTTTTTATATTTATTCCAATTGTCAAACAATGCGACGATTCTTTTATTAAAATAAATATAGTTGTATCTTTATTTTAAACAACAAATGGCTTGTACTCTTTTATAAAAATAGATATAACTTATCTATTTATTTCCAACATTAAGCGACCGGTAATCATTTATAAAAATAAAAATAAATATAATTATAATTATATATTTATTTTCAAACACAACACCTCAGGGATTCTCTTATAAAATAAATATAACTTTTTGTATTTATTTCAAGCGCCGAAACGACATACACGTATATTTTTGGCAAATATACACAAGACGTGATATATATAATACAAGATATTATATAATATTTTCATACGAATACTCGATACATACACGTACGACTACTCGAGACGGCTAACGCAATTACAACGAAGTATTTATATATTTTCTATATAAATATTTATTTATTTTTAAATCTCTCGAGAATCAAGTCTTTTCAAGACTTAGTGGTTATTATCGACAATGAACGACACTTATCAAATATGACCTAATCATTTCCGATAAGTTAACAACTTACCGTTGAATCGTTCGGTTAACGATTCGGTAGAGCTCGATGACACGTAGTTACTGCGTTATTTAGAAACTTATAAGATATTCCGTGTTAGGAATATTGTAGAATGCATGCTAGCGAGTCTCGTCTTGGAAACGAGAACACCACGAAGTCGTATTTAGCTAGCTTTGCACATGGAAATTCAGGTGAGTTCATAACCCCACCTTTTTACGGTTTTACATTTTTATGAATGTTTTCGGGGTGGAAAGACATGCACGTTTTTCAGAAACATACAAAGTTTTTGATAAACAAAGACTGCATATTTTTAGACAAAGCACGTTGTGCAAGAACATACAAAGCGTTTGAACGAACGAAAACTCATATTTCTAAATCATATTACGAATGGATTATAATAAATTTACTGGTTTTACAAAACAAATGGGTATTATCGAAATGTGGGGAGTTGGCCTTAGAGGCTAGGGAGGTTCAGCCTTAGAAGCTGGGGAGGTTCAGCCTTAAAGGCTGGAGAGGTTCAGCCTTAGAGGCTGGGGTAAAATACATGTTACAATTATTTCAGACATTTTATACATGGTATGTGATGTGTGTAAAATGCAACATATAAAACACATCAATTAAGGCATAAAACTAACCCTTTTTAAGTACTAATGTTGGAAAAAGAGTGTTTTTGTCTTCCTTTTGTATTTTCAGGATGAAATGAGCTCAAAATCACAAAAGAAGCAAAAAGACTACTAATTCTACCATAAATACAAGAAAAGGAACAAAAGCGGACTGCCCGGACCCTCAACGGCACCTCCCAAGGCAAAGAGAAGGAAACAGAGTCTGAACACGCCCCGTGTCCAGCGAACACGGGGGCGTGCCCAGGAAGCAGCAGAAAAGACAAACCAGTAGAAGCTTCCATTGCTCGCCACGGGGCCGTGTCCAGCGAGCACGAGGGCGTGGTGAAAGTACAGCAGGCGCATTAATTGTAATTCGCAATTACAATTAATGAAGAGAGAGAATGTCAGACGGGCACGGGGCCGTGTCCAGCGGACACGGGGCCGTGTCCAGCGTTCTGTTCAGCCTATAAATAGAGGAGCTTGGTTTCATTCTCTCTCATCCCTTGGCACACCACCTCTCTCACACTTCATCCACCACCCATCACCACCATAACACCATCATCCACCACCATCATCCATTGTCCATCATAGAGTGTGTGAGTCGTCTCGGGATCCAAGATTGATCGTAAGAGTTCTTGACAATCAAGGCCATGTTTGCCTAAGTCTCTTACATCACTTGGTAAAGACAAGTGTTTAGTATAATACTTTTTATTTTTAATCTTTTGCACTTTTTATTTGGTTTTGTATTAATGACTTTAATAACTAGTTACTTATGTTGAAGGTGATCTTTCCTTATCGTTTGTCCGTGGTGTCTTGGCATTATTTTACTGTCTATATAAAATAAAAGATTTTCACCATTCATATCTCCACGGTCTATATGGAGGTATGTTGGCTACCTGGTCGGGGGTTAAGGGAACGGTTTGGTAAGGGTCTTGCCCTTGTTCAGCGTTTAGAGGTCCTGCTTGGGACCTGGGTCAAATTTAGTAGGATCTCCTTCAATGCCCATAGGTATTGGATGGCGGGGATCCAAACTCTTTGACCCCCTCATAAGTTAACTACTATTAATACTATAACCCGGCTATTTAGGACTGTATCCCTGCTGACTCAGACTACTTAGCCGAGGGTAACGTCACCGCCAAAAGCGGGGCCTACCATAATTTGCATTAATAACTTAATTCATTATCTTTCAATAATCCGACCCTTTAGGATTGTATCCTTGCTGACTCAAACTACTGGGTTGAGGGTAACGTCGCCTTCAAAAGAGGGGCCTACTACAATAACTAAGATAATCTCTTAAACAAGTGCAAAAGTGCGAAAATAATCAAAGGTTATACTAATACACGCGTCGTGTCTATCTGTTTTTATTTTATTTTATTTTTCAGCATTTAGTTAGATTTTATTTTTCTTAGTTTAAAACATTTTTCTAACTTTTTGATTTGGTTAGACGTTGAGGATAAACCGGTATTAAAAGCTCTTGTGTCCTTGGACGACCTCGGTATCTTACCAACACTATACTACGTCCACGATGGGTGCACTTGCCCATATGTTTGTTTAGTGTTAGTAAATATCGTGTTTTATAATTTTAAAACTTGGCTAAAAGTGTAAAAAGGGTTTAAATAAACATCAAAAATAATACACACCGACACACATCAAGTTTTTGGCGCCGTTGCCGGGGACACAAGGATTTTAAGAAAGCTTAAAATCAACGGCCTAATCAGTTTTTCAAAACCTTTTCAAAACGCGCGCATTTTTCTGCATTTTAGTTTAGTTTTGCATTTACAGTAGCCTGAACACGGGGTCGTGCTCGCTGAACACGCCCCCGTGCTGCATATTTTAGAGTAGATACCCAGATACAGAGTCTGAACACGGGGCCGTGCTCACTGAACACGCCCCCGTGCTCAACGAGACCAGTAAATTTAATTAAAACGCCCAGATACAGTCCCTGAACACGGGGCCGTGTTCACTCAACACGGGGCCGTGTCCAGCTTCTGTTTCCGTCTTATTTTTGTTTTCTGGTCCCGAGACTCAGTTGTGGTCTGTTGAGTGATTCTTATGGATCAATACTCAAGAGGTTACAACTACACCTATGATGAGGATGATTGTAGGGGTAATTATTGCACTAATTGTCGTAATGCACGCTCGGTTCAATATAATACTTCATATCAACCATCCAATTCATACAACTATTATGAGGAGCCCAGGTACGAACCATCAACTTCATACACATCCTATGAAGACTAAAGGTATGAACCTCCTCCCTCATACTCATATTTTGATGAACCAAGGTATGAGCCTTCATACTCATACTTTGAAGATTCAAGGTATGAGCCACCACCTTCATATTCTTATTATGAGGAACCATGGCGTGAACAACCCACCTCATATGAGTACTATGAAGAACAAAGTTTCGACCCTTATCCATCATATACTTACAATGAAGAACAATGGTGTGAACCATCTACTTCATATGAGTACTATGAGGAACCAAGGATCGAACAACCGGATTCAAGCTTTGAGGATCCGAATTCTTTCAATCTCACCGAAGTAACTAATAGGATAATAGAACAACTTAAAACTATCGAACGTTATATAAAAGAATCTCGCGCAAGGGAAGAGGAATCCCGCGCAAGAGAAAAGTTAAAAAATGATAATAACGTAGAGATAGTTGAAAGTGCAAAAATGGAAGAACAAGAAAGTGAAAAACCGACACATGAGTTAAACAACGAAAGTGGTGAGTCCGATAATGTTAAAATTCAAGAAGAGTCTAATTTTGAAGAAATTAACCTCTTGTCACCTACTTTTGAAAATCATTGTTTAATAACCCCTCATGCTAAGTTTTTAAAAGAGTTAAACACTAATGCTAAAATCAAAGACCTAGTAAGTGTTAAGTTAACTAATGATCAAACCTCACTAATAAAAGAAGATCCTTTTGAAATTAACATTACACCGGTTCCATGTTTCTTTCAAAATTCGTTTATTAGTAATATCACTATTGATAAGGATCTTTGTGTTAACATAATGCCTAACTACATTTTTGAAAAGTTAAGTGTTAGTGATTTTACTCCACTTCAAATACCCATTTTTCTATCCGACCGGAAAGTAATAAAATCAATCGGTGTAGTTGAAGATGTTTTGGTTCAAACAAATCAAATGGTAATCCCAACCGACTTCGTCATCTTAGATGATGCCCCCTAGTCTTGGGAAAACCTTTTGTACAAACTCATAAAGCTTTGAAAAACCGGAAATTCAACAATCTACCTCTTCAATTAGGGGCATTCAAAAGGAGCATAGATCTTGAGCGCTCAATGAAATATCCTTTTGGCAACAATGACCCCCTGATTGAAGATGAAGCTGAACCACCCGATGCAACCAACGATGAAGACCACTTTGTCGAGGAAGAGATAGCCATAGAACAAACCTTTAAGGTTCTTGATTTAGATGAGCCACAAAATAAGGTGTCTCCTAAAAACCCACCCATTGAGCTCAAGGAACTTCCTAAAGGTTTGGAATATGCTTTTCTAGGCAAGGATGGTAGTTTACCTGTAACTATTTCGTCTAAATTAAGTAGTATAGAAAAAGAAAAATTAGTTAACCTACTTAAAAAACACAAAAATGCGATCGCTTGGAAGCTTGTAGATATTAAAGGAATAAGCCCTTCCATGTGCACGCACAAAATTTTAATGAATGATGACTACAAAACGGTAATTCAACCACAACGGAGAGTGAACCCCAATGTTCAAGAAGTGGTTAAGAATGAAGTCATCAAACTACTCGACGCCGGACTAATCTACCCTATCTCCGATAGCCCGTGGGTAAGTCCCGTCCAAGTAGTCCCAAAGAAAGGAGGTATGACGGTGATAACTAACGAGAAAAATGAATTAATACCAACAAGAACCGTCACAGGATGGAGAGTCTGTATAGATTATAGGAGATTAAATGAAGCAACTAGGAAAGACCACTTTCCTTTGCCCTTCATTGATCAAATGTTAGAAAGATTATCCGGTCATAAATTTTATTGTTTCTTAGATGGTTTTTCAGGTTACTTTCAAATACCGATAGCACCGGAAGACCAAGAGAAAACAACTTTCACATGTCCCTACGGAACTTTTGCATATCGACGCATGCCATTCGGTCTATGTAATGCGCCTGCAACATTCCAACGTTGTATGGTCGCCATTTTCCATGATATGATCGAAAAGACAATGGAAGTCTTCATGGATGACTTTTCCATCTTTGGAGACTCATATGACCAATGCCTCGATAATCTTGAACGAATGCTATCCCGATGTGAGGAAACTAACCTCGCCCTTTACTGGGAAAAATGCCATTTCATGGTAACAGAGGGAATAGTACTCGGTCACAAAATCTCAAGCGAAGGAATGGAAGTTGATCGAGCAAAAATAGAAACTATTTCTCGATTACCTCCTCCATCCTCCGTACGAGCAATCAGAAGTTTCCTAGGGCATGCCGGATTCTATAGAAGGTTTATCAAGGACTTTTCAAAAATTTCAAGACCTCTAACAAAATTGCTTGAAAAAGATGCACCCTTCATCTTTGAGAAGGAATGCAATCAAGCATTTCTAACCCTCAAGGAAATGCTAGTCAATGCACCTATCATGATAGCGCCAGATTGGAAATTTCCTTTCGAAATCATGTGCGATGCAAGCGACTTTGCTGTTGGAGCAGTCTTGGGACAAAGAAAAGAAAAACATTTCCACCCAATTTATTATGCTAGTAAAACTCTTAATGATGCGCAAGAAAATTATACAACTACAGAAAAAGAATTACTAGCGGTGGTATTTGCTTTTGATAAATTTCGTTCTTATCTTGTTCTTTCTTAAACAGTAGTTTATACAGACCATGCAGCCATCAGGTACCTCTTCAAGAAGCAAGACGCAAAACCCCGTTTGATAAGGTGGATTCTACTCCTCCAGGAATTCGACATTGAAATCAAGGACAAAAGAGGAGCAGAAAACACTGCTGCAGATCATCTCTCACGCTTAGAAGACCCAGCTTTGGAGACAACCAGGGACGAGCAAATCAACGAAAAATTTCCCACGGAATCCTTGGAAATGATAGAGAGTAGACAAGAACCATGGTATGCCGACTACGCTAATTTCTTAGCTAGCGGTGTAGTCACCAAAGGATGGCCACATCATCAAAGAAAGAAATTCTTTGCTGATGTAAAGCATTACTTTTGGGAAGACCCCTATCTTTTCAAAATATGTGCTAATCAGCTCATCCGAAGGTGTGTCTATGGTAATGAAGCGCGAAGAATACTCCGTCATTGTCATGAAGGTCCATACGAAGGACATCATGGTACCGCAAGTACCGCACGAAAGGTATTTGACTCGGGATTTTACTGGCCAACCATTTACAAGGATGCACAAAACCTTGTAAAGACATGTGATGCCTGCCAGAGATCAGGTAATATTTCTTCCAAAAACGAAATGCCTCAAAATGGCATTCTCGTCTGTGAAATCTTTGATGTGTGGGGGCTCGATTTCATGGGACCTTTCCCACCTTCAAAGGGAAACAAATATATACTTGTGGCAGTCGATTACTTGTTTAAATGGGCGGAGGCCGAGGCTCTTCCAACAAATGATGGAAGAGTAGTGGTAAAATTTCTGAAAAAGTTGTTCTCTCGTTTCGGGACACTAAAGGCTTTAATAAGTGATAGAGGTACCCATTTTTGCAATCATCAACTCGAAAAAATATTAACAAGGTATGGGGTCTATCACCGGGTCTCAACAGCATATCATCCTCAAACAAATGGGCAAGCCGAAGTGACTAATCGAGGTTTAAAACGAATACTTGAGAAAACCGTAGGAATAAATAAAAAAGAATGGGCCGACAAATTAGACGACGCTTTATGGGCTTTTCGAACTGCTTATAAAACCACTATAGGCACAACCCCATATAAACTCGTTTATGGAAAAAGTTGCCATTTGCCAGTAGAAATCGCTCACAAAGCCTACTGGGCAATAAAAAACGTAAACTTAGATTTAGAAGTTGCCGGTAAAAATCGATTTTGTCAAATAAACGAATTAGACGAACTTAGGAATTATGCATATTCTAACTCCGAAATTTATAAAGAAAGGATGAAAAGTTTGCATGATAAATATATTAAGTCTAATGAATTTCGGGTTGGAGACCAAGTTCTATTGTTTAATTCACGACTTCGATTGTTTCCTGGTAAGTTAAAATCTAGGTGGTCAGGACCTTTTTCCATCACCCATGTTTTTCCACACGGTGCAGTAGAAATTAAAACTCGAAATGGGACACCATTTAAAGTCAATGGCCAACGGCTAAAACTCTACCGAGGATCCATTGAGGATGAGGAAGAGGAGATCTCACTTCAGACGGTTGACGAATAAATTCATACCCGACGTGTTACAGGTAAGTGTACGTTTAAAAAACCGGTAAGTCATCTAACCATTTTTCGGAAATAAGGGGCATGCACACGGGCACATAAAAAAAAAAAAAAAAAAAAACTTCGCCCGGCACGGGGCCGTGTCGAGGCGACTGTCGGGATAAATCCCTCTTTTCCTATCAGTTACACCATTCCACACGCCCCGTTTCGCCGAAAACTCTCTGGTTAGAGGCGATTTTCTGCAGATTTTCAACGTCACCACCGAATTTAACAACGTCAAGGTATGATTCTATCCTTCTTAGTAGTTAGATTAGTTACTTGCATGTAGTTAAAACATCAAAAATTTGGGAAAAATCTAGGGTTCTTCATGTTCATCCGGATCGAACTCAAAATTTTTGATGAAAATTGTTAGTAGTAGTTTAGAATAGAGTAGTAGAAAGTAAATAGACATGTATTGTTGATAGATTCGTCCGATTTCCAACTAAAAACCCAAACCCTTGTTCTTGAACCGAAAAACACGAAATTGAAAGGGTAAACGGTTTGTTTTGGGAAAAATGACACTTAGGGTTTCATTTTCGGGGGAAACCGCTGCTATTAGGCTAAAAATTTTCAGGTTTTCGAAACCGGGGCGAAAAATGAAAATTTTGTGTTACAGACGCCTGGACACGGGGCCGTGTCCGCTGAACACGGGGCCGTGTCCAGCCCACTGTTTGCAGTTTTCAATCCGATTTTCCTTGTTTCGTACTAACTTTTGTTGTATTCTTTTCAGATGTCTAAATTCACACGGTTTAACGCGAATGAACTGGACGCTAGGGCACGATACGAGGTTTTACAAACAAGACCCGAAGAGTACCCAAGGCGGGCGTGTACCGATTTGCTAACCATGGTGAATCAACTGGACCGCTTCAACAACATTGTGAGGGGTCCGCTCCATGTCGCATTGACCGCCCGACTTCGGTCGGTCCATCAATGCACGATGGAGTTCTATAGCACCTTCATTTTCAATTCGAGATTGGAGCCGTTTGACCACGAGGCAGTCGAATTTCGATGTGGAGGTACCACCTATAGAACCTCCATGGCACAGTTTGGATCCATCATTGGGCTGTACAACGATGAAGAAGCGGGGAATGAAGAGAATACCGGGGGATTACGAGACTTGGATGCAACTGAACGCCAAGCCGCATGGGCTCAAATAGGTGATGGAATCTACAACCCGAGCAGCACAAAGAGCACCAAATTGAGGGACCCGTTATACCGCTACATCCACAGGCTCCTCACGTACTCGCTGAACCAACGCCATGACAGTAGTGGCGTTGTTGGGTTGAAAGATTTGGTTGTCCTTCACTGCATCCACAACCAGAAGCCTCTCGATGTTCCTTACCTCCTACTGCGAAACATGCACTTGAACCGCCTTGCCTCTGCTCCTACACCAATCTTCTTCGGGGGATGGGTGTATCGTCTTTTCAAGCACTTCACGAATATCCCAAAGTCCTTCGAAAGGAGTCCATGGTCGGGACGGGTCGATTATCATATCTGCCGAGCCATGAACTTGCTTTATGAAGCGGAGGACGGGACGGTGAGCTTTCAGAGGACGCAAGGCTACGCATGGAACCCGCAGGAGGCTCTAGTTCTTCATGCACCACCTCCACATTTTCAATACCCACCCCAAGGCGATCCGGGTCAATCCTCCTCTCAAGGAGGCGGTTTTCCTAACTTTCAAAGTTTACATGATCTTTTGCAGGAAAACCTTATGTGCACCAGGAACACCTACAACCTCGCCAACAACACACACCTCCGGGTTGGAGCTATCGAACGCAGCGTCAACGATATACAAGATGATATCGGCAGCATCCGGGAGTACATGGCGAGGCAGGGGGGCGGAGGTGAGGATAGTGATGAAGACATGGAGTAGGAGGCTGGGAGGAACAAGGGGCTGGCTGGTGATGAGCCCACAGGTTTGATTGCCCTTCTTATCCATCAAACAATTCATGGCCTGCGTGCCATTTGTCGAACAATTTACTTTCCTTAACTACTTTTTATCTTTATTTTGTTTTTACTTTATGTTTGGATAATGCTTGACAATGGTAAATTAGGATGGTTTGTGCTTGGTTGGATGGTATTGAATGATTAAACAGGTGCAATGCAAGGGTTAGAGTGCCAAACATTAGCACTTGCAGCCCTAGGATGGATGAAACCGGGAGACAAAACCTATTTTTCTGGCTAACAGACTGTCCACACGGGGACGTGTCCAGCCGACACGCCCCCGTGTCCATCTCCCAGTTCTGCTGTTTGGCTACTGACCTGCAAATTTTTGCCAGACACGTGGCCGTGTTCACCCAACACGCCCCCGTGTTCACCTTCTGTAAGTTTTTCGTTACTGGCAGTTCACCACGGGGCCGTGTCCAATGGACACGGGGCCGTGTCCAGAGTGCCAGTAACACAAATCTTTGTTTTTTAAACACACTTTTACACATTCTAATCAACCAAAAACTTTATTTTTGGACACATTGAGGACAATGTGTAATTTAAGTGTGGGGGGGATGCTAAAACCTTGAAATTTTGCAAAATCCTAAACACAAGCCTTACACAAAACTCTATTGGAACCGCTAAACACCCCAAATTTTTTCAAAAACTTTTCATTTTTTTTATTTACTTGTCTTAGTTTAAGTTGGGAATAACAAGCTCTAAAAAGGTTATATTTTTACAAGTTTACAACCGATAGCGTCGTAATAAAAAGAACTAACGTAAGAAAATTATGAAACGGTATAACAAGTCTAGTTAAAAATTCGATTATATATGCTTGGTCACATTAAAAACCCATTCCCACAAAAGTGAGTTTTGAGCCTTTATTGAGCATAAAAATACACATATTTAGATTAAATGCTCATTTTTCGTTTCTTGTGTGAATAGCCGCTCGGTCTTTACAGATCTAGAACTTGCCACAACAATACATTCCCGGTCCTTACCAACTTAAACCCAAGTAAGTAAATGATGGAGGCATTAGGACTAACTATTTTTCTTTCAAAACCATTATTTTTCATATTTTTTTTACCTACCCAAAAATCCCCTAGAAAACCCCTTTGAGCCTAAACCTTTCATTTCATTACCCCAAAACAAATTTTTTTTTTTTACCCACCAAAAACCTTTTTCATTTTTCACCTTTATTTTAGTAACAAGCTCGGTTTTTCATAAACGTGCCCTTTTATGTGACGATCAAAAAAAAAAAAATGATGAAGTCAAAAACAAACAAAAGCTACAAAAGCTTGTTTGGAGAAATACTTCAAAAATAATAAGTCACTAAAAACAAGGTATTTTGCGAAAACCGACACTTGTTACGATTTTCGCCCTTTTTACTAACCACTAACCAACCACCCACCTTTAAACCCAAGCCTTCACCCCAAAAGTCCTCTTGATATTTACAAAGGTAAAAAGTTAAAAAGGAGGAGTATTGATTGCTTGGCAAGCCTATGGAAGACGTAAGTTCCGTGCCGCTCTCGAGTGATTCACTAAAATATACACCTTCGGCCGAGTGTTGAGTGATCTCCCGTGAGGTATGTGAACTTGTATATAAATGGAATTTTAATAAGACATGCTATGCCCAAATAAGTAGTTTATCTTATGAAAAGTTCAAAATAAATCATAACGAATAGGATTGTAAATAAATAAAAATAAAACCTATAAAAACCTTGGATTCCCGACACTCTAGGACAAGCTAAAAAACTTCTCTTCTACCTATTCCATTTGGGAGTGTAAGCCACATTTAAAGAGTTTTGCTTGAGGACAAGCAAAAGTTCAAGTGTGGGGGTATTTGATGTGTGTAAAATGCAACATATAAAACACATCAATTAAGGCATAAAACTAACCCTTTTTAAGTACTAATGTTGGAAAAAGAGTGTTTTTGTCTTCCTTTTGTATTTTCAGGATGAAATGACCTCAAAATCACAAAAGAAGCAAAAAGACTACTAATTCTACCATAAATACAAGAAAAGGAACAAAAGCGGACTGCCCGGACCCTCAACGGCACCTCCCAAGGCAAAGAGAAGGAAACAGAGTCTGAACACGCCCCGTGTCCAGCGAACACGGGGGCGTGCCCAGGAAGCAGCAGAAAAGACAAACCAGTAGAAGCTTCCATTGCTCACCACGGGGCCGTGTCCAGCGAGCACGGGGGCGTGGTGAAAGTACAGCAGGCGCATTAATTGTAATTCGCAATTACAATTAATGAAGAGAGAGAATGTCAGACGGGCACGGGGCCGTGTCCAGCGGACACGGGGCCGTGTCCAGCGTTCTGTTCAGCCTATAAATAGAGGAGCTTGGTTTCATTCTCTCTCATCCCTTGGCACACCACCTCTCTCACACTTCATCCACCACCCATCACCACCATAACACCATCATCCACCACCATCATCCATTGTCCATCATAGAGTGTGTGAGTCGTCTCGGGATCCAAGATTGATCGTAAGAGTTCTTGACAATCAAGGCCATGTTTGCCTAAGTCTCTTACATCACTTGGTAAAGACAAGTGTTTAGTATAATACTTTTTATTTTTAATCTTTTGCTCTTTTTATTTGGTTTTGTATTAATGACTTTAATAACTAGTTACTTATGTTGAAGGTGATCTTTCCTTATCGTTTGTCCGTGGTGTCTTGGCATTATTTTACTGTCTATATAAAATAAAAGATTTTCACCATTCATATCTCCACGGTCTATATGGAGGTATGTTGGCTACCTGGTCGGGGGTTAAGGGAACGGTTTGGTAAGGGTCTTGCCCTTGTTCAGCGTTTAGAGGTCCTGCTTGGGACCTGGGTCAAATTTAGTAGGATCTCCTTCAATGCCCATAGGTATTGGATGGCGGGGATCCAAACTCTTTGACCCCCTCATAAGTTAACTACTATTAATACTATAACCCGGCTATTTAGGACTGTATCCCTGCTGACTCAGACTACTTAGCCGAGGGTAACGTCACCGCCAAAAGCGGGGCCTACCATAATTTGCATTAATAACTTAATTCATTATCTTTCAATAATCCGACCCTTTAGGATTGTATCCTTGCTGACTCAAACTACTGGGTTGAGGGTAACGTCGCCTTCAAAAGAGGGGCCTACTACAATAACTAAGATAATCTCTTAAACAAGTGCAAAAGTGCGAAAATAATCAAAGGTTATACTAATACACGCGTCGTGTCTATCTGTTTTTATTTTATTTTATTTTTCAGCATTTAGTTAGTTTTTATTTTTCTTAGTTTAAAACATTTTTCTAACTTTTTGATTTGGTTAGACGTTGAGGATAAACCGGTATTAAAAGCTCTTGTGTCCTTGGACGACCTCGGTATCTTACCAACACTATACTACGTCCACGATGGGTGCACTTGCCCATATGTGTGTTTAGTGTTAGTAAATATCGTGTTTTATAAATTTAAAACTTGGCTAAAAGTGTAAAAAGGGTTTAAATAAACATCAAAAATAATACACACCGACACACATCAGTATGATTAGCTTAAGGAGGGTTTACTACTAGATCATGTGAGGGGTGGGTACAACACTTAAGGCCATTAATCCTCGTTGTAGGACCGAGGGACATGAGTGATAGATCTATTTGGGTGTAGCGAGCCCCATCCATGTGTCCGCAGAATGGGCCATGTGGTGACTATGTCTTCCAGCCGGAAGCTCGGTACAAAATTTGCTAGGTTTGAGTACTTCCTGCACCTTTTCACACATACCATTGGCTTTGCAACCCATTGGTGATCTCTTTTTCCTTATTGCTACATACCGGGGACATACTTATTCACTGAAATACTTGATTTATACAAATTAAATACCATGTTTTATACAAAATCAAGGCGTAGGATTATACGGGCATCGAGTCAAAGTCAGGGTGGGCATTGACGGTTATACATACTTTACAAATACATGGTTTTACGAACATAATGTGTTGCAAATACAAAGTTTCCATATCACTTGACAAGAAAATGATTTCTAAATTCGTTTTCTCAATATTATTTCACAGGCCGGTTATTCAAAAGATTTATATCAAATCTTTTACAAACAAACTATGAACTCGCTCAACTTTATGTTGACTTTTTCGCATGTTTCTTTCTCAGGTTGCATTTCAAAATTTTGGCACAGTTGGAATAGGAGAACCATTGGAGATTCGAGTACTTAGTGGCCGTTCAATCTATAGAAGTCTTAGCTTATTTGCTTCCGCTGTGCAATGAAGATACCAGTCTAGTCTCGCCAACTCTGATAATTTCGGGGTGTGACAAATTGGTATCAGAGCTATAGGTTACAGCGAATTAGGTTTCTGTTGTGATACCTAGGCTCTAACCTCATCTTTCCTCTGGGAACTTAGAATATTAAAACCTGCATACATACAGAACGCCTAGTACTCGAATATGGTCTCCAACCGTTGCCGAAAAACAGACAGTCAAAATTTTGTTTTCAAACATACGCTAAAGTGGTGTTTTACACACGGTGCATAAAACAATTACATACAGTACACAAAACTCTGAGAGTTTAGGAAACATGCATTTAAGACCTTCGGAAACTTATGTTGAAGTTCATTCAAGGTCTTCACGTAGGAACCGCGAATATTAACTCGGACACACACCATTTTCCATATTGTCTATGATATTTTAACTTCCCGAGCAGGCAGCCTACGCACAACGAAACGCTAGTGCACGAGGATACATGGAACTTAAATTTTATGTCAACGGATGTCGGGGTACATCACATTCTACGCGGAACACAACGCTAGTGCACAGGTATATGTGAAACTTAAGCTATACATCAGCGGAGGTTGAAGTACGACACATACAACTATCGAGGCAAGGCCTTTGAAAAGACACGATGGCGCAATTCAACGACGACGCTAGATTCCTATCAGCAGGAGAACTAACGATCAGGAAACGACAACTTGTCATGCGATCCTGCAACAACACGAATCACGCCAGGGAGAAGACGAATGTCTCCGCATCCCCCCTACCTAATTAACGACGAGTACTCTATGTTCAACATTCCATGGTAATGTCACCTAACAACCGGACATCACATGCAACCCCAGGTAAAGTCCTCAAATTTCTTTTATTGAAATTTCGACTTTCACATTTACTGAGTAGATTTTCGTATCTCTACTCCTCTTAATGGTCATTGTATCACGATCATTTATTTCAGAATAGCGAATATTCATTTGCTTCATCTCTTGAAAATTCATATGTTACGCATGCATCGTTTGTTGCGCATGTGGTTTCGTTTCAAATAAGCATTTCATCAAAGTTCAAATATTGTTTCGCTAAACCTAATTATTGATTGGTGATTCGAATGACCCACATTATTGTAATTGTTGGCTCCTTTGTTATCAAGTCAACACAGTTTCTTGAAATTTCTGTTCTTTTCAAGTTACATACATGGTTTTTCGTCGTAACCATGCCGAAATTTCCTTTTTGATA
Organism: Helianthus annuus; assembly: GCF_002127325.2. Lineage (NCBI taxonomy): Eukaryota > Viridiplantae > Streptophyta > Magnoliopsida > Asterales > Asteraceae > Helianthus > Helianthus annuus. Next base: position 140,617,390 of record NC_035436.2, read on the forward strand.
CATATATGTTTTTGTCGGATTGCGCTAAAACCAAGTTCAATTGTTTGAACTTGTCCATTACAAATATTCACTTCAGAGCATCATATGATGTATTGTGGGCATCATATTCAAAATTCGTTTTAACAAGTGTTTCATTTGTTCCGAGTCGGAGTAAACTTGTTTGGCATTCGACTCCATTAAATTGTTTGTTGATTTCGACACCCTGTGGTGGTATTTTCACTTATTTGAAGCTTACGCTAAACTTGTTTACATATCTCATACACGGATTTAAATATTTATTTATTGATTTGTTTTAAATCCGCTTTGAATTACCATATTAAAGCAGTCTTAACACAATCGTGTGTTAAGATGATGGTACACAAAATTCATTGCATATTCCGGTGTACCTACTAACGGTTCTTTCAACATCGATCGAATATTTTACGATATTCATTGTTTCTTCATCTTCGATCGAAAACATTAATTCTTTGATGTTCCATCCTGAATTGAAAATCTTATGATGTCGTTTGAATCAATTTTTCAAATTTGCTTCATCGTACTTTCGCTTGACTTCAAACACGGTGAATTTGTTTGATCACCGCTATTATTGAATTGTTTCATTCATTGCGACATCTTGTGGCGTCGGTATGACTTGCAGCTTGCGCCGATCACGATCGAGCGTTCCATGCAAACTATTACATTTGAAAATGTTGATTCTAAGTTCATCCAGTGGGTGTTATTGCTTTTAGAACTTATTTACACGTTGTAAACGTTCATATGGAACTCAATTGGTCGAAGTTCCTATTCATTGTTGGGTCCCTGTTGACTTAGTCACACTAGTGACTGTATCTATATGACTTGTTTCCTTTGACATCGATTTGCTGAAACACATTTATTGTAAACCATTGGGTTCTTATTGTCGAGGAATGTCATTAAATTCACATGATTCGAATAAGTCTTGTTTCGATTACGCGGTCATTCACTTTGTTATTATTCAGACTTACCTGCGAGCAACACAATTTTGAGGAGATAACATAGTCTAAATTTCGAGGACGAAATTTCTGTAACAGGGGGAGAATGTGACAACCGGTGATTTACGGCTCTTAATTACGTGATTAACAGATGATTAACGCGATAATAAATAGTGTTTAGGACACAAATTAACTTAATTAGACTTTTGGAGTGCCTAGGAACGCCTATCCGACTTTAAAGTGCGCGAACGGTGGTTTACAGAGAAACCTGTGAAACGTTAAACAACAACGGATTGAAACCGAACAGAATACTGACAACACCGACAAGTATTAAAGTTTTACGATATATTTTTGCTTCGTAATTAAATTTTCGTAACTACAGTCGAAACCGGATCAGAAAATGAATTAGAAATGGTAACGAGGTAATTGTTCGCGATTTTTACCGCAACCGACTAACAAGGGCGTCCAACATCGAATACCGATACTGTTTTATATATTTTTAAATCAAAAATTATAACTCATGATATTTGTACGATAAACGGGATATGATAACGGGTCTCGTAAGAACCAGCGGACCATAGAAACCCATCAAAACCAATATATACACGTATCCAAAATACCACATGATAAAATCCTAATTATCCTACTATTTTAGTTGGAATTCTATCAGCTTTGTAGAACTTAGTTAAACTTTGACAACTATATTGTCTATCCTAAGGGTGAAGGGGGTGCTCACCTAATAGGTGAGTCCCCTCTCTTACGCCAAACCAATCCCTGTGTGCCACGTCAACTCCCCTCTTAAACTCCCCTAACACCCCAATTTGATGGCGCCACTCCCCTCTTAGGTGAATTGGTTTTTTTAAAGAAAAAAAAAGGAAAGCTGTGATTGGTCACTCCCTCTCTCTCTCCTCCCTCTCTCCTCGGTGGCGGCTCACCGTTTCTCTCTCCTCTCTCTTGGTCACCGCATGGTTGGGGGTGTATACCTAATCGGCAAAATGGGGCACCGATGGGGGTCACCGATGACACCCCGTATGCCCTAATACACATGGTTTGTATTATCTATACTATATTATAATGCATAAGGGAGGGATTCCCAAAAGTTAAGAACTTCTTCCCCTCTTATTTATAAATAAACCCCTAAAATGAGGGTAAAGTGGTCTTTTAAACACTATTTATTTTTTAGTCCCTAAACTTATTACACTTAAATCCCTGAGGTTTTAACTTAATCATATACAATTAGTTACAATTCACCCCTCCACTATAATTCTTTTATGTATTCTTGTGATATCTTTTAAACTATGACGTTATAAAAACATTCGAAGGTACCGTGATGACCTGCTCATTTTTGTCGACGTTTCGATGGTTGTCTTGGTCAATATTGACTGGCTGATTAAAATGTACAAGTAGATGATTCATTAGTGTACAAGTGACTAAAGCACAAAGATTTTTAAAAGTAAAGCTATTGTTGAATAATCGATTAAACTTTTATTTACACTTTAGTTAAATATCAACAAACCATCCTACTTTAAAGGTAACACAGTTTTAACCAGGAAAAAACCTTTTTAAAATTTAAACTATATCCATTTATGAGATCCTAGATGCACTCTCCAAAATTTAAACTATATCCATTTATGAGATCCTAGATGCACTCTCCATCACAGCATATAGGTGGATAACCTAATGTCATTTCAAAATTTAAACGTTTATTTCCTTCTCTCTCTCTCAAAATCGCTACTCCCATTTCAAAATTCAAAAAATATGTAACCACATATTTGTGAAGATGGCGGCCTCTGTTCAGGTAAGACGACAAAGGTAAGACGACGGTCACCCACCCTCATCAAGCAACGACTGTCGTCGCCACCACTCACACGACCCATCTCCGTCTCCGGTCACCCACCACCGTACTCCTTCTCCACCCTGAACCCCAATCGCCGTACAAGGACGTATTTCCGGTGGTCGTCTCCGGCGGTGGAACGGACGCATCAATCACTGGTGAGTTTCTATTACTTTTCAATTTTTCAGTTTGATTCATCTTCAATCTTATTGGAACCCTAGAATTCGTATCCATGTATATGTAAATCAATATGCAGGGTTTGAAGAGGGGTTATCGCATACATGGTTAGCCTAGGGTTAGGATGAAGATGCAGTGAGATGACGGCACAGGTAAGCAAATTACATTTTAATTTATGCAAAAAAATCTGATTTTTTCATGACTCCATTCAATGATGGGAGTTCCACCAGAGGAAATCTTGAATTCATGATATTAGTAAGAGTGAAGTAAAATAAAAACAAAAAAAAAAAAAAAACCCTTAAAACTCATCCATGTTTGTTTGTTTTCACAGCTTCTTACAGACCAACTGAAGATTTCAAACGTCCTTAAAGAGCAGCCCTTCATTAGGTAATTCCTACTCACCCGTTAAATCGTTAATGTTGCCTAAAAATAGGATTATCATTAGATTTAAAAAAAAAGACAGAAACATTTTTTTGTTATGATTGTTAACAGATTAATTGTGAAGTTACCCTGTTTTTCTTTCTTCCAGTAAAAAAACAATAACAAAACTTTATATTTTTCCCAATGTGTGCAGCCTTTTCAGTATCTCAGAGTTAAAAACAGGTTTTAATGTTTTAATTCGTTAATGTTGCTCCCAAAAAGAGTTTGTGTTTCTTTGTTTAATCACCGGTGGTTACATACATGCTAATTTAATTCAAAATTGAACTATAATATTCACCAAAAACAGATTGACCAGGTGGTAGCACATTAATGGTGGCGAGCAACTGACTTGCAATAGGAACTTTCTTATCGTCGTTCCTGTAGCGTTGTAAGTTCTCTTAGTTTAAGTTTAGGCCATCATTACTATCTTTTGATATCATTGCATTTGAAGTTTATAACTGTTAGTTATGACCTGCAAGTCTCTCTTGGAAAAGAAACTATGCAAATAACGTTGGACCCAACTTTTGACACTAAAAAAATGCTAAAAGTATCCTTGATGCAGGATTGGTCATTATAAGATAATAGATTTGGATGTATCTATAACTAGCAAAATAAGTGGGGTAACGCCGTAACGGGATCAGAATGGGTTCGGGGTTTGGGTCAAACCTAATACGAAATTCGTGGGTTTGGGTTTGGTATAAACGGTTTCGGGTCAGTTTCAGCCGAACCCGCTTAGCTAAACGGTTCGTGTTTGGGTCGAATCCGACAGGGTCAAGGAGAAGGATCTGTTGGTATGTATGCATGTTCAAATTTAATAGATACTATAAAAAGTTATTCAAGAAAGTTAATTACATATCTGGGCAGGTGCTTATCTTGATATGAATGGAAACAGGGTGTCTACTCGAGCCGATGCATACGTAGTTCTTGGGATCTTTATTTTTATTTTTCTCTTTTTATCGATGAAGCAAACAAAAAGACTTAAGACAAACAATGAAGCGCCGATCTGAACAAAGTTAATTACTGTTATCATTTTGATTTTAAACTGTTTTGTGAACCTCATATACATTTTGCGGCTTGCAGAATCCTTACCTTGTGTCGCCGGAGGAAAGCCCAGTTTTAAATGGCTTGACATCATTCCCAGAATCAGAGACTTCGCCAAGAAGCAGTTCCGGTAGCAACGGTATTGTTCAGCCACGGTTTGCTCGCGCTTCCTCTTTAGGAGTGGCTTTGCATAAGGAAATAGTAGCGGCTCTTGCTGACTTGTTATATAATGATGAAAAATTAAGTCTCATCGATGTTGCTGATATTGAACAAATTCTAAACCATTCCGAGATGACAACGCAAGTTTTTCTGCAAGCAGTCCAGTATCTTGCTCAATCCATGCTTGAAAATATTGAGGTATTACATTTTTTTAACATAAAACAATTAAAATTTTGATTTTCTTCTGAAACTCTCTGTATATATAATCCAGTATATAATCCAGGTGATCAAGTCTGTACAGCACTTGTCAACAAACACCATGGAAGCTCTAAAAGGGCTTCGAAAGATTAGTAACATTTTATCGGAGATGTGAGGTGATTTTCTTCTTTATAATACATAAACTGTAATTATGATTTTTGGGAGTGGATGGCACTCTTGTAATTTAGGTTAACAGCTTCCGGTTAGCTTGTAAATGTAAATATATACATGTATCATATTATTTGAGTGACAAACTGATTTTCATAATGTTATAATCTCATGTAATTGTATACTAACTTCTAAAGGCTTTTGATTGCCAAATTAAATACATGAACTTTATTTAGTGATCTTTTGTTAGATTAGTATCATATCTATCATCCTAAGAGTAATACTGTATTACCTTATTGTGTTCATATAACTTTAGCAGGTCATATTTCGTGAACGTTTCATTTTGATTTCTATAGTTTGTGACTTAAAACATTTTTATCATTCATAGTTTAAATGTCATACGACACTATATAGCTGACTTAACGTATTACCATTACCGGGGTTTAAGATAAAAAATAGAGTTAAATGTCATTTTAGTCCCTTTGGTTTGGGTCATTTTGGCAGTTTAGTCCAAAAGTTTTATTTTTCGTTGTTGCCATTTTAGTCCAATGGGTTAACTTCATCTATTATTTTTGTTAACGAGAAGGGTAATTCGGTCATTTTAAATGTCTTATGAATAATACAAGTTTATATGACAAGTGTCGCAAGCTTTTGATTTTAAAGTAGCGGGTTCGTTTAAGATCTTTATTTTATTTTCTCTATTTTATGGTGATTATTAACATTGCTACAAATAAGAAAACTAACAGACGAGTACCGCAATGCAGGTTGTCATCCCCGCCGCATCGCGCGGACACCTTGCTAGTTTAAATAACATGTCTGTACTATGGCCTACATGTATATCTTATACTTAAATTCTCACTCAATATCCACACCCCAGATTTATATCTCATCTCCACCAAAACAAATCCATACACAGATAACACACAACCACATCTTCTCAACCTCTCTCTCTCGCTGAAATCCGGCCACCGGAACTCCATCTCCGGCGCCGGTTACCTCCTCCAAACACCACCAACATCCACCTACCAACTCGCTCCCCTCGGTTACCCAGACACAGAGAGAGAAAAAGGTGAGAGAGAGAGGAGCCGACCCCTCTCCACCGCTCACGGCGGCGCGTGGCGGCACGTGGAGACGTACGATAGTCCCCTTCAAGCTACACACCCAGTTACGAGCAGAGAGAGAGTCGACGGAGAAGAGAAGGACCGCGGAGAGAGAGAGAGAGAGAGAGAGAGAGAGATTGGAGAATAGGAGACGAAGGGTTTGCCGCGGAGAGAGAGAGAGAGAGAGAGACAGAGGAGGCGACACTGGTGCTATTCTGTCTGACGGGTTTGCCGGTAAGTCCCTCCTCCTATTTCTTCTAATTTTTCTGAGAATCAATGAAGAAATGAAGTTCTGCGAAGAAGATAATGTCCATGTTCGGGTGTTACAAGTCAGACTCGAATTTTAGTGTAACAGGTGGCTCAACGGTTCAGCTTCGGATGTGTTTCCGGTTCGGGTTTGAGTGTGATGTGGGTCAACGTGGTTCAGGTTCGAGTTTCACGTGTCGCGGTTCAGTTTATTTTGGGCTTCGGGTTGGACTCGAATGGAATTCGGGTATTACGACTCACTCGATTCAGATCTGCTTCGATTTATGTTCGACTCGGTGTATTTCAGCTTAACTCGGTCCAACTCGGTCAACCAAGTCAACTCAACCGGTCAACCCGGTTGACTCGGTCAAAGTCAGCCAGTCAACTCAGTTGACCCGGTCAACTCAGCCAAGCTGTTCGATGATTCGGCACGAGAGATGGTAAAATTAATAACGGCGCGCGTAAATTATATTGATTCGTATAGTTTTCTTTAATTACGCGGAATCGAGCTCTTAAAACCGTATCAAATAATGAAGTTTTATTGTGAAATTACTCGGGCTTATATATTAACTTGTTCATATAAATTGGTTATACATGATTCATATAAATTGATTTTACATATATGTTGTGAATTGGTTATTGAATTTTGAAAAATAAGGATAACTTGCGTTGTCGGGGGCGTCCAAAATCAGAGGAAACTCTGCCCATTTTTCTAGAAAATCCGTAAAATAAAATGCGTTTTATTATAAAACGAACATTCGGTATCAAATACACTTTTAGAAAAACAAATACAAATATAAATCCTCTTTCGATGACACTTTACAACTAACAATAAACGACGATTCGGAAAATTATTTACGACGATAAATATAGTTATTATATTTATTTTAAACTCTAAAAAGTTAACAAGTCTTTTACAAAATCAATATAATCATTTATATTGTTCCAAATGCCAATAACCCGATTACATTTATATAAATACGCATAGCTTGTGTATTCATTTCAAATGTCAGATATTTCGTCTTCGCTTGATAAAATAAATATAGTTTTTTTATATTTATTCCAATTATCAAACAACGCGACGATTCTTTTATTAAAATAAATATAGTTGTATATTTATTTTAAACAACAAATGGCTTGTACTCTTTTATAAAAATAGATATAACTTATCCATTTATTTCCAACATCAAGCGACCCGTAATCATTTATAAAAATAAATATAAATATAAATATAATTATATATTTATTTTCAAACACAACACCTTGGGGATTCTCTTATAAAATAAATATAACTTTTTGTATTTATTTCAAGCGCCGAAACGACATTTACATATATTTTTGGCAAATATACACAAGACGTGATATATATAATACAAGATATTATATAATATTTTCATACGAATACTCGATACATACACGTACGACTACTCGAGACGGCTAACGCAATTACAACGAAGTATTTATATTATATATATATATATATATATATATATATATATATATATATATATATATATATATTTATTTTTAAATCTCTCGAGAATCAAGTCTTTTCAAGACTTAGTGGTTATTATCGACAATAAACGACACTTATCAAATATGACCTAATCATTTCCGATAAGTTAACAACTTACCGTTGAATCGTTCAGTTAACGATTCGGTAGAGCTCGACGACACGTAGTTAGTTATTGCGTTATTTAGAAACTTATAAGATATTCCGTGTTAGGAATATTGTAGAATGCACGCTAGCGAGTCTCGTCTTGGAAACGACAACACGAAGTCGTATTTAGCTAGCTTTGCACATGGAAATTCAGGTGAGTTCATAACCCCACCTTTTTACGGTTTTACATTTTTATGAATGTTTTCGGGGTGGAAAGACATGCACGTTTTTCAGAAACATACAAAGTTTTCGATAAACAAAGACTGCATATTTTTAGACAAAGCATGTTGCTCAAGAACATACAAAGCGTTTGAACGAACGAAAACTCATATTTCTAAATCATATTACGAATGGATTATAATAAATTTACCGGTTTTACAAAACAAATGCGTATTATCGAAATGTGGGGAGTTGGCCTTAGAGGCTGGGGAGGTTCAGCCTTAGAGGCTGGGGAGGTTCAGCCTTAAAGGCTGGGGAGGTTCAGCCTTAGAGGCTAGGGTAAAATACATGTTACAATTATTTCAGACATTTTATACATGGTATGATTAGCTTAAGGAGGGTTTACTACTAGATCATGTGAGGGGTGGGTACAACACTTAAGGCCATTAATCCTCGTCGTAGGACCGAGGGACATGAGTGAGAGATCTATTTGGGTGTAGTGAGCCCCATCCATGAGTCCGCAGAATGGGCCATGTGGTGACTATGTCTTCCGGCTGGAAGCCCGGTACAAAATTTGCTAGGTTTGAGTACTTCCAGCACATTTTCAGACATACCATTGGCTTCGCAACCCATTGGTGATCTCTTTTTCCTTATTGCTACATACCGGGGACATACTTATTCACTGAAATACTTGATTTATACAAATTAAATACCATGTTTTATACAAAATCAAGGCATAGGATAATACGGGCATGGAGTCAAAGTCAAGGTGGGCATTGACGGTTATACATACTTTAAAAATACAAGAGTTTACAAATACATAGTTTACGAACATAATGCGTTGCAAATACAAGGTTTCCATATCACTTGACAAGAAAATGATTTCTAAATTCGTTTTCTCAATATTATTTCACAAACCGGTTATTCAAAAGACCTATAGAAGTCTTAGCTTATTTGCTTCCGCTGTGCAATGAAGATACCATTCCAGTCACGCCAGCTCTGATAATTTCGGGGTGTGACAGTACGTGCTGCTTATGCGTAAATGATTTCGAACTCTATTATATCTAATAAACTTGTATGCTCACCTTTACACTATGTGTATTGACTTTTACATTAACGTATGTGGCAGGTGCTTAAGATGTTTAATAGCTTGGATTGCTATGAAATCGAGGCTTGGAAAGGGGTCTAGAAACAAAGACAATTTATTTTTATTTGTTTAAATTTGAGTTGTCGGAACATGTTTTTGTTTAAAGAACATCTATGTCTGTAATAACTACATTATCTTATGGGTCATGGTATGGGACATGATATTTAAACTATTCGGTAATTTAGTCGTTATGGAATTTCTTTGAACAATATGTTTCGCTCAGTGCCGCGCCCCGATGATTCCGCCATCGGTTGGGGGGTGACAGATTGGTATCAGAGCCATATCTATAGAGAATTAGGCAAGACTCGACCTAGTCCGGGTCGATGTCTTAGAAACGACCTAGACTATAGTCTAAGTCCCAACAGACCGACTTGTGCGAACCCGTTAGGGGCTTCGTACGAGCTATTTGCTACTTCTCGCTCGCATTCACGCTATACTATCACAACTACCTTTCCTAAGGTAGTCGCACTGCACTATTTTGAACAAGTGATTGGATTAAGATTAGGTGTGAAAACCGCAAACTCTCGATTAAATCACTTGTTCGACCCGCATCTTATCTATAAATGTCACGGCCCCCGACCCGGTTTCACCCGTTTCAGGAGCCGCGGGACAGGAATCCCGTGGTATTTAATTTAGGCGACAACGGAAGTCTTTTTAAAACAAGATCTTTTAATAATTCAAACTGCCCGTTTTATGGCTGAGGGATAAATCCCATAATTTACAATAATATGATTTCTCCGGGAAATCTTTTATTTTCAAAACATGCTTCTTTTATTTATTTACACTGAGCCACTTTTCTAAGCTGGGAGTGCTTCACGGCACTTCTCTTTCTTTGCTCACAACATATCACCTGAAACATGTTTGAAAAAGGTTTTGTCAGCGGGGAAATACTGAGTGAATCATTCATTTTACTGAAACGACACATTTGTTATAAATTACAGTATCAAGAGCGATTACAATGTTTCTGATATCAAACCAACCACCCACAGTACTTGTCACTCGAACATCCATTGGTAGCCTCTTTGCCCGATGGTGTCTGTGACTATGGTCATATCACTCATTGGCTAACTCGTTGTCCAATAATGACGGTTATCAAGTAATGTATACAAAACCCCACATACCGGCTGTAATATGGTGATTACATAGACTTAATCCCTGTAATTATAACCTTTGAAAAATAATTTGGAGTTTTGTAAAACAGTTGATAAAAAGAGAATGACTCACATTGCAGATTTACGAGCAGAGTATAAGCTTTACTGATTAGCCTTTTAACCTAATTTAAATAACAATGCACACACAAACGGGATTAGTAACTAATTCAGCAGTTACGTCAATTCACGAGATTAAACCCTCACAACTATTATCAAGTGCGATACTTAACAATCCAATGGATTCACAACGAATGACAGAGCATAGTCCGAATTCGAACAGCACTCAAACATTCAAGTCGAAATCACAATGAATAACAAAGTATAAGCTCAATTTGAGCAGCACTCGGACAACCGTTGGATAGTTATAATCGATCGGACGTTGAATCGTAATAGTGATCGAGTTATTACCCTGATTGCGGTAGCACCTCGTGATCGTGTGTGTGTTTATTGTACTGTAACTATGATAATTCGACGTACACAGAAGGTATAAACGTCGTTTCAACTCCTCTGTGCAAGTCCCAAGGTCGGCTATTTATAGTAATTTTTGGGTCTCCCTTACGGACCGTATGCCTGACCCCTTACGGTCCGTAAGCTAAGCAGTCTAATTCATAGGCTGCCTAGACTCGGGACTAGCCTTGGTGATTCAAAAATCCAACCAATCGGATCTTTGCAACGTTTTATTTAGATAACTATTCAACTAGGGTTTGCCCCCCTCAAGTTTTAGGGGCCCTGATCCTGATTCTGATTATTCTAAAAATTTTAGGGCTAATGCATAATTACTTGGGTGTCTCAATTAGGGTTTTCTTATTGACTAATTATTGTCCTAATTATTGATTTTAGTGGCAGTTGTTACATTCTCAACACCTTGAGAAAAATCTCGTCCTCGAGATTTATTGAAATAGATGAGGGTACTTTTGCTTCATTTTTGATTCCAGTTCCCAAGTGTACTCTGGTCCTCTCTTGGATTCCCATTTGACTTTTACTAGCACTAGTCGTTTGTGTTTGAGAAACTTAATCTTCCGGTCTTCTATTTGTAGGGGTTTCTCTATGAATTTCAGCTTTTCATTTACCTCTATATCTTGAAGAGGTACTACCAGGGATTCGTCTGATAGACATTTCTTGAGATTGGATATATGAAACACATCATGTACTCCTGCTAATTCTTCTGGTAGTTGTAAACGATAAGCTACTGGTCCTATTCGTTGGATCACTGGGAATGGTCCAATATATCTGGGACTCAGTTTTCCTTTCTTACCAAATCATACTACTCCTTTCCAAGGAGATACTTTCAAAAGTACTTTGTCTCCGACTTGAAATTCTAACGGCTTGCGGCGATTGTCCGCATAGCTTTTCTGGCGATCTCTGGCTGTCTTTAATCTTTCCTTGATTTGTGTTATTTTGTCAGTGGTTTCCTGCACAATCTCTGGACCTGATAACTGACTTTCTCCTATCTCTGCCCAACAAACGGGAGTTCTGCACTTGCGTCCATACAGTGCTTCGAATGGAGCAGCTTCGATGCTCGAATGATAACTATTGTTATAGGAGAATTCAATTAATGGCAAATGGCTATCCCAATTACCACCAAAATCAATTACACATGCTCGGAGCATGTCTTCCATTGTTTGTATCGTCCTTTCACTTTGTCCGTCCGTTTGAGGATGATATGCAGTACTTAAATTAAGTCGAGTTCCCATTGCCTCCTGGAAACTTGTCCAGAAACGGGAAGTGAAACGACTATCTCTATCCGATACAATGGAGAGTGGGACTCCATGTAAGGATACTACTTCATCTACATATAACTTGGCTAACCTTTCCATGCTAAAGGTTTCCTTCATTGGTAAAAAATGAGCTGATTTGGTTAATCGATCCACAATTACCCAAATAGCATCATTACCTTTTCTGGTTTTGGGTAACTTAGTAACAAAGTCCATTGTTATGAGTTCCCATTTCCATACAGGCATTTCTAGTTGTTGTAGTAGTCCTGAAGGTTTCTGATGTTCGGCTTTAACTTGTGAACAGGTTAAACACTTAGATACGTATTCAGCTATATCCTTTTTTATTCCTATCCACCAAAAATTATTTCTTAAATCTTGGTACATCTTATTATTTCCTGGATGTACAGTATACCTTGATTTCTGAGATTCTTCTAAAATCTTATTTCTTAATTCTCCTTGTTTAGGTACCCAAATTCTTTTCTTGTGGAATCTCCAAATTCCATCCTTTCCTTGTTCTAGTTCCTTTAGGTAACCTTTCATTCCTTCGGCATCGTCCTTGATTGCCGTTTCCTGAATTTTCTTCAATTGTTCCATTAAATCTAATTGTAGATTTAATCTAAGAGCACGGACTCGTCTTTGCTTTTCATGATACTTACGACTTAAGGCGTCTGCGACTACATTCGCTTTTCCTTCGTGATATTGAATATCACAGTCGTAATCACTTAGGATTTCCATCCACCTTCTTTGCCTCATGTTTAACTCTTTTTGCCCAAATATATACCGTAAACTCTTATGATCCGTATAGATGGTAAACTTACTTCCATACAGATAATGTCTCCAAATTTTAAGGGCAAAAATTATGGCTCCTAATTCTAGGTCATGAGTCGTGTAATTTTCCTCGTGCTTTTTCAATTGCCTAGAGGCATACGCAATTACCTTTTTGCGTTGCATCAACACACATCCGTATCCTAATTTTGAAGCATCACAGTAGACTTCAAAGTCTTCTGTTCCTTCGGGTAAAGCTAAAATTGGAGCATTCGTTAATTGGTGTTTTAGAATCTTAAAAGCTTCTTCTTGTCTAGGTCCCCATTCAAACTTAACGGCTTTAGAGGTCAGCTTAGTTAAAGGTACAGCTATCCTAGGGAAGTTCTTAATAAATCGTCTATAGTATCCAGCTAAGCCTAGAAAACTTCTAATTTCCATAGCTGTTTGCGGAACCTTCCAATTTGTGATTGCTTCTATTTTAGCAGGATCTACGTGAATTCCTTCGTGATTTACCATATGTCCTAAAAATTGTATTTCCTGCAGCCAGAATTCACATTTCGAGAATTTGGCATAAAGCTTTTCCTTTCTTAACAAAGTTAAGAGTGCATGCAAGTGCTCACAATGTTCTTCCTGGCTTTTAGAATACATAAGTATATCGTCAATGAAAACGATCACAAATTTATCCAAGTATGGTTTACAGATCCTATTCATCATGTCCATAAATGCGGCTGGAGCATTTGTTAGTCCAAAGGGCACTGTAAACTCATAATGTCCATACCTAGTTCTGAAAGCAGTTTTAGGTATGTCCTCCTCTTGTACTTTCAACTGGTGATATCCAGATCTTAAGTCTATCTTAGAGAAATACCTAGCTCCTTGCAATTGATCAAAAACATCATCAATCCTAGGTAGTGGGTATCGATTCTTAATTGTAGCCTTATTCAATTCCCTATAATCGATACACATTCTCATCGACCCGTCTTTCTTTTTCACAAACAACACTGGTGCACCCCAAGGGGATGAACTAGGTTGTATAAATCCTTTGCTTAGTAATTCATCTAATTGCTTTTTCAATTCTAGCATTTCAGTAGGTGCTAATCGATAAGGTGCTTTAGCTATTGGTGTAGTACCTGGAATTAGATGAATTCTAAACTCTACTTCCCTATCTGGTGGTAACCCAGGTAATTCTTCCGGAAAGACATCTGGGTATTCTGAAACTATAGGGATGTCCTGGAGTTCCTTACTTTTAGTGTTAATGATTACAGAAATCATATACACCATTTCTTGTTTCCTTGAATAACTAGCCAATTTCATTACTGAAATGAATTTTAATGGCTTCCGAGGTCTATCTCCTGTAATTAAGATTACTTCTCCTGTGGGGGTACGGATTTCTACGGAATTCTTATCACAAAGGATTCGAGCATGGTTGGCTATTAACCAATCCATTCCTAACACCACATCGAATCCGGCTAATTTCATAGGTAATAGGTTTGCAGAAAACTTATGACCTAACAATTCTATCTTTCCTTCTTGCAAAACCTTGTCTGTGTTGACAGAATTTCCATCTGCCGTTTCAACAGTAAAGATCTGCCTAAGGGTAGTTAAAGGTAAGTTAAGAGCTTGGCAGAATGAAGTATTAATAAAACTTTGGTTTGCACCAGAGTCAAATAATACTTTTGCATAGACGTTATGTACTAAGAACGTACCCGCTATCACGTCTGGAATGAGTTCGGCTTCTTGAGTGGTCAGTTGGAATGCGCGAGCATTCCTCTTGGTTGTCCCTTCAGTTGGTTTGCCTTTGTTATCTGCTGGTTTAACCAATTTAGGGCAGTCGGGTTTGAAATGCCCTGCTTCTCCGTAGTTATAACAGACCCTGGTCTTTCTCCTACAATCTTCCTCACGATGTCCTATCATTTTGTAAAAATTGCAGGTCACATTGCATTTTCCAAAATGTTTCTTTCTATAATTTCTGCAGAAAGGAGGTGACGATGATTGCCCTGTTCCTCTTTTCTTAGTATTACCCATACGAAATCCTTGGGTAATCTTCTGGGCCAATTCCTTCTTTCGATCTTCTTCCCTTGTGCGTACTAGTTCATCGGTTAAGGTATTTGCTAACTCCACAGCATCGTCAATAGTGTGAGGTCTTGCGGCCTTAACGATGTTACGGATTTCTCCGATTAATCCCCAAATATAACGGGAAATGAGTACCGGTTCTGGCGAAGCCAGGGAAGGTACCACTCTCGCATATTCGAAGAATGTCGAAGTATATCCTCGACAGTCTACTCCTATCATATGATGGCTCAGGAACTTGTTGGCCATTTGTTCCTTTTCGTATTCGGGACAAAATTTTCTTTCTACAAGACTCTTAAATTCTTCCCAATTCATTGCATAGGCCACCTTTCTTCCTTTTGCTTGTAGCACCGTGTTCCACCATTCTAGCGCCCCTTCTTTGAATAGATTCGAAGCATACATCACTTGATCTTCTTCAGCACATTTACTTATTGCAATTACTGCTTCGGTTTTCTCTAACCATCGCAGTGTTGCAGTTGCCCCTTCATTACCTGCAAATTCTGTGGGTTTACAGGCAAGAAATTCTTTGTAAGTGCAACCAGGTGTTGCAGCTTTCATTCTTTTTGGGAGTGGGGCCTGTTGCGGATCATGATCGTCATGATTGCCGCCTCCATTTATGCTGTTACTGCCGTTATCTTCCGGAGTACGTTTACTAGGAATTAATTGTTGGGGTTCGATAGGTTTTTGAATAGCAGCCACAATTTCTGGAATAGCATTGGCTATTCCTCGAGCAATAAAGTTCTCAATATCTTGTCTAGTTATATATTGATCTTCCTGATTTTGCTCAGACTGATTTACTTCATTAATTGGTTCACTATTAGCGTTTTCCATCTGCTAATTAGTAGGAATTATTAGTGTCTAATTATTGATAATAAAATCACAGATAAACACATAAATCATTATAACATGCAAGCATAGCCAGAATTGTCGATGCCTCGACTTTTGTTTTGTTTTATATATTATACCTGCTTCAATACACACTGTTTATCTTACATTGTTTTATTGCCCATTTTACAGAGTCAGTTTTACTATATTAGTTATAATACAAACAAACTTCTCCAAACCCCTCCTATCTTTTGGTTCACTGGCAGTTTCAGTAACGACGCTCCCTCTCGTCGTACTTCCAGGAGATTTGTTCCCCCATTTCCCAGATCCTATTCCCGGTGCCTATCAGTTCTTCACCAAACTGACGCAGTTCAGCTAAATTTTCATAGCTCATTGGCGGATTAGGGATAGGTTCTGGATCAAATTGTGGGAGAAAACTATAGGGACTATTGACTATATTTTGGAATTGCCAGTCATTGGTCCACCATTCCTCCATTTGGCCTAACGGTCGTGTGTGGACTAGTGGGTCTGGAATAGCTGGTTCTAGGTTTATTGGGAATTGGGCTGTAACGGGGTAAGAGAAGAGATTATTGTTGATAGGCTCTAGTATATCACAATTATCCAGTAGGCGGTCTATTTCGTCCTGGAATGTGATTTCCTCAGGCTGTTTAGAGCTTTCTCCGATCTCTATTCCCTTTTGCTTTAGGTCTATCCCTATTTCTGTCCCTGCTGATTTGGAACTTTTTCCGGTTTCTATTTCCTTTCCCTTGCTCACACTTACAGGATTTTCTATTTTAGGGAGTCTCCTAGGTTTCCTTCTGCGCACTTTTCGCCATCCTACATATCTTCTCCTCTTTTTAGGTTTTGCTTTTTCCAGCGGTGGAGCTTGGAATTCCAGCGGTTCCTCTATGTCAGCAATGTAACCAGTGAAGTTGTGGGAGACTTCAATTGGCACTGGATAGAGGTTGAGATTCTAAAATGCTTCCGACATCTCATTCATGCTGAGCAGCATATATGCAAAATGCACAAAATGCTAAGTTAAAACTTTGGAACAAAGTTTAACAAATAAACATTTTTATTGCACATTTAATTTGTACAACATAACAGGAAGGAGAACACACTCAGATTTATTTATTTATTTACTGGGAAGTGTTGTTACTAAACTTAGGGTTTTAAAGGTTTGCATGTTCTGCTACAGTAGCTAGCATATACAGGTTTGCCCATTTTTCATCTAAATTGTCTAATTCCTGGACTTCTGGATTAAACCTCACTCTCTTGGCTTGGGGTTTCTTTTTCTCTTGACCCTTTCTAAGAATTGAATTCCTTTTCTCCAGGGTAAGAGGGTTTTCATAATTTGCCTTACGGACAAAGATTCCTTCTTCTAATTTGGTTGGAGATTTGGAGGAAGAAGTTCCTGGTTCTTTAGGTGTACTATCCAATTTGTGGTAGATAGCGGAAATCTTTTGTTTACCCATACTGTAATTTTAACAATTAGTCAGTTAATGCACCCATATTCATAGAATGGCAATTAGAATTTTCCTAAGTACTTAAAACAGTGAGCTTAATCAGTAAGCTTAAAACAGTGGCTTTGATACCACCTTTTCCTGTCACGGCCCCCGACCCGGTTTCACCCGTTTCAGGAGCCGCGGGACAGGAATCCCGTGGTATTTAATTTAGGAGACAGCGGAAGTCTTTTTAAAACAAGATCTTTTAATAATTCAAACTGCCCGTTTTATAGCTGAGGGATAAATCCCATAATTTACAATAATATGATTTCTCCGGGAAATCTTTATTTTCAAAACATGCTTCTTTTATTTATTTACACTGAGCCACTTTTCTAACCTGGGAGTGCTTCACGGCACTTCTCTTTCTTTGCTCACAACATATCACCTGAAACATGTTTGAAAAAGGTTTTGTCAGCGGGGAAATACTGAGTGAATCATTCATTTTACTGAAACGACACATTTGTTATAAATTACAGTATCAAGAGCGATTACAATGTTTCTGATATCAAACCAACTACCCACAGTACTTGTCACTCGAACATCCATCGGTAGCCTCTTTGCCCGATGGTGTCTGTGACTATGGTCATATCACTCATTGGCTAACTCGTTGTCCAATAGTGACGGTTATCAAGTAATGTATACAAAACCCCACATACCGGCTGTAATATGGTGATTACATAGACTTAATCCCTGTAATTATAACCTTTGAAAAATAATTTGGAGTTTTGTAAAACAGTTGATAAAAAGAGAATGACTCACATTGCAGATTTACGAGCAGAGTATAAGCTTTACTGATTAGCCTTTTAACCTAATTTAAATAACAATGCACACACAAACGGGATTAGTAACTAATTCAGCAGTTACGTCAATTCACGAGAATAAACCCTCACAACTATTATCAAGTGCGATACTTAACAATCCAATGGATTCACAACGAATGACAGAGCATAGTCCGAATTCGAACAGCACTCAAACATTCAAGTCGAAATCACAATGAATAACAAAGTATAAGCTCAATTTGAGCAGCACTCGGACAACCGTTGGATAGTTATAATCGATCGGACGTTGAATCGTAATAGTGATCGAGTTATTACCCTGATTGCGGTAGCACCTCGTGATCGTGTGTGTGTTTATTGTATTGTAACTATGATAATTCGACGTACACAGAAGGTATAAACGTCGTTTCAACTCCTCTGTGCAAGTCCCAAGGTCGGCTATTTATAGTAATTTTTGGGTCTCCCTTACGGACCGTATGCCTGACCCCTTACGGTCCGTAAGCTAAGCAGTCTAATTCATAGGCTGCCAAGACTCGGGACTAGCCTTGGTGATTCAAAAATCCAACCAATCAGATCTTTGCAACGTTTTATTTAGATAACTATTCAACTAGGGTTTGCCCCCCTTAAGTTTTAGGGGCCCTGATCCTGATTCTGATTATTCTGAAAATTTTAGGGCTAATGCATAATTACTTGGGTGTCTCAATTACGGTTTTCTTATTGACTAATTATTGTCCTAATTATATTTGTCGAGAAGTGCAAAATCGTATGAATACGACCCTCGTGTCCTTGTGAATAGTCGAATCACTTTGGGTAGTCAATGTCTGTTAGCCTAAGACAATCTATTTTCGATTTCAATCTTGCATTTTCGCCGATTTTTATGTGTTTCGATTCTGAGCCCGCAACTGCTGACTCTGATATTCGCCAATTTTATGTGTGCTTTTATATGGTTTTACTATTTATGTGTTTTAATTTTGGTGATTTATACGCTTCCCGCTTCTCGTTTTAATCGACACACACAAATTGACACCACATACCATAAGAGTGCCGAAAGTAAAAAGAATTACCATCACTCATGTTTGTGTCAGAAATTACCAACCACCGGGATCTAACGGTTCTGTTTTCAGTAAGTGAAACTTGGGCACGGGGGCGTGTTGAGTGAGCACGGCCCCGTGTTCAGCTTACTGTCTGACTTAAAACAGGATTGCCAGTTCCAATGATTGAGCACGGGGACGTGTTCAGCAGGCACGGCCCGTGCTGAGCTCTGCAGAAGCTAAAAAACTAAGACAATCCTAAAAAATTAAAAAGAAAAATAAAAATATGATTAGGCCGTTGATTCCTAACTTTCTTAAAATCCTTGTGTCCCCGGCAACGGCGCCAAAAACTTGATGCGTGTGTAGTGTAATATATTTTAGATGTATATTTTAAGCCCTTTTTACACTTTTAGCCAAGTTTTAAATTTATAAAACACGATATTTACTAACACAAAACACACATATGGGCAAGTGCACCCATCGTGGACGTAGTATAGTGTTGTTAAGATACCGAGGTCGTCCAAGGACACAAGAGATTTTAGTACCGGTTTATCCTCAACGTCTAATCAAATCAAAATGTTAGAAAAAGATTTATAAACTAAGAAAATAAAAACTTACTAAATGCTGAAAAATAAAAATAAAAATAAAAACAGATAGACAAGATGAATCACTTGGATCCGACTCGTGTATTAGTATAACCTTTGATTATTTTCGCACTTTTGCACTTGTTTAAGAGATTATCTTAGTTATTGTAGTAGGCCCCTCTTTTGGAGGTGACGTTACCCTCGACTAAGTAGTCTGAGTCAGCAGGGATACAGTCCTAAATAGCCGGGTTATATTATTAATATTAGTTAACTTATGAGGGGGTCAAGAGTTTGGATCCCCGCCATCCAATACCTATGGGCATTGAAGGAGATCCTACTAAATTTGACCCAGGTCCCTTGCAGGACCTCTAAACGCTGAACAAGGGCAAGACCCTTACCAAACCGTTCCCTTAACCCCTGACCAGGTTGCCAACATACCTCCATATAGACCGTGGAGATATGAATGGTGAAAATCTTTTATTTTATATAGACAGTAAAATAATGCCAAGACACCACGGACAAACGATAAGGAAGAATCACCTTCAACATAAGCAACTAGTTATTAAAGTCATTAATACAAAACCAAATAAATAGTGCAAAAGATTAAAAATAAAAAGTATTATACTAAACACTTGTCTTCACCAAGTGATGTAAGAGACTTAGGCAAACATGGCCTTGATTGTGGAGAACTCTTACGATCAATCTTGGATCCCGAGACGACTCACACACTCTTTGATGGACAATGGATGATGGTGGTGGATGATGGTGTTATGGTGGTGGTGGGTGGTGGATGAAGTGTGAGAGAGGTGGTGTACCAAGGGATGAGTTGCAATGAAACCAAGCACTCCTATTTATAGGCTGAACAGAAGGCTGGGCACAGCCCCGTGCCTGTCTGACACTCTCTCTCTCTTCATTAATTGTAATTCACAATTACAATTAATGCTCTTGCAGTACTTTCGCCACGCCCCCGTGTTCACTGGGCACGGCCCCGTGGTGGGCAATAGAAGCTTCTACTGGTTTGTCTTTTCTGCTGCTTCTTGGGCACGGCCCCGTGCTGGCTGAGCACGGGGCATGTTCAGTCTTCTGCCTTCTCTATTTTGCTTGGGAGGAAGCTGTCGAGGGGTCGGGCAATCCACTTCTGTTCCTTTTCTTGTATTTATGTTAGAATTAGCTGTCTTTTTGCTTCTTTTATTAATTTGAGCTCATTTAATCCTGAAAATATAAAAGGAAGACAAAAACACTCTTTTTCCAACATTAGTACTTAAAAAAGGGTTAGTTTTATGCCTCATTTGATGTAATTTATATGTTGCATTTTACACACATCAAATACCCCCACACTTGAATCTTTGCTTGTCCTCAAGCAAAACTCTTTAATATGTGGCTTTCACTCCCAAATGGAATGGGTAGAAGAGAAGGTTTTGGATTGTCATAGAGTGTCGGGAATCCAAGGTCTTTATTGGGTTTTATTTTTATTTATTTACAATCCTATTCGCTATGATTTATTTAGAACGTTTCATAAGATAAATTACTTATTTGGGCATAGCATGCCTTTTTTAAAATTCCATTTATATACAAGTTCACATACCTCACGGGAGAAATCACTCACACTCGGCCGAAGGTGTATTTTTTTAGTGAATCACTCGAGAGCGGCATGGAACTTATTCCTATCATAGGCTTGCCAAGCAATCAATCCTCCTCCTTTTTAACTTTTTACCTTTGTAAATATCAAGAGGACTTTTTGGGTAAAGGCTTGGGCTAAAGGTGGGTAGTTGGGTTAGTGGAAAAGGGCGAAAATCGTAAAAAGCGTCGGTTTTCGTAAAACATTTTGTTTTAGTGACTTTTTATTCTTAATGAAGTGTTTCTTCAAACAAGCTTTTGTTTTAAGAGCTTTGTTTGTTTATTTCTAATTTCATTCATTTTTTTTTTGAATCACACGAAAACTGAGCTTGTTACTAAAATAAAGGGTAAAAATAAAAAGGGTTTTTGGTGGGTAAAAGGGTTTTTAGGGTAAAGAAATGAAAGATTTAGGGTCAAAGGGGTTAACTAGGGGGAGTTTTTGGGTAGGTGAAAAGAAAAAATAAAAATAATGGTTTTGAAAGAAAAAGGGTTAGTCCTAATGCCTCCATCATTTACTTACTTGGGTTTAAGTTGTTAAGGACCGGGAATGAATCGTCATGGCAAGTTCTGGAGTCGTAAGAACCAAGCGGCTATTCACACAAGAAACGAAAAATGAGCATTTAGCGTAAAGATGTATATTCGTATGCTCAATAAAGGCTCAAAACTCACTTTTTGTGGGAATGGGTTTTTCTATGTGATCAAGTATATATAATCGAATTTTAACTAAGCTTGTCATGTCGTTTCATAATTTTCTTATGTTAGTTCTTTTTATCACGACGCTATCGGTTGTAAATGTGTAAAAATATAACCTTGTTAGTCTTAGAATTCCCAACTTAAACTTTAGACAAGTAAAAAAAATGAAAATTTTTGAAAAAATTTGGGGTGATTAGCGGTTCCAATAGAGTTTTGTGTAAGGCTTGTTATTAGGACTTGCAAAATTTCAAGGTTTTAGCATCCCCCCACACTTAAATTACACATTGTCCTCAATGTGTCCCAAAAGTAAATTTTTAGGTTGATTAGATGTGTAACATGGTGTTAAAAGCAAAAAAATTATGTTACTGGTAGTCTGGACACGGCCCCGTGGTGACCGGGCACGGCCTCGTGTTCAGGTGCCAGTAACGATAATTAAAGAAAAGAAACAGAAGCCTAGACACGGGGGTGTGTCTGGTGAACACGCCCCGTGTCCAGTTACCTGAACTGGGCATTTTTCTGCAGGGTGTTCAACACGGGGCCGTGTGGGCTGGGCACGGCCCGTGCTGAACCTACTGTAACGGAGAAATTGTTGACGTGTGGCGTTGTTCTTGTGCATGGGGCCATGTTTCTCGTTTCCCTTATCATCCTTTACCACATGAGTGTGTTTTATTCATTATGAACCATTCAAACCTTAAAACCATCATTCCATTAAACCATAGAGAGATACATAATATTCCTAAAATAAAAAAAAAAACTTAACTAATTAGGTCAGGAGGTACACGAGGTTATCACAAGGAGTTCTACTTTTCAAGAAAATTTCGAGAATAGTTTCCCGATGTAGTAGGACTTTTGGCCGACGGTTTTCTCCCGTAGATGTTGCTAAAGCCATTCTTCTATCTCCCTTGGAAGGAAGAAAGCAGCTTCATTTTCCTCAGCAACTTGTGGAGGAGGGGGAACACTCACCGGGACTCCTTGCACTACCCTTTGTGGAGGCTCAGGGTGCATGGCGTACCATTCGGCCGGTATGATGACCTCGGGCACCATGTTCCACGCCCTTTGGGTTATTATAGGTACCAAAAGCGGGGAGGCGAGAAGGTTTAACCTCTGGTGCAAGAGGTTGACCTCTCGGAGACACCCTTCCAGTCCCACCGTGAGATGGTTGATACGGTCGACCAATGCTTCTTCCACTCCTGTCATTTCATCAATAGCCTCCCTTAGGGCGTAAACATAGTTTACAAGAGTGTCTTCCGCCGTTGATGATCTCCTCCCTTGTCGGTTGTTCCTTAAAGAGGTTCCACTTGTTTTGCTTGCCATTTCTGGGAAATAAACCGAAGAAAGCTAAATTTTTAAGAAACAGAACCTCGGACACGGCCCCGTGCTTGAGGAGCACGTCCCCGTGTCCACTTGTCTGCAGGATTTTAGGCTAAGGAGTTTTGGAGTTTTAAATTATTTTTATGATTTTCAGCTGGGTTTTAAGCACAGATAATTTAAAACAAATTTATACAACTAACTTTAAACAAGAATCCGTAGCAAATAATCTTACAAACTTCACATAAAAGGTTGGAATCATGGAGTTTCCAAGCTTTCATGGAGGAAATGTTTGAAAAATTTGAAAGAAGAGGTAATGAACAAAACTGGAAGGGACAAGAGGGTTCTTGGGAACCTTCTTTTAGAACTTACCTAGGATGGTATAAGTGAAGATCCCAGGAATCTCTGTCTGTGGAAGTGGTCAAAAATGAGTAGGAATCAGGCTGCATTTAAAGAAAACGACAGCGCACTGGACACGGCCCCGTGTTGGTTGGACACGGCCCCGTGTGCAGATGAAATCCTGACACATTTTGTCCGTATTCTGACAAAATCAGCAGAGAATCTTTTAGGTGAGCAAGGGGGCGTGTTGACCTGGACACGGCCCCGTGTCTGGAAGCTGTCTTATGGAGTTTCTTTACTTCTAAGGATCTTATTGATATCGGGTGGTTCCTTACTGGTGGGAACAACCCCAAAGTGCCTAAGATACCTTAATTGTTCTAGACAAAGGCGAGAACGCAAGAGGTTGTCGGTGAGGGTAATTCCTATTTTCATTCTAGGTGGACAAGTCTAACCCTTTCCGGGGCTCTCGTTAAAGAAGGTATATGCCGAATCGCTCAGGTCTATGTATGCACCGAACGAAGTCGATGGAGAGTCCTTCACGGCAAAATCGGCACAGGGACGACTATCGTCCAAGTCTTTGCTAGGTATGAAGGTATTTTTGGAAGCAACGAGGTTGTTGGAATGCGATCCCAACATTTCTTCATGGTCTTCATCTTGGGGAGGATCAATGAAATCCTTCCTAAGCTCTTTTGACCAATTTAAAATTAGCTCTTCTAGTTGAAATAACTCGTCAAGGAGCATTTCTCCTAGAATATCTGGCTAGGCGCATTCGAGGGAGAGATAGTGATTATTTTTACTTTCGCCCCTCTTAAGGTTATAAGGAGTCGGTGGGTCTATGTAGTGGGGCTTATAATTTAGAAAGTAACATTCTAATTCTTTATGATCGCCTCCACATAATTGACACCACATATCATAAGAGTGCCGAAAGTAAAAAGAATTACCATCACTCATGTTTGTGTCAGAAATTACCAACCGCCGGGATCTAACGGTTCTGTTTTCAGTAAGTGAAACTTGGGCACGGGGGCGTGTTGAGTGAGCACGGCCCCGTGTTCAGCTTACTGTCTGACTTAAAACAGGATTGCCAGTTCCAATGATTGAGCACGGGGGCGTGTTCAGCAGGCACGACCCGTGCTGAGCTCTGCAGAAGCTGAAAAACTAAGAAAATCCTAAAAAATTAAAAAGAAAAATAAAAATATGATTAGGCCGTTGATTCCTAACTTTCTTAAAATCCTTGTGTCCCCGGCAACAGCGCCAAAAACTTGATGCGTGTGTAGTGTAATATATTTTAGATGTATATTTTAAGCCCTTTTTACACTTTTAGCCAAGTTTTAAATTTATAAAACACGATATTTACTAACACTAAACACACATATGGGCAAGTGCACCCATCGTGGACGTAGTATAGTGTTGGTAAGATACCGAGGTCGTCCAAGGACACAAGAGCTTTTAGTACCGGTTTATCCTCAATGTCTAATCAAATCAAAATGTTAGAAAAAGATTTATAAACTAAGAAAATAAAAACTAACTAAATGCTGAAAAATAAAAATAAAAATAAAAACAGATAGACAAGATGAATCACTTGGATCCGACTCGTGTATTAGTATAACCTTTGATTATTTTCGCACTTTTGCACTTGTTTAAGAGATTATCTTAGTTATTGTAGTAGGCCCCTCTTTTGAAGGCGACGTTACCCTCAACCCAGTAGTTTGAGTCAGCAAGGATACAATCCTAAAGGGTCGGATTATTGAAAGATAATGAATTAAGTTATTAATGCAAATTATGGTAGGCCCCTCTTTTGGAGGTGACGTTACCCTCGACTAAGTAGTCTGAGTCAGCAGGGATACAGTCCTAAATAGCCGGGTTATAGTATTAATAGTAGTTAACTTATGAGGGGGGTCAAAGAGTTTGGATCCCCGCCATCCAATACCTATGGGCATTGAAGGAGATCCTAGTAAATTTGACCCAGGTCCCTTGCAGGACCTCTAAACGCTGAACAAGGGCAAGACCCTTACCAAACCGTTCCCTTAACCCCCGACCAGGTAGCCAACATACCTCCATATAGACCGTGGAGATATGAATGGTGAAAATCTTTTATTTTATATAGACAGTAAAATAATGCCAAGACACCACGGACAAACGATAAGGAAGAATCACCTTCAACATAAGCAACTAGTTATTAAAGTCATTAATACAAAACCAAATAAATAGTGCAAAAGATTAAAAATAAAAAGTATTATAGTAAACGCTTGTCTTCACCAAGTGATGTAAGAGACTTAGGCAAACATGGCCTTGATTGTCAAGAACTCTTACGATCAATCTTGGATCCCGAGATGACTCACACACTCTATGATGGACAATGGATGATGGTGGTGGATGATGGTGTTATGGTGGTGGTGGGTGGTGGATGAAGTGTGAGAGAGGTGGTGTGCCAAGGGATGAGTTGCAATGAAACCAAGCACTCCTATTTATAGGCTGGACAGAAGGCTAGGCACGACCCCGTGTCCGCTGGGCACGGCCCCGTGCCTGTCTGACACTCTTTCTCTTCATTAATTGTAATTCGCAATTACAATTAATGCGCGTGCAGTACTTTCGCCACGCCCCCGTGTTCACTGGGCACAGCCTCGTGGTGGGCAATAGAAGCTTCTACTGGTTTGTCTTTTCTGCTGCTTCTTGGGCACGGCCCCGTGCTGGCTGAGCACGGGGCGTGTTCAGTCTTCTGCCTTCTCTATTTTGCTTGGGAGGATGCTGTCGAGGGGTCGGGCAATCCACTTCTGTTCCTTTTCTTGTATTTATGTTAGAATTAGCTGTCTTTTTGCTTCTTTTATTAATTTGAGCTTATTTAATCCTGAAAATACAAAAGGAAGACAAAAACACTCTTTTTCCAACATTAGTACTTAAAAAAGGGTTAGTTTTATGCCTCATTTGATATAATTTATATGTTGCATTTTACACACATCAATCCTATCAGTTTATGAGACAAATCACCAACACCGTTAAGATTTAAACATTATAAGTTCTAAACGATTCACTTAGATTGTCAGTATACTGGTCCATTTAAATTTTCACACAAAGTTCAACTGTTTCGAGATATGATATTAATGTTTTAAGCACTTAAACTTATTCGCGTGTCCCACCTCTTGAATATACTCCCGTATCCAGATCCCAATATTCAGTCTTACAGGTGAGTATACCGAGATGATATCTGTAGGGGGTTAATTGCGAGACCGTGAGAGCTCAGGTCAGAACTTCCGTTCAGCAGAGAGATGACGGCTCGACTTTTGGTGAGTCCCCTTTAGAGGATCTTTTATTCAACAACAATGATTATCAATTTTATTTTTTCGTCATTTTTGCTGAGGGCGAGCTTATATTCCAAAGCTTTTGCAGAAAGTATTGTACGGGGACTAGGTCAGAATTTCCATTCAACAGAAGTCCCGGGATAATACCCCAGATATCACAAGCATAAAGACCTAGTATCTCAGAAAGAGGGGTCCTTCAAACAAGATTTCGGGGGTTGCCCATATATCCTAGAAATGTTACCCACGAATTAAGCAAGTTTGAATTTAGATTTATATCTCGACACAATTTACTAAATGTGCAAAAACATACTGGCACATCAACAGTGAGACCATTAATCACTTTTTTGACTTTCCAATTCTTTAGCGTGCT
Source organism: Helianthus annuus (assembly GCF_002127325.2). Lineage (NCBI taxonomy): Eukaryota > Viridiplantae > Streptophyta > Magnoliopsida > Asterales > Asteraceae > Helianthus > Helianthus annuus. The sequence continues at coordinate 140,644,691 of NC_035436.2, forward strand.
GTGATAGTCCACTGATGTACTATCATTTCCTCTTTTATACAACAAAACTCTTTTTGAATTTTATCATGTTTTTGACTTTTTCAAATTTTCTAATATTTTTGGATTTTCTGAAATTTTTACTCCCCCTAAAATGCAAATACATTTAAAGAGATTTGAAAACAAACTGTACAAACAATTCAACAACTGATATCAAATCACTTCAAATCGCCATTCTCTTAGCATAAACAATCAGAACTCCCCCTCTCAACAAACTATTTTCCCATTAAGATTTCAAAACACTTAAGTTTGTTTTAATCAAAATAGTTTTTCCGGAAAATAAGTTGTGTTGTAACCACTTGTAGGTTGGGGTTCATTTCATCACATTGTTTTTAATCACAAGAATGAGGATTACATCAAGTTCAAATTAATGACCTTGACTAATCACTTTGACAGAATAAACCTCTGTACCACTTGGAAGATAACCAAACAAATATATACCAAGAAAGATGCCGATTCATCCTCCACGATTACCTACTTGGGAGCTTCGGCAAGTCAGGTGTTTACTCAAACATTATGTCCACCCAAGCCTGACCAGCCTTGGGTGATTTTGGTACACATCTATCCCACCAACATTTTGATTTGTAAAACTCTTTTGCACCTTTTACCTTTCTATCAACCATCTTACCGAAAATGTGTTTGACTTTCCCATTGAAAGCTTTCTCAACATCAAATTCTCCCTTACCAGTGAAGAATTGATTTGAGATCTCAACCTTACCAACTTTCTTCTTCAAAATTTCCTTTGATAATTTAGGAAAATTCTCATCGTTCACTTCTGGAACGGAATTCACAATCTTTTTTTCAACCAAAGACTCCTCTGATTTTATGGAATCAGATTCATTGTCAGAATTACTCTCAGATTTAACCACCCATTTTTGCTTGTTCATATCACCTTTTCTTTTGTATAACCGTTTTGAACTTTCACCTTTTTCAGAACTAGAATTTTCAAACATTTTATCATTTTTCAAAGATAGTTCTGTCTTATCAACAAACTTTCTTCTCGAATCAAAGTTAGAAGAAACTCCCTGTTCTTTGTAGTTGGACTTGGGACAATTCCAAGCAATATGCCCAACTTCTTGGCATTTGAAGCAGGTTCTTCTATCAACTCTTTGAGCACACTTTCGCACATTCTTCTTCACTTCAGCAAGAAACTCCTGGTTTGACTGTTTCCAGAACGGTTTCTTCTGTTCATCCTCTGAACTTCCTCCTGCAACAAATTTTGTATTTGGTTTATAAGTTTTCTGATTTTTATAATTTTCTGGTGAAATGAAACCAAGACCTTTCTTTTTGAAATTACCATTATGGTTTGGTTTCTTTTGAAAACCATAACCACAACCGTAACCCATTTTTCTATTAACTCTTTGTTGAGTTCTTGAAGAGGTGTATTTGTTAGGTTTTCCATCAAGATTAAAATCTTTTATTTCAGAAATATTAATTTCTGTTAATTTGAAAACCTGTTTGATCATTTCAGTTTTGACACTTCTTATTGGAAATTCATTATCAGAATATAATTTGTCTGAATCTTTAAAAATATAAGCTACTTTGACTGATTCATCATTCAAATTAGATTTTGATAGTAAAAATTCCTTATTGTAAACCCTTTTAACCGGTGAACTCGGACTCTTCTCAGACGAACTCGAACTATCTGACTTAGATTCCGACTTTGACCCTTCATCCATATCCAACACCTGATCGACAACTTTCTTTACTAACTCAGACTCGTGATCAGTGTTAGACGCTGTGAATGTGACATCAATATTGTCTGGTAATTCATCAATGATTTCAGACTTTAACTTGATGTTGAGAGCCTTATTAACACGTTCCTCGTTTGGATTTCTGGGGGAATAACTTTCAAAGATCGGAGGCGGACATCTGTTATACTTGACACTTGATTTCTTACCAGTTTCAGTATCTTCAGTCTTTTCCTTCTTGAAAGCCTCAAGACCTGCAACAGTAGGATAAACACGATCAATCAAATAATCACAAGTAGTATAACTCAACACTAATCGTTTAATCCTTTCACTCTCAATCTTCTCAAGTTCCAACTCTTGCTTCAGCTTAGCACAATCTTCAATATACTCGTTGATGACGCTCTGCTTTGTCATTAATGTTGCGCTCATTTTTTCCATTGCTTTTTCAATTTCTGAATTCGTCTTTTTCAGACTATCAACTGTCCTGTTCAGCACATCGTATGACTCCTTCACATACTTCACATCAGACAGTATGTCTTCTTTAATCTTCTCTAATTCAGCAATCTTTTTGTCTTTCTCCTCACAAGCTTCACAAGATTCTAAGCATTTCAAACATGGTTTTTCAACTTCAACCACTTTTTCAACTATCTTTTCAATCTCAATAGTCTTTTCAACTTCAACAAGTTTCTCGACTTTAACAATTTTTTCTATTTCGAAAACTTTTTCAACTTCAACTATTTTCTCTACCACTTTCTCCACTTCAACAATTTTTCTATTGCATTCTCAGTCACTGCTTCAACTTTTGTTTCTTCAGCTTCTGTCTTTGCCTTTTCATCAGCGAGTAATTTTGCTGCTTCCAGCTCTCTCTTCAATCTATCAATCTTCTTTTGATTCAGCATCTCTACTTTATCTGCACAGAAAAAATTAAAACTGTCAGGATCAATGCTTTTTCTACATTTGTTAAGATATTCTTCCTCATCGTCGGTATCAACATCACTTCCTAGATCTGGAAAAATCTGGGTTCTTTTTTGATTAACCTCTTGTTCAACCAGAATTTTAGCAACAAGAGCTGTTCCAGGTATGTATTTGTCCCAACTAAAACCCTCGGCAACTTTTTGATCATCTTGATGAATAATCAAAGCTTTCTTCTTTCCATCGTCAATGGCCCGAGATGATGATGGTTGTTGCTCAATCTGATGAAAAATTTATTTCTGATAATAATTGTTCTTATCTTGATTCCCAGTTGCTTCTTGGTTTTTACACTCTTATTTGAAGTGTCCTTTTTCCTTTGCAACGGAAACAGGTGACTTTAGACTTGTCAAAACCTAACGGAGAAGTAGCCAATCCTCGAAATTCATCTCTGCCGGTGATTTGTTGGAATTTTTCAGCTCTTCTAACAGCACTGGCCATGCACCATTTCATATCCATCAATTCAAGTTCTTCTGCATCAACCTGATCATAATCTTCTTTCGTAAGCATCGGATTACCAATTCTTCCTGCGACTAGGCTTTCATACGACTCTAACATGGCGACAAGAGATGCCATGTGTTGCTTAGCCATTTCAGGAGACAGATTTTGACCATTCTAAATGTTCAAAGTCACATTGCATTGAAGATTTGTAGAATTCTGCTGTTGAGGACTTGATGTTGTGATGTTTGGATCAAAGCTTGAAAATGATGAAGAATATCCACCACTATGAGTTGTAGTGCTAACATTAGGACTAGATGAGCCATCAGCACTAAAACCGGTTTGGATTTTTGGACTGGAACTGGGGGTAGCCTCAAACTTGTTCCCTCGGTAATACAAACTGACATCCTGTTTAGCATTTGGATTTGTCATGATCGCCGTTTTCTGAATATCCAATTCGTGCTCTTCAATTTTCTGAATGAACTGTGCCAAATTCATACTTTCGGACTTACTCATGAGTTTCACAATCATGAAATAAGTTCCCCACTTGTGCTGTGGTAAGGCTTCAGCTAGTTTATCGACCCACTCATCATCCTCTTTCTTAATGTCCAATCTTCCCATTTCCAATACCAGATGACAATATCTATCAATTGTCTGCTTTGTTGTTTCATGATCAAAAGCTGTAAACATATGAAACGATTTCTTCAATAATGCCTTTTTGTTTTTGATCATATCTGCACTCCCTCTGAATTTCTGAATCAAAGCCTCCCAACTCGATCTAGCTGTACCATTATGTTGAAGCAAAATAAAGATATCTTCTTTTATCGCTTGTTGAAGAATACCGATCATCATTTTGTCACTTGTAAATTTTAATTTGTCACTCTCTGAATAATCAACAATAGCTTTTTCAATCCCATGTTCATTCTTTGGTCTCTCGTAATCTTTTAGTAATGAACACCATGCATCAAATTTGTAAGCTTGCACCCAGTTCTCAAATCGATTTTTCCAACCTTGAAAATCTTCAATATACATGAGCTTAGGCGGTTTCTGATAAGTTCCTGTCTCATTCTCGTTATACACAGTTTCAGCAGCAGTAACTGGAGCAACCGGTGTTGCGAACGCATTGTAAAACTCTTCAGCCATGATTCTGTAACACGTTTTTCATTAACAGACAGTTTCAAGCGGAATAACAAGTTCACTTTCAAGCGAAATACCCAATACAAGCGAAATATCAATTTTAAGTTTCAAGCGGAATAACGAGCAGCACTTTCAAGCGAAATACCCAACACCGTTTCAAGCGGAATACCCAACTTAGCTGTTTGGAGCGGAATCAGTCAAGTTTTTGAAGCGGAATATCACCCAGAAACTAAATCACCTGATTTCGCTTGAACCGACTCAAGCGAAATCACTCACTGAAGCGGAATAAGGTATTTTTAAGCGCAATCGTGATAAAAAAACCATAAAAATTTGAAAATCAAAACTCACAAAAAGTTGGTAATAAGTGGTGCAGGTTTGACCACAGTGCTCAAAAGTCAAATCAAGCTTACAAGAGGAGTGAGGATTACCACAAAGCCAAACAATGCTATGATTTGAGTGTTTGGACTAAAAATGGTGATTGGTATGATAACAGAGTGTGTTACCGATGCGGTTATCAAGGACACATTGTTGTTAACTGCCAGAGAAGGAATTTTGAGACGAGAAGATGCTTTAACTGTCAAATCAAAGGTCACATTGCCAGAGATTGCCCAAAGAAATCAAGTGAAAGATTGAGGGTTAATTCTCAGAAGTTGGCAAAGAAACCAGTCAATGTCAAGCCCAAAGAACAGAAGGTTCAAGAACCTAAAGTTCAAGAAAAGAAAGTGAAGCTTTCTCAAGGGCAAAAAGACAGACTACGAAAGAAGAGGAAGAAGGCGAGAGAGTATCTAGAGAAGATCTTGTTCTCGGGTTCATCTGTTGGCAAGAATAAGAGTTCTGATGAATCAACTCCCTGGATTGCAAAATCAAGCAAGATGAATTCATCAGATACAAATCTGAGGACAAAAGAGAAAAAGGAGAAAAAGAAAGTGGTCGGCGATGAATCTGACAGGTCAAAGTCAGACAAGCCACCTTCAGGCGATGAATCTGACAGGTCAAAGTCAGACAAGCCATATGCAGGCAATGATTCTGGTTCGTCAAAGCCAGAGGAGCCATTGGTTGAGGTAAAAAGTGGTGATTCCGGTTTGACAATGAATGATAAAAATTTTCCATCATTATCAAAAGGAATTTCAAAAGCACCCAAGGACCGTCAGGCTTGGGTGAAACTGTTTAAATGAAAAACTTGACTTGCCGGAGTTCCCAGGTTGGTAAGCGTGGAACATGAATCGGCACATTTCTTGAGAAATTTCACTCTGGTGATTTTTCGTCTTACATGTGGTAAATCAGGGACATTAAGTTGTACTTGATTTTCTACAAGTGATGTTTGAAATATAAAACTGAAATTGTAAAATCTGTCATGTGGATGAAGAAAACAATGTGATGAAGTGACCCCGAATCTACAAATGATTGGTAAACAAACTAATTTTTCTGGAAAAACCATTTTGATTAAAACAAACTTAAGTGTTTTGAGATCATAATGGGAAAATAGTTTGTTATAAGGGGGAGTTCTGATTGTTTACGCTAGGTGGATGGAGAATTGAAGTGATTCTCATCAAGTTGTCAAGTTTGTACAGTTTGTTTCAAATTTTCCCAGAAAATCAAAATTGAAACATATTTTGATTTTAGGGGGAGAAAAATTTTTAAAAAATTAATTAGAAAATTTGAAAATGTCAAAAACATTGAAAAAAATTAAAAATGAGTTTTGTTGCGAATAAGAGGAAATGATAGTAAATCAGTGGACTATCACAGCATGCTAAAGATATGAAATGTCAATTGTGATAAACGGTGTCACTAAAGATGTGACGATAGGCTCAGCTAGACTAGTAGATTTGCGATAACGATACAAACATAAATGAAAAAGCCTAGTTCTAGTGGATAACATGGTTGAAAGTATAGTACTTAGTTTTGTCCTTCTTGATTGTGTGCCTACTCAGTAATCGCTGAATGCCAAAAAGCATAAAGCCTGGTTAAGTTTGTGAACTTTCACAACTTTGCTGAAAAGTCGCTGTGATTGTGCATTTCATTTTGCAATGATTTAAACTTGTTTTATTTCTTTATTTTGTTTAAGCATTGGACATCCTCTGCGTATACGTGAGTATCGACCTGGATGTTATTGCGTAAACGTTCTGCTTTATTTTCTTTGGTGTTTCGTTTAAGCTTTGGACATCCTCTGCGTATACGGAAGTATCGACCTGGTGGTTAAAGCCTAAACAACTTCAACTTGTTTTTATTTTCTTATTTTGTTTAAAGATTGGACTTTCTCTGCGTATACGGAAGTATCGACCTGATTGTTAATGTTTAAACATTCTGCGTTGTTTTTGCACATATCACAGTTGATGAAAGTTTAAAGGCATTACTTGAGTTAGCGTATTGCATGATGAGGGGATATGCTGAGATCGTGGGGTCCATAAGAATTTAGTGCAAAATTAATATATCTTAACGTATCGGTAAGCATTTCGAAAGTTTTTAGATTGAGTTTAAGAGGATAATTATATCGTCAATCAACGTGAATCGTTTAGAACTTAAAATGATTAAAGCTTAACGGTGCTTGTGATGTGTCTCAAAAACTGATATGATCCTCTTTCACAAACTCACAAAAATATTATCTGTAAATATTTCTTTACTGCTTTTCATTAAAGACAAATATCCAAAAAGATTTTAGTGCGTTTTAGCATGAAATTTTGAAAAATCCAAAAAGATTTTCGACAACTGATGTTGAAAAGTTGATATTCAAAATCTCAAAGGCTAAACAAGATGAACAATTGGTTTGGTTAAGATGATGAGAAGTTGGAAGATAATCCTCAAATGTTTAGATGATTCATTAATTTGAATCACAATATTGTGTGTTATATGTTTGAGAATTTTGAGTGAATTCTTTTAGAGTCAAAATTATTTTGTCTTACGAGAGGTTGAGATGTGTAGGTTTCTAATTCTGTTGCTACGGAAAGCCAGGCGTTGATCCTAAAAGCACGGAAGCTTGACGAAAGGGGGAGCCTGAAGAAAAGAAGTCTGATCGATAGGAAGAGCAACGGAAGCTCGAAGACAGATCCATGGGCATTCTGTTCGTGAAAGAGAAAATGACAAGACGCTACGAGATTGACTACGGCAATATCCAAGGGGGAGATTGTTAGTGCATTAATGTCTATCGCCTTCGTCAATCCGAGCCGTAGCGAGAAACCAAAGAAATCAAGCTTTTATTGTAATATTTAGATAGAATTAGCAAGGTGGCATTTTGGTAATTAATGAGAAATCTCATTAATTCCAAGGCCTATAAATAGGAGCTTTAGGTTTAAAGTTTAAGACCTTTTGCTCATTTGTGATTTAGGAGATTCAAGTCTAGAGAGAGAAAGTCTAGAGAGAGAAAGTACTCTCTACGTGATTCTTGTATCGTACACGTCATATCTTTCAATAGATTCACGATTCTAGTACGTTATTGTGTGTTCGGTCACGCACGTTCACGGATTCCGCACGTCGAACGTTCGTTACGCAATCGAACGGTGTCAAAACCGGTCCTACAGAAAGTTATACCTCGAATTGTTAGCGACCTGCAAGAGAATACCAGCAAGTCTTCTGAAGAGTCCAGGACAGATTCACCAAAGTTTGTTTTTAGCTTCAAGCAGTTCAAAGCTTGCGGTCCGAAAGAGTTTACTGGCGAAGAAGGCCCTACGGCTCTGTTCCAATGGTTTGATTTGATCGAGGTCACCCTGTGCCAGAGTGGCTGTCCTGATAATCTTCGCACTCTGAACGCCACCGGCGTCTTCCAGTCCCGCGCCTTAGACTGGTGGACGGCCGAGAGAAGCAAACGCGGAAATGATGCAGCTTACGGTTTGACATGGGATGAGTTGAAGAACGTCATCTTGGAAGAGTTCTGCCCTCCCCATGAGCGCCAAAAGTTGGAGGACAAATTTTGGCATATCAAGCAGAAGGATGGTGACAATGCTGCTTTAACTGCTCGCTTCAATCAGCTCGGTATCATCTGTCCTGATCAAGTGAAGACACCTGAGATCACAATCAAGAAATACATCTGTGCTTTGCCGGATTGTGTAGCTGATTTTGTTCAGGCTGCCAAGACTACTACCATCGAGGAAACCTATCTGCTCGCCGCTGAAATCAACGATAAGCGCGTCAAGGCTGGTGTCTGGGACAAAGCCTCGAAATCTCTGCATCAAGCTACCACTGCCGCCACTGCTGAAACCGCCACCGCTTCCCCGCAATCATCATCCAAGCCCTCTCGTCGCAAGAGGAAGAACGCCAACAAGAATTGTGCTGTTACCACCGCTACTCCACTTCATGTTGTTCCAGCTCAGCAACCTCTGCAACACCAGCACCACCAAGCTGCACCAGTCACCTATGCGCTGCCCGCAAAGCATGCGTATACTGGTCCTCATCCTGCCTGCCCGACATGCACTTACCATCACCCGGTGGGTATAGCCTGCAGATATTGCGTGCATTGCAATTTGTATGGCCATTTCACCGCCAATTGTCGCACTGGCCCCCGCAACACCACAACTCCAGCTCCCGCTCAACAGGCTCTCCTTATTGCCCCTCAGGGTCAACAACAAGCAGCTCCAGCACCCGCAATCCACGCCAGAGCTTGCTTCGCATGTGGCGATAACCATTTCGCCAACATGTGTCCCAACAGGGTGGTCAAGCAGGAGCCTCAGCAACAACAGCAACAGCAACAGCAACAGCAACAACAATAACAAGCACCACGCGGACGTACCTTCAACATCAATGTCCGCCAAGCTCAAGCCGACAACAATGTGGTTAATGGTACGTTCCTTGTGAATGGTATATATGCTTCGTGTTTATTTGATACTGGAGCCGATAACTGTTTTGTGTCATTGGAATTCGAAAAGCTCCTTAATCGTAAGCGCGCCCACCTACTCTCGTCATTCGATGTCGAAGTCGCCACTGGAAGAACCGTCACCGTCAATTCCGTTCTTCGTGATTGTACTCTCGAGCTCAACAATCACATCTTTCCGATCGATCTTATTCCAATGCAGCTCGGAAGTTTTGATATCATAGTAGGCATGGATTTTCTTCATGAGAATCGTGCTGAAGTTGTGTGTTTCGATAAGATGATTTGCTTCTCACTCGCTAATGGTGATTTATTATGTGTTTATGGTGAAACTGCTCCGAAGGGTCTCAAGCTCATGTCATGTACCCAAGCTAGTAAGTATCTCCACAAGGAATACAGAGCTTTCTTGGCCAACATTGTAGTAGCGGAGGAGAAAAAGAAAGTTAAGGAGGTAGACAAGGTACCCGTTGTACGTGAATTTCCAAACGTTTTCCCTATGATCTTCCAAGACTTCCTCCGAGTCGTGATATCGACTTTTGTATCGACCTCATTCCTGGAGCAAATCCTGTTGCTAAAGCGCCTTATCGTCTTGCTCCTTCTGAAATGCGTGAACTCTCAAGTCAGCTCCAGGAATTACTTGATAAAGGCTTCATTCGCCCCAGCACCTCTCCTTGGGGCGCACCAGTCCTTTTCGTCAAAAAGAAGGATGGGACGTTCAGGATGTGCATCGACTACAGGGAATTGAATAAGCTCACCATCAAGAATCGCTATCCCTGCCTCGAATCGATGATTTATTTAATCTGTTACAAGGTGCTTCATGCTTCTCGAAGATCGATCTACGCTCAGGCTATCATCAACATCGCATCCAAGAGGAGTGTTAGTGCACTATGTCTATTGACTTCATCTTGTATCGAGTTATGTAATAGGATTAGATAGGATAAACCAGTGCTCGGGTGCTAGAAACTGATTTTAGTGGGTTTAATGCTAATTCCGCTTGAAAGTGTCAAAGGCATGTTCAAGCGAAATTAACATTGCTAATTCCGCTTGAACGTGACTTGGTCGTTTCAAGCGGAATCACTCCACTATATATAGGAGCACTTGTCCATTTCATTTGAATTGAAATTAGATCTTGTATTCGGTAACGAGGTGCTGCCGAATTGTCTCCAGGTGCTGTAATTCTATCAGATTAATATAAGAGACATTATAATTACATCAAGCATCCGTTTCATTGATTCCGCTTTTGATTCGGATAAACAACTCTTCTAATCGACTCATTCGGGTCACACAACGATCCTACAAGTGGTATCAGAGCTCAGGAGGAAGAGTTTAGCTTGATATTATCAGTTTTCTGACTTCTACACCTTCTTTTTCAAATTGGAGAAGATTTCATGGACAAGATGGACTAAATTTTTCACAGTACATGCGAAACAATGTTTTAACAAAGCCTTGAGAATATCATACCTAAATTCGGTTTAAAAGTGATAAAAATGGACAAAAATTGTAATTCCGCTTGAACGAACCTTCTGATTCCGTTTGAAATTAGCAAGTTATTCCGCTTGAATAAGCTATTTCGCTTGAAAAGTCTAGCTGATTTCGCTTCAAATCGTAATTCCACTTGAAATTAGCACCTGATCTCGCTTGAATCAGTTATTTCGCTTGAAGATTCAGTTTGAAAGTCTAATTTCTCTTGAAGTGTCATCTAGGGATTTCGTTTGAAAGTTGCTATTTCGCTTGAACAAGTGATTTCACTTCAAGAGTGATTCCGCTTGAGATTCTTATTTTGTTTGAAAGTGGACTTTTTCGCGTCAAGATCATTTCAAGTCAACCGAGTGTCAGTTTATTTCAAGTTGTTTGATATTGTTTAAACTGATTGTTTTTGTTTGACTGTTTGCTCCAGGTTATTCAAGAATTTCAAACCATGGTTGAAGAATTCTACAATATGTTTTTCAATGCGTTTACATCAGAATCTTCCGAGATTACAACCGTTACACCAAAAACCATCACAAAAGCGATCAATGAGAACATCAAGCATGATAATTTCTACGGAACACACTCAAAGCCACCAACTCTTGAAAGTATTGAAGATTATACATGGTGGAAAGAGCGTTTCATTAACTGGGCGAAAGCATACGCGCGTGAAAGCTGGTTCTGTATGGAATTTGGATATGAAAGACCAAAGGATGATAAAGGAGAAGATCTTCCATTCAAGAAGTTATCCAAAGATGATAAATCCGAATTTGCAGTTGAACAGAGAATGATTGCTTTGATCCAGTCGGCAATTAGAAATGACATTTTTGCATTGCTTAACCATGATGGGTCATCGAAATCTGTTTGGGAAGCTTTACGAGTTAAAGCTGAGGGGGGTAAACAGATTAAAAAGAACAAAATTGCTTTATTAAAGAAAGAATTCGATCTGTTTGATAGCATTAAAGGAGAGTCTGTGAGGCAAATGATAGAAAGATTTTGTCACCTAAAAATTGAACTTGAAAGGTTTGAGATTGTGAAAACAAGAGAGGAAATTATTCATAAAGTCATAGAAGCGTTACCACGAGCTGATCAGTGGCAAACGTTTGTTTTTATTTTGAAAAATGATGCTTTATATGAAACAATTTCTCTTGATACATTATTTGAAAAGATTGAAACTCATGAGCTTGAATTGCAGAAACAGAACAAGATGAGCAGTTCTTCACATCAACAGAATGTTGGCTTGTATTACAAAGGTAATTTACCTTCGGTGAAAGCTGATAGTTCACCAAAGACAACATTTAGTGGTGAAAGAACAAAAGAACCTCAGATAAGCTCATCAAGCTACAATCCGGGTTATCATTCATCAACTTCAAAAGCTAGTTCTGAAGAAGCAGAGGAGATACTATGCAACATTGCTCTTAAGTAGAAAAATTCTCCGGCAATGAGCATCAACGCAGCTAAACAACAAATGAGCTTTCTTGCATCAGTTCTTGAATCGTATGAAGGTCTTGTAGCAGGAAAAATTGGAAACTCAGAGTTAACCAAAGAAGACTATGACCAGATTGATCCGGAAGAGATGGAACTCATTGACATCCGTTGGTGTTTGGCAAGTTGCATTCGCAGAGCTCAAAGGTACATGGAGATTACTGGGAAGCAATCGTTAGGTGGTGCATCAACAAAACTTGGACTCGACAAGTCCAAAGTGACCTGCTTCAAATGCAAGCAAAAAGGTCATTTCAAGAGAGAATGCAATAATTCTGCAGTTGGTGGAAATGAACATCCGTTCAATGATGATTACTACCAAAAGGCGATCTACCACCGAAGCAGAGAAGAGCCGAAAATGATCGAGGATAAACCCAGAGAGAAATCTAGAGCTTGTGCAGTAATACATCATGATGAAGGTTTTGATTGGAGCCAGATTTGTCCAGAAGAAGATCGTTAGGAAAATATAGTAACAGCTCATGGCAGAAAACCATCAAAAAGTCAACATTATGTTTTTGTTGCAGAAATAAAAAATGAAAACAAAGAAGAAGATGTTGTTGATGAGTTCAAAGAGAAAACCAGAGAAGAGATGTTGAGTGAGAAAACTTACAGAGAAAGAAACATTGCTTTGAACAGAATGGATGAGATGCAAGAAGAGTATGAGAGTGCTGTCAGCAACAAGAAATGGGATAAAAAGAGAGGCTGTTATGTCAACAGACAAGGTGAACCTGTTGTTACGAAGAAAGACATAATTTTTGAAGATGTTCTTCTCATAATTCCTTCATCGGCTGAATATTATAGAAATGTTCTAAAAGATGACACGTATGCAAAAAAGGCACGAAAAGGAAATCAAATATGCCATGATATCGTGTTTGAGAAAGAGAGATGAAGAAAGAATGAAGAAGAGTGTTGAAGAAATGTTGATCAATCTGAAGAAAACTGCTGAAGAGGTTAAAGCTGAAGCTGTTGAAGTTGAGGTTGTGAAGGAAATCAAAGAAGTGAAAGTTGAGAAAGCTGTTGATGAAGAACAGCAGATTGTAGAAGATGAGAAGAAAACTAAAAGTTTGACTGAGGTAAAGATTGAGAATTTGAAATCTGCTAGTGATGAAGGTGCTGGTGATGAGAAGAAGGAAAAGCTGAAGCAGACAGAGGCAGCTGAAAACACCGAAGTGCAAATCACTGAGGTAAATTCTGATTCTGAAATCTTAAAACCGATTAAACAGTGCAAGAAATGCATGGAAACATGCAGAGCTTGTACTGAAAAAGATGAGAAGTTCAGAACAAGAGATCTTGAATTCACAAAAATCGAAAACATTTCAAAGAAAAATGCAAAGAAATGCAAGAAAATGAAAAAGTTTTAAAAGAAAATGATGAAAAACTTTCAGAAAAATATAAAAAATTCAAAAAAGAAAATGATATTTTGAAAGAAAATGTTTTGAAAAAGACAGAAGAATGTGATAAAAAAGAAAATGTTTGTCAAGAAATGAAGAAAGAATATGACTCAATGAAATTGGCAAATCACATTACAAAAGAATCATATGAAAAAGTGAAGGATGAAATGAAATTTGCTCAATCAAGAATGAATTATTTATCTGAAACAACTAAAGAGCTTAAGCGAATGTATGAAATAAAACAAGGTGTTGTTAATTCCTATATTGAGGATGTTGCTAAGCTAAAGCGACAGATTGCTGATTTAGAACAGGACAACAACAAGTTAAAAAGTTATCACGTGTCGTCATATGTGCTTGAAAGAATTTTCAATATAAAACCGGGAGATGGTGAGTCTGAGCAATACAAGAAAGGCATTGGCTCAGAGTTTCATCAAGTTTCACCACCGGAAAAGTTTGCATTTTATGATGATGAAAAGGTCGAAAAAGCTTTCAACATGGTAGATCAATTTCCAGATAACATTGACATAACCTATTCCAAATCTGATGATTCTAGTGATTCAGAGGTGGTAGGTAAAGTCGTTGAAAGTGTGTTGAAAGAAGAGTCAGTAGATACAGGTAAATCTGAATCACAGGATGAAAATGAAGGTAATTTTCATGATGGATATCTGAAAAACACAAAATTCGAGAAAAATTTAAATGATGATTCAAAAGGATTGGTTTATACCATGATTGGATCAGACAAATTATTCTTAGATGTTGTATTCCCAATTCAGAATGTGATTTCAGAAAAGGTTGACAAAGTTTTCAAAATGGTGGAAATTGAAAAATCTGAAATTTCAAAGTTTGCTGGAAAAGGTCACAAAACTTTTTATAACAAACCAGGTTTTAAAAAGAAAAACATGAAGGCTGGGTTGGGTTATAAGAAGAAACAAAGTTGGAAAAGAAATGAAGTTCCAAGTTCTCAAACAAAGATGAATTTTGTTCATGGAACAACGTCAGAAGAAGAGAAAGAACTAAAATTTAGACGACAGTCTAATGACGAGTTCTTAGCTCAAAAGAAAAAGCAACAACCACAGGTCAAAGATGTGTCCAAAAGAACATGTTTCAAATGTGATCAAATTGGACATCTTGCACGAAAGTGTCGAAATCTGAAACCTGTTGATGTTGACAAAAAGAAGTCTGAAAATGTTGAGAAACAAAAATCTGAGAATGTGAAACAAAGGTCAACCAGATTTGATTCGAAACAAACTTGGAGGTACAATACAAACAAGTTTGCTTCAAATCAAAGTTGGAAATCAAACCAGAACAGGTTCGATTCAAGGCAGACCTGGAATTCTCACACACCCAGATTCAGAACAACGCAAAGTTGGAAAACATCAGTTGATATGACAAAACCCCAATAGTTTTGGAAACCAAATGTTGTTCAAAAACAAAGTGTTTAAAAATATTCACATTTTTACAAGTGAGGTACTCCTAAAGGTCAAACATGGTCTGCTAAAAAACAAACGACGTTGGTAAACGATGAAAAAGTTGAAGTCAAAGTTGAAAAAGTCTTTAATGACAAAGATTTCCCAAAGCTAAATGATGCATATTGTGTTGAAATGCCTAAGGTCCAACAGACCTGGGCTAAATTGTTCAAGTAATTGAATGCTTTGAATGTGCAGGTGCTCAACAAAGCCAAAGATTGTGAGAATAGAAGTTGGAGCAGCCTGACACAAGGAGAGGAGGAGGCTGCTGAACCCTGATTTGGTTAAATAGGGAGTTTGTTTGTTTTCTGTATATAAATAAACAATATTTCAAAAACCCTAAAAATTGAAAATTTTGAAAAATCAAAAATATGTTTGTTTTTTTAAATTTGTAAAAAATCCAAAAATTCCAAAAAGAAGAAATGGTGGTTAAAAGCTCCTTAGCAAGGTCCTTCCACTTCCTTTGCTTGAAACCTTCCTTAAACACCTTTTAGCACCTTTGAGCATCCATGGATCTTCTTGATTATAAGTGAAATTACTTGAATATGCCAAAACCCTCACGGCTGAACAAACATGATTAATTTCACAAGGTTGAAAAACGGTTTTCAAACTTTAAAAAAAAAAAAATCAATGTGTTGTAAATCATGGGGGTAATTGTTGCTTATTATGTTAGATTTTCTACAAAACAGAGCACGAAAAGCAGAAAATGGATGGCGAGATAAAGCTATCAGTATTGGTTGTCAAATTTTCTTTAAATGATTTTGCATTTTAGGGGGAGTATTGTTGTCAGAAAATACAAAAAACATTAGGAGATTTGAAAAATCCAAAAACATGATAAAATTCGAAAATTGAGTTTTTGTGTAAAAGAGGAACTGATAGTACATCAGTAGACAGTTACAGTATGCTAAAGAAATGTAATGATTAAATAGCGTTAAACAGTCTCACTGATGATATGCCGATAGGTTTTTATACATTTAGTAAACTTTTTCGGGATATAAACCTAAATTTCAAACTTGCTTATATCGTGGGGAACATCTCTCGGATATATGGGTAACCCCCGAAATCTTGTTTGAAAGGTCCCTCTTTATGAGATACTAGGTCTTTATACTCAGTGATATCTGGGGTATTATCCTGGGACTTCTGATTTTGCGGAAGCAATGGCCTAGTCCCCATATAATACTTTCTACTTGCTTGAAATATAGCATCGCCCTCAGCATAAAAATGATGAAACATTGAAAAATGCTAATCATGTGCTGTTGAAGAAAAGATTCTCTAAAGGGAACACACCTAAAGTCGAACCGTCATCTCTCAGCTGAACGGAAGTTCTGACCTGGGCTCTCACAGTTTCGCAATTTAACCCCTTACAGATATCATCTAGGTATACTCACCTGTAAGACTGAATATTGGGATCTCGATACGGGAGTATATTCAAGAGGTGGGACACATGAATGAGTTTAAGTTCTTAAAACACCTAATTCGTATCCTGAATCAGTTGAAGTTTGTGTGAAAATTTAAGTGGATCAGTATATCGACAATCTAAGTGAATTGTTTAAATCTTAATGTGTAACTAAGCTCGACGGTACTTGTGACTTGTCAAAAACTGATATGATCCTCTGACGCGAACTCAAACAAAAATATTGTCTGTAAATATGTTTGTAAATATTTCTTTATTGCTTTATATTTTCAGAAAAATACAAAAAGATTTTTGATTCTGCTTTATTCTCGACAACTGATGTCTGAGATGCTGAGTGTCAAAATCTAAGTAAGCTGATTGTGTTTCTGAAAATAAAACAAGTTCATTAATTTGAAACTTGATTTTTAATCAAAAATCAAAAACAATTTGTGATATCTCCAAGGTCATTAGTTTGGACTTGGCTGATTAACTGTGGGGGATTTGGATGCTTATATTGTTATAGAGCTAGTTTCCGATTCGATTCGATGAAACTGCCAAATTCATGAGAAGTGTTAGTCTAGAAAAATTGAGTAAGCCAGGTTAATATTCCTGGATATTTGGAAATCTAAAATGTTGTTACTTATAAACGTATGAGTGTTGCAGATACTGTACCAGACTACGATCCCGACAGCATAGTCTAAGGGGGAGTCTGAAGACGAGCTCAAAGCAAGGGGGAGCTTGTAACCAGAAAGCAAGGTGTCGATCCCTAAAGCACGGAAGATTGATGAAAGGGGGAGCCTGAATAAGCTGATAAAGCAAGAGACAGAGTCAGATTTTGGTAGAATGATAAAGATAGAGCCAGGATGAGATTCTAAACCTGTGAAGAAAAGAAAAAGATTGATAGATGCTTACAGTGTTAGACAATTTGGAAAGAGAATGAAGACTGATCAAAACTGAATATATGTCATGATAGAGACTCGACACTGAAGACTTCGTCAACATCCAAGGGGGAGTCTGTTAGTGCACTATGTCTATTGACTTCGTCTTGTATCGAGTCATGTAATAGGATTAGATAGGATAAACCAGTGCTCGGGTGATAGAAACCGATTTTAGTGGGTTTAATGCTAATTCCGTTTGAAAGTGTCAAAGGCATGTTCAAGCAAAATTAACATTGTTAATTCCGCTTGAACGTGACTTGGTCGTTTCAAGCGGAGTCACTCCACTATATATAGGAGCACTTGTCTGTTTCATTTGAAGCGGAATTAGATCTTGTATTTGGTAACGAGGTGCTGCCGAATTGTCTCCAGGTGCTGTAATTTTATCAGATTAATACAAGAGACATTATAATTACATCGAGCGTCCGTTTCATTGATTCCGCCTTTGATTCGGATAAACAACTCTTTTCGCACCCGTTACGGTCACTATGAGTTCGTTTTTCGCACCCGTTACTCATTCGGGTCACACAACAATCCTACAAGGAGGATATACCCAAAACCGCTTTTCGCACCCGTTACGGTCACTATGAGTTCGTTGTTATGCGTTTTGGTCTAACCAATGCACCCGCGGTTTTCATGGATCTGATGAATCGCGTGTGTAAACCTTTTCTCGACCGCTTAGTCATCGTGTTCATCGATGATATCCTGATCTATTCCATGTCGAAAGCCGAACATGCGCAGCATCTACGTTTGGTTCTTGAGCTACTCCAAGGGAATCGACTCTACGCCATGTTATCCAAGAGATACTTGTTACAGGCCTGACCAAGAGTGCAAAAGAGCTTTAACGAGGGTCGATGTAATTGAGCTCTTACTTCGGGATAGCTGCTTTCTGGCTGGTGGAGGTTCAATTCCTCGGTCACGTAGTCAATAGTCAAGGTATTTATGTCGATCCCGCGAAGATTGAAGCTGTTAAGAGTTGGGTTACGCCTAAGAACCCGTCTGAAGTCCGTTCTTTTCTCGGACTAGCGGGCTATTATCGTCGATTTATCGAAGGATTCTCTAATCTCGTCGTGCCGCTTACCTCTCTCACACATAAAGACAAGCCTTTTGTTTGGGGAACTGAATAAGTGACTGCCTTTCAAACCCTCAAGCACATGCTTTGCAATGCTCCCATTCTTGCTTTACCTGACGAAAACGATGACTTCATTGTCTTTTGTGATGCCTTGAACCTTGGTCTTGGTTGTGTTCTCATGCAACGGGACAAGGTTATCGCTTACGCGTCTCGTCAGCTCAAGATCCACGAGAAGAACTATACAACCCATGACCTCGAGCTAGGCGCAGTTGTTTTTGCGTTGAAGATTTGGCGACACTACCTTTACGGCACAAAGTGTACGGTCTTCACCGACCATAGGAGCCTACAACACATCTGTAGGATCGTGTTCTGACCCAAACAAGTCGTCAGAGGTGTTCTTCTCTGTTTCAGGTGCGGAATAACAAGAAACGGAGGTAGAAACAGCTGATTCTTCACTATAACTGCTTATTGTATGGATTGAAACACAATTACATGTAGTTCTTCACACCGGCAGCACCTCGGTATGGAATTCGACAAAGTTACAAATGATTTCGCTCAAGACCTATATATAGTGTTGGTGATTTCACTTATATGTACATGTACATATAAGCGGAACCCCTACATGACCATATAAGCGGAACCCCTACATGACCATATAAGTGGAATCCCTACATGACCATATAAGCGGAACCCCTACATGACCATATAAGTGGAACCCCTACATGACCATATGTAACACCCCAAAAACTCGAGTTCGTTAGCTATTAGTATGTTATCACGTTTAAAAGAAAGGAATGGAATAACTAGGTTATTAAACCTAGTTAAAAACTTGGTTAAAACAAATAGGTTATGAAATTGAGTTAAATAATGAGCAAGTAACAAACATGAGGGGTGGTTTTTGAATAAAGGGAAAGTCTAAATATAAAACAAAAATAAAAACCCCCAAAC
This sequence comes from Helianthus annuus, assembly GCF_002127325.2. Classification (NCBI taxonomy): domain Eukaryota; kingdom Viridiplantae; phylum Streptophyta; class Magnoliopsida; order Asterales; family Asteraceae; genus Helianthus; species Helianthus annuus. Next base: position 140,663,914 of record NC_035436.2, read on the forward strand.
ACACACACCTAGGCGTGTGTGTGTTCGATCAGAGAAGAGAAAGAAAGGGGGAAACCCCTCATGAACCCTAATCAACGAAATTGGATGCGAATTGGGCTGATTTCGAACTTGCATGAGTCGAAATAGTGATTATCTAAGCAAGTTCTAGCCAAGGTAAGTCTTAATTTTCAGTTTTGATGAACAACCAAGGAGTGGGTTTTGTTAAATTCGTGGGTTTGATCTAAATCAGGATGAAATCTTGCTAATGTTATCATGTTTAAGCTGAATCTTGGTTAAATTTTAGTTATCTAGTGATTTAGAATGAAACCCATGTTTATGAGTATGATAATGATTATGATGAGCATGTGTATATGGATTATTTTGATTATGTTGATGCATGTGTTACGTATTAGGTTTTGATAGTAATATGATGAAGTTGAAAATGTGATCTTGTTTGAATAAAAGGATTCATGAGGTGAATGTGGGGAGAATATGCTTAAATTGCTTGTACAATGTGCCTAAATGTTAGTGCGCACGCCAAGTGTTCGATGAAATTGCTAGATGAAGTTAGAAAGTGAAATTGTATGCAAGTTGTAAGTTTATATGTATAAAAAGCGATTGTGATGAAAGTAGTAGTTTACTAACTTGAAAAATGTGCCTTAGATGGAATTCGTACATGAATTCGGGTTGAAGGTATATGTTGGTCAAATTTATGCATTAGGAGCTTGTACATTGTGTTTGAACGGGTGAGGTTGCTATGTGGTCTACTAGTCCCTTAATTACGGTTAAACGTGAACATGTACTAAATATACATAGCATATAACCTCACTAACCAAGGATGATGCTAGGATTATGCTAATTTGATTTTTATAAGACATGGTTGTCAAATGTAGCGTTATGAAGATATGAGTATGTGGGCATTAATTATGTGTTATGTGTGATAATGAATTTGGGTTTCGAAGATATTAAATATCGTGGTTGACAAATTATGTCGTATGCATGTTAGCGAAAATCGTTGTTGGTAAGAATAGGTAAATATGTGTTAATTTGGATTACCCGATGAATTATGTGTGTTGGAAAGGATATGAAGTTGATTAGATGTTTTAATGTTTGATAGTAATGACTATGGAAAGTTAAGTATGAATTATGCGAATGATATGATTGTTACATGTACAAATGAGTATGCTAATATGAGCGTGGTTTCGATGAAATGAAAGTATAGGAATCACGTCGTGACGGACTCAAGCATGAAAGGATAACGGGTCAAGAAAAGGCGAGGAATCGGATACGAGCACGGACGTATAAGGTAAGTGATTCTGTAATCACTTCTTATGTTCGGTTAGGTGATATGGCGTTTTGATTAATTAAACATGATGGTTGAGGTCAAATATGTGTCGTAGTCTTATGTCGTAAAGGATGGGATTAAGTTGACCAAAATGCCCTTGATGGGTATTTTGGGTAAACGATTTTAATAAGTGGTTTAGAAACAAGTTATACGATTAGTGTAATGTTTTGGACAAGTATGGAAGTGGGAAGTATGGTTTTGCTAGTCTTAGATCAATTAATGCGCAAATACCCATAACGGGTCAAATAATTAGGAAATGACAATAAGTCAATAGAGCGTAAGATAAGAATTTCCTTAATCCGGATGTGGGATTTTAAGTTCATATGATAGAATATGAATTTACAAGCATGTAGGAAGAAACGGGAGGTTAAACGGGTAAATGGTTCAAAAGTTATGCGCGTTTTAGTGCGTACGGACGACGAAACGGAGCTGCAGAAAAATGCAAAATCTAGAGGGCGACGCCGACGGGCATGGGGGCGTCGCCGACGGGCTCTAGAAAACCAGTTTTTGTGCTGACGGGTTAATTACCTGTCTACGGGTTTTTGGGCTACGGGTAAATGCAAGGCCCGTCGCCGACGGCCCTAGGGGCGTCGGCGACGGCCTTCCCAAGTCCCAAAAGCTGAAATCTTGTTATTTAAGTTAATTTATGTACCGTGGGCTTCGGTTTGATATCCGTGGACTACGGTGGACTTTCCAAACATGATTTTGATGGTTCCTTAGATGTTTATGGGCTATAAAGCTAAGTCTAAGACCCATGTTAATGATGTATGATTATGTAAGAGGTACGCGTGATCTAGTACGTGTTTGTTAAAGTATGTACGTATGTAGATGTGTATGTATGCATGTATAAAGATATGTACGAGTGTATACATGTACGTAGCGATGTAGGAAGGGTATGTATGTATGTAGAGGTGCATGTACGTATGCATAAAGATAGGCATAAGCATATGCGTGGATGTAAAGATGTAAGAAAGGTATATACGTATGAATGTCTTTTGCGTTTAAATGTATGTATGTTGGTGTGTAGGTAGGTAGAACGTATGTATGCGTTTAGATGAATATGGGCTCACGAGGGGATCCATACACGAAGGTATGCACGTATGTAGGTTTGTGTGAAGGCATGTAATAAGTATGTATGTATGTATGTATATATGTATGCATGTATGTATGTATGTATGTATGTATGTATGTATGTATGTATGTATGTATGTATGTATGTATGTATGTATGTATGTATGTATGTATGTATGTATGTATGTATGTATGTACGTATGAATGTAGGTATGTATGTATGTAGGTAGGAATGGATGTAATTAGGTATGCACGTACGTAGGTACGTACGTATGTATGCAGGTACGTATGTAGGATAGTTGCTATTTGTGACCGTAAAGGTATGTATCAGTTTGTATGAAAGGTAGGTACGCATGCATCTAATGAAATTGAGTACTAACGGTAATAGTTGCGTGCTTGGTGAATGAAGTGTAACGCAGGAATACCAAAGAAGTCTCACTACGGATCATATGATCAGGATGGGAAAGCTGGGATGTAAAGAGTTAACGAAACGAGAAGTAAACGTGAACAAACCTTGTATGTTTATAACGCGTACTAATGATGTGAAATTTTATGTGGTGAGCGCAGGTAGTACCAGTCATGAGGATATCCAAGGATTGGAGATCGAAGATCGAGTCACTAGAGAGATTGTACGGAAACGTTGATGTACATAATGTAGTAAACATAAGCTATGTTTTTAACTAGGAAATAAGAGGATGACGGATTTATGAGAAAGAACTGTGTTAAAGTTAAATCTTAAATAAGTTGAGGTATTTATAGTGAAAGAAATTTTATGGTACGTGTTTCCGCTGCGACTTTTGACAAATACGAATTAGGGCGTAAAAAGTTGGTATCAGAGCCCTGGTTTGAGAGAATCAAGTAATAGAAAGTAAATGCTTGAACTCAAACCGGTGTGCTCTCGTAATCAAGAACCCGTACAATCCAAGACTCGATCGAGGCCTAAATGCAAAAGCAAATGTAAGTATGTATTAGATTATGTATTTGAAGGAAACTAATAGTATGTTATGTGCAAGGTAAGCTTAAGAGTTTGAAGAGGATGATCCGTGAATGCAGAATAGGATGAACGCTAAGGCGGGCAAAGGTGCAAATAGGCAAATTAACCCCAGGTACACACTACTAACATGTATGAGTACTGATATCAAAAGAAAAAGGAAGGGGTCTCCTTGGGAGGGTAATTATTAAACGAAAGACAATGATGTGGTCTTGGGGAAGTTTTAGAAATATGCACGAAACTGAAACCCATTTCTCGGGCATAAGGCGATGATTACACGAAGGCACGAAATTAGTGTGTGAATTGCGCACCTGGCCAGTACGCAAGAAGCATATGACGTTCGTGAGACCGTGGCAATTATTGCAGGTATGTCCGGTAGAACTGGGTAGCAGGTGGGCGCTATGTTGTAGCGAATGCGAAAAAGCAAATCCATTGCGGATTTGGTTATGCTAACGAAGGTTATGAAAAGTTATGCGAGTCGACCGGTTCTAGCGAACAAGTCGAATAAGAATAAGCTACCATCCGTTTTTAAACGGGTGATTTTGAATGCTCTAATGAATGCTAGAAGCTTAATCCGTTATACGGATTGAAAGAAGAAGTTATGATTAAAAGCGAAAGACCCAGTTATTTGGGTAGTGGAATGTGTATGCTTAACTCTCGTTGAGAGTGTTTATGCCAAACCCGGTTATTTGGGTAGTGGAATGTGTATGCTTAACTCTCGTTGAGAGTGTTTATGCCAAACCCAGTTATTTGGGTAGTGGAATGTGTATGCTTAACTCTCGTTGAGAGTGTTTATGCCAAACCCAGTTATTTGGGTAGTGGAATGTGTATGCTTAACTCTCGTTGAGAGTGCTTATGCCAAACCCAGTTATTTGGGTAGTGGAATATCTATGCTTAACTCTCGTTGAGAGTGTTTATGCCGAAACCCAATTATTTGGGTAGTCGAATGTGTATGCTTAACTCTCATTGAGAGCGTTTATGCCGAACCCCATCTACTTGGGTAGTTGAATGTGTAAGAAAGAAGAAAGCTCCTATATGAATAGAACTAAAATGAAGTAATTATGATTCGACAACTAAGATGACTAACCTTAAAACCTTGTTGCTGAAGGTAGGTAAAACTTTAAGTTTTTGTTAAACACATGTAAGAAAGAAAAGGTAAGAATGACATGTTTGAAACCGCTAAATGGATTCAAACATAGAAGGAATGAAGGGTATGGATGTTACGTTTAAATCCGTGGGACGGATTTAAAACATAAAAGGATGTAATGAATGCCTTTATAAGTAAGCATTAATATAGGTTTGAATATATAGGGACGATGAACTATTACTAGTCGGTCAAGGAAATGAGAAGGTTACGTGGAAGTATGGCATGGGAAGTATAGATTTGTTAAGAAGAAGTCAAACATGATAGGTGTATGTATAAATGGAAGTGAGAAAGGAAGTATCGTTAAGAAATGCTAACCCTGATGCTCGGCTTGTTGGCCATGTTCATTTGAACAAAATGAAAGATGGCACATGATGAATGAGTAGTATAAAGTAAATCGATTTATTTTGATTAGCAAATATATGAATGTGATATGCTTAAATAGGGAGTTAGAAACAAGCCGCGTACTTAGATTTGTACAATTTATAATTATAAACAATTGGAATAAATTCGATGAAAGAAACGTAGTAATGCTATGTGTTAAGGGCTAGTATTATAAAGTAAAAGACACTAATAAGAGCTCTGGAGAAGAGTCGGACATAAGTATAATTATGAAAGTAACTTACTTAATATGAGGGCATATGAACGATGTGTACAATTACGTTCATGCATGAATAAAACCTTTGCCAAGGTCCCGAATGCGCTTAGGTTGTAGTAAGTATAGTGAATGAATAACCTGAAAGGGGTAAGAGTATAATTGGTCTAGTTTGAATGAGAAAGGTTTCGGGGACGAAACCTCATTTAAGGGGGGTAGACTTGTAACACCCCAAAAACTCGAGTTCGTTAGCTATTAGTATGTTATCACGTTTAAAAGAAAGGAATGGAATAACTAGGTTATTAAACCTAGTTAAAAACTTGGTTAAAACAAATAGGTTATGAAATTGAGTTAAATAATGAGCAAGTAACAAACATGAGGGGTGGTTTTTGAATAAAGGGAAAGTCTAAATATAAAACAAAAATAAAAACCCCCAAACACACACACCTGGTCGTGTGTGTGTTCGATCAGAGAAGAGAAAGAAAGGGGGAAACCCCTCATGAACCCTAATCAACGAAATTGGATGCGAATTGGGCTGAATTCGAACTTGCATGAGTCGAAATAGTGATTATCTAAGCAAGTTCTAGCCAAGGTAAGTCTTAATTTTCAGTTTTAATGAACAACCAAGGAGTGGGTTTTGTTAAATTCGTGGGTTTGATCTAAATCAGGATGAAATCTTGCTAATGTTATCATGTTTAAGCTGAATCTTGGTTAAATTTTAGTTATCTAGTGATTTAGAATGAAACCCATGTTTATGAGTATGATAATGATTATGATGAGCATGTGTATATGGATTATTTTGATTATGTTGATGCATGTGTTACGTATTAGGTTTTGATAGTAATATGATGAAGTTGAAAATGTGATCTTGTTTGAATAAAAGGATTCATGAGGTGAATGTGGGGAGAATATGCTTAAATTGCTTGTACAATGTGCTTAAATGTTAGTGCGCACGCCAAGTGTTCGATGAAATTGCTAGATGAAGTTAGAAAGTGAAATTGTATGCAAGTTGTAAGTTTATATGTATAAAAAGCGATTGTGATGAAAGTAGTAGTTTACTAACTTGAAAAATGTGCCTTAGATGGAATTCGTACATGAATTCGGGTTGAAGGTATATGTTGGTCAAATTTATGCATTAGGAGCTTGTACATTGTGTTTGAACGGGTGAGGTTGCTATGTGGTCTACTAGTCCCTTAATTACGGTTAAAAGTGAACATGTACTAAATATACATAGCATATAACCTCACTAACCAAGGATGATGCTAGGATTATGCTAATTTGATTTTTATAAGACATGGTTGTCAAATGTAGCGTTATGAAGATATGAGTAAGTGGGCATTAATTATGTGTTATGTGTGATAATGAATTTGGGTTTCGAAGATATTAAATATCGTGGTTGACAAATTATGTCGTATGCATGTTAGCGAAAATCGTTGTTGGTAAGAATAGGTAAATATGTGTTAATTTGGATTACCCGATGAATTATGTGTGTTGGAAAGGATATGAAGTTGATTAGATGTTTTAATGTTTGATAGTAATGACTATGGAAAGTTAAGTATGAATTATGCGAATGATATGATTGTTACATGTACAAATGAGTATGCTAATATGAGCGTGGTTTCGATGAAATGAAAGTATAGGAATCACGTCGTGACGGACTCAAGCATGAAAGGATAACGGGTCAAGAAAAGGCGAGGAATCGGATACGAGCACGGACGTATAAGGTAAGTGATTCTGTAATCACTTCTTATGTTCGGTTAGGTGATATGGCGTTTTGATTAATTAAACATGATGGTTGAGGTCAAATATGTGTCGTAGTCTTATGTCGTAAAGGATGGGATTAAGTTGACCAAAATGCCCTTGATGGGTATTTTGGGTAAACGATTTTAATAAGTGGTTTAGAAACAAGTTATACGATTAGTGTAATGTTTTGGACAAGTATGGAAGTGGGAAGTATGGTTTTGCTAGTCTTAGATCAATTAATGCGCAAATACCCATAACGGGTCAAATAATTAGGAAATGACAATAAGTCAATAGAGCGTAAGATAAGAATTTCCTTAATCCGGATGTGGGATTTTAAGTTCATATGATAGAATATGAATTTACAAGCATGTAGGAAGAAACGGGAGGTTAAACGGGTAAACGGTTCAAAAGTTATGCGCGTTTTAGTGCGTACGGACGACGAAACGGAGCTGCAGAAAAATGCAAAATCTAGAGGGCGACGCCGACGGGCATGGGGGCGTCGCCGACGGGCTCTAGAAAACCAGTTTTTGTGCTGACGGGTTAATTACCTGTCTACGGGTTTTTGGGCTACGGGTAAATGCAAGGCCCGTCGCCGACGGCCCTAGGGGCGTCGGCGACGGCCTTCCCAAGTCCCAAAAGCTGAAATCTTGTTATTTAAGTTAATTTATGTACCGTGGGCTTCGGTTTGATATCCGTGGACTACGGTGGACTTTCCAAACATGATTTTGATGGTTCCTTAGATGTTTATGGGCTATAAAGCTATGTCTAAGACCCATGTTAATGATGTATGATTATGTAAGAGGTACGCGTGATCTAGTACGTGTTTGTTAAAGTATGTACGTATGTAGATGTGTATGTATGCATGTATAAAGATATGTACGAGTGTATACATGTACGTAGCGATGTAGGAAGGGTATGTATGTATGTAGAGGTGCATGTACGTATGCATAAAGATAGGCATAAGCATATGCGTGGATGTAAAGATGTAAGAAAGGTATATACGTATGAATGTCTTTTGCGTTTAAATGTATGTATGTTGGTGTGTAGGTAGGTAGAACGTATGTATGCGTTTAGATGAATATGGGCTCACGAGGGGATCCATACACGAAGGTATGCACGTATGTAGGTTTGTGTGAAGGCATGTAATAAGTATGTATGTATGTATGTATATATGTATGCATGTATGTATGTATGTATGTATGTACGTATGAATGTAGGTATGTATGTATGTAGGTAGGAATGGATGTAATTAGGTATGCACGTACGTAGGTACGTACGTATGTATGCAGGTACGTATGTAGGACAGTTGCTATTTGTGACCGTAAAGGTATGTATCAGTTTGTATGAAAGGTAGGTACGCATGCATCTAATGAAATTGAGTACTAACGGTAATAGTTGCGTGCTTGGTGAATGAAGTGTAACGCAGGAATACCAAAGAAGTCTCACTACGGATCATATGATCAGGATGGGAAAGCTGGGATGTAAAGAGTTAACGAAACGAGAAGTAAACGTGAACAAACCTTGTATGTTTATAACGCGTACTAATGATGTGAAATTTTATGTGGTGAGCGCAGGTAGTACCAGTCATGAGGATATCCAAGGATTGGAGATCGAAGATCGAGTCACTAGAGAGATTGTACGGAAACGTTGATGTACATAATGTAGTAAACATAAGCTATGTTTTTAACTAGTAAATAAGAGGATGACGGATTTATGAGAAAGAACTGTGTTAAAGTTAAATCTTAAATAAGTTGAGGTATTTATAGTGAAAGAAATTTTATGGTACGTGTTTCCGCTGCGACTTTTGACAAATACGAATTAGGGCGTAAAACCATATGAGCGAAACCTGCTTCCTAAACACAATATACTTCCTATTTTCTCGTAAATCATGCCCTAATCTATACAATGCAATCTAAGACTCGATACAAGACGAAGTCGACAGATGTAGTGCACCAACAGACTCCCCCTCAGATGTTGACGAGTCGACTATCGAGTCACAACCATGCTGTGTCTTCAATTCTTCAGTCTTGATCAGTCTCTGGGCTTTTCTTCTTCTTTTTTCTCTCTATCTTGATCAACAGACTCCTTTTTAACCATATCTGCTTGAAAATCTTCAGACTCCCCCTCCCGATTTGCTGGCATTCCTTTGTTCTTCAGCAACATCTGATACAGGATCTTTGTCTGACTTTCACAAGTTCTAAAATTGATGCCTGGCTTTAGCTTTGTTCATAGAATCTGGAACCTGGCTCAATGTCTATTCACAGCAATTAATTTCTACGATCGAAACTTGGCTTTCTTCAATCAGAGTCCTCAGGTATTGTAACCTGGCTCTTTATCTTTAGGACCAAGATCGAAACCTGGCTATTCTTGCACATTCTTAACCCAGAAGTAAATTTTCTAAATTTAACAATTTGTATGCATCAACACTCTGAAATAATCAGATGACTCCCACTCATAAACATATGCATCAACATTTACTCTCCCTCAAATCACTTTCTCTATGATGAATCACTTGTTGATTTAAAAAAACACATTTAATATTCAATGTACACTCCCCCTTACAACAATGTAATCATGTTTAGCACTTGAGATTTTGAAAATCAGCTTTCCAACATCAGTTGTCGAAAATCTTTTTGACTTTTTCAAAAGTTTATGCTAAAACACGCACAAAATCTTTTTGGATTTTCTAAAAGAAAATAACTGACACCACTTGTTTAGAATCAAGAAAATGCAGAAACAAATATTTACAAACAATATTTTTGTAAGTTCGTGTAAGAGGATCCTATCAGTTTTTGAGACATGTCACCAACACCATTAAGCTGATTACATACTAAGTTCTAAACAATTCACCTAGATTGTCAGTATATTTGTCCACTTAAATTTTCACACAAACTTCAACTGATCCGAGATACGATTTTAATGTTTTAATTACTTGAACTTATTCGTGTGTCCTACTACTTGAATATACTCCCGTATCCAGATCCCAATATTCAGTCTTACAGGTGAGTATACCACAGATGATATATGTTCAGGGGTTTGATGCGAGGGCCGTGAGAGCTCAGGTCGATACTTCCGTATACGCAAAGAGATGATGGCTTCGACTTTTCGGTGTGTCCCCTTTAGAGGATCGTTTGATTACAACAGCAGCGACTATCAATTTTATTGTTTCATCAGCTTGCTGAGGGCGAGCTTATATTTCAAAGCTTTTGCGGAAAGCATTATCCGGGGACTAGGTCAGTACTTCCATACAGCAGAAGTCCCGGGATAATACCCTAGATATCACTGAGCATAAAGATCTAGTATCTCAGAATAAGGGACCTTTCAAACAAGATTTCAGGGGTTACCTATATATCCAAGAAGTTGTTATCTCACAGAACAAGCAAGTTTGAAATTTAGGTTTATATCTCGTCACAATTTACTAAATGTGTAAAAACCTACTGGCATATCCTCAGTGAGATTGTTTATCACATTTTATCTTTACATTTCTTTAGCATGTTGTGACAGTCCACTGATGTACTATCATTTCCTCTTTTTCACAACACAACTCATTTTTGATTTTATCATGTTTTTGGCTTTTCAAATTTTCTAATGTTTTTGGATTTTCTGAAAATTTTCTACTCCCCCTAAAATGCAAACACATTAAAAAAATTTGAAAACTATCTAAGCTCTTGACCCACTGGAAAACACAGAATGTAAAACAAACTATACAAAAACTTGACAACCGACATCGGATTGCATCAATTCGCCATCCACTAACGCATAAACAATCAGAACTCCCCCTTTCACAAACCATTTTCTCATTTAGATCTCAAAACACTTAAGTTTGTTTTAATCAAAATGATTTTTCCGGAAAATGAATTTGTGTTAACCATTTGAAGGTTTACCACTTGTAAAGTATGGGGATATGGTTCATCATTTTGTCAGTTATTATCATGTTAGTAAATCAAGTACAACTTAATGTCCCTTATTTACTGTTTTGCATTCAAGCAACCTCTGTACCACTTGTAAAGAATAACCACATGTAAAATCACAAACAATACCACTTGAAAATATATCTGAATAATTACCCACTGTAGGGATGTTACGTCTACATTTACAAAACAAGATGCCGATTCCTGCTTCGTAGTTACCAACCTGGAAGCTCCGGCGTAGTCCTTCATCCTGTAAACATTCAAACATTTTCAACAAACTTACATACAAACTCATCAAAAACATGAATGATGCCGATTCCTGATCCACGATATAAACTTGGGATCTCCGGCAAAGTCCTAAGACTTTAAGGGAAACAGACTTCCATCCAAGTCTTTTCAGACTTGATGGCTTTCAATTCTTGCATAGTGGGGTTGTATGTTGCCTTTTTAGTCGCATAAAAATCTTTAACCCCCTTAGCTTTCCCATTCAACATTTTTCCAAAAATTTTCTTTACACTTCCATTAAATGTTTTCTCAACATCAAACTTAGTTTTCTCGTTGTAAAACTGATTCGAGATGTCAACCTTACCGACCTTCTGTTTAACCTCTTCAAATTTTAGTGATGGAAATTCATCATCATTCACTGAAATTTTCACTTCAACCTGTGGCTCTTCTGGCTTTGTGGAACCAGATTCATCGCCGACTTTCTCACTAACCTTTTTAACAACCCACACTTGGTTGTTCTCAGCTTTCTGTTTGAAAACATTCTTTTTAGAACACTCACCAACCTCATAAGTTGAGTTTTCAAAAACTTTAAGTTTTTCGGTTGGTGGTTCAACATCAACAACCTTTTCTTTCAATTTCTTAGAAACTCCCTGTTTTGTTTTAGCATTTTTCTGACAATTCCATGCAATGTGACCAGCTTCATTGCATTTATAACAGGTACGAGTCTCTCTTGAATAGATCTTTTCAGTTCCATTCTTCTTCCTCTCAGCAAGAAAATCTTGATTTGACTGTCTCCAGAATGGTTTCTTCTGTTCGTCTTCTGAACTTCCTCCTGAAACAAATTCTGTTTTTGTTTTAGAATTTTTCAAATTTTTATCATTTTCTGATGGAATAAAGCCTAAACCTTTCTTTTTGTAGCTACGATTTTGGTTTAGTTTCTTTTAAGAACCCGAACCAGAATTGTAACATTTTTTCTTGTTTAATCGTTGTTGAACTCTTGAAGTGTACTTTTTAGGTTTTTCGGTAAGATTTAAATCTTTTATTTCAGAAATATTAATTTCTGTCATTTTGAAAACCTTTTTTATCAGATCAAAACGAACACTTCTTATTGGAAACTCTTTGTCAGAGTATAATTTGTCAGAATCATTTAAAGTGTATGCGACTTCAAATGTTTCATCATCCAAATTTGCCTTTGATAATAAAAATTCTTTACTGTAAGACCGTTTGACTGACGATTTTGGACTGTTGACTGACGAATTTGACCCTCCAGACTCAGACTTTGACTCATCCTCATCAGTATCCAACACCTGATCGATCACCTTTTTGATTAACTCAGACTCATGATCAGTGTCAGACGATGTAAACGTGACGTCAATGTTTTCTGGTAATTCATCAGTTGTGTCGATTTTTAGCTTTATATTGACAGCTTTTTCAAGTTGCTCCTCGTTTGGTTTTCTAGGAGAGTACCCTTCCCAAATCGGAGGCGGACACTTGTTATAGGTAACAGTTGGTTTCTTACCACTATCTTTCTTTTTCTTCGGCTTCTCGTCTTGAAAAGCTTCCATATCTGCAACAGTTGGGTAAATACGGTCAAAGAGATAATCAGAACTAGAATAACTTTGCAATAAACGTCTAATTCTCTCATTCTCAATTTTCTCTGTCTCCAACTCTTGCTTCCACTTAGCACTCTCTTCGATGTAGAAGTTGATAGCTTTCTGCTTTGTCACCATCACAACATTCATCATCGTAACTGCTTGTTCTCTCTCTGAGTTTGTCTTCTGGAGACCAGTTGCTGTTTTGTTCAAAACATCATAGGATTCTTTTACATAGTTGAGATTAAACAGTAACTGCTCCTTCTTCTTCTCATACTCAGCAATGATGTCGTCTTTTGCTGCACATTCCTTGCATGCTTCTAAACACTTCATGCAAGGCTTGACAACTTCAACAATCTTTTCAACTTCGATTGTTTTCACCACTTCAATCATCTTTTCTTTTTCTTTTTCTTTCTCTTCTACTTTCACTTGCTCAGTTTCAACCATCTTTTCAGCAACACTTTCAACATTCTCACTCTGAACATCATCTTCAGTTTTTCTTGATTGTTGTTCTTTAGCATCTCGTTTCTCCTTCAGTTTCTCCATGCGATCTGCAAAATAGAAATGAAAACTTTCAGGAGATAGATGAGATTTTGCAACATTTATATGTTTCTCTTCCTCATCATCACTGCTACTATCAATTGGTGATTGATCAAACTGTACAGATTTTTCAGAATCAACATCTAATAAACCAGAATCAGATGGTGTTTGATCAAAAACAACTTCTTTTTCTGAACTAATAACATTTTGTACATTCTCATCTGAAATCTGTGAGCTTTCATCAGCACTTTCTGAACTTTCATCAGATGTAACAGACTCTTCTTCCACACTTTTCACAGTTACACCAATAGACTTCATCCATGTGGTAAACATGTCTGGTTCTCTGACAATCTTAGCGATGAAAGCTTTGTATTCTCCTTTTTCATCAATGAACATATCCCAGCTGAAACCTTCAGGTAGTCTTTCATCATCTTGATCGACTATACATGCTTTGCTTTCAGTTGAAATGTAGTTGCTCCAGTTGAAGTCTACCAAACACGCTCTCTTTGAATCTTCAAACTTTCTACCATGAGCCGTCTGTGAGTCTTGTGATTGACCAACCTGCTGATAAATAGCTTTCCGGTAGTAGTCGTCTTTTCCGAACGGATTCTGAGTGCCACTAGCTTCCCTATTCTTGCATTCCCGTTTGAAATGGCCTTTCTCCCTGCAACGAAAACAAGTAACTTTAGATTTATCAAAACCTAAAGTAGATACATGAGCATCAAGAAAGTCATTTCTCCCGGTAATCGTTTTGAACTTTTCAGCACGTCTAAGAACACTCGCAAGACACCATTTGATATCCATCAGTTCCATCTCTTCGGCGTCTATTTGATCGTAATCCTCTTTGGTGAGCATGGGATTTCCGATCCGACCAGCCACTAGACCCTCATAAGATAACAACACGAAGCCAAGTAGAGCCATGTGGTCTTTAGCAGTGTCTTCTGAAAAACTTTGACCTTCTGGAAGATTTAGAGCGATGTTGCACTGAATCACGTAACCATTTCCTGTTTGTGTGCTTTGAGATTGAAAGCTTGTATTTGACTCTTTAGGATTAACACTCGGAAATGATGAGAATCCGCTGCTGCTTTTGTTTGTGCCCTGATCAGCTTTTTTTGATGAATCCCCAGCACTGAATGCAGTCTGGATTTTCGGACTTCTCTCAGATTCTGGAACTGGAATGCTACCTTTGTAGTACATCTTTACATCCTGTTGACCACTCGGACTGTTCATCCTTGCGATCTTTTGCTGTTCCAAATCCTGACTCTCGATCTTTTCAATAAACTGAGAAATCGTTAGATCATCATACACACCCGTATTCTTTAAAATCATCAAATACGTTCCCCACTCTTTCTGCGGTAGTGCATTAGCAAGTTTGTCTACCCATTCTTCACGATCTTTTGTAACACCCAACATCGACATTGATCGCACTAAGTGGCAGTAACGTTCTATCAGCTTCTTCGTATCCTCTCCCGGTAAGCTACTGAACAGGTCAAACTCTTTCTTTAGCAACGCCTTCTTGCTTTTAATCATATTCTCGCTACCTTCAAACTTGACTTTAAGTGCATCCCAGATTGACTTTGCAGTTTTGTCATGCTGAAGCAATATGAATATGTCTTCTTTGATTGCTAGCTGAAGAAGACTGATCATCATTTTCTCAGCTTTGTACATAACCCGTTCTCGATCTGTGAATTCTGATAACTCTTTGATAACCCGCAGTTCTGTTCGAGGCAACACATATTTCTTCAGAATACATTCCCACGACCTAAGATGGTTAGCCTGAACCCAGTTCTCGAATCTGTCTTTCCACCCGTAGTATTCTTCGATACTCATCAACTTTGGGGGCTTTTGGGTGGTTCCCGTCTCGTTTTCTAAACTCATGGCTTGAGCAATAGCAGTTGGACCAGACGGTGTTGCAAATGCGTTATAGAACTCGGTATTCATGATTACTTAGCACGTTATTCAAAAACAATGACAAATAAGCGAAATCAGGTAATTGTGCACAATGAGCGAAATCCCAGAAGACCTTTGGAGTGAAACCAGATATTGAACACAAGAGCGAAACCCTTGAGATCCTAAAAGCGAAACCCCTAAGATCAAATGAGCGAAACCCTAATTTGCACTTGGAGCGAAACCTGTGTTCACAAAAGCGAAATTACAAGGTAACTTTGAGCGAAACCCCTCAATATGTGACACAAAAGCGAAACCAGGATGTCAAATCAGCGAAACCCCTTCCTAATGTTCGTATGAGCGAAACCTAATCCGAAGGTAGTTTGATCCATTTAATCTGTATTTAGGTCCGAAACTTTCCAGGGTTTGTTAATGTCCAATTATCTATGATCTATGAAATTTTGAGCGAATTTCGACCGGTAAAACTTTCTGAAATGATGAAAGAAGGTGAAGAAGTAAGAAATCTCGATAAATTCCAGCTAATCTCTGCAGAACTCCTCCTCCTGAGCTCTGATACCACTTGTAGGTACAACCAAGCAATACCAGTTATAGAACTGAATATGCATCAACGCCGATGGGTGTGCTGATTACAGGATCCAGTGAGTCTTACAGAGCTTCGGTCCCTAAATGACATGTTTGGTGCGTTTATTAACGACAAAAACAAAGAGAAACGAGTAGAAGATAGATACAACACCGAGCAGTCACTTATAATCTGGTCTCAATTCATTATTCAACGTTTACAGCACTACGAGACCGGTTAGACAACATTTCCCTTCTGGGGACCAAAAAGCTTATCCAAATGGAACCCCAAGTTCCCTATTTATAGACAACTCACACTTAGCCTATCCAATCGAATTGCCGTCTGATCGGATTGCCACTCGATCGGATTGACACCCGATCGGGTTACCACCCGATCAGATTGCCACCCGATCCGGTTGACCTTTACATTAACGCACCGTGTCCAACTTTCTCCTATACTATATAATAGTTAACACTCGCTCTATCTAGCTATTCGCACAGTGGCAGACGTACGAAATATGCACCAACAGGGTGGAACTTCTCAACGATTACGACTGTGAGATTCGTTATCATCCTGGCAAAGCAAATGTCGTTGCCGACGCCCTTAGCAGACGAAGCTATTTGCATAGCGTTCATAATGTTCAAGCCCAACATCACCTCGAAACTCTCATTCGCGAAGTCCAACATGCATGTTTCACCGAGCGTACTTTGAAGAAGGAAAGTATTCTCAACGATGGAGCCCAGTTAGTGAATAAATCGAATGGGATGTTCCATTATCTGGACCGAATCTGGATCCCTAAACAGACCGATTTACGACAGATTCTGATGGACGAAGCCCACAAATCTCAATATTCTATTCATCCCGGTGCCGATAAAATGTACCAGGACCTTCGTTACAAGTACTGGTGGCCGGGCATGAAGAAAGATATCGCCCTCTATGTTGGGAGGTGCCTGACTTGCTCGAAAGTCAAGGCCGAGCATCAAAGACCCTTTGGCTTGCTTGAACAACCCGTAATCCCCATGTGGAAATAGGAAGGCATAGCCATGGACTTCATAACAAAACTCCCGCGTACAACCTTAGGTCACGATAGCATCTGGGTTATCGTCGATCGCTTGACAAATCTGCTCATTTTCTACCAATACGAGAAGACTACAAGGTAGAAAGATTAGCCCGAATCTACACACATGAAGTTATCTGTCGACACGATACGCCTCGCGACATCATCTCTGACCGCGATGGTCGGTTTACTTCGCGTTTGTGGGAAACGTTTCAAGCTGCTCTCGGTACTACGCTTAACCTGAGTACCGCCTTCGATCCCCAAACCGATGGTCAGACTGAGAGAACGATCCGTACTTTGGAAGACATGCTTCGCTCATGTGTCATAGACTTCGGTGGTAATTGGGACGCTTACCTACCTCTAGTCGAATTCTCGTATAATAACAATTATCATTCCAGCATTCAAATGGCACCGTTTGAGGCTTTATATGGAGGAAGATGTCGATCGCCAATTGTGTGGCACGAGATCGGTCACTCGCAATTAACCGGTCCTGAGCTACTGCAAGAAACGACAGACAAAATCCTCCAAATTCGAGACAACCTGCTGAAAGCTCGGAGTCGTCAGAAAAGTTACGCCGATAGACGACGCAAGCCCCTTCAATTTGACGTTGGCGACCATGTACTCCTAAAGGTATCACCTTGGAAGGGTGTGGTCAGATTCGGAAAGAAAGTAAAGCTCGCGCCTCGATTTGTTGGACACTTTAAGATTCTGGAAAGGATCGGAAAAGTGGCCTACAGACTCGAACTACTGGAAGAACTGAGCAACGTTCACCCGACTTTCCATGTGTCTAACCTCAGAAAGTGTCTTGCTAAGCATGATTTACAAGTTCCTTTAGAGGACCTCCAAATAAACGAAATACTACACTTCGTGGAGAAGCCTGTCGAGATCATGGACCGACAACCAAGCAACTCAGGCGCTCACGCATACCCATTGTGAAGGTTCGTTGGGAAGGCAAGCGAGGCGTAGAGTTCACTTGGGAACTCGAAAGCGACATGAAGGTGAAGTACCCGCAGTTGTTTGTTACGGCTTAAGCCTAATTTTGGGACGAAATTCCCTTAACAGGGGGAGGCTATAACACCCCGTGTTTCGAAAGTCAAAGTCAAAGTCAAGATTGAAGTCAAAGGAAGAAAAGATTGCTAATTGCGATCTGTCACTCCTTGCTCAATTCCTGTTTTGACTTCTTTGACTTATAGATAGTCTATTTATTTTATCACATTAGTTGTGTTATGTGGAGTACTTGTTAAATATCGAGGATTATTCGCTATTTATCGCATGTTTTATCGCTTTATCGCTTATCACAATCGCATCCGCAACCCAAATTATGTGTTCTGGATATTGTTTTACGTGTGTGTGCTATAGATGTGTTACTTGTGCATGTTTATTTATGTTATGATGTGGTGATTAATCAAAACTCTATCGCAATCGAACCGCAAACGCTAAACGCAAGTTAATTAAGATGATTGTATGATAGATATAGTAGTTGGGATTAATAAGAAACTCTATCGCATCGCAACGCTCAACACGCGAATCGGAACCGCAAAACTTGTCGCGCCGAACACTCCAATCGAGTGGCATACCGATCGAGTTGCCACCCGATCGGGCAGCCACCCGAGCGAGTTGCCACCCGATCAAGCTGCCACCCGATCGGGCTGCCACCCGATCGGGCTGCCACCTGATCGGGCTGCCACCCGATCGACCAGCCACTTTCCTTTTTGGGAAACCCTATAAATACCCTTCATATGTCACATCACTTGATGTGACAGCTCCCACTCGAACCAGCCGCACTCTCAAGCTTCTTTCTTCCGATTTCTCACGATTCTTGTAAGTTTTCAACCCAAATCTTGTACTTTCTTTATCTACACGCACTCCTACACCTTTCTATCTTTTGAATCTTAACTTTTAACCGTGAAATCACTAGATTTAAGGTGTTCTAGGATGATGTCATCATGGTGTTATGAACTTCATGTTTTGACTTCAATCCACCAAGAACAACTTAGATCTGAACGATTTTCACATGAATAAACAAAGATATTGCATAGATCTGAACATATATCACGGTGAGAAGGAGTGAAAGATGGTTTCTAACCTTCTTTCAACATTTTTACACTCAATGCACTCAAAACTGATAGAATCGGAGCTCGTTCTGATCTTCTACTCTTTCTTAGTGATGTATCAGTTCAAGATCTAAATTCTATCCAGAAGACTACTGATTTCGGGTTAAACATGAACCACCATCTCGAAAAGTCAACTGACCGGACTAGGGTGATTCCTATCCGATTGGGTTACTCAAGTCTTGATAAGGGTTCTATTGTTTGGCACCTTATGAAATCGTCTCGAATCCAAAAACTATAAACTATCAAAACAGCCAAGTGTAAAGACGATCAGGTCGACTGGGATGGATTGTCGTCCGATCAGACTGTCACCCGATCGGCTTGCACCTTGGCCCCACACCTAACCTTTATTTTCAACATTTTAGTCTTGGAACATCGAACGGATTGTCGTCCTATCGGATTGCAATCCGATCGGATTACCACTCGACCATGTGATGTTTAGACTTCAACACTTAAACAATTTTCAACATGTTCAATGCATAGACAGTTCCAAACGGATTGCCACCCGATCGGACTACAATCCGAACGAATGACAAACTGCTGTGAACTTGTTCTCACTAAGTGTCCACTAATCGGATCGTCACCCGATCAAACGGTCGTTCGATCGATCAACCTGAAGGGTAGAGATACTTCTCTGTTTTCAAAATGCTACAATGAAAACTTTAAAAGACAAGCCATCATACACAAACACATCCATCCCAAACGAGGTAATAATCCAATCGAATGGTCACCCAATCGGATGACCATCCGAACGGATTGTCACCCGATCGACCGGCCACCGGATCGGATTGCCATCCGATCGGATTACCGTCCGATCCATTGACACTTCACTCCATTTAACGTATCGCTTATCATTTATGCTATTGTTCTGATCAGGCTAAGCTCACTCTAGCGCTCCCTTCAATCCACAATCGATGTGAGTATACTCGAACCCTTTTTGCTTTATTCACTTTTAGGTGTTACATACGTTACTTACTCTAAATCACATCGAGCACACTACGCAATACTTTAACGTTAACCG
Organism: Helianthus annuus; assembly: GCF_002127325.2. Taxonomy (NCBI): domain Eukaryota; kingdom Viridiplantae; phylum Streptophyta; class Magnoliopsida; order Asterales; family Asteraceae; genus Helianthus; species Helianthus annuus. The sequence goes on from NC_035436.2 coordinate 140,683,706, forward strand.
CTACTGCATGTATACATGACTCAATGAATGCTTGTTTGTTATGTTTACACATGGATTGCTGTCTACCTGCCTTAGCAACGATAGTACTATAGTTTGGACTCAGCACCTGTTCACTAAGGGGTTGTTAAGGACAATTAATCACATGGTTCACAGTGGTGAACATGCATTACGAACTGCCTAGCGCAGTCAATCCGCAGTCATTGGTATTGATAGGATCATGTCGATAACTTACGTGCTTCATTTCATACGTTGTACGTGCTGGTTATGCGTAAATGATATCGAACTCTATTATATCTATTAAACTTGTATGCTCACCTTTACACTATGTGTATTGACTTTTACTTTAACGTATGTGGCAGGTGCTTAAGATGTTTAATAGCTTGGATTGCTGTGAAATCGAGGCTAGGAAAGAGGTCTAGAAACAAAGACAATTTATTTTTATTTGTTTAAATCTGAGTTATCGGAACATGTTTTTGTTTGAAGAACATATATGTTTGTAATAACTACATTATCTTATGGGTCATGGTATGGGACATGATATTTAAACTATTCGGTAATTTAGTCGTTATGGAATTTCTTTGAACAATCTGTTTCGCTCAGTGTCGCGCCCCAATGATTCCGCCATCGGTTGGGGTGTGACACTTCGGCTTGTCTGTTTGTTTGAGGATGATATACGGTCAAGATTTGATGATAGACCCCATATCTTGTCAAAAAAATTTCAAGTTGATGATTACAAAAATGGGTACCTCTATCACTTATTAACACTTTTGGAGTATCGAAACAAGAAAATAGTCGTTTCAAGAATCTTACCACAACTCTTCCATCATTTGTTGGAAGAGCTTCGGATTCGGCCCATTTTGACAAGTAATCCACGACCACAAGTATATATTTGTTTCCTTTTGATGGTGGAAAAGGTCCCATAAAGTCTAATCCCCACCCTTCAAAAATTTCATAAACAAGAATACCATTTTGTGGCATTTCATTTTTGGAAGACATATTACCTGATCGTTGGCATGCATCACATGTCTTGATAAGACTGTGTGAGTCTTTATAAATGGTCAGCCAATAGAATCCTGAATCAAATACCTTTCGAGCGGTACTAGTGGCTCCATGATGTCCTCCATACGGACCTTCATGACAATGGCGAAGAATCTTCCTTGCTTCGCTACCATGTACGTATCGTTGGATAAGTTGGTCGGCACAAATTTTGAAAAGATATGGTTCTTCTCGGTACTCCACCATTTCTAAGGATTTCGTTTGGAACTTTTCATTGATGAGCTTGCCCCTAGTTGCCTCCAAAGCTGGATCTTCCAAGCGGGATAGATGATCGGCAGCGGTGTTTTCAGCTCCTATTTTGTCTTTTATCTCTATGTCAAATTCTTGGAGGAGTATAATCCATCTGATTAAACGTGGCTTGGCATCCTGTTTTTTAAAGAGATAACAAATGGCTGCATGGTCTGTATTAACTATCGTTTTAGAAAGAACAAGATAAGAATGAAATTATCAAAAGCAAATACTACAACTAGTAACTCTTTTTCAGTTGTGGTGTAATTTTCTTGTGCATCATTGAGTGTTTTACTAGCATAGTATATTGGGTGAAAATGCTTATCTTTTCATTGTCCCAAGCCAGCTCCAACCGCAAAGTCACTTACATCGCACATGATTTCGAAAGGTAATTTCCAATCAGTTGCTATCATGATTGGTGCTTTGACTAGCATTTCTTTTAATGTTAAAAATTCTTGGTTGCAATCCTTGTCAAAGATAAATAGTGCATCTTTTTCAATTAATTTTGTTAAAGGTCTTGAAATTTTCGAAAAGTCTTTGATAAATCGTCTATAAAATCCGGCATGCCCTAAGAAACTTCTTATTGCTCTAACGGAGGATGGAGGTGGTAATCGAGAGATGGTGTCTATTTTAGCCCGATCAACCTCCATTCCTTCGTTTGAGATTTTGTGACCGAGTACTATTCCCTCCATTACCATGAAATGACATTTTTCCCAATCAAGGGCGAGGTTAGTTTCCTCACATCGGGATAGCATTCGTTCAAGGTTATCGAGGCATAGGTCGTATGAATCTCCAAAGATAGAAAAGTCATCCATAAAAACTTCCATGGTTTTTTCTATCATACCATGAAAAATGGCCACCATGCAACGTTGGAAAGTTGCGGGGCATTACATAGACCAAAAGGCATGCGTCGATAAGAAAAAGTTCCATAGGGACATGTAAATGTTGTTTTTCTTGGTCTTCTAGAGCTATCGGTATTTGAAAGTAACCTGAAAAACCATCTAAAAAACAATAAAATTTATGACCGGAAATCTTTCTAACATTTGATCAATAAAAGGTAAAGGGAAGTGGTCTTTCCTCGTTGCCTCATTTAATCTACGAGAGTCTATGCAAACTCTCCATCTGGTGACAGTCCTTGTTGGTATTAATTCATTTTTCTCATTAGTGACCACTGTCATACCTCCTTTTTTGGGAACTACTTGAACGGGACTCACCCAAGGGCTATCGAAAATTGGGTAGATGAGTCCGGCGTCAAGTAGTTTGATGACTTCATTTTTAACCACTTCTTGAACATTTGGATTTACTCTACGTTGTGGTTGTATTACCAATTTATAGTCATCTTCCATCAAAATTTTGTGCGTGCACATGGAAGGATTTATTCCTTTTATATGTACAAGCTTCAATGCGATCGCGTTTTTATGTTTTTTCAAAAGCGTAATTAAATTTTCTTATTCTATACTAGTTAACTTTGAAGAAATAATTACGGGTAACTTACCATGCTTGTATAGAAAAGCATATTCCAAACCTTTTGGAAGTTCTTTGAGCATAAGTGGTGGGTCTTTAGGGGACTCCTTATTCGTCTGCTCTTTATTTTGGTCGAGAACTAAAAAGGTTTGTTCAAAGGTGTCCTCCTCTTTGACAAGTTGGTCAATTTCGTCCTCCGTATCGGGCGGTTCAACTTCATCTTCAATTAAGGGGTCGTCGTTGCTGAATGGGTACTTTGTGGTTTGGTCAAGATTGACAAACCTTTTGTCGGCCCCTAATTGAATTGGTGGGCTGTTTTGCTTCCGATTGATCAATGCTTGATAGGTTTTCACAAAAGGTTGTCCCAACATAAGTGGAGCATCATCAAGAATGACGAAGTCGGTTGGACCACCGTTTGGTTTGTTTGTACTAATACATCCTCAACTACTCGCGTTGATTTTATTACTTTCCGATTAGAAAGAAAAATGGGGATTTGAAGTGGAGAAAAATCACTAATAATTAATTTTTCAAAAATATAGTTAGGCATTATATTAACACAAAGATCCTTATCAATTGTAATATTACTAATAAAGGTGTTTTGAAGAAACATGGAACCGGTGTGATGTTAACTTCAAATTGCTCATCTTTTATTAGCGTAGTTTGATCATTTGTTAATTTAATGCTAACCATTTCGTCAATTTTAGTGTTAGTGTTTAACTCTTTTAAAAACTTAGTATGAGTAGGTACCAAACAATGATTTTCGGAAGAAGGTGGCAAAAGGTTAATTTCTTGAAAATTTGATTCTTTTTGAAAATTATCGTTTTCGGACTTACCTTTTTTCGTCGTTTGGTTCATGCTTTGGTTTTTCACTTAGTTGTTCTTCCATTTTGACTTCTTCAATTATCACTTCCTTAGTACAAATAGCCTCTTCCCTTTCGCGGGAATTTCTTATTAAGCGTTCAAGATTTTTGAGATTTTGTATAAGGCTTTCGGCTTTGGGGATGATAGTTGGTGGTGCTTCGTGAAGGTTGGAGGGATAAGTGTCCCAATCAAAGCTTGATTTTGGAAGTTCAAACCTTGGTTCCTCATAGTAAGCATATGAGGTGGATGGTTGGAAAAGGTCACAATATTGTACCGAGTGAGGATTGCCACAAATGATACAATATTCTTCCTCGTAATCATCCTCTATGTGGTAGTAAGTGTAATCTCCTGAGTATTGATCCATGAGAAAATACTCAACAGATTACAGAGTCTCGGGAGCGTAGTATAGTGTTGGTAAGTGCACCCATCGCGAACGTAGTATAGTGTTGGTAAGATACCGAGGTCGTCCAAGGACACAAGAGCTTTTAATACCGGTTTATTGTCAACGTCTAATTGGTCTAAATTTTTTGATAAAGGTTTTTAAACATGAAAGTAAATCTAAAAATTAAAAGATAAATAAAATGAAAAACAAATAGACAAGATAGAATCACATGGATCCAACTCACCTTTAATGTACCCTTTGATGATTTTCGCACTTTCGGATTTTTTAAGAGATTATATTAGTTATAGTAGCAGACCCCTCTTTTGAAGGTGATGTTACCCTCAACCCAGTGGTTTGAGTCAGCAGGGATACAATCCCAAAGGGCCGGAATATTGAAAAATAATTAAGTAAGTAATTAATGCGAAAATTGGTAGGCCCCTCTTTTGAAGGTGACATTACTCTCGGCTAAGTGGTTTGAGTCAGCAAGGATACAATCCCAAGAAGCTGGATTAATGTTTTAATAGTAGTTTACATATGAGGGGTTCAAGCTATTCGCACCCCCACCATCCAATACCTTTGGGGCATTGAAGGAGCTCCTAGTAAGCTTGAACCAAGTCCTCGGAGGATCTATACACTGAACGAGACAAGAACTTCACCAAACCACCCCTCTAACCCCCTTCCATGTAGTTAACGCGTTTTATATAGACCGTAAAGACACGAATGAGTAAACCAATGACATCATGAAGAAATGGTAAAGTAAATTCACTTTCAACATAAGAAACTAGTTAGTAAATTTATTAATACAAACCCAATTAAAAAGTGCCGAAAGATTAAATATCAAAAGTAATACATTAAAGACTTGTCTTCACCAAGTGATGTAAGAGATTAGCCAAGCATGGCCTTTGATTGATAAGAACTCTTACGATCAATCTTGGATACTGAGACTACTACACACTCTAAAGATGAAAGATGGATGATGGTGGTGGGTGTTAGTGTTGTAGTGGTGGTGGAATGGTGGCAAAGTGGGAGAGTAGTGGTTTGCTAAGGGATGCCTTTGAAGTGAACCAAGCACCCCTATTTATAGTCAGAACAGAGCCCCGACCACATGCCCGTGTCCATTAGGGATGGCCTGTGGCCATCTTCTTCTCTTTCTTCACTAATTGCAGCTGTCAGCAGAGGGCCCCACACGGCCCCGTGGCTTCTGGACACAGCCCCGTGATCAACACTTTGCTTTACTATCAAGATTTTGCAAATCTAAAAGTTGACCACGCCCCATGGTGAGCTGGGCACGGCCCCATGGTGGGCGTAGAAGCTTCTGCAGGCTTTGTCTTCTTATGTGAGGTCTGACCACGCCCCATGCCTGGCTGGGCACGGCCCCGTGGTCAGCTTCTGTTTTCTTTTTTTGTCTTGGGAGATGCTGCAGAGGGGTCGGGCATGTCACGTTATTCCTTCTTCTTGTAATTATGTTGGTTTTTGGCTGCTTATTTGTTCCTTTTGTTCTTTTAAGCTCATTTGGTCATGTAAATTAAAAAGGAAGAAAGAAACGTGGTTTTCCAACATTAGTACTAAAAAAGGGTTGGTTTTAGGCCTCTATTGATGTAACTTATCTGTTACATTTTGCACACATCACTTACTATCAATCTTGGATCCCGAGACTACACACACACTCTAAACGATGGAAAATGGATGATGGTGGTGGATGATGGTGTTGTAGTGGTGGTGGAGTGGTGACAAGTGAGAGAGAAGTGGTTTGCAAAGGGATGGTTTGGAATGGAACCAAGCACATCTATTTATAGCTGAAATCAGAAGTTCCACCACCGCCCGTGCCCGCCTGGCATGGCCCCGTGGCCATCTCTCTCTCTCTCTTCCTCATTAACTGCTTGTCAGGTCTTGTAATAACACGGCCCCGTGTGTCAATGGTACGACCTGTGGCCAAAGTACTTGCTGTACTATCGCAGATTCTGAAAATATTTGAGTTGACCATGCCCCGTGTTGGCTTAGCACGGCCCCGTGTTGGCTGCCAGTTTTGTCCTTTGCTGTTGTCTTTTCTTCTGCACAGCATCCACCTTCGGATATGGCCCGTGTCTGCTAGATATGGCCCCGTGTCATGTCTTTTGTTCTTGCTATTTTGTGGTTTGGATGTGAATCGGGGCTTGGCGAGTTGCGTCAATCCTTCTTCTTTGTATTCATATTAGTTTTGCCCTGTAAATTAAAGCTCTTTTGACCCTGTAAATTAAAAAGGAATAGAAATACAAGCTTTTTTCAACACTAGTACTGAAAAGGGTTGATTTTACGTTGTACTTGATATAATTTATATGTTTCATTTTAAGCACATCAACTACCCCCACACTTGAATCTTTGCTTGTCCTCAAGCAAAACTCTATTACGTGGCTTACACACCCAAACGGAATAGGTAGAAGAGAAGGTTTTGGTCTCATCTTTAGAGTGTCGGGAATCCAAGTTCTAAATTTATTTATTTTGTTTTTATTTTATTTACAATTTTATTTGTCATGATTTATTTAAAACACATGTTAAGAAAAATTATTTACTTTGGGCAAAACATTTAGTTATATACAAATTTACACTTCCTCACAAGTGGTCACTCAACACTCGGTTGATGATGTATTAAGTGAAAACGCTCGTGCCCGTTTTTATAACTTATTCCTACCATAGGCTTGATAATTGATCAAACCTCCTCCTTTTGACGTTAAATCCTTATAAATATCAAGAGGGCTTTTGAAGGGTGGGTGGTGGTTCGGGTTTGGTATGTTTTATTGGAAAAGGGTGAAAAACGTAAAATATCAGTTTTTCTATTGCTTTGTGGCTTAGAAAAAAATACTTTGGCATATTTTTCTCATTTTTCGGATTTTTTTATTGCCAAAGTTGAAACTGAGCCATAATTGTAATTTCATAACCGATAGGTTTACAAAAATGAAAGATGAAAAATGAAAAGGTTTGTTTTTGTGGGTTTGGAAATGAAAAGGTTTTTAAGGTTCAAAGGGTTTAACTAGGGGGTGTTTTTTTGATAAAGAAAAGAAAAATAAAGGTTTTGTTTTGAAAAATGGGTTGATCCTAATGCCTCTATCATTTACTTACTTGAATTTTTGTCGGTAAGGACTTGGAATGCGTCGTATTGTCAAGTTCTAGATTCGTGAGAACCAAACGGGCTATTCACACAAGAAACGAAAATTGATCAATTAGTAAAGATGTAAATTTGTATGCTCGGTAATGGCTCAAAACTCATTTTTGTGGAAAAAAGGGTTGTAGTGTATAAATGTATATATAATCAAATTTTACAAAGATTTGTTGTGCCCATTTTCGTAATTTTCTAAACTGCTTCTTTTTATCACTATACTATACTATCAGTTGTAAATTCGTAAACACATAATTTTTAGAACTTGTTTTACCCAACTAAACCAAGATAAGTAAAAAAAATAAAAAGAATTTTTTTTTGAAAAATTTTGGGGTGATTAGCGGTTCCAAGGCGAGTTTTGCATAAGGCTTGATTTAAGACAAACGATTCAAGGTTTTTACTATCCTCCCCCCCCCACACACACACTTAAATTGAACATTGCCTCAATGTGTCCCAAATAGGATTTATTTTGTTAAAATGCCTAAAAAGTGTGAAAATAGCAAAAAAATTTGGTTACTGGCACTTGGAGCACGGGGGCGTGCTTTGGGGAGACGGCTCCGTGTCCAAAGTGCCAGTAACAATTTTGAATCAAAAGACTTACAGTGGGGTGGCCACGGGGGCGTGCTGGGTGAGCACGGCCCGTACCACCTTCTGGACAGGAAATTTTTGACAACAGTAAGTTGGGCACGGGTGCATGCTGGGTGAGCACGGCCCCGTGCTGCAGCCACTGTTCTGTAGTTTATGAGTCGAGAGGCCTCTGATTTACGTGCATGGGTTCTATTTTTCATCATTCATCATCCTCTGTTGAGTGTGCCTTACTCTTACAAAGCTAAATACTCAAAAGAAAACATTAAACTTGTTGGTGCACTAATGTCTGTTAACTTTGTCTTTATCGAGTCGTGTGTCTAGATAGGATAAACCACTGCTCAGCAGGATAGAAATTAGGGTTTGTATGTCAAAGGGGTATTTCGCACGAAATGACAAGAGTCATTTCGTACGAAATGAAACATAGAAGATTTCGCACGAAATAGCAAGAAGCTATTTCGCACGAAATGACATTTGGTCATTTCATACAAAATGAGCTTTGCGTATTTCGTACGAAATAACGACCCCTATATATAGCTGAGCCGGTTCATCATTTGTAACTTTCCGATTTCAGAGCCGAGGTGCTGCCGATTTGTCAAACAATCTGTAAAAGCTTTGAAATCAATAAAAGAAAGATAATTAGGGAGAATCAAGCTGTAATCACGTCTATATCATTGATTCCGCCTTTGATATGGATTGTAAACTCTTCTGATTGACTCGTTCGGGTCACACGACGATCCAACAAAACTAAATATTAAACTAAAACTACTAAGCTATTGGATAGTGCATGGAATGCCTCCATGGTGCGCCACGTTTATAAAGGTCCTTGGCTAGACCCAAAGCCAGTCAAATGTTACCCATGCGGGATGACTCACACCCCGAGTTGTATCGTTGCAATGCATCGTCTAAGCTTGAGTCAATCGCGTTGAGGTATTTGACCGGATCATCCTCCGCTCGTTACCCAACTTCAAACTTGATCTTTTTTTCACCAACCCTAAACGTTAGTTTTCCGTCACTGATGTCCACCATAGCTCGTGCGGTGGCAAGGAAGGGTCGTCCTAGTATGAGCGGGATTTCGGTGTCTTCTTCCATGTCTAAGATAATAAAGTCGGCTAGAAAAACAAATTCTCCCACCTTTACCAATAAGTTCTCTTTGACACCTTGAGGGTACTTTACCGATCTATCCGCAAGTTGTATGCTCATATTTGTAGGATGTGGCTTACCCAATCCTAGTCGGTTGAACATAGAGGCCGGCATTAAATTAATGCTAGCTCTCAAGTCGACTAGTGTGTTGCTTATTGGTGATCCACTAATAGAGCAAGGAATGGTGAAGCTTCCGGGATCAATCTTCTTTTGGGGGAGCTTGTTGAGGAGCGCTGCCGAGCATTCTTCACTAAGAGTGACTTGTTGAATGGTTTCAATCTTTCTTTTGTGAGTGAGGAAGTCTCTCATGAACTTGGAATATTTTGGCATTTGAGTGAGAACTTCCATAAAAGGAAGATTGATGTGGAGTTGTTTAAGCAAGCTCACAAACTAAGTGAATTGCTCGTCGGTCTTTTGCCGAAGTAAACAACCGGGGTAAGTGTCACACCCCGACCGCGTTAAAACAAAGAAACCGCGGCGGAAACGTCAGGGAGTGGAGCGACAAAATCATTGTTTCATAACACATGGATAAAGAGTTTCGTTTTATTGAATTAATTATTGCATTGTCTTGACATTCAAAAGCAAAACACAAACATATAGTCTATCATTGTTATTAAGTCACTAAGGCCTCGTCCGATCCTATGTGAGCATGCATCCTAGTCATCATCAAAATCATCAAACACCACCTGAAACATATGATAAAATAAAGTCAGCATAAAAATGCCGGCGAGCACATAGGTTTTGTGAGTGTGTCAGATTCATGGCTTGTATACATGTTGCAATACCTCGTATGACTACAAGAATCAATAATTGAAAACCATGTTTGAAAAGTGTTTTGTATTGCAATATGATTAACCAATCTTAAAACAAGTTGGTTATGGTTTAATAAACCTTGTTGCCATGAATCGTGACCCAAAACATTTGTTTTTGGAAACCAAATTGTAAATCGTTCTTGTAATAAAACTCGTATGGTTTATATCATTTCGTAAACATCGTTGCTTATCATCGTTTGAAATCATTCGTCCAAGTGAATTAAATAAGCCACGGAATGTAATATGATAAAAGCACTTATATATAATATAACAACCGTCCTAAATATTTTCGACACCCTAATATATATAAAAACATCCCTAGACGTCCTAAAATACACCCCGTATGCGAAAACGGACCCCAAATATCTTTAATATTATTAAAATAAAATAAAAACAAGATTTAATGGTCTCTCGCGGGCCGCGTAGCCCTTGGCTACTTCTTACGCGGGCCGCGACATATAGGCCACTAGACTTAACCCGGTGCCGCCACGTGTCCCAGTCGTGTCGAGCCTATTGGTCAACTCAGCAACCCTAGAGAGCCTCGCGGCCCACGAAGGCCCTGGCCGTGGTTTACGAGGGGCACGACAAGAGGCGAAGGGAAACTATATATAGGTGCATTCGGCTTCAGTCTCCAGTCGCTCATTCCTTTCTTTCTCTCTCGAATTTCTTAAGTGTAGAAGTGATTCTCAGGCATAATACCCCACTAAATAACGAATTTCTGCCTCGTTGAAAGTATTATAACCCCGGTTACGTATTAGATACGCTGCCCGATTGATCCAGGGTTCCGTAACGGCTGTCGAGGTTTTGCCCGACGTAGTCGTTGGAATGCCATCTCGGGGAGGGTATTACTAATGTAAATATTGGGCTATTATACTAACACGTGTGCATTTGTGTAATTTATAGATAATCACCAGGAAACCCTAAAGGAAAACCTAAGACAGCAATGCGAGTAATCTCCCTTTTTACAAATTGTTTTTACAAAACCTCACACAATTAATATTATATTAAACAGTTATTGAGTATTTGTATTCTACAATTATCGTCGGTATGTTGGGGTTTTGTATACAAAATTTGTTACTACCTTGCGAGGAGTAGCATGACCACAAGTCGGGTCGACAGTACCATGGGTGGTAATTAAGTAGATGGAAACAAATGTAATTGTGGAACTGCCCTCAATACTGTACAATGGTTTTACTTAACTTGATTAAACTGAGATTTACTCACCAGTATTTCCCACTGACAAAATGTTTTTAAACGCGTTTCAGGTAACAAAATGTGAAAGCCAAATAGAAGCCAGCTGGACAGCACTGGAGGCTTAGAAAAGTGGCTATAAAGTTACCTAAAATAAAAGAGATGTTTTATTAAATAAAATAGGATTTATTCCTATGAAAATGTGTGTACTAAAACTTGGGATTTTCCCACGTGTTTAATATTATGAAAGTGTGGTATTTTACTCTGATAAAATATTTCCTAACTATAGTCCTGATGTAATTTCCGCTGCCAAAATGATAAACACAAGATACCATCGAAACTGGTCGCGGCCGCCCGTTCCTCGGTTGTTAGGGGACGGGGGTTGTGACAGAAGGTGGTATCAGAGCTAAGCCACGGATTCAGCCACATAAGTATTCTGTTGACACCAAAAGTTATCTAAAGTGTTAGGAAATAAATTACGAAACTACGTGCATAAATGTATTTTATTGTTGTGTGTTTTGACTATTTGTTAGTTTACAGTATGACCGACCAAGGACCTTCCGACGCGTATCGTCAGTTGTCCAGCTCGCCTAGGAACGAAGGCACCTCTTCACAGCCTGCCCACTCAGGGTATTCAGCTGACAATGAAGAAGGGATATTCGTGTTTAAGGCTCAGTCTGAAGAGCCATTCCCTCCTAAAAAGAGAGGATGGTTCAGTAGGGGAGCGCATGAACGTAGGAAGAGAATGAAAAAGTTACAGCAGCAACGTGTGTTAGTGTTGGTGCATACGTCTGTCGACTTCGTCTTGTATCGAGTCTTGTACTAGAATTGTTAGATTAGGGCACATTGTACGAGAAACTAGGTTTTGTGTTAAAGTGGGTAATTCCGCTTGAAATGGTCAGTGCCACTTTCAAGGGAAATTAGAATTATTCTAATTCCGCTTGAAATGGTCAGTGCTACTTTCAAGGGAAATTAGAATTATTCTAATTCCGCTTGAAATGGTCATTGCCACTTTCAAGGGAAATTAGAATTATTCTAATTCCGCTTGAAATGGTCAGTGCCACTTTCAAGCGGAATCAACTCCACTATAAATACCCTAGTTGTGTTGTCAATTGTAACGGAATTAGATTGATATACCGAGGTGCTGCCGGTCTGTTTAGTGATTGTAAACATTTTTAAATCAATATACAAGACGTTTAAAGTCATATTCAAGTTGTTTCTAAGTCTATACGTCTGTTTCCGCCTTTCGTATAGATAAGAACTCTTCTGAACAACTCGTTTGGGTCACGATTCAATCCTACAAGTGGTATCAGAGCTCAGGAAGAAGAGTTCTTGCCAAAAAAAACATATTTTCTGACTTCTATACCTTCTTTTCAAAATTGAACAAGTTTTTACGGTCAAACTGGTCTGATTTTCTCACATATTAAGTAAAACAGTGGTTTAACTAATCCTGGAAAGTATTGGACTCTAATTCGAATTAAAACTGGTAGATTTAACTAATTCCGCTTGAAAATCATATCGGACTTGTGACGTCAGCAACATTTCAAACGAAATCAGCAACTTGATTTCGCTTCAAATCGTTATTTCGCTTGAAAATTACACCTAATTCCGCTTCAGGGTGTAATTCCGCTTGAAAAATCATCTGATTCCGCTTGAAGTTGCTATTCTTGAAAAATCATCTGATTCCGCTTGAAGTTGCTAATCCACTTGAAAAATCATCTCATTCCGCTTGAAACTGGTATTCCGCTTGAAAAGTGATTCCGGTTGAAAAGTGATTCCGCTTGAAAAGTGATTCCGGTTGAAAAGTGATTCCGCTTGAAATAGCCACTTCCACTTTCAAGGGAAATTAGCAAATTTTCTGTATTTCGCGTGAAACTTGAACTTTTGAGAAACAATTTTTCGAAACATGGAAGAGGATTTCCACAATGCATTTGCTACACCAATTGCACCAGTTACAGCTGCTAAAACACTGTACAGTGAGAACGAAATGGGAACTTACCAAAAACCACCGAAGCTGATGTATATTGAAGATTTTAAAGGGTGACAGAATTGGTTTGAGAACTGGGTACAGACATACAAGTTTGATGCATCGTGTGCGCTAGAGAAAGATTACGAGAAACCGAAAAACGAACGTTGGCTTGAAAAAGGTTTTAGTGATTTTTCAAAAACTGACAAATTGAATTACACAAGTGAAAAGATGATGATCAGCATTCTCCAGCAAGCAGTTAAAGAAGATATCTTTGTGTTACTTCAACATTCGGGTACAACACGGTCAATTTGGAATGCGTTGATTCAAAAGTTCAGAGGAAGTGCTGATATGATCAAAAGCAAGAAGGCTTTGTTGAAAAAATCATTTGATACGTTTACAGCCTTCGAAGGTGAATCAACAAAAACGACTATTGACAGATATTGTCATCTAGTCTTAGAAATGGGAAGATTGGAGATAACAAAAGATGATCATGAGTGGGTGGATAAACTTGCTGATGCGTTACCACAACATAAGTGGGGAACGTACTTGTTGATTTTAAAACACACAAGAAAGTCGGAAAATATGAATCTGGCACAGTTTATTCAAAAAATTGAAGAGCACGAGTTGGATATTCAGAAAACGGCTATCATGACAAATCCAAATACTAAACAGGATGTTAGTTTGTATTACCGAGGGAACAAGTTTGAGGCTACCCCCAGTCCCAGTCCAAAAATCCAAACTGGTTATAGTGCTGATGGTTCTTCAAGTCCAAATGTTAGCACTACAACTCAAAGTGGTGGATATTCTTCATCATTTTCAAGTTTTGATCCACACAGCACAACATCAAGTCCTCAACAGCAGAATCCCACAAATCTGCAGTGCAATGTTACTTTAAACATTCAAAATGGTCACAACTTGTCTCCTGAAATTGCTAAGCCACACATGGCATCACTCGTTGCTATGTTGGAATCATATGAAAATTTGATTGCTGTCAAAATTGGAAATCCGATGCTTACAAAAGAAGATTATGACCAAATTGATGCAGAGGAACTTGAGTTGATGGATGTGAAGTGGTGTTTAGCTAGTGCTTGTAGGAGAGCTGAAAAATTTCAACAAATCACTGGCAGAGATGGTTTTCGTGATCGGCCAAATTCTGCTTTAGGATTTGACAAATCAAAAGTGACTTGTTTTCGTTGCAAAGGAAAAGGTCATTTTAAACGAGAGTGTAAAAACCAAGAAGCAACTGGGAATCAAGATAAGAACAATTATTATCAGAAATCAATTTTTCATCAGATTGAGCGACAACCATCATCATATCGTGCCATTGACAATGGAAAGAAGAAAGCTTTAATTATCCATCAAGATGATGAAAAAGTTGCCGAGGGATTTAGTTGGGACAAATACATACCTGGAACAGCTCTTGTTGCTAAAATCCTGGGTGAAAATGAGACTAGTCAGAAAAGCATCTCAATTTTTCCAGATTTAGGAAGTGATGTTGATACTGATGATGAGGAAGAACATCTTAACAAAGCAAGAAAAGGCATAGATCCTGACAGTTTTAATTTTTTTTTGCAGATAAAGTTGAGATGTTGAATCAGAAAAGATTGCTAAATTGAAGAGAGAGCTAGAAGCAGCAAAAATGCTAGCTGATGAAAAGGCAAAAACAAAAACTGGGGAAGCAAACGTTGAACCAGCAACTGAGAAAGTAATAGAGAAAATGGTCGAAGTAGAAAAGATTGTTGAAGTAGTGAAAGAAGTTGAAAAGATAGTCGAAGTTGAGAAACTTGTCGAAGTGGAGAAAATCGTTGAGGTTGAGAAGATAATTGAAAAAGAGGTTGAAGTTGAAAAACTGTGTTTGAAGTGTTTAGAACCTTGCAAAGTTTGTGAGGAGAAAGACAAGAGGATTGATGAATTAGAGAAGATAAAAGAAGATTTACTGTTTGATGTGAAGTATGCGAAAGAGTCATACGATGTACTGAAAAGAACAGTTGATGGTCTGAAAAAGACGAATACAGAAATTGAAAAAGCAATGGAAAAAATGAGCGCAGCATTAATGACAAAGCAGAGCGTCATCAATGTGTATATTGAAGACTGTGTTAAGCTGAAGCAGGAGTTGGAACTTGAGAAGATTGAGAGTGAAAGGATTAAACGATTACTGTTGAGTTATACTACTTGTGATTATTTGATTGATCGTGTTTATCCTACTGTTGCAGGTCTTAAGGCTTTCAAGAAGGAAAAGACTGAAGATACTGATACTGGTAAGAAACCAAGTGTCAAGTATAACAGATGTCCGCCCCCGATATTTGAAAGTTATTCTCCCTGAAAATCAAATGAGGAACGAGTTAATAAGGCTCTCAACATCAAGTTAAAGTCTGAAATCATTGATGAATTACCAGACAATATTGATGTCACATTCACAGCGTCTGACACTGATCATGAGTCTGAGTTAGTAAAGAAAGTTGCCGATCAGGTGTTTGATATGGATGAAGAGTCAAAGTCGGAGTCTAAGTCAGATAGTTCGAGTTCGTCTGAGAAGAGTCCGAGTTCACCGGTTAAAAGGGTTTACAATAAAGAATTCCTGTTATCAAAATCTAATTTGAATGACGGATCAATCAAAGTAGCATATACGTTGAATGATTCAGACATATTATATGCTGATGAGGAATTCCCAATAAGAAGTGTTAAAACTGAAAAGATCAAACAGGTTTTCAAATTAACAGAAATTAATGTTTCTGAAATAAAAGATTTAAATCTTTCTGAAAAACCTACAAAATACACTTCAAGAGTTCAACAGAGAATGAACAAGAAAAAAGGTTACGGTTCTGGTTATGGTTTTCAACAGAGATCAAACCATAACAGTAATTTCAAAAAGAAAGGTTTAGGGTTTATTCCTCTAGAAAATTATAAAAATCAGAAAACTTATAAATCAAATACTAAATTTGTTGCAGGAGGAAGTGCTGAAGAGGAACAGAAGAAACCTTTCTGGAAACAATCAAACAAAGAGTTTCTTGCTGAGATAAAGAAGAATGTGAGAAAGTTTACTCCAAGAGCTGACAGAAGAACCTGTTTCAAATGCCAAGAAGTTGGGCATATTGCTTGGAATTGTCCAAAGTCCAACTACAAAGAACAGGGAGTTTCTTCTAACTCTGAATTGAGAAGGAAATTAGTTGATAAGACAAAACAAACTTTGAAAAATGGTAAAATGTTTGAAAATTCTATTTCTGAAAAAGGTGAAAGTTCAAAACATTTTTACAAAAGAAAAGGTGATATGAACAAGCAAAAATGGGTTGTTAAAACTAAGAGTAATTCTGACAATGAATCTGATTCTATATAATCAGAGGAGTCTTTGGTTGAGAAAAAGGATGTGAATTCCGTTCCAGAGGTGAACGATGAAAATTTTCCTCCATTATCAAAGGAAAATATGAAGTCGAAAGTTGGTAAGGTTGAGATCTCAAATCAATTCTTCGCTGATAAGGGAGAATTTGATGTTGAAAAGGCTTTCAACGGGAAAGTCAAACATATATTCGGTAAGATGGTTGATAGAAAAGTAAAAGGTGCCAAAGAGTTTTACAAATCAAAATGTTGGTGGGATAGATGTGTACCAAAATCACCCAAGGCTGGTCAGGCTTGGGTGGACATAATGTTTGAGTAAACACCTGACTTGCCGGAGCTCCCAGGTTGGTAAGAGTGGAGCAGGAATCGGCATCATTCTTCATAACATTTTTGATTGTGCCTATTTACAAGTGGGATAGAGGTTTGTTCTGACAAAGTGATTAATCAAGGTCATTAATTTGAACTTGATGAAATCCTCATGCAAGTGTTTGAAAACAATGTGATGAAATGATCTCCGTTTCCTACAAGTGGTAAAATCAACAAAACTTATTTTCCGGAAAAATTATTTTGATTAAAACAAACTTAAGTGTTTTGAAATCAAAATGAGAAAATAGTTTGATGTAAAGGGGAGTTCTGATTGTTTATGCCAAATGGATGGCAAATTGAAGCGATTCACATCATGTTGTCATTTTGCTTGTACAGTTTGTTTTCAAGTTTTCTTTAAATGTGTTTGCATTTTAGGGGGAGTACAAATTTCAGAAAATCTAAAAACATTAGAAAATTTGAAAAAGACAAAAACATGATAAAATCAAAAACGAGTTTGTTGTGAAAAGAGGAAATGATAGTACATCAGTGGACTATCACAACATACTAAAGAAATGGAAAGTTAAAAAAGTGATAAATGGTCTCGGATGATATGCTAGTAGGTTTTTTCACATTTAGTAGATTGTGACTAGATATAAACCTAACTTCAAACTTGCTTATATCGTGTGTGACATCTCTCGGAGATATGGGCAACCCCCGAAATCTTGTTTGAAGGACCTCTCTTTCTGAGATACTAGGTCTTTATGCTTAGTGATATCTGGGGTATTATTCCGGGACTTCTGATTTTGCGGAAGCAATGGCCTAGTCCCCGTATAATACTTTGAAAATTGCTTGAAATATAGCATCGCCCTCAGTACAAAAGATGATGAAACATTGCAAAATGCTAATCATGTGCTGTTGAAGAAAAGATCCTCTAAAGGGGACACACCAAAAGTCGAACCGTCATCTCTCTGCTGAACGGAAGTTCTGACCTGAGCTCTCACGGTTTCACATTTAACCATTTAACAGATATCATCTAGGTATACTCACCTGTAAGACTGAATATTGGGATCTGGATACGGGAGTATATTCAAGTGGTGGGACACGTGAATAAGTTTAAGTGCTTAAGACATTAATCTCGTATTTCGAAACAGTTGAACTTTGTGTGGAAATTTAAGTGGACCAGTATACTGATAATCTAAGTGAATCGTTTAGAACTTAAAATGTTTAGAGCTTAACGGTGTTGGTGATTTGTCTCAAAAACTGATATGATCCTCTTACACAAACTCACAAAAAAAATATTGTATGTAAATATTTCTGTACTGCATTTCATATTATATCAAAAATCCAAAAAGATTTTCGATGTGTTTTAGCATAATTTTGAAAAATAAAAAAATTTTAGACAACTGATGTTGAAAAGCTGATTTTCAAAATTCCGAGTGTTGAACATGACGAACAGGTTTGGAAAAGCTTGTTTGAAGATGTTTAAAAAGAAAATTGATATACATGCAAGTGGGTCATCAGAAATGATATGTTAAATCATTTTGTACAATACTTGAAAATGATGTGTTCGGTTTGTGTTTTCAAGTGGTTAGCAGGGTTTCTAAATTTATTATATCTTATCTTTTATGAAACTTATGTTTTGGGTAGAGAATATGCAGGTTATGGCTATGAGAAAGCCAGGTTGTGATTCCTGATCCTGTAAACATGTGAGCAAGAGCAAGAGTAAGAGCCAGACTACTATCCCAGCACAAGTTGAGGGGGAGTCTGTTAGAGAAAGAGAGTCTGAAGATGCAAGAGCTAGGAATTTGATCCTGAAGATGCTAGAGAGTGATAGAGCATCATCCGAGGGGGAGTTTAGCTGAAGAAAGAATTAGAGTGTGGAAAGAGCCAGAGAAAGATTCTGGAAGCCCGAAGACTGATAAAGACTGATGACGTTGAATACTCGACACTTAAGACTCGTCAACATCCGAGGGGGAGTTTATTGGTGCAGACGTCTGTCGACTTCGTCTTGTATCAAGTCTTGTACTAGAATTGTTAGATCAGGGTACATTGTACGAGAAACTAGGTTTTGTGTTAAAGTGGGTAATTCCGCTTGAAATGGTCAGTGCCACTTTCAAGGGAAATTAGAATGATTCTAATTCCGCTTGAAATGGTCAGTGCCACTTTCAAGCGGAATCATCTCCACTATAAATACCCTAGTTGTGTTGTCATTTGTAACGGGATTAGATTGATATACCAAGGTGCTGCCGGTCTGTCTAGTGATTGTAAACAGTGTTAAATCAATATACAAGATGTTTAAAGTGTGAATCAAGCTGTTTCTAAGTCTATACGTCTGTTTCTGCCTTTCGTATAGATAAGAACTCTTCTGAACGACTCGTTTGGGTCACGATTCGATCCTACAGTTAGCAGCCGCCAAGATAGAGACAGATGCCCATGCCCAGGATATGTTAAATAGGAGTCTAGCAAACTTCCATATTTTAGCAACTACTGCAACAGACCCTAACCTGGAGCAACTGATAGCACCCCAACCATTACCCTTGTTTCCCACCCAGCTAATGGAAATAGAAAACAACTCAGAAAATCAAATCCAAATGCATGACTTTAACCCAGAAGAGATACCTAGAATTCCAGCACCCAATCCCTTAGACCCAAAATACGACCCGTGGTTTGACGACCAAAGAGACTACCAGCCACACTACCCAATACCAGAGGACGAACCAATGCCAAACTTAGCAGCCTACCCAGGTTTGGGCCCTCTAGATCCTTATTATGACAATGATCAATACATTAGAGAAATTCTAGAGAATCCATACCCGTACCAGGAACCCATGCCCCAAATCCCAAACCCAGTACCAGCACCTGCACCCCCAATGAGTGCAGAAAATGTGCAAGAACTTAGGACCTTCGGAGAAGAGATTTTAGAGAATAGCGAGAGGATGAGGCAAGTCGGAGAGCGACTCGTGTGGAAGTACGACGAGCGCAATATGGAGTTCTGGATGAACCCATATCCGTGATGGTGATAGTAGTAATAATATATATATATATATATATATATATATATATATATATATATATATATATATATATATATATATATATATATATATATATATATATATATATATATATATAATATGTGTGTATGAAAAAAAAGATCCAGATAATAGCTATGGACGCATAGTAGTATTGTAATTTTTAATTTCCAGTACCGGTTTGTATTAGATGCATATTATATATAAGAAAGAGTAAGTCGCAATGCTCGATGTTTTGGATCAATATGTGTGTTATGTGATTAGTTGCATTAAATATTATTTGTAATATTAATAATTGGCAAAGTATTAATGGCAGTAAGTGACCAACTGAACCAGATCACAGTGTAAGCAATGGACCAGCACTTCAAGTGCCCATTCCAAAAAGAAGAAGGACCATGTCTTATGGTTGTTCTTACAAAGAATTCTGGTCCTAGAAACCAATAGAATTCTCGGGCAGTGAAGGACCCATTGCAACTCTACGCTAGATAGAAAAGACTAAGACAGTCTTAAAAATAAGTAAATGTGCGGAAGAGGATAAGATAATGTTTTCTTCTAATCTGTTTAAGAACTCAGCCTTAGAATGGTGGAACACTATCCTCCAGTCTAGGGGAAGTGACAGGGTTTACAATATGAAATGGGAGGAATTTAAGAATATGGTGGAAAGGAAATTCTGCCCTCCCAATGAAAAAGAACAGATAGCAAATAGTTTCTAAACCTTAGAATGACTGGCGTGGATAGAATAGTACCAACCCTTACATCACCAGAACCAGTGCTGATCTCCCGTCACATCTGGGGATTAATCGGGGAGATTAGGCATGTAGTCAAGGCAGCTAGACCCCAAACTATAGAGGAAGCTGTAGAACTAGCAAATACCTTGACTGATGAATTAGTGCGTACGCGAGAAGAGGACCAAAGGAGGAACCTAGCTTAAAGGCTTACCCAGGAATTCTGTTCTGGGAATTTCAATCGTAGGAGAAATGTAGTGTCACACCCCGACCACGTAAAACAACAAAACATGGCGGAAACGTCGGGGAGTGTTGTGGCAGAATTATCGTTTCATAACCATGGATAGAAAAAGTGTTTCGTTTTATTGAAAATATTAAACATTAATCATTGTCTTATCACATAACAAACAAGTTTCTTATCGACTATCATTGTTTTAAAGTCACTAAGGCCTCGTCCAGATCCTATGTGACGCATGCATCCTAGAAAATCACGTCAATCAACAACAACTGAAACATATGTAAAAACAAAGTCAGCAAGGAATGCTGGCGAGTACATAGGTTTTATAAGGGTATTGGAATCATGGCTAGTTTATATGTTGTAGTACTTTATTAGACTACAAGAGTCAAAATACAAACCTCGTTTTGAAAAATGTATTACAACATAGCTAACCAACTCAAATCAAGTTGGTTATAGTTTATAAAATCTTGTAGCCATGATTCTTAACCCAAAAACATTTTGTTTTAGAAAAACATCTTGTAAAAGATCTCGTAAAAACTCGTTAATAAAACATCATTTTGTGACATCGTTTCGAAAATCGTTTACCCAAGTGAACTAAATAACGCCATGGTATGTAATATGTTGAAAACACATATATATAGGAAGTACCAGCAGCGTATCCACCATGTTTTCACCATCTCACACCCGTCCCGTTATCTAAACACTACCAAAAACCAATCGTTTACCCAAATCGTTTAACTCGTTAAAATCGTTTTCCAAATCGTTTCCAAATCGTTAACTTGTTTAAATCGTTTAAATCATCCTCGTTTTAATTGTGAAAATTTATTTATGGTCGTCTCGCTAACAACATTCAAACCTTCGTGACTCGACTATCTCGATTCTCGCTTCTCGTATTAACAAACCATAAAGGGTAAGTTAACAATCACAGATTCAGTCGTTACCCACAACCCCCACACATAACCATGGGTGCAGTGCAATAACGGGATTTGTCAGATCCTATGGTACCATAACCTAATACTGGTCGGTTCGGCCAAAATTAATGAATGTCATTCGTTATATAACTACAATCAACAAGTTTGTTCACATTATTGAAATCGTTATTAGTTTTGTAAAAATCGTTTTTATGGTTTTTGAAATCATCGTTTAAACCTTGAAAACATTTTGTACATATGAATCACCCCACAACAATTGAAAACAGTAAAATAGGGGAACTATGTACTCACATGTAGTGCAAAGTATCCTAAATCAAAGAACTTCAAACAACCTCAAGCTAACCAAAGGAATCAAGTAGCACCTAGTAATCGAACCACTAGTCAAACAATAGACGCCTAAATCGGACGATCGGATAGAATGAAGTCTTGTAAACCAAATGAGTGTTGGAACTCATGTGATATGGTTTAACAAAGGCTACATCCTAAATTGAAACCTAACCTAAGTGCTTTCGACCCATCGCGACCTGTTAAGGTAGCTTACGCTACTTTAATGCGTCGTGCGCGCAAAAGCGCGTTCAAGACGTCTAACTAGTCCTATGACAAGTATTATATGCCAAGACATGTTTAAATATGTTACATAATCAGTTATGTGACAAAAATTTAGGTTACATATGCTTAATTACCAATTATGTATGAAAAGGGTATTTTGGTAATTTACCTATGGCATATAAACTACTTATCATACAACTACCTAAACTAGGTGACCATAAGGTATAACCTCGGAAGGTTATTCCCTATGCTACTATGGTCACTAAACATGTTTGGTTGGATCCTAATGATCGACCAAACGGGTCATGTTCGAAAGTCTAAGCGGGTGTTTAGTCTGCTTGACTTATGACTCTACACAAGCACTAAACAAAAAGTGACGAGCTAAACATGCTAAAACATGTTTAGTTAAGTTAGAAAACAGGTTCAAACGGTTTTGATACCCAAAAGTAGCTTGGTTACAAAATACGCGAGAAAACACATTCTGGCCAAAGCTACGACTCGTCACTGAACCTAGATAACGCGGTAATCAGTAGGTATAGTCACTATGGACTATAACCACGTAATTACGCTCACGTTATGAAGTTCAAACGAACTTCGCGTTGACCATAAACTGGTCAAAGCAGAAAGTCAAACGCAGTTTGACTTTAACGATAGAAACGAATGAAAAGAACGAAAGAATACTTACAGAAGGTGCCCGCAAGCTCTTGATCCGATTTACTCTCAGGTATGAAGCATAAACTTCAACTTAGAGAGCCAAAATCAGATTCAAGTGTGCTTTAGGAGGAAGTGAGGGTGGGTATTTATAGGCATTCAAGTACCGTTAAGATCGTTCGTCGAAAAACGCGCTTCGATCTTGTCCGTACAAGTGGGCACATGGTATTTGGATACCATGGGCACTTAAAAACCATCAAAAATAGCCCATAGATTGATCAAAAACCATTAGCAAGTGTGTGGAATAGCTGTTAACAGCTGGAAATAGATTTTTGCAGATCTGGGCCTCTCACGCGGCCCGCGTAAGCAGGCACAAATACTCATGCGGCCCGCGTAAGCAGGCACAAATACTCACGCGGCCCGCCTGGGCAAACTTTCTAGAATTGACAGAAATGGGCCCCGCACTTCAGAAACTTGGATTTGATGCATTTTTGGCACGTTTATGCCCCGTTAACCTCATTTCAAGGCTCTAAAATGAATATAAAGTATAGGGAACTCAAAACATGCTCAAAAATATCTCGGATGTCGGTTCGTTTGGTCGTACGGTTGCGTTGTTCGGTTAATTACGACGGAATTCGTAACGAACGCAAAAAAATCCAAAGTAAGCGACGAATGGATTTTTATTATGCCAAACACTAAAATAAAATATTTAATGCTTACATAAATTTTTGAATGTCCGGATGTATTCAGAATGTAAGATATGCGCAAAAATGCAAACTTATGCACTTTTTGACGCTTTTAGTCCCTATTGATCAATAAAGTTTATTTTAGCATACCGAACCCCTCAAAGCCTATTTCTGTGACATCTGTGCCTCCAAGACCATCAAACAAATACCAAAACAATGAAATATTGTATTTCATACTTGGAAAATTTTATAAATATGTGTATCGTTTGCACATATCAATTCTCGTTCGATTTCAAGCTCTAAATCGCTTTCTGGAAAGTTATACGCAAACTGGTGTGTAAACGCAGTCAGTTTAATGCGACAAACACTCTGGAATAGTGAAATAGGCTTAACATACCTTAAATAACTTTCACATAACTTAGAAATAAGTTTTGGATGGTTTGGTGTGTCGAAAACAAGTTTGTTCAATCGCAGGGACTATTTGCGTCAAACTACGAAACTATACCGATTCGTATGGTGTCGAACAGTCCGGAACTTGATCATAAGTTAAACATACCATATATAACCTAAAAATAGCTTAGAAATAAGCTTTGATAGGTTTGGTGTGCGAAAACATGCTTATATGATCTTACAGGGACTAAAAGTGTCAAAAACGGCGTAAGTTTGCATTTTCGCGCGTATCTTACGTTCTGGACACATCTGGACATCCACTAAAATATTTTTATTTTAGTGATCGCCATGCAAAAATTCCATTCGTAGCTTAATTTGGATCGATTTTGCGTTCGTTACGACTTCCGTCGTAATTAACCGAACAACCCGATCGTACGACCAAACGAACCGACATCCGAGATATTTTTGAGCATGTTTTGAGTCCTCTATGCTTTAACTTCATTTTAGAGCCTTGAAATGAGGATAACGGGGTTTAAACACATCGAAAAAGGCTTTAAACACGTGCAGGGACCATTTCCGCCATTTTTGAAACTTTGCTGAACCTGATACATGGTAGCGTAGCGCGAGCACCTACTGCCTATGCCGTCGCGCTACGCGAGCATCACATCTGGGCAGAAAGTGTGTTTTCAGCAACAGTTTGTAAATTCAGGGGCCAATCTTGCAATTTCTTTGTGTGGTAACCAAGTTACCACCTCTCCAAGGCTTTGCACCTGCTCCTAACAAGTGTATGGATGAGATTATTGCTTGGAGGCTACACAATACATGTGTAGTGATCTTGTTGAGTTGCATCAACTATAAATAGCAAGGCCCTCCATTGTTTCATTTGCTCATTCCTCATTTCCTCCCTTCTTATCTGCTTTGGAGCTCTCTCAACTGATTTGGGACTTGTCTTCTTTGTAGAAAAGATAGCAAGGACTATTGTGAGCCTTCTTTCATTCTTTTTCTTGCTTTTTCCTTATGTAGTGCAGAAAGTCAAACAGTTTGGCCAACAGTTTGACTTTCGGTTTTGACCATCAATTGGTCAAGTCAAAGTTCAATTGAACTTTGAAACGTGATTGTAATCACGATAGTTATAATCCTTCGTGATTATAGCCGCTGATTACCACGTTAGCTAGTTCTAGTGTCGAGTCAAAGTTTCGGTCAAAATGCGTTTTAGCACGCATTTTGCCTCGGAACTACTTTAGGGTATCAAAACACTTTGTTTTGATACCAAATCAGTAGGTTAGACATGTTTTGACATGTCTAACTCGACACTATTAGATTGTGCTTGTTTAGGGTCGTAAGATAAGCGGTCTAAACAACCGCTTATACTTCCGAACCCGACCCGTTTGGTCGATCTTTGGATCCGACCAAGCTTAGTTAGTGATCATAATTGCATAGGGGATAACCACTGAGGTTATACCTTATGATCACGTAGGATCGGTTAGTCATTTGCTAGTTAGCTTGTATGCCCATAGGAAATGACCAAAATGCCCTTTTGAAGCTAAAATCCGTAATTTGACTATGTGAACATATTTTTGACTTGTAATCTGATTTAGTAACATGTTTAGGGATAATTGGGCATGTAAGACTTGGCATAGCACATAGATTACCGTCCGAACATAGTTATACGCTAACGACGCCTTATAGTAGCTTATGTTACCATAATGTGTCGAAACGGGTCAAAAGCACTTAGGTAGGCTTTCCAATCAGAATGTAGGGCCTATTAAATCATACCATATGAGTTCAATTACTCATTTGATTTATAGAACCTCATTCTATCCTATCTCCCGATTTAGGTGTCTATTTATTTATCTAGCAATCCGATACTAGGTACCACTTGATTCCTTGATTGCCCATGCATCGATAGTTCACAAAATCAAGGATACCCTACAATCTCAAGTGAGTACATAGTTCCCCTATTTTACTGTTTTCAATTGTTTTGGGGTGAATCATATGTACAAAACGATTTTCAAGGTTTAAACGATGATTTCAAAAACGATTAAGATGGTTTATACAAAACTAATAACGATTTCAATAAGGTGAACAAGACTTGTTGGTTGTAATTACATAACGAATGACATTCATTAGCTCTGATCAAGCCGACCAGTATTAGGTTATGGTACCATAGGATCTGACAAATCCCGTTATCAGACTACACCCATGGTTATGTGTGGGGGTTATGTAGGTAACGACCGAACCTGATGATTGTTAACTTACCCTTTGGTGGTTCGTTAATACGAAACGAGAAACGAGTTAAACGAGTCACGAAGGTTTGAATGTTGTTAACGAGACGACCAAAAGTATTTTTCACTATTAAAACGAATACGATTTTGGGTCGAGTTAAACGATTTGAAACGAGATAAACGAATTAAACGATTGGCTTTGGGTAGTGATTAGATAATGGAACGAGTGTAGTATGCTAGAATCATGGTAGATACGCCGCTGGTACTTCTTATATATAAGTGATTCTATCATATTACATTGCGTGTCATTATTTAGTTCACTTGGGAAAACGATTTGAAACGATATCACACAACGAGGTTTTCGAAACGATATAAACCATACGAGTTTTATTAACGAGCTTTTACGAGATGTTTCCAAATTATTTTACTAAAACAAATGTTTTTGGGTTAAGACTCATGGCTACGAGATTTTATAAACTATAACCAATTTGATTTGAGTTGGTTAATTATGTTGCAATACACTTTTCAAAACGAGGTTTGTATTTTTGACTCTTGTAGTCTAACGAGGTACTGCAACATATAAACGAGCCATGAATCCGATACTCCCACAAAAACCTATGTACTCGCCAGCAATTTCTTTGCTGACTTTACTTTTTACATATGTTTCAGGTGATATTGCTTGATGTTGCTTGCTAGGAAGTTTGTGTCACATAGGACCTGGACGAGGCCTTAGTGACTTAAAAACAGTCATAACAATATGTAGTTTGTTTGTTTTGATTTAAAGACAATGTACATTACATAATAATTCAATAAAACAAAACATTTGGTTTCCATGGTTATGAAACAATAATTCTGTCGCCTCACTCCCCGGCGTTTCCGCCGCGGTTTGTTGTTTTAACGCGGCCGGGGTGTGACAGAAGAGTTGGTATCAGAGCCAATGGTTATAGGGAATTAGGTTATTAGCATTGCTTTGACCTAGACTATAACTTTAGGACCCTAACACAAGTTTACTTGTGTTTAGAAATTTTAAAACAATACCGTCACCTATCCTTAGGTGATAACCACAACAAGAACACAATAACGAATCCGCTTCGAAAATTAATCATCTATCCTTAGATGATTGATTACTAGGTTTTGAACCTTCTATTATAAGGTTTTGAAACCTTCCAGTCTGATTCATCTTTGGCTTTGTGCCTTTCGAGTTTTCAAAATCTCGTCAAAGTTTGAGTCTAAATAATGTGAACACGTGCAAACTGGAAGAATGAATGCCTGTACCCTGAGTTTTCTGTCTAAGGCTAGAGTGTTCGTACAAATCCGTATTATCGGACCAGTCACTCTTACCTGGGAACTCTTGGGGTGAGTGTTCACTTATAGGCGAGCATGTCTTCGCGATACATTATTTTGACATATTTACTTTGATTTGTCACTGCGTGTCGTTTGTTTGTTCAAGGTAACGAACAAATGATCGCCTTCCTTGTGTGGTGTCGATATTTTCAATACCTCTTTTGTTCCTCCAATTGTCAACCTCACGCGTTTCCCATGTTTCCTTTTTAGACAATGCCTCCACGACGCAATACTCAAACCGATGCTCGAACTTATACTGCTGAGGAACTCGCAGCCCTTGTCTCTCAACAAATGGCTGCTGTGGTTCCAGGCATTGTGACCCAAATCCACGAGCTATACAATAACAATAATAACAACAATGCACCATGTAATTTTAAAAATTTCAATTATGCGAAGCCGCTTAAGTTTTCTGGGTCACAAGGAGCAACCGCACTCCTACAATGGTTTGAGAGTATCGAGAGCACATTCAGACATGTGCAGTGTCCGAATGCGCGCAAAGTTGAGTTTGCTTCAAGCGTATTTGAGAAGCGAGCTCTTACATGGTGGAACGGAGTGATGCGTGATAGGGGTGCCGAAGTGGCACTAGCACAGACTTGGGATGAGCTCCGAGCTCTCATGATGAGAGAGTTCTGTCCCCGACACGAGATTCGAGTGTTGGAACGAGAATTTGACGATTTGAAACAAGTCGGGGGAGAACACCGTGCTTATACGGATCGATTTGAGGAGCTTAGTTTGTTGTGTCCCACGATGGTTACCCCGTTGGATAAGGCAATTGAGAGGTATATCGATGGTTTACCCGACTCCATTCAGGACATCCTGACTGGCGTTAATCCTACTACCGTTCGTCAAGCGATCGAGTTGTCTGCTACCCTGACTGAATCTCAAGTCAGGAAGGGTAAACTCACCCGCAAGGGTGATAAAAAGAAGTCAACCGATTCTGAAAAGGGTAAGGGTGAAAAGCAGGATGAGGCTTCGAAGAAGTCGAGGAAGCGCAAGGCTTCCCAAAACTTTGCTGTCACTAATCAGACTGCTCAGAACCCACCGACTCAACCTCCTGCAAAGAAAGCATATGCTGGTACCGCACCTCACTGCACTCGATGTAATGGTCACCATGTTACCCAACAGGCCTGTAAACAGTGTGCTACGTGTGGTAGGCTTGGGCATTTGGCCAATACTTGTCGTTTTGGTCAAAATCAGGCTACCCAGGTTCCAGCACAAGCTCAAGGGAATGCTGTGAGATTCCCACCTGGTTCATGTTTCAATTGCGGAGAAATGGGTCATTTTCGCAACAATTGCCCGAGATTGGTAAACGCGAATGCGAATGTTAACCCAAATCTGAACGCGAACGTGAATGTGAATCCCGCTCGTGGACGAGTGTTTAACATCAACGAGGCGATCGATGATGCAGCTTTAAACAATTAGTATTTTGTATTTCTTCTGGTTGTTATCTTTTAAACATTTAACAGACAATGCGGTTGTTATATAAATAAAATTTGTGGTTTTATTTTAAACTACTGCAATTGCATGAATGTTTGAAGCAACCTTGTAATGTCAACACAAAGACAAACTGCTCGTGTAGTTCTGTCAATCCCATGATCACTTGTGATCTCCCCTAGAACCTTAAACGCTCATTTCTTTTAAAAACCCATTGTTATTTGAGAAAAGGATTCATCTGTCTGAGCTTTTTCACCTTGGGGAGCTCCTGCCCTCTTTGTGAAAAGGAGAGATGGATCTTTTTGTATGTGTATCTATTATCGTAAGCTTGATAAGCTTACCATCAAGAACCGAATTCCTATTAAGATCTTCCTATCTTCATAGTTAGACTCTTGGAAATATTTAAAGTGCCAAATAAAATCCACGGATTGGATTCCTGGTGTACTTTAAATACCCTGGTCCAAAGATAACAAATTAAAGGTCGAATTAATCAATTATGCGATTTTGTGATTATGTGTTTATGTGTTCTCCTTTGTGTTTTGTGCGATCCGATTTTGTTTTCGAAATCCTCATAGAATCTCCCATATCTTCATATGAGGGATTCATAGTAGGATATTCAAAGGTACTACCTTAAATCCTTAATGGGCTTCTACGTGGTAGTTAAGACCCTTGGATTATATAAGTGCCATTTCATATTTCGAAAAAGACCCCTTGAGTGGTCTAGTTAAAGATTGATTCAACATCTGGTCAAGAATGATATGTGATATAGCTGGAAAGACTTCTAGGTAGTCTGTTTTAAAAGATCATTTATTGATCTACAGGACTCAATGATGGTCTAGTCACGCTCATCACAGGTTCGTTCATTTGGTCCTTCCCTACACATTATCAAATACACTGTGTGGACTATGCAAGGAATTACGTAATTATGGACGCGTACATAATTATGAAATTCAGTGCACGGAAACCACAGTAAGATTTATCATGTGTAAGAACTGATAGTGGCAACAATGACGGAATGTGAACGATGTAATGGAGGTACGGTGGACGCACCAATGACACTTCATATACTTGTATATAAGTGTCCCTCTTACACTGCAAGCATAATGTTATTAAAGTTACTAGAAGTTCAGAACCCAACCAGTATTGTCTTATCTTTCCGACTTCATGTTTCGAGCTCTCACAAGTTTCCTCTGATTAAATTTCGGGACGAAATTTCCTGAAGTAGGGGAGACTGTGACATCTGTGCCTCCAAGACCATCGAACAAATACCAAAACAATGAAATATTGTATTTCATACTTGGAAAATTTTATAAATATGTGTATCGTTTGCACATATCAATTCTCGTTCGATTTCAAGCTCTAAATCGCTTTCTGGAAAGTTATACGCAAACTGGTGTGTAAACGCAGTCAGTTTAATGCGACAAACACTCTGGAATAGTGAAATAGGCTTAACATACCTTAAATAACCTTCACATAACTTAGAAATAAGTTTTGGATGGTTTGGTGTGTCGAAAACAAGTTTGTTCAATCGCAGGGACTATTTGCGTCAAACTACGAAACTATACCGATTCGTATGGTGTCGAACAGTCCGGAACTTGATCATAAGTTAAACATACCATATATAACCTAAAAATGGCTTAGAAATAAGCTTTGATAGGTTTGGTGTGCGAAAACATGCTTATATGATCTTACAGGGACTAAAAGTGTCAAAAACGGCGTAAGTTTGCATTTTCGCGCGTATCTTACGTTCTGGACACATCTGGACATCCACTAAAATATTTTTATTTTAGTGATCGCCATGCAAAAATTCCATTCGTCGCTTAATTTGGATCGATTTTGCGTTCGTTAAGACTTCCGTCGTAATTAACCGAACAACGCGATCGTACGACCAAACGAACCGACATCCGAGATATTTTTGAGCATGTTTTGAGTCCTCTATGCTTTAACTTCATTTTAGAGCCTTGAAATGAGGATAACGGGGTTTAAACGCATCAAAAAAGGCTTTAAACACGTGCAGGGACCATTTCTGCCATTTTTGAAACTTTGCTGAACCTGATACATGGTAGCGTAGCGCGAGCACCTACTGCCTATGCCGTCGCGCTACGCGAGCATCACATCTGGGCAGAAAGTGTGTTTTCAGCAACAGTTTGTAAATTCAGGGGCCAATCTTGGAATTTCTTTGTGTGGTAACCAATTACCACCTCTCCAAGGCTTTGCACCTGCTCCTAACAAGTGTATGGATGAGATTATTGCTTGGAGGCTACACAATACATGTGTAGTGATCTTGTTGAGTTGCATCAACTATAAATAGCAAGGCCCTCCATTGTTTCATTTGCTCATTCCTCATTTCCTCCCTTCTTATCTGCTTTGGAGCTCTCTCAACTGATTTGGGACTTGTCTTCTTTGTAGAAAAGATAGCAAGGACTATTGTGAGCCTTCTTTCATTCTTTTTCTTGCTTTTTCCTTATGTAGTGCAGAAAGTCAAACAGTTTGGCCAACAGTTTGACTTTCGGTTTTGACCATCAATTGGTCAAGTCAAAGTTCAATTGAACTTTGAAACGTGATTGTAATCACGATAGTTATAATCCTTCGTGATTATAGCCGCTGATTACCACGTTAGCTAGCTCTAGTGTCGAGTCAAAGTTTCAGTCAAAATGCGTTTTAGCACGCATTTTTGCCTCGGAACTACTTTAGGGTATCAAAACACTTTGTTTTGATACCAAATCAGTAGGTTAGACATGTTTTGACATGTCTAACTCGACACTATTAGATTGTGCTTGTTTAGGGTCGTAAGATAAGCGGTCTAAACAACCGCTTATACTTCCGAACCCGACCCGTTTGGTCGATCTTTGGATCCGACCAAGCTTAGTTAGTGATCATAATTGCATAGGGGATAACCACTGAGGTTATACCTTATGATCACGTAGGATCGGTTAGTCATTTGCTAGTTAGCTTGTATGCCCATAGGAAATGACCAAAATGCCCTTTTGAAGCTAAAATCCGTAATTTGACTATGTGAACATATTTTTGACTTGTAATCTGATTTAGTAACATGTTTAGGGATAATTGGGCATGTAAGACTTGGCATAGCACATAGATTACCGTCCGAACATAGTTATACGCTAACGACGCCTTATAGTAGCTTATGTTACCATAATGTGTCGAAACGGGTCAAAAGCACTTAGGTAGGCTTTCCAATCAGAATGTAGGGCCTATTAAATCATACCATATGAGTTCAATTACTCATTTGATTTATAGAACCTCATTCTATCCTAACTCCCGATTTAGGTGTCGATTTATTTATCTAGCAATCCGATACTAGGTACCACTTGATTCCTTGATTGCCCGTGCATCGATAGTTCACAAAATCAAGGATACCCTACAATCTCAAGTGAGTACATAGTTCCCCTATTTTACTGTTTTCAATTGTTTTGGGGTGAATCATATGTACAAAACGATTTTCAAGGTTTAAACGATGATTTCAAAAACGATTAAGATGGTTTATACAAAACTAATAACGATTTCAATAAGGTGAACAAGACTTGTTGGTTGTAATTACATAACGAATGACATTCATTAGCTCTGATCAAGCCGACCAGTATTAGGTTATGGTACCATAGGATCTGACAAATCCCGTTATCAGACTACACCCATGGTTATGTGTGGGGGTTATGTAGGTAACGACCGAACCTGATGATTGTTAACTTAACCTTTGGTGGTTTGTTAATACGAAACGAGAAACGAGTTAAACGAGTCACGAAGGTTTGAATGTTGTTAACGAGACGACCAAAAGTATTTTTCACTATTAAAACGAATACGATTTTGGGTCGAGTTAAACGATTTGAAACGAGATAAACGAATTAAACAATTGGCTTTGGGTAGTGATTAGATAATGGAACGAGTGTAGTATGCTAGAATCATGGTAGATACGCCGCTGGTACTTCTTATTTATAAGTGATTCTATCATATTACATTGCGTGTCATTATTTAGTTCACTTGGGAAAACGATTTGAAACGATATCACACAACGAGGTTTTCGAAACGATATAAACCATACGGGTTTTATTAACGAGCTTTTACGAGATGTTTCCAAATTATTTTACTAAAACAAATGTTTTTGGGTTAAGACTCATGGCTACGAGATTTTATAAACTATAACCAATTTGATTTGAGTTGGTTAATTATGTTGCAATACACTTTTCAAAACGAGGTTTGTATTTTTGACTCTTGTAGTCTAACGAGGTACTGTAACATATAAACGAGCCATGAATCTGATACTCCCACAAAAACCTATGTACTCGCCAGCAATTTCTTTGCTGACTTTACTTTTTACATATGTTTCAGGTGATATTGCTTGATGTTGCTTGCTAGGAAGTTTGTGTCATATAGGACCTGGACGAGGCCTTAGTGACTTAAAAACAGTCATAACAATATGTAGTTTGTTTGTTTTGATTTAAAGACAATGTACATTACATAATAATTCAATAAAACAAAACATTTGGTTACCATGGTTATGAAACAATAATTTTGTCGCCTCACTCCCCGGCGTTTCCGCCGCGGTTTGTTGTTTTAACGCGGCCGGGGTGTGACAATTTCTAAGCTATATAAAGGTTATTTAGGGTATGTTTAACTTATGATCAAGTTTCGGAATGTTCGTTACTACACAAATCGGTATAGTTTCGCAGTTTGACACCAATAGTCCCTGCGATCGAACAAATTTGATTTCAACACACCAAACCATCCAAAACTTATTTCTAAGTTATGTGGAGGTTATTTAAGGTATGTTAAGCCTATTTCACTATTCCGGAGTGTTCGTTGCATTAAACTGGTTATATTTACGCATCGGTGTGCGTATAACCTTCCAGAAAGCGATTTAGAGCTTGAAATCGGAATCGAATCAAATTGAAAATCCTAAAACATAATTACACACATAATAACACCAAAACACATATAATAACACCAAAGCACACTGTTTTTTTAATAATCATCATCGTTTTACATTGAAGCATGACTATAGAACACAGTTGTCACAGTCTCCCCTACTTCAGGAAATTTCGTCCCGAAATTTTAACTAGAGGAAGCTTGTGAAAATAAATGCGGATATTTTGCCTTCATCTGGTCCTCATGTTCCCAAGTAAACTCTGGGCCATGTTTGGACTCACAACGAATTTTGACCAATTTAATCCGTTTGTTCTTCAACTGTTTGAAAGTACAGTCCACGATCTCCACAGGTTTCTCGACAAAGTGCATCATTTTATCGATTTGGATCTCGTCGAGAGGAATGTGAAGATCATCGCCAGCTAAACACTTTCGCAAATTAGACATGTGAAAAGTCGGGTGAATATTTCCAAGCTCTAGAGGTAGCTCTAGTCGATAGGCAACCTTCCCAATCTTTTCCACAATCTTAAATGGTCCCACATATCGAGGTGCAAGTTTTCCTTTCTTTCCAAATCTTACGACTCCCTTCCAAGGTGAAACCTTGAGTAGGACACAATCTCCGACTTGAAATTCTAAGGGCTTGCGTCGCATATCCGCATAACTCTTTTGACGGCTTCGAGCTGTCATAAGATTATCGCGGATTTTCTTGATTTTGTCTGTTGTTTCCAGAATGAGCTCAGGTCCAGTAAGCGAAGCTTCCCCGATCTCATTCCAACAGACAGGTGAACGACATTTTCGACCGTAGAGAGCTTCGAATGGCGCCATATTAATGCTCGCATGATGACTATTGTTGTATGAAAATTCTATCAATGGCAGATGAGAATCCCAATTACCACCAAAGTCTATCACGCATGCTCTAAGCATATCCTCCAAAGTTTGAATCGTCCGCTCAGATTGACCATCTGTTTGGGGATGATAAGTAGTGCTTAGATTCAGTTGGATTCCCATAGCAGATTGCATGGTCTTCCAGAAATGAGATGAAAACCGAGCATCACGATCAGAGATGATATCCAAAGGAACACCATGTCGTGACACAATCTCATCAACATAAATCTTTGCAAGTTTATCAACAGATAGGTCCTCGCGAATCGGAATAAAACGAGCTGATTTCGTTAAGCGATCGATAACAACCCAAATAGCATCATGACCTTTAGACGTACGCGGTAACTTAGTGATGAGATCCATCGCAATGTTCTCCCACTTCCAAACTGGTATCTCTGATTGTACAAGAAAACCAGAAGGTCGTTGATGTTCAGCCTTGACTTTGAGACAAGTTAGGCATTTCGATACGTACAAGGCAACATCCTTCTTCATACCAGGCCACCAACACTGAGTACGAAGATCCTTGTATATTTTATCAGCACTAGGACGGATAGAATATCGAGACTTATAAGATTCGTCCATTACCAAGGTGCGAAGATCATCTTGTTTCGGAATCCACAAACGAACCTTGAAATAGAGCAAACCATCATCTTTCGCTTCGAGTTTAAGCTCAAGCTGACGTGGTAATTCCTTACCCATCAAATTTTGTGAAACACAAAATTGCTGAGCTGACACGAGATTGAAGATCAGATAGAGTTCGAACAGAATGAAGCTTAACTCGCTCCTTTCGACTAAGCGCATCGGCTACAACATTCTCCTTACCAGGATGGTAACGAATCTCGCAATCGTAATCGCTCAAGAGTTTAACCCAACGTCGTTGCCTCATGTTCAGCTCTTTCTGATTAAGAATATGCTAAAGACTTTTGTGGTCTATGAAAACCACACACTTCGTTCCATAGAGGTAGTGTCTCCAGATTTTAAGCGCAAAAACCACAGCTCCTAACTCAAGATCAAGAGTTGTGTAGTTCTTCTCATGAATTTTCAGCTGTCTAGATGCATATGCAATGACCTTACCTCGTTGCATGAGAACGCAACCAAGGCCTAAGTTGGACGCATCGCAATAGACAATGAAATCATCATTTCCATCGGGCAGAGATAGAACAGGAGCATTACAGAACTTCTGCTTCAGCGTTGGAACACTTCTTCTTGCTTGGGTCCCCACTCAAAAGGCTTATTCTTCTGAGTCAAAGCAGTGAGTGGAACCGTAATCTTCGAGAAATTGGAAATGAATCGACGATAATAACCAGTAAGACAGGGAAAAGATTGAATCTCTGTAGGTGTTGTTGGTGTATTCCAGTCTTTAATAGCAACAATCTTGGATGGATCCACATGAATACCCTGCTCATTGACTATATGACCCAAGAATTGAACTTCTTTAAGCCAGAGAATTTAGCAAAAAGTTGTTCCTTCTTCAGGAGTTCCAATGTTAAGCGAAGGTGTTGCTCGTGCTCGGCTCGAGACTTCGAATAGACCAGAATATCGTCGATGAACACAATAATGAACTTGTCTAAATAAGGTTTACAGACCATATTCATTAAGTCCATAAAAATAGCTGGAGCATTCATCAAACCAAAAGGCATGACAGTGAACTCATAATGCCCACATATTATGCGGAAAGCAGTGCGGAAAGCAGTGCGGAAAGCAGTTTTGGGAATACCTTCTTCGAGAACACGAAGATGATGATACCCAGAATGCAGATCGGTCTTGGAAAAGAATGAAGCACCTTGCAGCTGATCGAAGAGATCATTAATTCGAGGTAGGGGATATCGATTCTTGATGGTAAGCTTATTAAGCTTACGATAATCGATACACATTCGAAAAATCCATCTTTCTTTTTCACGAAGAGGACAGGAGCTCCCCAGGGTGAAAAGCTCGGCCAGATGAATCCTTTATCAGATAACTCTTGAAGTTGTTTCGATAACTCTTGCATCTCCGATGGTGCAAGACGATAAGGTGCTTTCGTAATTGGGTTGGCATTAGGTACAAGGTCAATACGAAACTGGACTTGACGAACTGGAGGCAAACCAGGCAGTTCATCAGGAAACACCTCTGGATAATCCCGAACAATCGGAATATCCTGAATACTCTTACTCTTGTCTTTCTCCTCGGTGACATGTGCTAGAAAAGCAACATATCCTTTTCTCAAATACCTCTGAGCTTCCATACATGGCATAAGATTCAATCCACCTGAAGGTTTCTCGCCACGAATTTCCAGAACATCGCAATAAGACAAAGGAATACGAACAATCTTATCAAAACAAACCACCTCAGTGTGGTGTTTGGTTAACCAGTCCATTCCAACGATAATATCGAAACTCCCCAAGTTGTATTAGTGTGAGGTCAATAGGAAAAAGATGGTTATCAAGGTTCAACTGACAATCACGAATAACAGAATCGAGAACAAGAGCTTTACCAGTAGCAACTTCGATAGATAAGGATTTCCTCAGTTTAGTTCTAGGTATCGCAAGCAAAGGCTCAAAATATAAAGAAACAAAACTTCTATCAGCTCCAGAATCAAAAAGAATAGATGCAGGTCGGTTGTTAACAAGAAACGTACCGTTAACCACCTCGTTGTCGGCCCTCGCTTCATTTGCATTCAAATTGTACGCTCGTCCACGAGCGGGATTCACATTGGAATTCGCATTCGGGTTCGCATTAGCATTCGTGTTCGCATTCACCAGCCTCGGACAGTTTTTGCGGAAGTGACCAAACTCTCCACAATTAAAACATGAACCCGGTGGGAATCTTGCAGCATTCCCCTAAACCGGAGCTTGAACCTAAGCAACCTGATTTTGTCCCAAGCGACAAATATTGGCCAAATGCCCAAGTTTACCACACGTTGTGCATTGCTTATAAGCTTGCTGTGCAACATGATGACCGTTGCAGCGTGCACAATGAGGTGCGGTACCTGCATGCGCCTTCTTTGCAGGAGGCTGAGCCGGTGGGTTCTGATCAGTCTATGCAGTAACAGCAAATACTCACACGGCCCGCCTGGGCAAACTTTCCAGAATTTACAGAAATGGCCCCTGCACTCCAGAAACTTGGATTTGATGCATTTTTGGCACGTTTAAGTCCCGTTAACATCATTTTAAGGCTCTAAAATGAAGTTAAAGTATAGGGAGCTCAAAACATGCTCAAAAATATCTCGGAACGCAAAAACGATCCAAATTAAGCGACGAATGGATTTTTATTATGCCAAACACTAAAATAAAATATTTTAATGCTTACATAAATTTTTGGATGTCCAGATGTATTCAGAACGTAAGATATGCGTGGAAATGCAAACTTATGCACTTTTTGACGCTTTTAGTCCCTATTGATCAATAGAGTTTATTTTAGCATACCGAACCCCTCAAAGCCTATTTCTAAGCTATGTAAAGGTTATTTAGGGTATGTTTAACTTATGATCAAGTTTCAAAATGTTCGTTACTATACAAATCGGTATAGTTTCGCAGTTTGACACCAATAGTCCCTGCGATCGAACAAATTTGATTTCAACACACCAAACCATCCAAAACTTATTTCTAAGTTATGTGGAGACTCGGTCATAGGAACTTAGACCACCTACGCGCTGGTGAAAACCACCTCGACCGGATCAGAGTAAACAACAATGTCGAATCAGGCCGCCCCTTGCCTTGAAAGAATTTAAGGTATGTTAAGCCTATTTCACTATTTCAGAGTGTTCGTTGCATTAAACTGGTTATATTTACGCATTGGTGTGCGTATAACCTTCCAGAAAGCGATTTAGAGCTTGAAATCGGAATCGAATCAAATTGAAAAATCCTAAAACATAATTACACACATAATAACACCAAAACACATATAATAAAACCAAAGCACATTGTTTTATTAATAATCATCATCGTTTTACATTGAACCACGACTATAGAACACAGTTGTCACATGTAGGTTCTACCTCTGCACCTTACTGCAAGGCCTGCAAGAAGAAGAATTCGGGAAAATGCTCCACTTACTGCAATTACTGCAAGATACCAGGACATAAGGAGGAAGACTGTAGGAAGAAACCTAATAATGGAATGTGCTTCAACTGTGGAGAAAAAAGGTCACATCAAGCCAAATTGTCCAAAACTAGTTTCAGCCATGGGCAAGAGCATTTGTTCTGACTGCAGAAGAAGCCAAGAGGATTTCGGACGTGATCGCCGGTACGTTTTTAGTTAATGATGTTTTTGCTAAAGTATTATTTGACTCTGGTGCGAACCAAAGTTTTATTAATACTTCATTTTGCAAACTTCTAAATCAACCATTAACTAAACTCTCACAAGAATGTCTAGTAGAGACAGCAAATTGGGAAACCATTAAGATTTCTGAAATCTTGCAGGGGCAAGAATAGAATTTTTAAATCAAAAGTTTTTGCAAACCTTTACCCAATGAGTCTGGCAGGATTTGATGTTGTATTAGGAATGGATTGGTTAATAGCGAATAAAGCCAGTATTTTATGTGATCAAAAGTCAATTCAAGTAAATTCACCAAGGGGTGAAAAGATCACAATTAAGGGAGATAAACCATCTAGATCCACAAAATTCATCTCTGTGATGAAAATAGCAAGTTATATAAGAAAAAGGATCATTAGTGTATTTGATTTCTATAATCACTAACACTAAAGGAATAGAACTGAAAGATATTCCATTAGTATCTCAGTTTTCAGATGTGTTTCCAGAAGAATTGCCAGGACTACCGCCAGATATGGAAGTTGAATTCAGAATCCAGCTGCTACCAGGGACAACACCAATTGCCAAAGCACCTTATCGTTTGGCACCAGCAGAAATGCAGGAATTAAAGAAACAATTGGACGAATTGTTGGAGAAAGGATTCATACAACCAAGTTCATCGCCATGGGGAGCGCCGATTTTATTCGTTAAGAAGAAAGACGGATCAATGCGTATGTGCATTGACTACCGCGAGTTAAACAAAGTCACGATTAAGAATCGGTATCCATTACCAAGAATCGATGATTTGTTTGATCAGTTGCAAGGCGCTCGATTTTTCTCGAAAATCGATTTGCGATCAGGATATCATCAATTAAAGGTACAGGAAGAGGACATTCCTAAGACCGCATTTAGAACAAGGTATGGCCATTATGAATTTACTGTCATGCCATTTGGTTTAACCAATGCCCCAACTGCATTTATGAACATGATGAACCGAATATGTAAGCCATATTTCGATAAATTCATAATTGTCTTTATAGATGATATTCTCATTTATTCTAAGAGTAAGGAGGATCATGCAAAGGATTTTCACGCACTTCGAAGTTTATTGAGAAAAGAAAAGCTTTATGCCAAGTTTTCAAAGTGCGAGTTTTGGTTAGAACATGTACAGTTTCTTGGACATATAGTTAATCATGAAGGAATTCATGTAGATCCCACCAAGATCGAGGCGATTACCAAATAGAAAACCCCTGAATCACCAACCGAGGTTAGAAGTTTCTTAGGATTGGCCGGTTATTATAGAAGGTTTATTCGAGATTTTTCTAGAATAGCCATTCCCTTAACAAAGCTAACCTGTAAATCTGCTAAGTTTGAATGGGGACCAAAACAGAAAGAAGCCTTTAGAATTCTTAAGCAAATATTAACCCATGCACCCATACTAGCGTTACCAGAAGGAACTGAAGACTTTATAGTCTATTGTGACGCTTCTAAGTTAGGTTATGGATGTGTGCTGATGCAACGTCAAAAAGTTATAGCCTATGCGTCTAGACAGCTTAAGAATCATGAAGAAAATTATTCAATCCATGATTTAGAATTAGGAGCCATAATTTTTGCCCTTAAGATTTTGAGACATTACCTTTATGGTAGTAAGTTTACCATTTTCACCGACCATAAAAGTTTAAGGTATGTTTTCAGGCAAAAGGAGTTAAATATGAGACAAAGACGCTGGATGGAAATTCTTAGTTGTTGGTGCATACGTCTGTCGACTTCGTCTTGTATCGAGTCTTGTATTAGAAATGTTAGATCAGGGCACGTAGTACGAGAAAAATGGGATTTGTGTGTGAATAGTTAATTTCGCACGAAATAGCAAAAGGTTATTTTGCACGAAATAGCAATATGCTATTTCGCACGAAATAGCACAATGTTAATTCCGTGCGAAATTACCTCCACTATAAATACCCTAGTTGACATTTCATTTGTAACGAAATTAGATTCCGGTACCGAAGTGCTGCCGAAGTGTCTACTGATCTGTATTGCTGTTAAATCAATAAAACAAGATAATTAGAAGTGAATCAAGTTGTTTACAAGTTAATTCATTTGTTTCCGCCTCT
The DNA here is from genome assembly GCF_002127325.2 of Helianthus annuus. NCBI lineage: Eukaryota > Viridiplantae > Streptophyta > Magnoliopsida > Asterales > Asteraceae > Helianthus > Helianthus annuus. The sequence continues at coordinate 140,724,475 of NC_035436.2, forward strand.
TAAATTGATTAAGAACTCTTCTGAACGACTCGTTTGGTCGTGAAAACGATCCTACAAGTGGTATCAGAGCTCAGGAGGAAGAGTTCTTACCAAAATCAGCTCGTTTTCTTCAAAAATCTGACTTCTACACCTTCTTTTACAAAATTCACAAGATTTCATGGTTAAAATGGATTGAATTTTATACATGTCATGCGAAATAGTGTTTTAACGAATCCTTTAAAAAAATTGGACCTAAATCTGATCAAAAATTGGTAAAATTAGTAATTTCGCTTGAAAATGTTTTCGGATTAAGTGACGTCAGCACTATTTCGTACGGAATTACCTGCTTGATTTCACACGAAATTACCTAATTTCGCTCGAAATAGATAATTTCGCATCAGATTGTAATTTCGTTTGAGAGTTTCACACGAAATCAGATAATTTCGCACCAAATTGATATTCCGTTTGATAATTTCGCGCGAAATTACATATTTTCGTTTGAAAGTGTGCTATTTCACATGAAATCAGTTATTTCGCACCAAAGGGGTTATTTCGCTTGAAAGGGTGTTTTTTGAAAATTGATTTCATTTGAAAGAAGTTATTTCGTACCAAAAATTGTATTTCGTGCGAAATTGGTTATTTCGCATCAAATCTGATTTCGTTTCAGTGTGTAATTTCGTTTGAAATTTCAGTTTTTGTGATCTTTCATTGTTGTTTGAACTTTGTTTGACTTTGTGATACATATTACTGAATCATGGAAGAGGAATTCTATAATGCGTTTGCTACACCAGTTGCTCCGGTTACAGCTGCCGAAACATTGTACAATGAGAATGAGACAGGAACTTACCAGAAACCGCCAAAACTTATGTACATTGAGGATTTTAAAGGATAGCAGAATCGGTTTGAGAACGGGGTGCAAGCTTATAAGTTTGACGCATGGTGTTCATTAGAGAAAGATTACGAGAAACTGAAAAATGAACATGGGCTTGAAAAAACTTTTTGTGACTTTTCAGAGAGTGATAAATTGAAATATACAAGTGAAAAAATGATGACCAGTATTCTTCAACAAGCGATTAAAGAAGATATCTTTGTTTTGCTTCAACATGAGGGTACTGCTAGATCAATTTGGACGGCATTAATTCAAAAGTTTAAAGGAAGTGCAGATATGATCAAGAACAAAAAGGCTTTACTTAAGAAATCATTTGACATATTTGTGGCTTTTGATCATGAAACAACAAAAATGCCATTGATAGATATTGTCATCTTGTTTTGGAAATGGGAAGATTGGACATAAAGAAAGACGATGATGAATGGGTTGATAAACTAGCCGATGCTTTACCACAGCAGAAATGGGGAACTTATTTGTTGATCCTAAAACACATGAGAAAATCTGAAAATATGAATCTGATGCAGTTTATTCAGAAGATTGAAGAGCATGAGTTGGATATCCAGAAAACAGCAATCATGAAGAATCCAAATGCTCAACAAGATGCCAGTTTGTACTACAAAGGAAACAAATTTGAAGTTACGCCCAACCCAAAGATCCAAACTGGTTTCAGTGCTGATAGTTCTTCTGGAACAAAGGGTAGTACTGTAACTCAAAGTGGTGGAAATTCGTCTTCGTATTCAAGCTTTGATCCAAATTTTACATCACCAAGTTCTCAACGACAGAACTCAACAAAACTTCAATGCAATGTCACTTTAAACATTCAAAATGGTCAAAATCTGTCTCCAGAAATAGCTAAGCAACATATGGCATCACTCGTTGCTATGTTGGAATCATATGAAAGCTTGATTGTTGGCAGAATTGGAAATCTGATGCTTAGCAAAGAGGATTATGACCAAATTGATGTGGAGGAACTTGATTTGATGGATGTCAAATGGTGTTTAGCTAGTGCTATTAGAAGAGCAGAAAAGTTTCAACAAATCCTTGGTAGAGATGAGTTTAGTGAGTTGGCTAAATCTCCGATAGGGTTCGACAAGTCAAAGGTTACGTGTTTTCGTTGTCAAGAAAAAGGTCATTTTAAACGTGAATGCAAAAACAAAGAAGCAAACGAAAGACAAGATCAGTCTGGAAAGAACAATTATTATCAAAAATCAATTTTTCATCAGATTGCTCTACAACCACAAACTGCACATGCACGTGCCATTGAAGAAAAAGAGAAAAGAGCTTGTTATGGTATCGTTGACCAAGATGATGAAAAGGTTGCAGAGGGATTTAGCTGGGATAAATACATTCCACCTGGTTCAGGTCTTGTTGCTAGAATTCTAGAATAAGATGAAGTCAAATCTAGTCCGAAAAGAATACCGATTTTTCCAGATTTTGGAAGTGATGTTGATACTGATGATGAAGAAGAATATATCAATAAAGCTAGAAAATGTCTGGATCCTGATAGTTTTAATTTGTTTTTTGCAGATAAAGTTGAGATGTTGAATGAGAAGAAGATTGCCAGATTGAAGAGAGAGAGCTGGAAGCAATAAGAATAACTGATGAAAAGGCAAAGATGGAAGCTGAAGAAACACATGTTGAACCAGTGACTGAGAAAGTGATAGAAAAAATCGTTGATGTGGAGAAAGTGGTAGAGAAAATTGTTGAAGTTGAAAAAATAGTCGAAGTTGAGAAACTCGTCGAAGTTGAGAAAGTCGTCGAGGTAGAAAAAATTGTTGAAGTTGAAAAGACAGTTGAGGTCAATAAACCTTGTCTGAAATGTTTGGAGTCTTGCAAACATTGTGAAGAAAAGAACAAGAAGATTTGTGAACTTGAAGAGTTGAAAGAGAATTTGTTGTCTGATGTGAAGTATGTGAAAGAGTCATACGATGTTTTGAACAAAACAGTTGATGGTCTGAAAAAGACAAACTTAGAAGTTGATGCTGCTATGACAATGATGAGCTCAACATTAATGACAAAGCAGAAGGTCATCAATGAGTATATTGAAGACTGTGCAAAGCTTAAGTAGGATTTGGAACTTGAAAAGATTGAGAGTGAAAGAATCAAACGTTTGTTGTTGAGTTATACAACATTTGATTATTTGATTGATCGAGTTTATCCTACTGTTGCAGGTCTTGAAGCTTTTCGAGATAAAAAGACAGAAGAAGATACTAGTAAGAAACAAAGTGTCAAGTATAACAAGTGTCCGCCCCCGATCTATGAAAGTTATTCTCCCAGAAAGCCAAATGAGGAACGTTTAAATAAGGCTCTCAACATTAAGTTAAAGTCTGAAATCATTAATGAGTTACCAGACAATATTGATGTCACATTCATAGCGTCTGACACTGATCATGAGTCTGAGTTGTTAAAGAAAGTGGTCGATCAGGTGTTGGATATGGATGAAGAGTCTAAGTCGAAGTCTAAATCTGAGAGTTCGAGTTCATCAGAAAAGAGTCCGAGTTCACCTGTCAAACGGGTTTATAATAAAGAATTCCTGTTGTTAAAGAATAATTTGAATGATGAACCAATGAAAGTGGCATATACTTTGAATGATTCAGACAAATTATATTCTGATGAGGAATTTCCAATAAGAAGTGTCAAAACTGAACAAATTAAACAGGTTTTCAAATTTACAGAAATTAATATTTCTGAAATAAAAGATTTAAATCTTCATGAAAAACCTAAAAGATACACTTCAAGAGTTTAACAAAGAGTGAACAAGAAAATGGGTTACAATTCTGGTTATGGTTTTCAAAAGAGACCAAACCATAATGGTAATTACAAAAAGAAGGGTTTAGGTTTCATTTCCCCAGAATTATAAAAATGAGAAAACTTATAAACCGAAAACTAAATTTGTTTCAGGTACTGGTTCAGAAGAAGAAGAAAAGAAACAGTTTTGGAGATAGTCAAACCAAGAGTTTCTTGCTGAAAGGAAGAAGAAGTTTGTTTCAAGAGTTGATAGGAGAACATGTTTCAAATGTCAAGAAATTGGACACATTGCGTGGAACTGTCCCAAGTCCAACAACACAAAACAAGGAGTTACTTTTGACTCAAAATTGAGAGAAAAACATGTTGATGAAAAGAAACAACCAACTGAGAAATCTAAAGTGTTTGAAAATTCGACTTTCGAAACTAGTGATGTTTCAAAACGTTTTTACAAGAGAAAGTCGATTTAAACAAACAAAAATGGGTTGTCAAAAGTTCAAATGAAAGTTCTAGCAATGAATCTGATTCCATAAAATCAGAGGAGCTATCTGTTAAGAAGAATGTTGAAAATTTTGTTCCGTCATTGGATGATGATAACTTTCCACCATTGCGGGTAGAAAATCTGAAATCGAAAGGTAGGTTTGAGATTTCAGATCAATTCTTTGTCGGTAAGAAAGAATTTGATGCTGGAAAGGTGTTTAATGGAAATGTCAAACACATCTTTGGGAAGATGGTTGATGGGAAGGTTAAAGGTGCCAAAGAATTTTATCAATCGAAAAGATGGTGGGATAGATGTGTCCCAAAATCACCCAAGGCTGGTCAGGCTTGGGTGACAACATTTTCTACTTGAAAACCTGATTTGCCGGAGCTCCCAGGTTGGTAAGAGTGGAGCAGGAGTCGGCATATTTCTTGAGAAATTCACAGGATGGGTAACTGTGATATTTTGATCTACAAGTGGTTAATCAGGGACATTAAGTTGTACTTGATTTTCTACAAGAGGTATTTGTTGGTAGATTCTAAAATTGTTAAGTTTTTCCAAGTGGTTGAGAAAAATAATGTGATGAATTGATCCCAATTCCCTACAAGTGGTAGAATCAACAAAACTTATTTTCCGGAAAAACCATTTTAATTAAAACAAACTTAAGTGTTTTGAAATCTCAGTGGGAAAATGGTTTGTTGTAAGGGGGAGTTCTGATTGTTTATGCCAAGTGAATGGCGAATTGAAGCAATTCACAACAGTTGTCACTTTACTTGTATAGTTTGTTTTCAAATTTTCTTTAGAAGGTTTTGAATTTTAGGGGGAGTTAGAAATTTCAGAAAATCCAAAAAAATTAGAAAATTTGAAAAAGTAAAAAACATGATAAAATCAAAAATTGAGTCTTGTTGAGAAAAGAGGAAATGATAGTACAACAGTGGACTATCACAACACGCTAAAGAATTGGAAAGTTAAAATGTGATAAACGGTCTCACTGCGGATATGCCAGTAGGTTTTTGCACATTTAGTAAATTGTTTTTGAGATATAAACATAAATTCCAATACTTACTTATCTCGTGGGAAACATCTCTCGGATATATGGGTAACCCCCGAAATCTTGTTTGAAAGATCCCTCTTTCTGAGATACTAGGTCTTTATGCTTAGTGATATCTGGGTTATTATCCCGGGACTTCTGATTTTTAGGAAGCAACGGCCTAGTCCCCATATAATATTTTTCACTTGCTTGAAATAAAAGCACCACCCTCAGCATCAAAATGATGAAACATTGCAAAATGATAATCATGTGCTGTTGAAGAAAAGATTCTCTAAAGGGAACATTCCTAAAAGTCGAGCCATCATCTCTCTGTACGAATAGAAGTTCTGACCTGAGCTCTCATGGTTTCGCATTTACCCTTTTACAGATATCATCTAGGTATACTCACCTGTAAGACTGAATAATGGGATCTGGATACGGGAGTATATTCTGTGGTGGGACACGCGAATAAGTTTTAGTGCTTAAAACATTAATCTCGTATCTTGGAACAATTGAACTTTGTGTAAAAATTTAAGTGGATCAGTATACTGGCAATCTAAGTGAATCGTTTAGAACTTAAAATGTTTAAAGCTTAACGGTGTTGGTGATTTTTCTCAAAAACTGATATGATCCACTTACACAAACTCACAAAAATAATGTTTGTATATATTTCTTTACTGCATTTCATCTAAAACAAAATCCAATAAGTTTTTCAGTGTGTTTTAGCATAAATTTTTAAAAATACAAAAAGATTTTCGACAACTGATGTTGAAGAGCTGTTTTTCAAAATTCCAAGTGCTAAACATGACGAACAGGTTTGGAAAGAGTTTGTTTGAAAAAGATGTTTTCTTACATGTGATCATCAGAGATTCATTTTTAAAATGTTAAATCATTTTGAGTGATATTTCAACAAGTGTTAAGGAAAGAATAAAATTTGTCAAATTGTTAAATTTATAAATCTTACTTTGAGGTAGAGGATGTGCAGGTTTGCAAGGTATCGAATCCTGAGCAGAGTGAGAGCCAGATGTCGATCCTAGAACTTGTGAAAGCAAGTCTAAAGATGCCAGCACAACTCAAGGGGGAGTTTGCTTGTAAAGGAGAGTCTGAAGATGCAAGGGCTAGGAATTTGATCCTGGAAAATATAAGAGAGTGTCAGATCAGCATCCAAGAGGTAGATTGCTTACACTGTAAGATACTTTTCAAGAGCCCAAAGACTGATAAAGACTGAAGACTGTGAAGACTTGACATTGAAGACTCGTCAACATCCGAGGGGGAGTCTGTTGGTGCATACGTCTGTCGACTTCGTCTTGTATTGAGTCTTGTATTAGAAATGTTAGATCAGGACACGTAGTACGAGAAAAATGGGATTTGTGTGTGAATAGTTAATTTCGCACGAAATATCACAATGTTAATTCCGTGCGAAATTACCTCCACTATAAATACCCTAGTTGACATTTCATTTGTAACGAAATTAGATTCCGGTACCGAAGTGCTGCCGACGTGTCTACTGATTTGTATTGCTGCTAAATCATTAAAACAAGACAATTAGAAGTGAATCAAGCTGTTTACAAGTCAATTCATTTGTTTCCGCCTCTTGAATTGATTAAGAACTCTTCTGAACGACTCGTTTGGTCGTGAAAACGATCCTACATTAGTGATAATGATTGTAATATCCAGTATCATGCAGGAAAAGCTAATGTGGTAGCTGATGCTTTAAGTCGAAAGTGTCATGAAAAGCCAAAAAGAGTGCGTTCTCTTAAGATTAACCTACAAATAGATTTAAATGAACAAATTAGAGAAGCACAAGAATCAGTAATCACGAATGATACTGAAAAGTTAAAAGGAATGACTAAGGAATTAGAACAAGGAACCGATGGAATTTGGAGATTCGATAAGAAAAGAATGTGGATACCTAAACTAGGAAACCTGCGTCATCGTATATTAGAAGAAGCCCATAAGTCTAAGTATACGATGCATCCTGGAATGATAAGATGTATTAGGACTTAAGGAGGAATTTTTGGTGGATAGAAATGAAAAAGGATATAGCAGCTTATGTTTCTAAGTGTTTAACTTGTTCAGAAGTCAAAGCTGAACATCAGAAACCCTCAGGATTGTTGCAACAGTTAGAAATGCTAGTGTGGAAAGGGGAATTGATAACAATGGATTTTGTTACCAAGTTACCCAAAACAAGAAAAGGTAATGATACAATCTAGGTGATTGTAGACAGGCTAACTAAGTCAGCTCACTTCCTACCAATGAAGGAAACTTTCAGTATGGAATAGTTAGCTAAGTTGTATGTAAATGAAATAGTTTCATTACAATGAAATTTCATTGTCAATTATTTCTGATAGAGATAGTCGTTTTACCTCTAATTTTTGGACAAGTTTCCAAAAAGCAATGGGAACCAAGCTAAATCTAAGCACCGCTTATCATCCTCAAACGGACGGACAAAGTGAAAGGATAATTCAGACAATGGAAGATATGCTTAGAGCTTGTGTAATTGATTTCGGAGGTAATTGGGACGATCACTTACCATTGATAGAATTTTCTTATAATTACAGTTATCACACCAGTATCGATGTTGCACCATTCGAAGCACTTTATGGACGAAAGTGCCGAACAAGAGTCTGTTGGGCAGAAATTGGAGAAAAGCAACTATCTGTACCTGAAATAGTACAAGAAACAACAGATAAGATTGTTCAAGTCAAGGAACGACTAAAAGCAACACGTGATAGACAAAAGAGTTATGCTGATAAAGACGAAAACCGTTGGAATTTCAAGTAGGTGACAAAGTGTTATTGAAAGTTTCTCCTTGGAAAGGAGTGGTAAGATTAATCAAAGGGCGAAAACTAAGCCCCAGGTATGTTGGACCTTTTGAGATTATTAGAAGAATAGGACCTGTAGCCTATCAGCTACCACTGCTAGAGGAAATGGCAGGAATACATGATGTATTTCATGTATCTAATCTCAAGAAATGCTTAGCTGATGAATCACTGGTGGTACCTCTTAAGAATATAGAGGTAAATGAACAACTTAAATTTGTAGAGAAGCCTCTACAGATTGAAGACAGAAAAGTCAAGAACCTCAAGCACAAGAGATTAGTTCTGGTCAAAGTGAAATGGGACTCCAAAAGAGGACCAGAGTACACATGGGAGCTTGAATCATAAATGCAAAGGAAATATCCACACCTATACCAGTAGATCTCGAGGACGAGCTCTAAAACAAAGTGGGGAGGATATAACAACCCTCCTAAATATTTTTGACACCCTAATATATATTAAAACATCCCTAGACGTCCTAAAATACACCCCGTATGCAAAAACGGACCCGAATATCTTTAATATTCTTAAAATTAAATAAAAACAAGATTTAATGGTCTCTCGCGGGCCGCATAGCCCTCGGCTACTTCTTACGAGGGTCGCGACATATAGGCCACCAGACTTAACCCGGTGCCGCCACGTGTCACAGTCGTGTCGAGCCTATTGGTCAACTCAGCAACCCTAGGAGCTACCCTAGGGAGCCTTGCGGGCCGCAAAGGCCCTGGCCGTGGCTTACGCGGGGATCAACAGGAGGCGATGGGACACTATATATAGGTGCATTCGGCTTCAGTCTCCAGTCGCTCATTCCTTTCTTTCTCTCTCGAATTTCTTAAGTGTAGAAGTGATTCTCGGGCATAATACCCCCCTAAATAACGAAGTTCTACCTCGTTGTAAGTATTATAACCCCGGTTACGTATAAGATACGCTGCCCGAGTGATCCAGGGTTCCGTAACAGCTGTCGAGGTTTTGCCCGACGTAGTCGTTGGAATGCCGTCTCGGGGAGGGTATTACTAATGTAAATATTGGTTTATTATACTAACACGTGTGCATTTGTGTAATTTATAGATAATCACCAGGAAACCCTAAAGGAAAACCTAAGACAACAATGTGAGTAATCTCCCTTTTTACAATTTTTTTTTTTTTTACAAAACCCCACATAATTAATATTATATTAAACAGTTATTGAGTATTTGTATTCTACAATTATCGTCGGTATGTTGGGGTTTTGTATACAAAATTTGTTACTACCTTGCGAGGAGTAACATGACCACAAGTCGGGTCGACAGTACCGTGGGTAGTAATTAAGTAGATGGAAATAAATGTAATTGCGGAACTGCCCTCAATACTGTACAATGGTTTTACTTAACTTGATTAAACTGAGATTTACTCACCAGTATTTCCCACTGACAAAATGTTTTTAAACACGTTTCAGGTAACAAAATATGAAAGCCAAATAGAAGCCAGCTGGACAGCACTGGAGGCTTGGAAAAGTGGCTATAAAGTTACCTAAAATAAAAGAGATGTTTTATTAAATAAAATAGGATTTATTCCTATGAAAATATGTGTAATAAAAATTGGGATTTTCCCACGTGTTTAGTATTATGAAAGTGGGATATTTTACTCTGATAAAATATTTCCTAACTACTTTCTGATGTAATTTCCACTGCCAAAATGATAAACACAAGATACCACCGAAACTGGCCGCGACCGCCCGTTCCCAGGTTGTTAGGGGACGGGGGTTGTGACATATAAGAAGTACCAGCGGCGTATCTACCATGCTTTTATCACATTACACCCGTCCCGTTATCTGATCACATACCAAAAAGCAATCGTTCAATTGTACTTGTTTTCAATCGTTCGTGTTATCAAAACCAGTCGTTCAACTCGTTTGTGTCATAAACCATCGTTCAATCGTTCAAATCGTTCCAATCGTTCAAATCGTTCGTGTTTTAATTGTGAAAACTAGCTTTTGGTCGTTCTCGTTGAATACATTCAAACCTGCGTGACTCATCCATCGTTCAACTCGTATTAACAAACCACCAAAGGGTAAGTTAACAATCATCAGGTTCTGTCGTTACCCACATTACCCCCATACATAACCATGGCGATAGTCCGAGAGCGGGATTTGTCAGATCCTATGGTACCATAACATACTACTGGTCGGCTCGGCCAAAGCTAATGAATGTCATTCGTGTTATGTAATAACATCCCAACAAGTTCGTTTACATTATCGAAAGCGTTGTGTTTAATATAAACCATAGTATTCGTTTTTGAAAATATCGAAATCGTTTAGCACATATGAATCACCCCAAAAAAATTAAAAGCAGTAAAATGGGGGAACTATGTACTCACTTGAGATTGCAAGGTATGCTCGATTTAAGTGAACTAATAAAGCTCGGCAATCAAGGAATCAAGTGGCACCTAGTATCAGATTACTATGTTAATAAATCGACACCTAAATCGGGAGATCGAATAGAATTAGGTTTCGTAAACCAAATGAGTATTGGAACTCATGTGATATGGCATAACAAAGCCTACATTCTGATTCGAACCTATCCTTAGTGCTTATGATCCGTTATGACCCGTTAAGCTAGCTACGCTACCTTAACGCGTCATTTGCGCAAAAGCGCAAACGAATAGCGTAACTAGTCCTATGACAAGTATTTATATGCCCTAACATGTTTAAATATGTTGCATATTTAGTTTAAGTGTCAAAAATTAAGTTACATAAGCTTAAATTCAAATTATGCATGAAAAGGGCATTTTGGTCATTTTCCTAAGGCATATAAACTACCTGTCATACAACTAATCAAACTAAGTAACCATAAGGTATAACCTCAGAAGGTTATTCCCTATACAACTATGGTCACAAAATATGTTTGGTTAGATCCTAATGATCGACCAAATGGGTCGGGTTCGAAAATCTAAGCGGTGGTTTAGGCCGTTTGACTTACGACCCTATACAAGCACTAAACTAAAAGTGACGAGTTAAACATGTTTAACTAAGTTAGAAAACTAATTTGATATCAAAACAAAGTGTTTTGATACCCGAAAACAGTTTCATCGCAAAATGCACATAATCGCGCATTTTGACCGAAACTTTGACTCGTCATTTCGACTAGTCAACGTGCTAATCAGTAGGTATAATCGCAAGGGACTATAACCATCGTGATTACGCTCATGTTGCAAAGTTCAATTGAACTTTGATTTGACCAATTCGTGGTCAAAACTATCGCAACCCCCGACCCCTGCCTCGGGAGGCGGGCGGCCGCGGCCTACTCAGAGATGGTGGTATCGGTGTTTATCATTAATTGGCAGCGGAATTTACATCAGGAACATAGTTAGGAAATATTTTATCAGAGTCAAACACCACATTTTATAATAATAAACATATTGGGATAAAACCCAAGTTTACAAACATGTTTATAGGGATAAACCCTATTTTATTGAAATAAACATTTTCTTTATTTTTGGTAACTTTTATAGCCACTTTTCCAAGCCTTCAGTGTTGTCCAGCTGGCTTCTATTTGGCTTTCACATTTTGTTACCTGAAACGCGTTTAAAAACATTTTGTCAGTGGGAAATACTGGTGAGTGAATCCCAATTTAATCAAGACAGGTTTTATCAGTTTACAATTATTGAGGGCGATCTCGCAATTACATTTCTTTATTTTTCTACTTTAATTACCATCCACGGTACTGTCAACCCGACCTATGGTCATGTTACTACTCACAGTGTAGTAACAAATTTTGTATACAAAACCCCAACATACCGACGATAATTGTAGAATACAAATACTCAATCACTATTTAATGTAAGGTAAAACATTTGAGGTTTTGTAAAAACAGTTTGCAAAAGGTTTACAAAAAGGAGATTACTCACATTGCTATTTTAGGATTTTCCTTTGTGTTTTGCTAGTTATAATCTATTAATTAAACAATGCACACACGTTTGTATAATAACCCAATATTTACATTAGTTATACCCTCCCCGAGACAGAACTCCAACGACTACGTCGGGCAGAGCCTCGACAGCCGTTACGGAGCACTAGATCAATCGGGCAGCGTATCTAATACGTAACTAGGGGTTATGATACTTACAACGAGGCAGAACTTTGTTATTTTATTGGGTATTATGTCCGTGTGTTACTTATACACTATATAAATTGAGAGAGAATTTTGAGAATTGAACGACGTAAACTGAAGGCCGATCGATCCAATTTATAGGATCTGATTCCGGCTTTCTCGCGGCCCGCGTAAGAAACAGAAGGGGCCTTCGCTCCCTGCGACATAGGCCGGGTAGGCCCTAGCTTGGCCTAGTCACCGATCTAGCTTCGACACGCGTTTGACACGTGGCGGCTCCGGGGCGTGCTTCATGTCGAGCGGCCCGCGTAAGATGAAGAACAAGTCTTCGCTGCCTGCGAGAGACTATAAAACTTGATTTTTATTTCATTTTTGTAAAATTAAAGTATATATGGCCTATTTCTCGTATACGGGGTGTATTTTAAAACATTTAGGGGTGTTCTAAATATTTTAGAAGTGTCGGAAATGTTTTAGGAGGGTTGTTATATCCTCCCCACATTGTTTTAGAACTCGTCCTCGAGGTCTACTAGAACAGGTGTGTGTATTTCCTCTGCATCTCTGATTCAAGCTCCCACGTGTATTCTGGTCCTCTCTTGGAATCCCATTTTACTTTAACTAGAATCAATCTCTTGTGTTTGAGATTCTTGACTTTCCTGTCTTCAGTTTGTAGAGGTCTTTCTATGAACTTAAGTTACTCACTTACCTCTATATCCTTGAGAGGCACTACTAGTGATTCATCGGCTAAACACTTTTTGACATTACATACATGAAATACATCATGTATTCCTGCCATTTCCTCTGGCAGTTGTAGCTGATAGGTTACAGGTCCTATTCTTTTAATAATCTCAAAAGGTCCAACATACCTGGGCTTAGCTTTCCCCTTTTGATGAATCTTACCACTCCTTTCCAAGGAGATACCTTTAATAACACCTTATCTCCTACATTAAATTCCAACGGCTTTCGTCTGTTATCAGCATAACTCTTATGTCGATCGCGTGCTGCTTTCAGTCTTTCTTTGACTTGAATAATCTTGTCTGTTGTTTCTTGTACTATTTCTGGTCCAGACAGTTGCTTTTCTCCAATCTCTGCCCAACAGACTGGAGTTCGGAACTTTCGTCCATAAAGTGCTTCGAATGGTGCAACATTGATACTGGTATGATAGCTGTTGTTGTAGGAAAATTCTATTAATGGTAAATGATCGTCCCAATTTCCTCCGAAATCAATTACACAAGCTCTAAGCATATCTTCCATTGTTTGAATTGTCCTTTCGCTTTGTCCATCCGTTTGAGGATGATAAGCGGTGCTTAGATTTAGCTTGGTTCCCATTTCTTTTTGGAAACTTGTCCAAAAATGAGAAGTGAAACGGCTATCTCTATCAGAAACAATTGATAAAGGAATTCCAGGTAATGAAACTATTTCATTTACATATAACTTAGCTAACTGTTCCATACTGAAAGTTTCCTTCATCGGCTAGAAATGAGCAGATTTGGTTAACCTATCTACAATCACCCAGATTGTATCATTACCTTTTCTTGTCTTGGGTAATTTGGTAACAAAGTCCATTGTTATCAATTCCCATTTCCAAAACGGCATTTCTAACTGTTGCCACAAACCCGAGGGTTTCTGATGTTCAGCTTTAACCTGTGAACAGGTTAGACACTTGGCAACATAAGCTGCTATATCCTTTTTCATTCCTATCCACCAGAAATTCTGTCTTAAGTCTTGATACATCATATCACTTCCAGGATGCATCGTATACTTAGACTTATGGGCTTCTTCTAGTATACGGTGGCGTAGATTTCCTAGTTTAGGTATCCACATTCTTTTCTTATGGAATCTCCAAATTCCATCTGTTCCTTGTTCTAATTCCTTAATCATTCCTTTCAATTTTTCAGTATCATCCTTGATTACTGATTCTTGTACTTCTCTAATCTGTTCATTTAAATCTATCTGCAGTTTAGGTATCCACATTCTTTTCTTATGGAATCTCCAAATTCAATATGTTCCTTGTTCTAATTCCTTAATCGTTCCTTTCAATTTTTCAGTATCATCCTTGATTACTGATTCTTGTACTCTTTTTGGTTTTTTGTGATACCTTCGACTTAAAGCATCGGCTACTACATTAGCCTTTCGTGCATGATACTGGATATTACAATCATAATCACTAAGTAACTCCATCCAGCGTCTTTGTCTCATATTTAATTCCTTTTGCCCAAAAAAATACCTTAAACTCTTATGATCGGTGAAAATGGTAAACTTACTACCGTAAAGGTAATGTCTCCAAATTTTCAGGGCAAAAATTATAGCTCCTAATTCTAGATCATGGGTTGTATAATTCTCTTCATGATTCTTAAGTTGTCTAGACGCATAGGCTATAACCTTTTGACGTTTGATGCGCATGTGGTGTTATAGGTTTTTATGTATATTTTTAGCCCTTTTTACACGTTAGTCAAGTTTTAAATTTATAAAACACGATATTTTACTAACACCAAACACACATATGGGCAAGTGCACCCATCATGAGCGTAGTATAGTGTTGGTAAGATACCGAGGTCGTCGAAGGACACAAGAGCGTTTAATACCGGTTTATCCTCAACGTCTAATCAAATCAAAAGTTTAGAAAAAGGTTTTAAACTAGAAAATAAAAACTAAAAATGCTGAAAATAAAAATAAAAGTAAAAACATATAGACAAGATGAATCACTTGGATCTGACTCGTGTTTAGTGTAACCTTTGATTATTTCCGCACTTTTGCACTTTTTAAGAGATTATCTTAGTTATTGTAGTAGGTCCCTCTTTTGAAGGTGACGTTACCCTCAACCTAGTAGTTTGAGTCAGCAAGGATACAATCCTAAAGGGTTGGATTATTGAAAGATAATTAATTAAGTTATTAATGCGTAATGTGGTAGGCCCCTCTTTTGAAGGTGACGTTACCCTCGGCTATGTAGTCTGAGTCAGCAGGGATACAGTCCTAAATAGTCGGGTTAATGTTTTAATAGTAGTTTACATATTAGGGGATCAAGGAGTTTGGACCCCCGCCATCCAATACCAGTGGGTATTGAAGGAGGTCCTACTAAAGTTGACCCAGGTCCTTGCAGGATCTATACACTGAACAAGGCAAGACTCTTACCAAACCATCCCTTAACCCCCGACCAGGTAGCCAACATATCTCCATATAGACCGTGGAGATATGAATGGTGAAAATCTTTTATTTTATATAGACAGTAAAATAATGCCACGACACCATGGACAAATGATAAGGAAGATTCACCTTCAACATAAGAAACTAGTTATTAAAGTCATTAATACATAACCAAATAAAAAGTTCGAAAAGATTAAAAATAAAAAGTAATACACTAGACACTTGTCTTCACCAAGTGATGTAAGAGACTTAGGCAAACATGGCCTTTGATTGTCAAGAACTCTTACGATCAATCTTGGATCCCAATACTACTCACACACTCTATGATGGATGATGGATGATGGTGGTGGATGTGGGTTGTGATGGTGGTGGTGGGTGGGTGAAGTGTGAGAGAGGTGGTTTGCCAAGGGATGGTTTGCAAATGAGCCAAGCACCCCTATTTATGGCCTGCACAGAAGCCCGGACACGGCCCCGTGTCCATTGGGCACGGCCCCATGTCCATTGGGCACGGCCCCGTGTCCATTGGGCACGGCCCCGTGTCCACTCATCTTCTCTTTCTTCATTAAATGCAGTTTGTCTGCATTAGTTGACCATGCCCCCGTGTCCACTGGGCACGACCCCGTGTGCAGAAGCGTATCTGTACTATCAAGATTTTCCTAGATTCTGCGAATCTTAGAGTTGACCACGGCCGTCCACTGGACACGCCCCCATGGTGGGTGATAGAAGCTTCTACAACGTTGTCTTTTTTGCAGACACTTGGGCACGCCCCCTGCTCATTGAGCACGGGGCGTGTTCAGCCTTCTGTTCTCTTGTTTTTGCTTGGGAAGATGCTGTCGGGGGGTCGGGCATGCCACGTTTATTCCTTTTCTTGTATTTATGTTAGATTTAGCTGCCTTTTTGCTTCTTTTGTGTTAGTACAATAACGTCTGTAGCTTCCGTCAGCATATAGTCATGTTTTGTATATTTGTGAATAGTTTATGTTTGTATGTATGTTTAGCAAGTCAGGATATGGCGCGTTATTTTATTAAGTGCTGATTTTTGTTGACCATGATCGAACAGGCAAACCGATCGAACAGCATGTTCGATCGAACAGCAGGTCAGCCGATCGGCTAGCACTCACTCTATCCTGACTGTGCCTATATATAGCTGCTCGATCAGCTCATTTGTAACTTTTGACACTTTCACTCTCTGGCAAACTCATGTCAGTCTGAACTCTCTAAGGAGCTTGTACACTTTCATATTCAATCAATAGAAGATCAGACAGTAACTCAGAGTTGAATTTGTTCTCGTATATCTGTTGTGTGATTCAATGAATTCTGCGCATTAATCATATCCGATTTAACTAAGTTTCCGAACAAGAGGATCCTATCCAAGGGACCAACAAGTGGTATCAGAGCATCAGGAAGCTGAATCGAGATCTACGAATACGAATTCACCGGAATTCGAAGCTGTATTTGCTGATTTAGAGACGAATTCACCAGAATTCGAGCCATATTCACTGATTTAGAGACGAATTCACCGGAATTCGAGCTGTGTTTGTTGATTGGAAGACAAATTTCACCGGAGATTTGCCATTTCTGCCGATTCGATTCAAATTTCACCGGAAATTTGACAGATTCTTCTACTTTCTACTCAGATCTAGCTTTATTTTTCATTTTGTCACCATAAAATACGAAAAACTTAAAATTGAGAGTGATTTTACGGTTAAAATTTGATAAATCTGCTATAGATCGATACGCAAACATCAGAAGTATAATCCTACAAATTTTCATAACAAAATTCGTCCAAAAACTTGTTCAAATTCATCAAAAACCATGAAAAACTGTTCTTGTTTGCTGATGTCAATCGTTCGAACGACCTAGCTGTTCTTAGACTTGTTGACATCATCAACTTGTTTGTATAACCGTTCGGACAATTTCAGTTAGATTGCATTCAGAAAGTGTTGCTGACGTCATCAGTGTTAGTCGATCGAACCAGCTAATCGATCAAACAGCATTGTTGATATATCTTTTGCTGACGTCATATTGCTAGCCGATCGGATAAGCTGACCGATCGGACAGTAATTGATTGCTAGTACATTCATTTGACATTCAATCGAACAGGTCGTTCGATCGAACAAGCCGATCGATCGAACAAGCTAACCGATTGAGTGTATACCGTTCGATCGAACAAGTCATTCGATCCAAGTGCATTTGTGTTAGAGTCTTGAAAATCACAAAATGGATGAATTCATGAATCCTTTTAGTGAGATGTATGCATTTGTTGGAAACTCTGGTGATGATACGACAAATCGAACTAATGAAAACTCTCCTAGCGCAAAGAAAACGTTATCTGATGCCTTAAGTGTGGAAAGTGCATATGGTACATATAACAAACCACCAAAGCGAATGGCGATCGAAGAGTATAACAGGTGGGCCAAAAGATTCGATGAATGGATGACAGCTTTCGCATACCTGAGCTGGAAAAGTTTAAAGAACGGGTTCAACAATGGAAGAGTAGACTTTGAAAATTTGACAGAAAGTGAAAACATAGAAAATTTTGTAGCTGAGCAGAAGTGCATAGCATTGATACACCAGTCAGTGAGAGAAGACATAATCTCATTGATTGAATATTCAAATGCAAAAGACCTTTGGGAAAAATTAAAAGTTAAATGTGTTGGTACTGCTGAAATAATCAAAAACAAAAAGAAATTACTGAGAAAAGAATTTGATATGTTCGGATGTCTAAAAAATGAGTCTGTCTCTAAAATGATTGAGCGATTTGGGCATCTAAAGCTGGAGTTGGCAAGACATGGAGTCACATATTCTCAAGAAGAGCTAGTCGACAAGTTGTTTGACTCTTTGCCAGACGATATGGACTGGCAATATTTTGCATTGATGATCAAGAATACAATCAAGTCAGAAGAGCTAACGGTTGATTTGCTGATTGAAAGATTAGAAAGCCATGAGCTGGAGATCAAGAAAACAAATAAAGTCAATCACTCTTTATATCAGCAAAATGTGGAACTGTATTATCCAAAGAGCATGATTCCAAAAACCATATCTCCCAAAATAGCCTTCACAGCAGAAAGCTCACAACCAACGAATCAAGAAAGCTTAAACAGTGGTTTTCATGGAGGAATGTCATCAAATGCTTCAAGTCAAGGATCATCCTCTAGTACCTCAAGTCAACAGCAATCAGCACCAAAGAATGTATTTCAATGCAATATCGCTGTGGATTTGAAAAATGGTCAAAATTTAAGTGAGGAGTCAGCTAAGCAACATATGGTCTTCTTAGCTTCAGTGCTTGAATCTTATGAGAGTCTTGTGGCTGGGAAGATAGGCAACACCAACCTTACGAAAGAAGACTATGATCAAATCGATCCGGGGGAGATGGAACTGATCGATATAAGGTGGTGTATGGCCAGTGCTGTTAGAAGAGCTCAACGTTTCATGGAAATAACTGGAAGGAAGTCTATTGGTGGACCTTTTACCAAGTTGGGTTTTGATAAATCCAAGGTGACATGCTTCAAATGTAAGCAGAAAGGTCACTTTAAACGGGAGTGCAGAAACGATTATGCTGATGACTCTTCTAATCCGTTCCGAGAAGATTACTATAAGAAAGCAATCTATCATCAAAATAAGTCGGAACCTCCCAGGTTGAAGCAGATTGAAGACAAAGAGAAGTCTAGAGCTCTTGCAGTCATTCATGATGATGAGGGATATGACTGGAGTGAGCTATTGCCTGAGGAAGACGCAGTTGGTTATGCGTTTGCAGCAACAAAGATTGTTCCATTTAAAGACAACAGAACAGAAGAAGAAAAGTTTGTGAACAGAAGAATGAAAGCCTAAACAAGAATGAGCAGAATCTCCAACACGTACAAAGAAGCCAAAAGGGCAAAGAGATGGGATGCCGACAGAGAATGCTACCTTGATCCACAAGGAAACATCGCAGTTAATCCTGATTCCATTAGTGTTGATGCACTTATTCAGCAATTCGCTGAAGAAGAAGAAGCCAGACAAAAAGAATGGTGGGGAGGCGGTGAAAAGAAAGTGGAAGAGAAAGAAGAAAAAGTGAAGATGGCAGAAGAGAAGCAGCAGACAAAGAAGATTGATGATGGGTTGATTGATACATCACAGGAGCTCACGGCTGAAAATCTGATGAGGATGGCTGACAAAGTTCTTGCTGCAAAGGAAGTGGAGGTAGATTCTATTTCTGGAACTGAGTCAAAAGGCCAGGTCAGTCAGATTGATACAAACAAAGAGTCAGGTAAGAAAGTTCAAATTGAAAGTGACTGCAAGAGTTGCATGAAAAACTGCAAAGATTGTAGCACTATTGCTTACCTTAACAACAAAAAGGTTGAAGATCTGACAAAAAGAGTCAGAGAAGTTGAAAATCAGATTTTAAACCGGGATAAAATGTTAAAAGCTTCAAACGATCGAGCAAAAGAGTTAACTGAAAAATTGAAAGTGATAAAAGTGACATAGAAAGAACTAAGAAAGAAAATGAAAAACTAATTCATGAAAATCGTCAAATCACTGAAAATTTTGAGAAGCTTAAACGAACGGTTAAAGATTCTGATGAATGAAATGGTAAAACAACAAAAGAAAATCTTCAATTGTCGGGAGTGCTTAGGGTGAAAGAAGAGTTAAACAATCAACAATTGGATGAAATTGCTAAATTGAAACTTCAGTTCCAAGAAGCAAAAATTGAAAATGAACGCATCCAATTGAAATTAACCAGCTACAACTCCGCAAGCTTTGTTTTGCAGCACATTGTTCCCAAACCCATCGGGAAAAACAAAGCAGGTGAAGATGTATTTTCGGATGGAACAAGGGTGGGATATCATCAAGTTCCACCACCAGTTTTAAACAATTATTCAAAGAAAAAATCCGGGCTGGTTAATGGTGAAGAAGATTTGAATGAAATACAACTTCCAGAGTCAATTGATATCACATTTTCGTCATCATCATTTGATGATAGTGTTCAGACTGATATTGTTAAAAGCGTGGCCGAAAGTGTTTTGGAGTCTGATTCAAATGAAGATGATGAGTGTTTCTTGAATAATTACATTCTGAAACTCAAAACCAAAAACAACTTACATGACGAACCTAATCTTGTCATGTACAAGATGTTGGGATCGGATAAGTTGTATTCAGATTCCGAGTTTCCTCTGGAGAATGTAAATGTTGATAAATTGACAAATGTGTTCAAATTGACAGAAATTAATCTGTCTGAGGTGAAAAACTTGAACCAGACAAAGAAGAAAATGAACTTTGAAAAGGATAAATCTTACTACACAAAACCTATTATACCTTTGCATTTTCATAACAAAAATCAAAACAGATGGTCGAAAGGTTATCAGGGGGGTAAGAATTATCTAAGAAAGAATGGTCAAAACAAACGATTTATTGAGAAGAAAGTATTTGTGAAAGGATCGAGTTTGAGTTCACTTTCTGAAGAACCTAAAACCTTTTCAAAATCAAACAAAGAGTTCTTTGAGGAAAAGAAGGTCTCACAATCTCAGTCTGAAGGTACAAATAGGGTTGTTGACACCCGAACATGCTTCAAATGCAACCAAGTTGGACACATTGCATGAAAGTGTACCAATTTGAAGCCTGAGACTGAAGTTGTTGAGAGTCTGAAAAGGAAAGACGATGTGAAAGGGAAAGCACCAATGTTTGTTGAGAAAAATGTTTTGAAAAATGAAAACGCTAAATTCAAAACTGAACCTACTAAAAATGTGGTAACTAAAAATGACAGATTTTACAAAAGAGTTGCCTCATCTCAACAAACTTGGAAGCCAAAAGGTGTTGAGCAGAAAGCAAGATCTTCAAAACCAAAGGTTTCCGAGACTGAAAAATCCTCATCTTCGACCAAGAAGATGTATGTACCTTTGGATTTGTTTGAGAAACTCCAGAAACAAAAATCAACTTCTGAAAAGAAGTATGTGGTGAAAAAAGACCAATCATCTGGTCAACCTCCGTAAAAGGATGCTCCTTTATTCAAAGAGGTTGAGATTGGGTCTGAGGAGAGCTTGAAGATAAATGACAAAAATTTTCCACCACTTTACACAAAAACAACTCGC
Source organism: Helianthus annuus (assembly GCF_002127325.2). Lineage (NCBI taxonomy): Eukaryota > Viridiplantae > Streptophyta > Magnoliopsida > Asterales > Asteraceae > Helianthus > Helianthus annuus. The sequence continues at coordinate 140,745,705 of NC_035436.2, forward strand.
ATCAATGTCAAGTTACCCGAGTCAAAGGAGGCTTGGGTAGCATCAAAATCTAATTAAATACTTTTGAAATGTGCAGGGGCTTCCAAGATCCTTTTCATGTTGGATTATGGATAGTGGAGCTTCTCAGCACATGACAGGAAAGACAGCATTGCTGTACGATGTGAAGAATATCAATGGAGGTTATGTTGGATTTACGGGTAATCAAGGTGGTAGGATTATTGGTGAAGGAACACTATCCAATGGGATTGTGACGTTTGAAAGAGTTAACTACATTGCTGAGCTGGAGAATAATCTGCTAAGTATCTCGCAGATTTGTGACAGGATGTATACCACTCACTTCACTGACAAAGAGTGTTTGATCCTAAAGCCAGGATTTGTTGTCCCTAAGGAATGGATCATCATGAGGGCACCAAGAGTCAATGATCTATACGTGTTGGATATGAGTGTAGTAACGACAACCACGGGTCAGGCTCATTGTTTTGTGTCAAGAGCAACTGAGAAAGAATCGAGATTGTGGCACCGCAAGATGGGGCATATACATCTAAGAAAAATGAATCACTTGGTACACAATGATTTGGTTACAGGAGTTCACATCAAAGGTTTTCATCTGGAAGGGGAGTGCATTAGCTGTATTAAAGGCAAGCAGAAGAAAAAGTCACACCCCAAAAAGCAAGTCAATTCAGTCTCAAGACCACTAGAAAGACTTCACATGGATTTGTTTGGTCCTGTGAATGTCAAAAGCATTACAGGAGATTACTACTGTTTGGTCGTTACTGATGATTATTCCAGATTTTCTTGGATATCTTTCCTGAAGACGAAGGATGAAACGTTTGATAGTTTGATGGCGTTGTTCAAGAAGATTGAGAATCTGTACCAGAGGCGTATCAGAAGAATTAGAAGTGATAATGGTACTGAATTCAAGAACAACAAGATGGAAGAATTTTGTGAAGAACGAGGTATATTGCATGAGTTTAGTGCTCCGTACACTCCGCAGCAGAATGGAGTCGCAGAACGCATAAACCGGACACTAATCGAGACGGCTAGAACAATGCTCGCAGATTCTAAACTTTCGATAAATTTTTGGGCAGAAGCTGTTTCCGCCGCATGCTATACGCTCAACAGAGTTCTCACTGTCAAGAAATTCAACAAAACATGCTTTGAGTTGATCAATAACCGCAAACCTAATTTGAAGTATCTTGAACCGTTCGGGTCACCCTGTACGGTAATAGAATCTTTTGGAAAGTTTGGTCCGAAGTGCATTGAGGGTATATGGTTATGCATGTCCTATGCGTCGTGTCTTCGTTCCAAGTGAAAAGCGGATTATTGAAGCTGCAAATGTTGAATGTCAAGGTCATACGATGCCGCCACAGAACCCTGGAGATTCATGGCGTTATCACTACGACACTCTGTGGGATTCGTTTGATGTGATGGAAGAACCTGAAGATGAAGAAGATTTCTTTGACGAGTTGGATATTCTTAGAGATTATGAGTCATCAGAGGAAAGATTTCCAGCTAAGTATTCTAGGCGATCGCAAACTTCAAATGACGATGAAGCAGGTCCTAGTAATGCTGGAGAACATGATGATACTCCACAAACTCCCGATATTCAGACAGCAACATATGATGATTTAACATCTGATATCGGTCCAACATTTGATCATGGTGATTCAGAGTCTGAGGGGGAGGAGATCCAGATTTTAGATCGAACAAATCCTATCAGTGAACAAGGTGCAAATCAAAACTTCACTAATCTGGAAGGCAATGTAGATGTTCCGAGTGAAGTAATGCCTAGAACTCTTTCATATCATCCAGAGGAGCTGATCATTGGAGAGCTGCAATCAGGCGTTCGCACCAGACATCAAATTGACCAAGGACTTACAAGTTTTTATTCTAAATTAGCACCTTTACAAACTGAATTTTCATTAAGTTGTTTTATTTCGCAGATCGAACCTCGAACTTACAAAGAGGCGCTTACTGAAGATTCGTGGTTCAACGCGATGCAAGAAGAGTTGAACTAGTTTGAAAAATTGGGTGTCTGGAAACTGGTGGATCTGCCTGATGGCCATAGGAAAATCAACACCAAATGGGTGTTCAAGTGTAAGAGAGATGACAGAGGAGTTGTTGTGCGAAACAAAGCTCGACTCGTGGTCCAGGGCTTTAGTCAACAGGAGGGACTCGATTTTACTGAAGTATACGCTCCTGTGGCATGACTAAAAGCTATCAGATTTTCCTGGCATTTGCATCTTGGAAAAACTTCAAAGTATATCAACTAGATGTTAAATCGGCGTTTCTTTATGGGAAAGTCAAAAAGGAGGTTTATGTCGGACAGCCACCGGGCTTTACCGACCCAATCCACAAGAACAAGGTTTATTTGCTGGACAAAGCACTGTATGGCTTACACCAGGCCCCGAGAGCGTGGTACGAGACATTGTCTCAACACCTTCTAGCCAACAGGTTCACTCGTGGAACAGTGGATGCCACTCTCTTCACTAAAGAAGTCGACGGACATCTTTTGATAGTTCAAATATATGTGGATGACATAATCTTTGGGTCAACGAACGAGAACTTGTGCAGAGATTTTGAACAAGTTATGAAGCAAAAATTCGAAATGTCATCGATGGGGGAAATGAAGTTCTTCTTTGGGCTCCAAGTTGAACAACTAACTGAGGGAATTTTCATTACCAGACGAAGTACCTTCATGATATTCTAGAGAAATTTGGAATGTCAGGTTCTACTCCTGCTGCAACCCCTTTAGCAACAAATCATGGGATTCACCCAGATCTCACAGGAGAGAGGGCAGATGAAACGCTTTATCGCTCCATGATCGGCTCATTGATGTACTTAACTGCTTCAAGACCCGACATTATGTATCCAACGTGCCTCGCAACAAGATTTCAATCTAACCCTAGAGCTTCGCACATGATCATTGTGAAGAGGATATTACGCTACCTGAAGGGAACTCCATCGTTGGGGTTGTGGTATCCTAGAAAAGGCGACTTTATGCTCGAAGGGTATTCCGACTCGGATTTTGGATGCTGCAAAGTCAATGCAAAATCAACAACTGCAGGATGCCAGTTCTTTGGACCTCGCTTGGTTACCTGGCAATGTAAGAAACAAACGTCTGTGGCGCTATCAACATGTGAAGTGGAGTACGTGTCTGCCAGCAGTTGCTGCTCTCAACTCCTGTGGATGCAACAACATATGCGCGACTACGGTTTGCAGTTTCTTAACACACCTCTTTTTGTTGATAATGAGGCTGCAATAAATATAACAAAGAATCCAGTACATCACGCTAAAACTAAACATATAGAAATTCGTCATCACTTTATTCGCGATTGTTTCGAGAAAAAGTTGATACGAATTGAGAAAATCCACACTGACGAGCAAAAAGCTGATTTACATACCAAAGCATTTGATAAAACACGTTTTAAATATCTTTTAAAACTAAATGGTATGAAGCTTTTATCAGTGTCGGATGGAATCATTGGCGTTGATGAGGATACCACTGTATATGATGTTGAAAAACAATCTGCAATGGTTTGTCGATTTTTTACCTGTTTTGGTCTTTAGGGGGAGATAGGTATATTTGTATATACTTTTAGAAAATCCAAAAACAATAAAAAATTGAAAAACCCAAAAACATGAGAAATTTCCAAAATCCAAAAACATTAGAAAATTGAAAAAGAGCTTGTGTAAAAAGGGAAAATGATAGTACATCAGCTAGACTGTTACGATATGCTAAAGATTTGTAAAGTTTTAAAAGGATTAAACAGTCTCACTAATGATGTGTCGATAGGTTTTTACACATTTGTATAATTGTATGTACTTTTAGAAAATCCAAAAACAATAAAAAATTGAAAAACCCAAAAACATGAGAAATTTCCAAAATCCAAAAACATTAGAAAATTGAAAAAGAGCTTGTGTAAAAAGGGAAAATGATAGTACATCAGCTAGACTGTTACGGTATGCTAAAGATTTGTAAAGTTTTAAAAGGATTAAACAGTCTCACTAATGATGTGTCGATAGGTTTTTACACATTTAGTAAATTTGTTCGGGATATAAATCTAAAATTCAAAACTTGCTTATTTTGTGGGGAACACTACTTGGATATATAGGTAACCCCTGAAATCTCGTTTGATAGGTCCCTTATTCTGAGATATTAGGTCTTTATACTTAGTGATATCTAGGATATTATTCCGGGACTTCTGCTGAATGGAAGTTCTGACCTAGTCCCCAAATAATACTTTCCGCAAAATGCTTGAGACATAGCATTGCCCTCAGCAATCTGATGAAACAATAAAATTGATAGTCATTGCTGTTATAACAAAAGATCCTATAAAGGGGACACACCGAAAAGTCGAAGCCGTCATCTCTTTGCGTATACGGAAGTATCGACCTGAGCTCTCACGCCCTCGCATTTAACCCTTTACAAATATCATCTGTGGTATACTCACCTGTAAGACTGAATATTCGGAACTGGATACGGGAGTATATTCAAGAGGTGGGACACATGAATGAGTTAAGTTCTTAAGACATCTAAATCGTATCCTGAATAAATTGAAAAATTGTGTGAGAATTTAAGTGGACCAGTATATCGACAATCTAGGTAAATTGTTTAATTCTGAGTATGAAATTAAGCTTAACGGTACTTGTAACATGTCGGTAGCTGATATGATTCCCTAACACGCTCACCGAAAAATATGTTTGTAAATAGCTTATTTTCATTACATTCTGTGTTTTAGTTTCTGATCATTCATTTCTAGTTCAGTGTGTGTATTTGAAAATCCAAAAATATTTTTTTTCTGCTTTATTTTACGACAAACCAAAGCAGAGAGTTGATCTTCAGAATCGCAGTCTGATGCAGATGCAGGAAGTTGTTCTGAACTGGAAAATGAGTTGGGAGCTAATCTTGACAGAAACAGAGAAAATGAAAAGTTCATGCAAGTTCATTAATTTGAAACTTGTAAATTTTCAGGAAAAGATTGTTCAAAATATCAGTATGTTTTGTCTCGGATCGACCAAGGTCATTAAGTTGAACTTGGTTGGCAAATTAAGTACCTAGGGTCATTCATTTGAACCTAGATACTTAAGTGGATTTCTTAAACATTGATAAGGTCAAAAAGTCAAAAAGTCAAACTGTTTGAAAGTCAAAAGTTACTTGGTTCGAACAGGCTAGCCGATCGGCCAGCATTGCTAGCCGATCGAACAGCCTAGCCGAGTCAAGGGAGCCTATAAATAGCCGGTCAGAGTTCAGTCAAACGGTTCACTTGTTCGATCGGCTAACTTTCTCTCTAAAAATCTTTCACTGATTTCTTGATTCACTGATTCTCTTTGCTTTATTACATTGGATTGTTGGTTTGCTCATCATTCTCAATGGCAAAGGAAGGATTTCACTTTCAAATCTCATCTATTTCATCTGTGTTCTTCATGTTCGTCACTATCGGTACTTTAATCTTAGATTTAGGAAGATTTAGAAAGTTCTGATGAATTTTGAATATATGGTTTTGATCGGAATCATTAGATCTACAAGTTTACCGGTTCAATTTGTGTAAAATCATGCTTAATCTTGTTAGATCTACGAATTTCTGGATTCGGCAGTCAGCATGTTCATAGTGAAATTAGACCCTGTTTAGGTTGAGTTAGACAAAGATGAATATAGGGTTTTAATCGCGACAACATTAGGAATCTAGATCTGTGCTTAATTTGTAATATTTTGCATAAAATTTTGAATTCATACCTGTGTTCATAATCTGTTCTTGAAACAAGATGCTAGCCGATCGGCTAGACCAGCCGATCGAACAACAGTCATAAACGTGTTGAGCTTGTGTTGATTGAATAAGGTAGTTTATGCCTTGAAAAGTTGTGCCAACAAATGCTATTAAATATTTGTGTTAGAATGTTCAGATGAATGCTAGTCGATCGAACAGCACCTGCTAGCCGATCGAACAGCATTGCTAGCCGATCGAATAACATTTGCTAGTCGATCGAACAACAAAAAAAAGTATATCCTATTTTTGAACAAAGTGCTAGCCGATCGAACAGCATTGCTAGTCGATCGAACAAGCATCTTCATCACTGCATAGATTTCTGTGCAAATTGATTGGAAAGCTTTTGCTAGCCGATTGAAAAGCATTTGCTAGTCGATCGAACAACATCTGCTAGTCGATCGCAACATCTGCTAGCCGATCAAACAACATCTGTCTCTTTGCACATTCTAACCGATCGAACAGCAATGCTCTTCAATCGATCAGGCCAGTCGATTCTCTAGTACTATCACATAGAGAATTTCAGTGTTAGAAAAAATTTTCAAAAATTTCATACTTATGCCTCTATATCTGTATCAATGATTAATAATGTATGTACTTGCAGGGAAGAGGAAAGGATACAGACAAAGGCCATAATGTTCATTGCGTGATTGATGCTGACACCACGAAGGGTACAGTGGTAGACAAGATGGCAAAATTCCTGAGAGAAAGCAGAGTTGCAAAAACTATATCAAATAGAACTGTGGTTTATGAATCCCATGTTAGAACTTTCTGGGATACAGCAAGATTTGATGAAACAGATAAAAAGATACATGCAGTGTTGAGAAAGGAGGACCAAGCTGGAATGGATATAGATGTGGCATTTGAGTTTGGTGTTGAAGATGTCAGGAGAGTTCTTGATTTGAAGGATTCTGATGATGATCCAACAATCATGTCAGAACGTCTTGTCAAAGGATTGTGGTGTAGAATGGGATTCACTGGACATATAAATGGTAAAATGCTTAAAAGGAATTTCTCAAAGGCTTACCGGTACTTGATGCATTGCATGGTGCATTCATTGTCACACAGAAAGGGAGCATATGATGAAGTACCATATTACATCATGAATATCATAGCCAGTCTTGTATTGAACAGAAAGTATAACATTTCTCAAGTGATATTTGAGTATATGAAGGAGAACTGCCAGGCTAAAGGAGATAGATGCATCATGTACCCTAGATTCATAATGATGTTAATCAATGATAAGATCAAGGATCTTCCAAAGGACAATGATGATGTCATGGAGTAGAGCAATGTAAACTATATTACAATTGGAAGAATCACCAAGGAAAAGGATGCAAAAACAAAGCAATTGATATGCAGAATCAAAGATGAAGATTATGTTGCTCCTGAGAATGAAAAATGGAGGCATGAGAACAGTGATTCCGATAATGAAAATGAAAAGATGAGTGAGTTTGCAGAGAAGAAGACCAGATGGTGGTATGTTAGAGATGGAAAAAGTAAGAGAACACCTAAGTTATCCCCTGCAGTTACCATTCCTAAGGATGGAGATAAGGGTATAGTGAAAGGGGGAGCCTTAAGACAGTTAGAATTTATGTTAATTAAATGTTTCTAAATGTTTTTGTTAATGATTGTTTTGTAGGGTCTTCTGGAGAACCATAGCAGAGACTGATTGATGAAACTGTCTTGGAGCCATCTGTGGTCATTAAACAAGGAGCTGATCTTTTAAAACAATCATTTGAAAGTTATATGAAAAAGAATGAGGAAGCTGCAGCACAACAAGCTCAAGGATCAAGTATTCATGTTGAGAAGATTACAAGGGTTGAACCAGAGATTGAAGATCAGGGGAGTTCAAGCGAAGATGATTCTGAAGAAACTCAATCTGAATCTGAATTAGATCCAACAACTCTTGGAAGGGGGAAAGCACAGCTGAAAAAGAACCCTTTAAAGACGAAGAAAACATCAGATGAAGAAGATTCACCTTATGTACCAGATTATCCAAAGAAACAAGAAAAGAAACGAAAGGCAGTTCAAGCTGGTGTAATCCCAAGAAATGTTAGAGCAAAGAAAGCTGGAGCAGAACCATCAAAAGAAAAGGGAGGAAAGTCAGAAAAGCATGTTTAGAAACCAAAAGAACCTGAAGTTGAAACTATAAAAGAACCAGTAGCTGAAAGTGAAACTGGTGGTGATGATTACGTAGAAATCATGGGGTTCAAAGCTGCTAGTCCACGTCCTCCTCCGCAAGACAAACCAGAATCATCTCAACCAAAAGAAAAGATTGATTACATGTTTGAAGGATATCCAGAAGCAACAGGAATTTACACCGAAGATATTCCTGAAGAAGACTATGACATGTTCAATGATCAAAAAGTCAAGGAATTGGTACAAAAGGTCAACAAGCTGGAAAAAGAAAAGGCTAAAACATAATTGGAGCGTGATATTCTGAAGAAACAAGTTGATCGATTGATGAAAGCTCATGATCAAATTAGAGAAGCGTTGATAGAGGAAGATGAGACAATGAACAAAATGAAGGATGAAGCTCATGATAATTCTAAGTTGTTTGAGTTATTGACATTAGAGATCTCCTCATTGAATGTCAAGATAAAGAGCTTGGAAGGTGTGAATCAAACCCTCAATCAGCTTCTTAGTGAAATGAGTGAAGCTTCGTCAAACGAAATGAAGGCGATGAAGTTAGAGATGGAAGCTATGAAGGCAGACAAGGTGGTGAAAGATGAACAACTTCATATGTTATACTCTGTCATGGAAAGTCATTTGAAGATGGATGTTCATGCTGCTTTTAATGAGATAGAAGTGAAACGAGCTGAAGAAAGGAGGTTAGAACGTGAAAGACGTTTAGCTGAAGAAGCCACTCAAAGGAACAAAGGTGTGATTGATGACACTCAAGAAGCTGGTGGTTCAGCAAGTCAACCTGATATTGGTGGTTCATCATCACATCAAGATATTGAAATGGTTGAAGTTGCAGAAGTTCATGAACAAGAAATAATTGAAGATGAACAAGAAATGGTTGAAGCTGAAGAAGTTCAGGAACCAGACTTTATGATTGTTGGTGAGTCTTCGAAACCTGTTGATCTTGAAAACATCGTTAGAAGGGTTGAGGTTATTCAAAGAAAGAGAAAGGCAAGAGAAGTGTTGCTACTAGAATGGAAGACACAACAATTTGTGCTGGTTGGTAATGCTTATCCTGTGCCATACAATGCAAAAGAAGTGGCTTGACTTCTAAAGTTATATGATCTGAAAAGAAAGGGAAATATAGCTCGTGGAGAGATAATTGATGAAGATTCTGATGAAGAGATGTTTGGAGATGAAGAAGAGGAAGAGGAAGATAATGGTGATGATCAAACAGATGATAAGCCTGATGATGGTAATGATAAAGATGACAAAGGAGATGATGACAATGATCAAGGTACTTCTAGGTTATTAGTCAAAGATCCAATTGTTCAAGAAAGAATAGAAGAGTTATTGAATGACGAGATTAATGAGCAAGAGGATGACGTACAAAATGAGGCATCATCGTCTGGAAAACAACATGTTGATCAGGTATTCCTCTCAAACCCAACTCTTATTTACTTGAATGTTCCACACGAAGGAGAGGTTGAGGTAAGATGAACAAGAGATGAAATGCTAGAGGAGTTGTGGTTAGAAGAAGGAAAATTCAAATTTGATATTGAGGGTACAGTGGTAGACAAGATGGCAAAATTCCTGAGAGAAAGCAGAGTTGCAAAAGCTATATCAAATAGAACTGTGGTTTATGAATCCCATGTTAGAACTTTCTGGGATACAGCAAGATTTGATGAAACAGATAAAAAGATACATGCAGTGTTGAGAAAGGAGGACCAAGCTGGAAAGGATATAGATGTGGCATTTGAGTTTGGTGTTGAAGATGTCAGGAGAGTTCTTGATTTGCAGGATTCTGATGATGATCCAACAATCTTGTCAGAACGTCTTGTCAAAGGATTGTGGTGTAGAATGGGATTCACTGGACATATAAATGGTAAAATGCTTAAAAGGAATTTCTCAAAGGCTTACCGGTACTTGATGCATTGCATGGTGCATTCATTGTCACACAGAAAGGGAGCATATGATGAAGTACCATATTACATCATGAATATCATAGCCAGTCTTGTATTGAACAGAAAGTATAACATTTCTCAAGTGATATTTGAGTATATGAAGGAGAACTGCCAGGCTAAAGGAGATAGATGCATCATGTACCCTAGATTCATAATGATGTTAATCAATGATAAGATCAAGGATCTTCCAAAGGACAATGATGATGTCATGGAGCAGAGCAATGTAAACTATATTACAATTGGAAGAATCACCAAGGAAAAGGATGCAAAAACAAAGCAATTGATATGCAGAATCAAAGATGAAGATTATGTTGCTCCTGAGAATGAAAAATGGAGGCATGAGAACAGTGATTCCGATAATGAAAATGAAAAGATGAGTGAGTTTGCAGAGAAGAAGACTAGATGGTGGTGTGTTAGAGATGGAAAAAGTAAGAGAACACCTAAGTTATCCCCTGCAGTTACCATTCCTAAGGATGGAGATAAGGGTATAGTGAAAGGGGGAGCCTTAAGACAGTTAGAATTTATGTTCATTAAATGTTTCTAAATGTTTTTGTTAATGATTGTTTTGTAGGGTCTTCTGGAGAACCACATCAGAGACTGATTGATGAAACTGTCTTGGAGCCATCTGTGGTCATTAAACAAGGAGTTGATCTTTTAAAACAATCATTTGAAAGTTATATGAAAAATAATGAGGAAGCTGCAGCACAACAAGCTCAAGGATCAAGTATTCATGTTGAGAAGATTACAAGGGTTGAACCAGAGATTGAAGATCAGGGGAGTTCAAGTGAAGATTATTCTGAAGAAACTCAATCTGAATCTGAATTAGATCCAACAACTCTTGGAAGGGGGAAAGCACAGCTGAAAAAGAACCCTTTAAAGAAGAAGAAAACATCAGATGAAGAAGATTCACCTTATGTACCAGATTATCCAAAGAAACAAGAAAAGAAACGAAAGGCAGTTCAAGCTGGTGTAATCCCAAGAAATGTTAGAGCAAAGAAAGCTGGAGCAGAACCATCAAAAGAAAAGGGAGGAAAGTCAGAAAAGCATGTTTAGAAACCAAAAGAACCTGAAGTTGAAACTATAAAAGAACCAGTAGCTGAAAGTGAAACTGGTGGTGATGATTACGTAGAAATCACGGGGTTCAAAGCTGCTAGTCCACGTCCTCCTCCGCAAGATAAACCAGAATCATCTCAACAAAAAGAAAAGATTGATTACATGTTTGAAGGATATACAGAAGCAACAGGAATTTACACAGAAGATATTCCTGAAGAAGACTATGACATGTTCAATGATCAAAAAGTCAAGGAATTGGTACAAAAGGTCAACAAGCTGGAAAAAGAAAAGGCTAAAACAGAATTGGAGCGTGATATTCTGAAGAAACAAGTTGATCGATTGATGAAAGCTCATGATCAAATTAGAGAAGCGTTGATAGAGGAAGATGAGACAATGAACAAAATGAAGGATGAAGCTCATGATAATTCTAAGTTGTTTGAATTATTGACATTAGAGATCTCCTCATTGAATGTCAAGATAAAGAGCTTGGAAGGTGTGAATCAAACCCTCAATCAGTTCTTAGTGAAATGAGTGAAGCTTCATCAAACGAAATGAAGGCGATGAAGTTAGAGATGGAAGCTATGAAGGCAGACAAGGTGGTGAAAGATGAACAACTTCATATGTTATACTCTGTCATGGAAAGTCATTTGAAGATGGATGTTCATGCTGCTTTTAATGAGATAGAAGTGAAACGAGCTGAAGAAAGGAGGTTACAACGTGAAAGACGTTTAGCTGAAGAAGCCACTCAAAGGAACAAAGGTGTGATTGATGACACTCAAGAAGCTGGTGGTTCATCAAGTCAACCTGATATTGGTGGTTCAACTTCACATCAAGATATTGAAATGGTTGAAGTTGTAGAAGTTCATGAACAAGAAATAATTGAAGATGAACAAGAAATAGTTGAAGCTGAAGAAGTTCAGGAACCAGACTTTATGATTGTTGGTGAGTCTTCGAAACCTGTTGATCTTGAAAACATCGTTAGAAGGGTTGAGGTTATTCAAAGAAAGAGAAAGGCAAGAGAAGTGTTGCTACTAGAATGGAAGACACAACAATTTGTGCTGGTTGGTAATGCTTATCCTGTGCCATACAATGCAAAAGAAGTGGCTTGACTTCTAAAGTTTTATGATCTGAAAAGAAAGGGAAATATAGCTCGTGGAGAGATAATTGATGAAGATTCTGATGAAGAGATGTTTGGAGATGAAGAAGAGGAAGAGGAAGATAATGGTGATGATCAAACAGATGATAAGCCTGATGATGGTAATGATAAAGATGACAAAGGAGATGATGACAATGATCAAGGTGCTTCTAGGTTATTAGTCAAAGATCCAATTGTTCAAGAAAGAATAGAAGAGTTATTGAATGATGAGATTAATGAGCAAGAGGATGACGTACAAAATGAAGCATCATCATCTGGAAAATAACATGTTGATCAGGTATTCCTCTCAAACCCAACTCTTATTTACTTGAATGTTCCACAAGAAGGAGAGGTTGAGGTAAGATGAACAAGAGATGAAATGCTAGAGGAGTTGTGGTTAGAAGAAGGAAAATTCAAATTTGATATTGAGGATGAAATTCCTCAATCACCAGCAAAAGACTTCGAGCCCAGATATGCATTTGAAGCAGATCATTATGATGATGTGATTATTGAAGATGCTTCAGATTCATCTGAAGATGAAATTGATTTTCATTATGCTGGGATTGATGAAACATTTCCTTCATTTGCTGAAATGTTTAAAGACAGAAATGAAGACGAGATTAAAAGAAAGATTGTTGAAAAAATCTCCACTGAAGGCGTTCCTGAAACTGTTCCGAGAGAAATTTCTGCAGAAGAAAGAAAGAAATGGTTCAAGAATATGCCAAAGGAAAGAAAGACTCTCAGAGCCCTTCAGTACTTCACTCACAGCAAAAATCTATCATGGGGAGATATTTTATCATGGGGATATCTTGAAGATCTGAAAGTGTATGCCATCAGGAGAGAAGAAGGAGTTCAATACTTTGAATTCTTATCTGATATTGCTTCTCTACCGTGGTGGGATGTGGATGAATTGGTAAAGACTAAGAATATCAAACAGTTCTACTTTGGTCCTGAAGTTCGTTTACATGATCAAGATTTGTGGAACTACATCAAGTTGCAAGCAAAGAATGGTTATCCTGATTGGAAACCACAATATCCGAAGCAGATTGTAAGAATCTTGGAAAACGGAGAAAAGGATATAACTCTGGATGTAAAGCTGCCCAAGTGTTTGAAGAATATGGCTCTTAGAGCCATCAAGCAAGATTTTCATGATATATTTCAAGTTTGGTTTTACAATGAAACAACGGCTGAGGCAGTGATATCTCTTTTTGACAAGTCCACCGGAGAATCTAGAAGAATTAGTATATTGGATCCTATGTGGCTTGTTAACTGCTCGAAGAAAGACATTGATTGCTTATTTCTTAACAAGATTGTTTACGAGAAGAGAGATAAAACTCAAGCAATGCAGTATCAATCAATAATGGATGTTTGCTTCGCTCAAGACATCAATTCTGGTATATATTGGAAGAGCAAATGGAGAAACATTGAAATTGATGAGTTCTTGAAGAGGTACAAGCGAAGTCAAAGATCAAAGGAGATAGCAAGGAGAGCTGCTGAGCTGGGGAGACGAAAAATGGGGTATGTGCCACCAACAGATCAGACGCCAATTGAATCTGAAGAGAACAAGATTCCGAAATGGGATCGAAAGCGTGATGGAGACCCAGAGTACAGGAAATGGTGGATGACTGAGGGCAGACACAAGAGACAAAAAATGTTAGAAGAAAGAGAAGAAAAGAGGAGGCAGAAAGCCAGAGAAAGAAGACGGAACAGGAAGAACTGAAGACTATGCTGGAAGGAACTACAGTTACATCCGAGGGGGAGTGTTAGTACAATAAAGTCTGTAGCTTCCGTCAGCATATAGTCATGTTTTGTATATTTGTGAATAGTTTATGTTTGTGTGTATGTTTGTAAAGCAAGTCAGGATATGGCACGTTATTTTGTTAAGTGCTGATTTTTGTTGACCATGATCGAATAGGCAAACCGATCGAACAGCATGTTCGATCGAACAGCAGGTCAGCCGATCGGTTAGTCTAGCTGATCAGCCAGCACTCACTCTATCCTGACTGTGCCTATATATAGCTGCTCGATCAGCTCATTTGTAACTTTTGACACTTTCACTCTCTGGCAAACTCATGTCAGTCTAAACTCTCTAAGGAGCTTGTACACTTTCATATTCAATCAATAGAAGATTAGACAGTAATTCAGAGTTGAATTTGTTCTCGTACATCTTTTGTGTGATTCAATGAATTCCGCGCATTAATCATATCCAATTCAACTAAGTTTCAGAACAAGAGGATCCTATCCGAGGGACCAACATTTTGTTCATTTAAGCTCATTTAATACAAAAAATACAAAAGGAAGACAAAAACACACTTTTTCCAACATTAGTACTACAAAAGGGTTAGTTTTATGCCACATTTGATGTAATTTATATGTTGCATTTTGCGCACATCAAATACCCCCACACTTGAATCTTTGCTTGTCCTAAAGCAAAACTCTTTATAATGTGGCTTTACACTCCCAAATGGAATGTGTAGAAGAGAAGGTTTTGGGCTTATCATAGAGTGTCGGGATTTCCAAGATTCTTTATTAAGTTTTATTTTTATTTATTTACAATCCTATTCGTCATGATTTATTTAAAACATTACATAAGATAAATTACTTATTAGAGCATAACATGCCTTTTTAAAATTCCATTTATATACAAGTTCACATACCTCACAGGGGGATCACTCAACACTCGGCCGAAGATGTATTTTAGTGAATCACTCGAGAGCGGCGTGGAACTTACTCCTACCATAAGCTTGCCAAGCAATCAATCCTCCTCCTTTTTAACTATATACCTTTGTAAATATCAAGAGGACTTTTGGGGGAAGGGTTAGGCTTGGGTTAAAGGTAGGTGGTTGGGTTAGTGGTTAGTAGAAAAGGGCGAAAGGCGTAAAAAGCGTCGGTTTTAATAGGACTTTATTTTTATGACTTTTTATTTAATGAAGCATTTCTTCAAACAAAGTTCTTTTTGATAAACTTGTTGTTTATTTCTTTTGGCTTCATTATCATCATCATCATTTTTCTCTTCTTTTTTTTTTTTTTTGATAAGGAAGTCATAAGAAAAGTCGAGCTTTGTTACTAAAATAAAGGGTTTAAAATGAAAAAGGGTTTTGGTGGGTAAAAGGGTGTTTGTTTTGGGTTAAGAAATGAAAAGGTTTAGGCTCAAAGGAGTTAGCTAAGGGGATTTTGGGTAGGTGGTAAAAAAAGGAAAATAATAGTGTAGAAATAAAAAGGGTTAGTCCTAATGCCTCCATCATTTACTCACTTGGGTTTAAGTTGGTAAGGACCCGGAATGTATTGTCATGGCAAGTTCTAGAGTCGTAAGAACCAAGCGGCTATTCACACAAGAAACGAAAAATGAGCATTTAGTTTAAAGATGTATATTTGTATGCTCAATAAAGGCTCAAAACTCACTTTTTGTGGGAACGGGTTTTTATGTGATCAAGTATATATATCAAATTTTAACTAGATTTGTCATGCTGTTTCATAATTTTCTTATGTTGGTTCTTTTTATCACGACGCTATCGGTTGTAAATTTGTAAAAATATAACCTTTTCTAGAACTTGAACTTCCCAAATTAAACTTAGACAAGTAAAAGAAATGAAAATTTTTTTGAAAAAATTTGGGGTGATTAGCGGTTCCAATAGAGTTTTGTGTAAGGCTTGTAATTAGGACTTGCAAGATTCAAGGTTTTAGCATCCCCCCCCACTTAAATTACACATTGTCCTCAAATGTGTCCCAAAAATAAGTTTTTAGGTTGACTGAATGTGTAAAAAGTGTGAAAAAGCAAAAATTTATGTTATTGTGTGTTTGGACACGGCCCCGTGTTCAGATCGCTAGTAACAGAAAATAAAACAAGGTAATAGAAGGTTGGACACGGGGGCGTGTTCAGTGAGCACGCCTGTGTCCAGGTACCTGAACTGTGCATTTTTCTGCAGATGGTTGAGCAGGGGCGTGTTGGATGAGCACGGCCCCGTGCTGAACTTGTTGTAATGAAGAAAAATTATTGGGTGGCCCTGTTTTTGCGCATGGGGTGTTGGTTCAAGTTTCCCTTGGTATCCTTCCCATCCAGAGTGTGTTTTATTCCTAAAAATTAAAACTAAACTAGAAAACATAAAAATTAATCTTAACTAAACTAAGGATAGTTCCGCGGAATGCCTCCGTGGTGTGCCACATTTATAAGGGTCCTTGGCTAGACCCAAAGCCTGGTCATATGTTACCCAAGTGGGATGTTTTGCATCCCATGCTGCACCGTCAGAGAGCATCATCCAAGCTCGAGTCTATGACCTTCATGTAGTTGATCGGGTCGTCGTCTTCTACTCTCTTTCCAACTCCAAAGTTCATTTCCTTGTCCCCGATCCTCAATGTTATTGTTCCACCATTCATGTCTACCACTGTGTGGGCCGTAGCTAGGAATGGCCTTCCTAAGATGAGTGGTACTTCTGTATCTTCCTCCATATCTAGTATGATAAAGTCGTCCGGGAAGACAAATTCTCCGACTTTGACCAATAGATTTTCAGCAACACCTTGTGGATATTTGACGGACCTATCGGCGAGTTGTATGCTCATTTTTTTAGGGCTTGTTTTCCCTAAGCCGAATCGGTTGAACATTGATGCGGGCATGAGGTTGATGCTAGCCCCGAGGTCGGCTAGTGCATTGCGCATAGGGGATTCCCCAATCGAACAAGGAATTGTGAAGCTTCCAGGGTCAATCTTCTTTTGCGGGAGTTTGTTGAGTAGCAAGGTGGAGCATTCTTCGCTTAAATTAACTAATTGCAATGATTCAATTTTCCTTTTATGAGTGAGGAAGTCACTCATAAATTTTGAATATCTAGGCATTTGAGTTAGGACTTCGATAAATGGAACATTAACATGCAATTGTTTTAGCAAATTTTCGAACTTTGCGAATTGCTCATCGGTCTTTTGGCGAATTAACCGACCGGGGTACGGAACCGAAGGATTCTTGTTTGGCTCTTAATTTAGTGGAGAAGCCTTCTCTTGTTGGGGCGTAGGTGGAGTTGTGGTTTGGCTAGATCGGCTTCTTTCAGTTGGAGGTAATGGAGCCTCCTCGGGACCCACGGTACGGTTTCTCAATGTGATGAGATGTACTTGCACCTTTGGGTTGGTTTCGGTATTACTTGGTTACGCGCCTTGTGGTCTCTCAGAGAAATTTTGAGCTAGTTTATTTAATTGTTTTTCAGTGTTTTTAATACTAGCTTGTTGATTTCTAAAATTTGATTCCAATTGTTGAAATCGATCCGAGTTTTTCTTTTCGATGTCGGAGATGAGGCGAGATACGGTATCTTCAAGCCTTTCTCGTCCCCCTTGTTGTTGAGAGAAATTTTGAGACTCGTTTCTTGGCTGTTGAAAGTTTGTTCATTGGTTTAGATTTTGTTGGTTACTATTATTGTCGGGTTCTTTTCAACCAAGGTTAGGGTGGTTACGTCATCCTTGGTTGTAGGTACCCGTTGGAGGACCCGACGGCCTAGGTCTATTATCAATGTAGTTTACCGATTCTGTTTGATTATCTACTTCTTTCATACAACTCCAATTTTCATGTGGCCCACCACACCCCTCACAAGCCATAACCGATGCCGTTTTTGTCATCTCTAGCTTTTTGATTTTTGAAGAAAGGGCCTCGATTTGAGCTTGTAAAGAAGTGCTTTCATCAACCTTATGGGCGCCCGGGGCAATAGATTTATTGCCTCAGGGTGTGTGCCACTGAAAATTGGTTTGAGCAATTTCCTCAATTTGATTATATATTTCATTTGGGCGACGATTACCTAAAAGTCCCTCGGAGCTAGAGTCAAGTGTTTGTCTTGTGTGTGGCAACAACCCATTATAGAAAGTGGATACTTGTTGCCATACTGCAAGACCGTGATGAGGACACTTTCTTAGTAGCTCCTTGAACCTTTCCCAAGTTTCATATAAGGATTCCCCATCCTCTTGTGAATATGTATTATTTTTAGTCATTAATTTAGCCGTTTTTGCAGGAGGGAAATACTTATATAGAAACTTTTGGGCTAGTTCATCCCAAGTGTTTACCGAGCCAACTGGGAGGGTATTAAGCCAAGCCTTAGCTTGGTCTTTTAGTGATAATGGAAATATTCGAAGGCGGATGGCATCGTTTGATGCTCCATTGATCTGAAAGGTATCACATATTTCTAAAAAATTAGTAATATGTTGTAACAACCCTCACTAAAATTAATATTTAGTATGATAATTATGCAATAAGGGAACCCTAACTAAGTTTAGTATGACTAATTAATCAGTTAATCAATATTAATTAAGCTAACAAGATTAATTAAACTGAGTAAGGTTTATTAAAAATAGATATATATGGGGTCGTATGAGAACGTTTAATATTAATAATTAAATATATTATTTTTTTTACCTTACTCCGTTTTTAATGAAACTTAGGTTAAAACGTAGATAAAAATATGCTCGTTCTAAAGACATATTCGTTGTTTTATAAAACGTTATATTTTAAAAGTTATGCAAGAAAAACGAGTGAAGCAGCTGAATTAATATATATATAAGCAAGCTAGCTAGCATGTCAAGCAGGTAGGTAGGCACGTCAACTTATCCCACATCGACCAGAAGTATGATTTGAGGTGCTTGCCTGCTTGCTATAAATAAGAAGCTTAGGATTCATTTTTCTTTGCTCATTTCTTTTCTTCTTCTCTCTATACGTTGGTGTTCTAACCAATAATCACTCAATCGCTATTACGATTCATTTTCCGAGCGATCAATATATCCAATGGATGTTTAAGTGCCCCCCATATTAGGGTGATACTTTGTCGTTCGTCGTTAATTCGATGAATGTTTAAGTATCGCACTTTGTCGTTCGTTGTGAGAATTTGATCTCGTGAGTTATCGTAAAAGCTGTATTGATCATTAACCCGGTTTTTGTGAAATTCGTTATGGTTCGAATCTCATGACTACCGTTAAGGTTTGATTTGGGTTTTACACCAATACGTATTCCATTCTGTTAAACTATGTATTTAATTACCAAAAATACTCCCAACTACACCCTTACAATCAAACAAACTATTAAATCATCAGAAGATCCAGAATAATAAAGTGCATGCTTAATTATCGGAAGAAATAGAATCAAGAAGTTTGTTAACTCAATCCTGCATGCTGATTTGTGAGTCATTCTCTTTTTATCAACTATTTTACAATACTCCAAATCATTTTTCAAAGTTATAATTACAGTGATTAAGTTTATGTAATCACCAAATTACAGCCGGTATGTGGGGTATTGTGCACAATATTATTATTATTATTGTTTCCTTCACATTAGGTGGACGAGCCTAAAGTGATATACGTCACTCATTGGGACAGCCAATGGTGATATGACCACAGTCACAGAGCTGGTATGTGACAAATACCTATTCTTGAAAGTTGGTTGATAATAAACATATGTAAAAACTCTTAATACTGTGAATTATAACAAATGTGTCGTTTTCAGTAAAATGAATGAATTCACTCAGTATTTCCCGCTGACAAAACCTTTTTAAAACGCGTTTCAGGTAATTACAGTAGATTGGAGTAAGGATTGGATCCGGCACTAAAAGACTTCAAGAAGTGGCTTATTTTATTAATTAAATCAAATTAAGAAATATTGTTTTTATTAAAAGCTACCTTTGTAAAACTTGGAATTTATTCCATCCATTTAAATAAAATCCGGTGTTTCTAAACTCTGATATTTTTCCTAACTCACGGTCCTGATGAAATTTCCGTTGCAATGTTTTTCAAAATAATCACCGGTACCACTGGACTGCTCGCGGCTCCTGATTCCGTCCAGGGTGGGATCGGGGGTCGTGACAGAAGGTGGTATCAGAGCTAAGCCACTGCTTTAAGCTTATAAGTGTTGTGATAATAATACTTATGCTTAAATAAAAGAGTTAGGAGATTACTATTAAACGGTAGCACAGCTGATAACAGTTAGACTTGAACATAAGAAAAGATGCCTTAGTATAAGCTAAGCCACTAGTTTACGTAATTAGGTGTTATAATAATACCTAAGTGAATCAGAGAATTAGAAACTTAATGTTATCTGATAGCACTTCGAATGATATTTAGACATGAACTTAAGAATTTTGCCTTAAAATAAACTTTAAGGTAAATTACTTATATAAGTATAATGTAATGGATACTGGTATGTCATAAGAATGACGGTTAGCAGGCAATAGCACTTAATTGCTATTTATTCTTGCTTATTGGTATTATTTGGTCTAGAATAAGATATGTTATGGGAATACAAATTTCCTTGATTCTGGATAAAAGTCCTAACAAAAGAGACACTTTTAAAATCTTGAAAAGATACTATTTATGGGAAATAGAAATTTTTCTCCGGCAAAACTGGGTATAGAGTAGCAGACTCTCCAGCTTGTCCGGATATACTGAGGTTACCTCTCCGGCGCGAACCGGGTAAGATGGGGTATATAGAATGTCAAACAAGTGACAAGATTTCCCTAAAATAAGTATCATGGCCTGATATCAGACTTGTTTTTGAAAATAAGAATCTGTTAAATACATTAACCTTATAAAGGGTATGTATATTACAGCATGTGAAATATATGATTATATAGATATGTATATCTATAAGAAATTTCAAAAGCCATAACAATTGATAATTAAGGATAAAGCACAAGTATATGTGTCAATAATAAATCTAGATTCCTTTATCAAAAATCTCTTACCTATATCGATATCAAACATTATTTTGTTTGATCATCTACCTCGTAACTCGAGCAATAATAATAAATGGAAACCCATTAAGTTAGGACACCATCAAAAATATAAGAATTACCAATACGTTACCATAAATTATTAACGCCATAAATTATGAACGCAAGTTAGAAGCATGTCAAGTTGTGCTAATGCACAAGAAAACACATGAAACTTAAAATTATACGTCCACAGACGTCAAAGTTTATCACACACAACTTCCAAGGCAAGACCTTTGAAAAATATAAATTAGGCACGACGACGCCAATATTAATTCCGTCGGTAAAAGTACTACTAATCAAAAAGCGGCACTTTATCTTACAAACAATCAAAATCTCGCTGAGGTACGTTGGAACAATATTTCACAAACATCGGTGCATAGTCTAACCTGAGTCATAATTATTAGCACTACAAAAGAAGTCATATAGTTTTGCAAATTCCCTATTTCATTTCACTTCATTCGGCATTCTCTATTGTCATTTAACAAATAGTTATCACACGAAATTCCAGATAAGAAGTTCTTATATTTCTTTCGTTGCAATTCTGACTTCTGCCTATAAAGCGTTGACTTTCGTGTTTCTACTTCCTCTAATAGTCATCATACCATGAGGATTTCTTTCATAGTAGCAAATATTGATCTATTTCATTTCTTGGTAAATCCACACTTTACACATGCACTGTTTGTTGCGCATGTGGTTCGTTTGATTTATAAAGACCACTGGAGGGCTTCATTCCAAATTATTATTTTTATCAAAAGTTCAAATATCGTATTACTATACTTGATCTTTGCATTTATAAACCACGGTTATTGCAAAACGTTGACTCTTTGATATCGAGTCAATAAGTTTCTTGAAAAAACTCAATTTCCTTTAGCATACATGGGTTTTGTTGTAACCATATCCAAAATTTCTTATTAATACATGAATTCGTTTTGTTTACACCAAGTTCAATTGTTTGAACTTGCTCGTATTACGTATTCAATTTAAAATCCCATATGATGGATTGAAGCCATCATATTCAAAATAGTCCCGACAAGCACTTCAATTCTCTTGAACCATAACATGCTTTCTTGGCTTTCGACTTCACTGAATTATTTCTTTGATCACGATCACTTTGTAAATGACATTTTCACAAAATTAAAGATTGCGCTAATCTAAGATTTAATTATTTATTTATTTATATTGAATCCGCTTTATTGATTTATTTTATAAAAGCAATCTTAACACAATTATGTGCTAAGATAATGATCCACCATTTCATGTCCTAAATTCCGTACTCCTTACAACCAATCGAGCCTTTCGTGATATTCTTACCTTTCATTAATCGAAAAACATTGTATAAACTTAATTGATTATATATAGAAACTTACAAAATAGTATTTCTGTAATTAAAATTTTTGTTAAAACCATTAAGGTAAAGAAATTATATTTTTACGTATAAAATTTTGTTTAAAGTATATTCTCATTTAAGTTTATGCATTTATTATTGGTAATTACTATTAGTTTTATTATTAGTAATAATATATTAATAGTAATAGTGTTAATATTATTTTTAGATACTAGAGTTATTATCAGGGGCATGTATTGAATAGCCTAGCCTTAGTTAGGCATGGACTGGCCACCTATGCTTAAACAAGGCAGCACTAACCAATATCCAACCATGATAATAACTATTTAATATATATATATAAATTAAGTCATCATACTTATTTAATAAATTTCAATTATATGTAAAAATATTTTTATATTATATATATAGAAATATATATACTTCGTACTGTAAAGAGAAAACATATTTTCATAAAAATAATTAAAGGGACGAACAAAATTATCTAAATAATTGTCTAAGCATTCATGAACAAAACATATTATAAATAAATGTTCATCTTAATTAATATTTCACAAACTATTAAATACTTATAGAAATATTCTTTTATAATATGTACATATTAAAATATCAAATGTCATTTACGCAAGCCAATATTTAAGTATGCTCGATATTAAAATAAACATTTATTATTCTACTTTTATGATTTAAAATACTCTAATCTTATAGTAAACATACTTGATTTTAAAAATAATAATCGTAAGTTATAGAATATTGGGTAAACCAATTTATAAAACATATATCATTATATTGTCAAAGTTACCACGGGTTTTGATATTTAAACCTATCTATATTTATTTATTATTCTATCTTATGATAACATAAAAGGAAAAGGAATTTAATAAATTAAAGTATCACCTATCTTTAATCAAACATTTTGATTAAAATCATCTGAATATAATTGTGTATTAAAACAAAAATACTCTAACTTTATTGTCTTTTCATGTATTCTTACAAATCACCCATCGCAGCACATTGATTTTCTCATATCATAATTCAATATTTGACGAATCATTTTCATGTTTTCATTTCATTTTGAACCGGTCAATCTTAAGTCTTCCTTAGGTACCAATCAAGGTAAGTTTTCTTCTGACAAAGAATTTTACTAATTCCAAAAAGTTCTTCACATTCATTTTTCTATAGATCATATATCTTTTGGCTTGAACCCAATCACCTTGAAAAAACTATACCATTTCATCTCATTCGTTTAAACATTTCATCTTTTGAAATATCTAGATTCGCTTCCTTGAAACTCTCAATTTCGAAAATGGTGAATTTATTCGGTCATCATTATTGAATTCTTTCAATCATTACAAACGCTTTGTAGCATCCGAATAGAATTGTAGCCTGTGTTAAACCCTATTCATGAGTCATTCGTTTGATTTGTCATATTCTTGGTACAATTATGTACTCAGATTACGATACACTAAATCTTGTTGTCCAGTACCATTTAAGTAAACGATATTGATTTTCGGATAATCATTAACAAATCATTTTCCATACTTCCATTCACAAATAGATATTTATCAATTCGGAATCTCCCTCAGTTGACCAAAGTAAGTTCATTTCAAATACTGAATCCAATTGTTTCTATAAATCATTTTTTATTTTCAAAATTCGTACTCCTCAAAATATCTTTTGATTCCATTCCACGCTATATTATTCCTCTTAATTAAAAGAAGAAACATAACCCCAAGAAAATATCATAGTTCAAATCTCGAAGACGAGATTTTTATTAAGGTGGGGAGGATGTAACAACCCTCACTAAAATTAATATTTAGTATGATAATTATGCAATAAGGGAACCCTAACTAAGTTTAGTATGACTAATTAATCAGTTAATCAATATTAATTAAACTAACAAGATTAATTAAACTAAGTAAGGTTTATTAAAAATAGATATATATGGGGTCGTATGAGAACGTTTAATATTAATAATTAAATATATTATTTTTTTTTACCTTACTCCGTTTTTAATGAAACTTAGGTTAAAACGTAGATAAAAATATGCTCGTTCTAAAGACATATTCGTCGTTTTATAAAACGTTATATTTTAAAAGTTATGCAAGAAAAACGAGTGAAGCAGCTGAATTAATATATATAAGCAAGCTAGCTAGCATGTCAAGCAGGTAGGTAGGCACGTCAACTTATCCCACATCGACCCGAAGTATGATTTGAGGTGCTTGCCTGCTTGCTATAAATAAGAAGCTTAGGATTCATTTTTCTTTGCTCATTTCTTTTCTTCTTCTCTCTATACGTTGGTGTTCTAACCAATAATCACTCAATCGCTATTACGATTCATTTTCCGAGGGATCAATATATCCAATGGATGTTTAAGTGCTGCCCATATTAGGGTGATACTTTGTCGTTCGTCGTTAATTCGATGAATGTTTAAGTATCGCAATTTGTCGTTCGCTGTGAGAATTTGATCTCGTGAGTTATCGTAAAAGCTGTATTGATCATTAACCCGGTTTTTGTGAAATTCGTTAAGGTTCGAATCTCATGACTACCGTTAAGGTTTGATTTGGGTTTTACACCAATACGTATTCCATTCTGTTAAACTATGTATTTAATTACCAAAAATACTCCCAACTACACCCTTACAATCAAACAAACTATTAAATCATCAGAAGATCCAGAATAATAAAGTGCATGCTTAATTATCGGAAGAAATAGAATCAAGAAGTTTGTTAACTCAATCCTGCATGCTGATTTGTGAGTCATTCTCTTTTTATCAACTGTTTTACAATACTCCAAATCATGTTTCAAAGTTATAATTACAGTGATTAAGTTTATCTAATCACCAAATTACAGCCGGTATGTGGGGTATTGTGCACAATATTATTATTATTATTATTATTATTATTATTATTATTATTATTGTTTCCTTCACATTAGGTGGACGAGCCTAAAGTGATATACGTCACTCATTGGGACAGCCAATGGTGATATGACCACAGTCACAAAGCTGGTCTGTGACAAATACCTATTCTTGAAAGTTGGTTGATAATAAACATATGTAAAAACTCTTAATACTGTGAATTATAACAAATGTGTCGTTTTCTGTAAAATGAATGAACTCACTTAGTATTTCCCGCTGACAAAACCTTTTTAAAACGCGTTTCAGGTAATTACAGTAGATTGGAGTAAGGATTGGATCCGGCACTAAAAGACTTCAAGAAGTGGCTTATTTTATTAATTAAATCAAATTAAGAAATATTGTTTTTATTAAAAGCTACCTTTGTAAAACTTGGAATTTATTCCATCCATTTAAATAAAATCCGGTGTTTCTAAACTCTGATATTTTTCCTAACTCACGGTCCTGATGAAATTTCCGCTGCAATGTTTTTCAAAATAATCACCGGTACCACTGGACTGCTCGCGGCTCCTGATTCCGTCCAGGGTGGGATCGGGGGTCGTGACATATGTAGATGGGGATCCTCGTCCGCAAGCCCATGGAAGGTTGCGGAGTTTTGAAGCATTTGTATCAAATGCGGCCGAAGTTCAAAGTTGTTGGCTTCGACATTCGGTGCATTGATAGCGGCGCCGAGATTACCTACGGTGGGTCGTAGGTAATCCATGAGGGTACGTTGGTCCGCCATTGGAAGTGGGTCCCCCGAAACTTTCTCTTGGTTTTTAGCTTTAAGTCTTCTTCTTAGAAAGCGTTCGGGTTCGTCTAGGGGTTCTTTTATGTCTCTACTAGAACTGGAGCTCATACACTGGAAAGTTCAAATGTGGCGCCTGGGTTCCAAGTCCTGCAATAAAAACAAAAAAGAACGTTGGTCAGAAGCTTCACCACGGCCCCGTGCTCAGATGAACACGACCCGTGGTCGGAGATACAGTGATTGTTTTCCGGATCCCTGTTACTGGGGAGTTCGACACAGCCCCTGTTGCACCGACACGGCCCCGTGCTCAACTCTCTGTAACTCGGAAAATGAAAACTGCCAGTAACAATGCTGGGCACGGCTCGTGTCCGACCAGGCACGGCCTGTGCTGAGCTCTGCAAAAGCTGAAAAAATTAAGAAAAAATCCTAAAAAATAGAAAAAATAAGAAAAACGATTAGGCCGTTGATTCCTAACTTTCTTAAAATCCTTGTGTCCCCGGCAGCGGCGCCAAAAACTTGATGCGCGTGTGGTGTTATAGGTTTTTATGTATATTTTTAGCCCTTTTTACACGTTAGTCAATTTTAAATTTATAAAACACGATATTTTACTAACACCAAACACACATATGGGCAAGTGCACCCATCGTGAGCGTAGTATAGTGTTGGTAAGATACCGAGGTCGTCCAAGGACACAAGAGCTTTTAATACCAGTTTATCCTCAACGTCTAATCAAATTAAAAGTTTAGAAAAAGGTTTTAAACTAGAAAATAAAAACTAAAAATGCTGAAAATAAAAATAAAAGTAAAAACAGATAGGCAAGATGAATCACTTGGATCCGACTCGTGTTTAGTGTAACCTTTGATTATTTCCGCACTTTTGCACTTTTTAAGAGATTATCTTAGTTATCGTAGAAGGCCCCTCTTTTGAAGGTGACGTTACCCTCAACCCAGTAGTTTGAGTCATCAAGGATACAATCCTAAAGGGTTGGATTATTGAAAGATAATTAATTAAGTTATTAATGCGTAATGTGGTAGGCCCCTCTTTTGAAGGTGACGTTACCCTCGGCTAAGTAGTCTGAGTCAGCAGGGATACAGTCCTAAATAGCCGGGTTAATGTTTTTATAGTAGTTTACATATGAGGGGATCAAGGAGTTCGGACCCCCGCCATCCAATACCAGTGGGTATTGAAGGAGGTCCTACTAAAGTTGACCCAGGTCCTTGCAGGATCTATACACTGAACAAGGCAAGACTCTTACCAAACCATTCCCTTAACCCCCGACCAGGTAGCCAACATATCTCCATATAGACCGTGGAGATATGAATGGTGAAAATCTTTTATTTTATATAGACAGTAAAATAATGCCAAGACACCATGGACAAATGATAAGGAAGATTCACCTTCAACATAAGAAACTACTTATTAAAGTCATTAATACATAACCAAATAAAAAGTGCGAAAAGATTAAAAATAAAAAGTATTACACTAGACACTTGTCTTCACCAAGTGATGTAAGAGACTTAGGCAAACATGGCCTTTGATTGTCAAGAACTCTTACGATCAATCTTGGATCCCGAGACTACTCACACACTCTATGATGGATGATGGATGATGATGGTGGATGTGGGTTGTGATGGTGGTGGTGGGTGGGTGAAGTGTGAGAGAGGTGGTTTGCCAAGGGATGGTTTGCAAATGAGCCAAGCACCCCTATTTATAGCCTGCACAGAAGACCGGACATGGCCCCGTGTCCACCCATCTTCTCTATCTTCATTAAATGCAGTTGTTAGGATCTGAGTTTGGATTGATTGTGATTTATGTTTGAATTAAGATGAACAATGAAGGAGTAATGCAGCGGAATTTAAATGGAAACAAACTTTTCACATTCAAACAGGAGAATTGCTTTCAACACATGTTTTCAACAATGAACCGAATGCTTAAATTTGTTTCAAGATTCAATTACAACTGCATGTATGCAACAAACTCCCCCTCAGCCTGAGCTCAGTGATTTGTTCGTACAGGAAGAAGATGGTCAAGAGCTGATAGAACAGTACAGAGCATTGTTCTATTTATAGGCACGAACAAACCACTGAGCATCTTTACTGACGTCACCATGAAAGTGACATCTAACCTCCTAACAAACTCTAACAACTGACCTATAAAACTACTGCTATGCTAACAACTGTTATACATTAAATTTAATAAAGCCAAGCTGAACTACTGCTGCATCCTTCCACTGATGTGAACCCAGCAGTACTTGTTGTAATGAAGAAAAATTATTGGGTGGCCCTGTTTTTGCGCGTGGGGTGTTGGTTCAAGTTTCCCTTGGTATCCTTCCTAAAAATTAAATCTAAACTAGAAAACATAAAAATTAATCTTAACTAAACTAAGGATAGTTCCGCGGAATGCCTCCGTGGTATGCCACATTTATAAGGGTCCTTGGCTAGACCCAAAGCTTGGTCATATGTTACCCAAGTGGGATGTTTTGCATCCCATGCTGCACCCTCAGAGAGCATCATCCAAGCTCGAGTCTATGACCTTCATGTAGTTGATCGGGTCGTCGTCTTCTACTCTCTTTCCAACTCCAAAGTTCATTTCCTTGTCCCCGATCCTCAATGTTAGTGTTCCACCATTCATATCTACCACTGCGTGGGCCGTAGCTAGGAATGGCCTTCCTAAGATGAGTGGTACTTCGGTATCTTCCTCCATATCTAGTATGATAAAGTCGGCCGGGAAGACAAATTCGCCGACTTTGACCAATAGATTTTCAGCAACACCTTGTGGATATTTGACGGACCTATCGGCGAGTTGTATGCTCATTTTTGTAGGGCTTGTTTTCCCTAGGCCGAATCGGTTGAACATTGATGCGGGCATGAGGTTGATGCTAGCCCCGAGGTCGGCTAGTGCATTGCGCATAGGGGATTCCCCAATCGAACAAGGAATTGTGAAGCTTCCAGGGTCAATCTTCTTTTGCGGGAGTTTGTTGAGTAGCAAGGTGGAGCATTCTTCGCTTAAATTAACTAATTGCAATGATTCAATTTTCCTTTTATGAGTGAGGAAGTCACTCATAAATTTTGAATATTGTCACACCCCCAAAATCCACACGCGGAGTATCACCGCTTGGGAGCGTGACTGACCAGGATCAAGCCACCAATCATATTGAACATGTAATTAATATTAAGTAAAATAAATGTAAACCATCCATTCAATACGATAGGTGTTCAAAACATAACCATAGTTTCAAAGTGTAGCGGAAGCATAGTAAATAAACCAACAGTAGTTAATAGTTTTAAATGTCATAATAGTTCAACGTAGAGACCACGATCCTTGCCCACAACGACCCGCTTCTCCAGTGCAAGCTCCAAGTACCTAACGATCTGCAAGGCATGTAACAGAATGATCAACAAACTAGTTGAGCGAGTTCACAGTAAGTAAATGCGTAATAGTAAGTAACGGGTGGCTCTACTGGGCCAATAGTAAGTTATACAGGTGGGGGCTTCCCATGTTATGTGACCACTAGACTATTCGTATTATCCCTGTTCTTCGTCCGAGAACAGTAGCGCGTATGGGGTGTACGTGGGTTTCACGTACGTATCCTTTGTACCGAGGATAGAAGTAAGTAATGCGTACACGTAGGTTTTACGTGCGTGCCTGACATCCGAGGCAGTAATGGCATATGACCACGTAGGTGTTATCCAACCTACGGAACCACGTAGGTGTTATCCCAACCTACGGAACCGTCCTGACATCCGAGGACCATGATAGGTGATAGTCTAGGAAAAACGTTTGTACGTTATAAGTCAATTGAAACCTTTAACCCATTCCCATGACCCGGGAATCCCATGCCTTAGTAGGAGTGTGAACTCACCTTGGTTTGCTCGGTATGCTAGGTTATGCACTCACAAGTAATTAATCAAGTCCTATTGTATGCACGTATAACAAATCAGTTCATGTTCACAATGATACGCATGCAATTTAATGTTCACATATCAGTCAGTTTGCATATCGGCACAACACGTATTATTTCACATTAAATCATCAGCTAGTGTGCACGAATACAAATGTTAACGTTCATCACCAAGCATGGCATGCCAAATAAATCAAGCATATATTCCATCATTCAAAGTATGTTCATAATCCCTAATATCTTTCGATCCAACTGTTATCTTTCGACACATTAGTGATCTTTCGACAAACAGTTATCACAGTTATCATTCGGACCGAATGTTATGTTTCGAACCAATGTCATCCTTCGGTCAATGTTATCCTTCGGTCAACACTACTATGGTTCGGTCAAAGCTATCCTTCGGTCAACACTACTATGGTTCGGTCAAGGCTATCCTTCGGTCAACACTACTATGGTTCGAAGGACATGTATCTTTCGGTCACAACTATGTTTCGAATAACTAATATCTTTCGACAAATAACAGTTACGTTTACACAAAGTTTCCAAGTTTATCCGATTATCAATTAACACAAATTCAAGTATTCAGTTACTTCAGAATCGATCAAACAGGGAGTTTCATATTAAATCTCATGAACCCTAATTTAACCACATGAACAATAATAACACAATCGAACCGGCCCTAAATCACTATCATGCGATTCTATTAAGACAACATCAAAACCCCAAGTATAGACAACCAATCATACTAACTGAACCGTTCGGATGCATCACATACATAATCGATTAAACAGGTTAACATCATACAAACAATCCGGCCGATTAAGCAAATCTGATTATATGTCCGGCTGATCCATCAAACATGTTCGGCCGGCTACATCTAATAGGCTCATGATCGATTCACACATTCATACTCGATAAATCAAAAACACATAATCACAAATCAATATAGACACTAACCGAAAATCTGGATTGCGGAATGAAATCCTTCGAACAGAGAATGGGTCTGCTATGCCGTCACACATACACAAGGGAACTAGGGTTTTCGAAACTAACTGTCGACTTACATGCATTCACGTATATAAACGTATCACAGGAATGGGCCAAGCCCATTAGAAAGACTGGGCCGAAAGATGTCGAAGGATATGTTTCGTGATCCTTCGGACCGAAAGATGTCGAAGGATCCTACCTTTGCTCGAAGGGTATGTTTCGAGATCCTTCGAACCTAAGGTTATCTTTCGTGATCCTTCGATCTGTATGTCATGTTTCGTGATCTAGACTAAGTGTTTTAATAATAATTCTAATATTATTTTCCCACCACAGCAAGTAATCACATATAGGCAAAACGACAATACGTTTCATTAAAACACAACGCGTACAATTTCAAGTCCACAATCCAAACAACTAAACAGTCAAAGTCAACGCGCATCTAATGCGAAAGTGAAAGTCAGAAACTCGAGTTGTCACAAATATCTAGGCGTTTGAGTTAGGA
The DNA here is from genome assembly GCF_002127325.2 of Helianthus annuus. Lineage (NCBI taxonomy): Eukaryota > Viridiplantae > Streptophyta > Magnoliopsida > Asterales > Asteraceae > Helianthus > Helianthus annuus. Next base: position 140,776,854 of record NC_035436.2, read on the forward strand.
CTTCGATAAATGGAACATTAACATGCAATTGTTTTAGCAAATTTTCGAACTTTGCGAATTGCTCATCGGTCTTTTGGCGAATTAACCGACCGGGGTATGGAACCACAGGATTCTTGTTTGGCTCTTAATTTAGTGGAGAAGCCTTCTCTTGTTGGGGCGTAGGTGGAGTTGTGGTTTGGCTAGATCGGCTTCTTTCAGTTGGAGGTAATGGAGCCTCCTCGGGACCCACGGTACGGTTTCTCAATGTGATGAGATGTACTTGCACCTTTGGGTTGGTTTCGGTATTACTTGGTTACGCGCCTTGTGGTCTCTCAGAGAAATTTTGAGCTAGTTTATTTAATTGTTTTTCAGTGTTTTGAATACTAGCTTGTTGATTTCTAAAATTTGATTCCAATTGTTGAAATCGATCCGAGTTTTTCTTTTCGATGTCGGAGATGAGGCGAGATACGGTATCTTCAAGCCTTTCTCGTCCCCCTTGTTGTTGAGAGAAATTTTGAGACTCGTTTCTTGGCTGTTGAAAGTTTGTTCATTGGTTTAGATTTTGTTGGTTACTACTATTGTCGGGTTTTCTCCAACCAAGGTTAGGGTGGTTACGTCATCCTTGGTTGTAGGTACCCGTTGGAGGACCCGACGGCCTAGGTCTATTATCAATGTAGTTTACCGATTCTGTTTGATTATCTACTTCTTTCATACAACTCCAATTTTCATGTGGCCCACCACACCCCTCACAAGCCATAACCGATGCCGTTTTTGTCATCTCTAGCTTTTTGATTTTTGAAGAAAGGGCCTCGATTTGAGCTTGTAAAGAAGTGCTTTCATCAACCTTATGGGTGCCCGGGGCAATAGATTTATTGCCTCAGGGTGTGTGCCACTGAAAATTGGTTTGAGCAATTTCCTCAATTTGATTATATATTTCATTTGGGCGACGATTACCTAAAAGTCCCCCGGAGCTAGAGTCAAGTGTTTGTCTTGTGTGTGGCAACAACCCATTATAGAAAGTGGATACGTGTTGCCATACTGCAAGACCGTGATGAGGACACTTTCTTAGTAGCTCCTTGAACCTTTCCCAAGTTTCATATAAGGATTCCCCATCCTCTTGTGAATATGTATTATTTTTAGTCATTAATTTAGCCGTTTTTGCAGGAGGGAAATACTTATATAGAAACTTTTGGGCTAGTTCATCCCAGGTGTTTACCGAGCCAACTGGGAGGGTATTAAGCCAAGCCTTAGCTTGGTCTTTTAGTGAAAATGGAAATATTCGAAGGCGGATGGCATCGTTTGATGCTCCATTGATCTGAAAGGTATCACATATTTCTAAAAAATTAGTAATATGTAGATGGGGATCCTCGTCCGCAAGCCCATGGAAGGTTGCGGAGTTTTGAAGCATTTGTATCAAATGCGGCCGAAGTTCAAAGTTGTTGGCTTCGACATTCGGTGCATTGATAGCGGCGCCGAGATTACCTACGGTGGGTCGTAGGTAATCCATGAGGGTACGTTGGTCCGCCATTGGAAGTGGGTCCCCCGAAACTTTCTCTTGGTTTTTAGCTTTAAGTCTTCTTCTTAGAAAGCGTTCGGGTTCGTCTAGGGGTTCTTTTATGTCTCTACTAGAACTGGAGCTCATACACTGGAAAGTTCAAATGTGGCGCCTGGGTTCCAAGTCCTGCAATAAAAACAAAAAAGAACGTTGGTCAGAAGCTTCACCACGGCCCCGTGCTCAGATGAACACGACCCGTGGTCGGAGATACAGTGATTCTTTTCCGGATCCCTGTTACTGGGGAGTTCGACACAGCCCCTGTTGCACCGACACGGCCCCGTGCTCAACTCTCTGTAACTCAGAAAATGAAAACTGCCAGTAACAATGCTGGGCACGGCTCGTGTCCGACCAGGCACGGCCTGTGCTGAGCTCTGCAAAAGCTGAAAAAATTAAGAAAAAATCCTAAAAATAGAAAAAATAAGAAAAACGATTAGGCCGTTGATTCCTAACTTTCTTAAAATCCTTGTGTCCCCGGCAGCGGCGCCAAAAACTTGATGCGCGTGTGGTGTTATAGGTTTTTATGTATATTTTTAGCCCTTTTTACACGTTAGTCAAGTTTTAAATTTATAAAACACGTTATTTTACTAACACCAAACACACATATGGGCAAGTGCACCCATCGTGAGCGTAGTATAGTGTTGGTAAGATACCGAGGTCGTCCAAGGACACAAGAGCTTTTAATACCGGTTTATCCTCAACGTCTAATCAAATCAAAAGTTTAGAAAAAGGTTTTAAACTAGAAAATAAAAACTAAAAATGCTGAAAATGAAAATAAAAGTAAAAACAGATAGGCAAGATGAATCACTTGGATCCGACTCGTGTTTAGTGTAACCTTTGATTATTTCCACACTTTTGCACTTTTTAAGAGATTATCTTAGTTATCGTAGAAGGCCCCTCTTTTGAAGGTGACGTTACCCTCAACCCAGTAGTTTGAGTCATCAAGGATACAATCCTAAAGGGTTGGATTATTGAAAGATAATTAATTAAGTTATTAATGCGTAATGTGGTAGGCCCCTCTTTTGAAGGTGACGTTACCCTCGGCTAAGTAGTCTGAGTCAGCAGGGATACAGTCCTAAATAGCCAGGTTAATGTTTTTATTGTAGTTTACATATGAGGGGATCAAGGAGTTCGGACCCCCGCCATCCAATACCAGTGGGTATTGAAGGAGGTCCTACTAAAGTTGACCCAGGTCCTTGCAGGATCTATACACTGAACAAGGCAAGACTCTTACCAAACCATTCCCTTAACCCCCGACCAGGTAGCCAACATATCTCCATATAGACCGTGGAGATATGAATGGTGAAAATCTTTTATTTTATATAGACAGTAAAATAATGCCAAGACACCACGGACAAATGATAAGGAAGATTCACCTTCAACATAAGAAACTACTTATTAAAGTCATTAATACATAACCAAATAAAAAGTGCGAAAAGATTAAAAATAAAAAGTATTACACTAGACACTTGTCTTCACCAAGTGATGTAAGAGACTTAGGCAAACATGGCCTTTGATTGTCAAGAACTCTTACGATCAATCTTGGATCCCGAGACTACTCACACACTCTATGATGGATGATGGATGATGATGGTGGATGTGGGTTGTGATGGTGGTGGTGGGTGGGTGAAGTGTGAGAGAGGTGGTTTGCCAAGGGATGGTTTGCAAATGAGCCAAGCACCCCTATTTATAGCCTGCACAGAAGACCGGACATGGCCCCGTGTCCACCCGTCTTCTCTTTCTTCATTAAATGCAGTTGTTAGGATCTGAGTTTGGATTGATTGTGATTTATGTTTGAATTAAGATGAACAATGAAGGAGTAGTGCAGCGGAATTTAAATGGAAACAAACTTTTCACATTCAAACAGGAGAATTGCTTTCAACACATGTTTTCAACAATGAACCGAATGCTTAAATTTATTTCAAGATTCAATTACAACTGCATGTATGCAACAAACTCCCCCTCAGCCTGAGCTCAGTGATTTGTTCGTACAGGAAGAAGATGGTCAAGAGCTGATAGATGTGACACCTGTGTCACCTCAACCATCAAACAAATGCCAAACCAAGGAAATATTGTATTTCATACTTGGGATTTGTATAAATATGTGTATGCTTCGCACATATCAATCCTTGTTCAATTTCATACCCTACAACGCTTTCTAGAGAATTATACGCAAACTGGTGCATAAACGTACTCAGTTTAATGCGACAAATACTCCGGGAGACCATCATACACTTAACATACCTTAAATAACCTTTACATAACTTAGAAATAAGTTTTGAAGGCTTTGGTATGGCAAAAACAAGTTAATTCGCTTACAGGGACTAAACTTGACAAACTGCGAAAGTATGCCAATTTGAACTGTAACGAACATTCCGGAACATGTCCATAAGTTAAACATACCATATATATCCTTTACATAGCTTAGAAATAGGCTTTGAGGGGTTTGGTATGCTAAAACAAACTTTTGGATCATTCAGGGACTAAAAGTGTCAAAAAGTGCATAAGTTTGCACTTTCGCGCATAACTCACGTTCTGAATACATCCGGACATCCAAAAATTTATGTAAGCATCCTTATATTATGCCTAAGTGTTTGGCATGAGAAAAATCCATTTGTCGCGTCATTTGGATCATCTTTCGCGCTTATGCGCATTCCGTCGTAATTAAGCGAACATCGCGATCGTACGGCCAAACGAACCGACATCCGGAATATTTTTGAGCATATTTTAAGTCCCCTACACTTTAACTTCATCTTAGAGCCTTGAAATGAGGTTAACGGGGCTTAAACGTGCCAAAAATGGGCCAAAATACGTGTTTCTGAAGTGCAGGGACCAAAATTGAAAATTCTGGTCTGGGAACCTTAGGCGGGGCGCGTAAGGATTTGCCAAATCCTTAGGCGGGCCGCGTGAACATGTCTGACAGAAGATTTTGCATTTAATGCAGAATCTGGCCTTTCGTTCGATCAAAGGGCGATGCCTTTTCACCCAAATGAAGGGCCAAGGGTCAAGTTCACTGAATTTAACCCCTGGACACATGTACGCACGAGATCAAGGCACGATATTCGATAAAACGATCCTAACGGTTCCACTTTTCCTATAAATACCCCCCCCCCTTTAGTGTAAAATTCACAAAATCAGATCTTAGAGCTCTAAGTTGAAACCATTGTTTCATACCTAAGCTATTTGGTCTTGATTAGCACTCGGGGACCCTCCGTAAGTCTTCTTTCGCTCTTTTATTCGCTTTTCGAGTCCGAAAGTCAACGTTTTGTTGACTTTCTGCATTGACCAGCTTATGGTCGATGCGAAGTTCATGGAACTTCATAACGTGAGCGTGATCACGATGGTTATGGTCCATAGTGACCATACCTACTGATTACCACGTTATCTAGGCTCAGTGACGAGTCGTGGTTTCGGCCAAAATGCGCATTCTTGCGTATTTTGTAACCAAACTACTCGTGGGCATCAAAGCCGTTTGTTTTGATGCCAAACCTGTTTCTAAACTTAGTTAAGCATGTTCTAACATGCTTAGCTCGTCACTTTTAGTTTAGTGCTTATATAGGGTCGTAAGGTAAGCGATTTAAACCATCGCTTATACTTTCGAACCCGACCCATTTGGTCGGTCATTAGGACCCGACCAAACACATTAGGTAACCATAGCTATAACCTTCCGAGGTTATACCGTGTGGTCGCAATGTTAGGCGTTCCGAACGCGTTCTACGCGAACGACGCGGTAGGGTAGCATAAGCTACCTAAACGGGTCGTGATGGACCGTAAGCACTTAGATTAGGTTTCATTTTAGTATGTAGGCTTTGCTAAGCCATATTACACGAGTCTCCATACTCGTTTGGTTTACGAACCCGCGTACTGTCCGATCCTTCCGATTTGGTCCGGTATATTAACATAAGCTACCTATTAGGTGCCGTTGATATTCCGTGATCTTTAGCATTATCCGGTTATTATACAAGGAATCCAAAGCAATCTCAGGTGAGTACATAGTTCCCCTCTTTTACTGTTTCTGAACTGTTTTGGGGTGAAGCATGTGTACCTATCTGTTATTTTCATGATTTCAAAGTATAATTGATTATACAAGATAGTATTTATCTTTTGACAAACTAAATGACTATCTATGGTTTAAACACTGATTTCTCAAAAAATTACAAAAGTAATTGTTGGAAGAGTACCTATTTTGTTCACCAGACCGATTGGTAGTATGATATAGCGCTATAGGACTAGACACCCCATTCCTGTTGTCATGGAATGTCTGAAACCAATTCGTTTCTCCATCCAAATAGGGATTTCCTTTGTGGTATCCCTATAGTCTCAAAGGTGTAGTTTGATGCACCAGGTCTGAATGAATTCTTAAATCGCACCTTTAAAGTATATTTTGATATACTCCCAAAAAGTATAGTTTGATATACTCTCATGTGTGGTATTGTACAAAACCAACATATATTTTGTAATCATCCAAAGCATATTGTGATATGTTACTTACATAACTAAAACATAGTTTAATATGTTATTTATCACATCCAAAGCATATACTGATATGTTAGTTACAAAACTAAAACATGGTTTAATATGTTATTTATAAATCCAAGGTATACTTGTAATATACTACTGAAAACTATTATTTTGAACAACTAAAGTATATTTAATATACTATCTATCAAACGATTTGGTTTTGGTTAGTGTTTAGATAACGGAACGAGTGTAATGTGATGAAAACATGGTAGATACGCCGCTGGTACTTCTTATATATAAGTGTTTTCATTGCATTACATACCGTGGCGTTATTTAGCACACTTGAGTTAACAATATTGGAACTGAAATATATTTTAATATATTACTTATTCAACTTTCTTAAAACCAAGGTATATTTTATATATACCATAAACGTTTTATTAAAACATTGTTTTTCAAACAACTTAACTTATACAAACTCATTTTACATGGTTATTCAGTTAACCCTACATTATTCTCTTATTTATACATATCATCTGATCCTATCGTTTTTCAAATGATTTACAAGACAAAGCAAATTTACAAAGTTCATGACTAAACATTTTCTCAAACATAAGTCATGAACTCCGTTTTCACAAAACCTATGTATCTCACAGGCATTTTTATGCTGACGTACCTATTTTTACACATGTTTCAGGTGCTGTCTTGAGATGATTGTTGATGCATGCTACATTTAGGATGGACTCGTGCCTTAGCAACTTTAAAACTTGGAAGATCATAGTTGTACTTATGTGATTGTAATAGAACAATGAGTTCATTTAATCAATAAAACAATATTTAAATTTCCATGTGTTATGAAACAATGATTCTGTTACAACACTCCCCGACGTTTCCGCCACGTTTTGTTGTACCACGTGGTCGGGGTGTGACAGAAAAGTTGGTATCAGAGCTCATGGTTATAGGGAATTAGGTTATTAGTAATGCTTTGACCTAGTCTATAACCTTCCTAGGACCCTAACGCGAGTTTACTTGCGTTTAGTCATAAAACAACACCGTCACCTATCCTTAGGCGACGACCGCAACAAGAACATAAATTTCAAAACCGCTTTGAAAACTAATCATCTGTTCTAGGATGATTGATTACTAGGTTTTGAACCCTCTGTTATAGGGTTTTGAACCCCTTTGAATTTTCAAAATCCCGTCAAAGTTGGTCTAAATAATGTGAACACATGCAAACTGGAAGGGTGGATGCCTGTACCCTGAGTTTTCTGTCTAAGGCTAGAGTGTTCGTACAAATCCACATAATCGGACCAGTCACTCTTACCTGGGAACTCTTGGGGTGAGTGTCCACTTATAGGCGAGCATGTCTTCGCGATACATTATTTTTGGCCTATTTGCTTTGATTAATCACCGAGGTCGTTTGTTACTTTGTAGTAACAAACAAATGACCACTATCCATGCTTTCATCAGATTTGTTTCATCTCATTCTTTTCGTCTAATTCTCTCACTCGTTTCCTCTCATGTTTCCCCTTTTAGAATGCCTCCTCGACGTGACAATCAGATGGCGAATGCCGAACTGGCGGAAATCATCGCGCAACAAATGGCTGCTGCCTTCCCAATTCTTTATACTCAAATAACTCAAGCCATCAACAACAACAATGCTCCATGCAATTTCAAGATTTTTAACTCAGCTAAACCGCTCAAGTTCAATGGTTCTGAGGGAGCAACTGGTCTTCTTCAATGGTTCGAGAGCATTGAGAACACTTTCCGTCACGTTCAGTGTCCTGAAAATCGCAAGGTCGAGTTTTCTTCGAGTGTGTTTCAGAAGAGGGCTCTTACGTGGTGGAACGGAGTTATGAGAGACCGCGGTGCTGAGGTTGCATTGGCACAGACTTGGGCCGAGCTTAGGGCTCTTATGATGAAGGAATTCTATCCTCGTCATGAGCTTAGGGCTCTAGAAAGGGAATTTGATGATTTAAAGCAAGACAGTGGGGAACATCGAGCCTATACTGATCGCTATGAGGAATTGAGCTTGTTATGCCCTACTATGGTTACGCCTCTGGATAAGGCGATTGAGAAATACATTGATGGGCTTCCTGACGTAGTTCAGGACATCGTTACTGGCAGCAACCCTACTACTGTCAGACAAGCCATTGAATTGGCTGCCACTCTGACTGAATCCCAAATCAGGAAGCGCAAGCTGTTTCGGAAGGGCGACTTAAAACCATCTGACAAGACTGCTCAAGTGGAACCAAAGGAAGAAAGTGCTGAGGTGTCCAAAAAGAAAAAGCGCAAAGCCTCTCAAAGCTACGCTGTAACTGCTCAAGACAAACAAGTTGCACCAAACCAGCCAGCACAACCTCGTAAAAGACAAAACTATGTTGGTACCGCACCTTTGTGCAACAAGTGCAACCGTCATCATCTAGAGCAAGAGCAGTGTCACAAATGTACCCACTGTGGACGGTTGGGACATTTGATCAATGTTTGTCGTTATGCAAATCAAGCTGCTGCAAACCCTGCTGCTGTTCAAGCACGGTTCCCCCCAGGGTCATGTTATAACTGTGGTGACCTTACCCACTACAGGAACAATTGCCCGAGGCTTGTTAACATACCTCCAGCGCGTGGACGAGTGTTCAACATCAATGAGGCAAACATGAACAATGATGCAGCAGTGAACAATTAGTGTTTTGTATTTCCTTAGTTGCTATCTTTTGACACTTCAAGACAATTCCGTTGTTACGTAAATAAAGATTTGTTGTTTTTATTCCTGCAAAATTTATGCGTTTGTGTGAATGCTTGATGCAACTTTATGATGACAACCCAAAGACAAACTACTCGTATGGTTCTGTCATATTATGATCACTTGTGATCTCCCCAAGAACCTTAAACTCTCGTTTCTTTTAAGAAACAAACTCAAACACTTATTGAAAATCCCTCTATCTTTATAGATAGATCTTCTTAAATCGTTAAAGTGCCAAATGAAATCCATAGGTTGGATTCCTAGTGTGCCTTAATATCCATACCTAAGGATAACAAAATAAAGAATCAAGTTAACTAAATTTGTGCTTATGTATTTTCTTACATGTTTTGTGGTTGTATGTGATCCATCCAAATCCTCATAGAATCTTTCATATCTTCATACGAGAGATTCATAATGGGATATCCAAAGATACTATCTTAAACCCTTAATGGATTTCAACAGTGTAGTTAAGTCCCTCGGGTTATAAAGTATTATTCTATAATTGGACCTCTTGAAAGGTCTGCTTAAACAGATTGATTTTGAAAATCTGATTAGAAATATCATGTGATGATATAAAAAAAAATGATCCCTTAAGCGGTCTATTTAAAGAGATCGTACGACGGTCTAGTTAAGAAGATCATGTGTTGATCTAGTTAAAAAGATCGTTCGTTGATCGAATTAAAAGGATCCTTTGGTGGTCTAGTCAAATCGCTTCATATTTATTCAAGTAATTTTTCCTACGGATTATGAAATGGACTGTCCGGACTATGCAAGGAGTTACGTAATTATGGAGGCCTACATAATTATGGAATTCAGTGCACAGGAACCACAGGAAGTTTCATCATGTGTTAAGACCTAGTGACAAGAATAATGATACGGGAGAAGTCTCGGACCTCGACCAATGTCATTTATTCTCACACTCCCCCAATTCTGATGTCAATCACACACCAAGTTTTCCTATGATAAGCCTTCATAAGAAACGTTCGTCAATCAGTAGTTCAAAATTTCATGTTTTACTATTTCAAGGAATTCACTCTGAGGGTTAACAAATTCGCTAAGAATCCTAACATGGCCCAGGGTTTTACCTAAGGGTTCAATGGATCTATTATAAGGCGAAACCTTCACAGCTGTCCTCACGAGTTTCCTCTAGAATTAAATTTCGGGACGAAATTTCCTAAAGTAGGGGAGACTGTGACACCTGTGTCACCTCAACCATCAAACAAATGCCAAACCAAGGAAATATTGTATTTCATACTTGGGATTTGTATAAATATGTGTATGCTTTGCACATATCAATCCTTGTTCAATTTCATACCCTACAACGCTTTCTAGAGAATTATACGCAAACTGATGCATAAACGTACTCAGTTTAATGCGACAAATACTCCGGGAGACCATCATACACTTAACATACCTTAAATAACCTTTACATAACTTAGAAATAAGTTTTGAAGGCTTTAGTATGGCAAAAACAAGTTAATTCGCTTACAGGGACTAAACTTGACAAACTGCGAAAGTATGCCAATTTGAACTGTAACGAACATTCCGGAACATGTCCATAAGTTAAACATACCATATATATCCTTTACATAGCTTAGAAATAGGCTTTGAGGGGTTTGGTATGCTAAAACAAACTTTTGGATCATTCAGGGACTAAAAGTGTCAAAAAGTGCATAAGTTTGCACTTTCGCGCATAACTCACGTTCTGAATACATCCGGACATCCAAAAATTTATGTAAGCATCCTTATATTATGCCTAAGTGTTTGGCATGAGAAAAATCCATTTGTCGCGTCATTTGGATCATCTTTCGCGCTTATGCGCATTCCGTCGTAATTAAGCGAACATCGCGATCGTACGGCCAAACGAACCGACATCCGGAATATTTTTGAGCATATTTTAAGTTCCCTACACTTTAACTTCATCTTAGAGCCTTGATATGAGGTTAACGGGGCTTAAACGTGCCAAAAATGGGCCAAAATACGTGTTTCTGAAGTGCAGGGACCAAAATTGAAAATTCTGGTCTGGGAACATTAGGCGGGGCGCGTAAGGATTTGCCAAATCCTTAGGCGGGCCGCGTGAACATGTCTGACAGAAGATTTTGCATTTAATGCAGAATCTGGCCTTTCGTTCGATCAAAGGGCGATGCCTTTTCACCCAAATGAAGGGCCAAGGGTCAAGTTCACTGAATTTAACCCCTGGACACATGTACGCACGAGATCAAGGCACGATATTCGATAAAACGATCCTAACGGTTCCACTTTTCCTATAAATACCCCCCCCCCTTTAGTGTAAAATTCACAAAATCAGATCTTAGAGCTCTAAGTTGAAACCATTGTTTCATACCTGAGCTATTTGGTCTTGATTAGCACTCGGGGACCCTCCGTAAGTCTTCTTTCGCTCTTTTATTCGCTTTTCGAGTCCGAAAGTCAACGTTTTGTTGACTTTCTGCATTGACCAGCTTATGGTCGATGCGAAGTTCATGGAACTTCATAACGTGAGCGTGATCACGATGGTTATGGTCCATAGTGACCATACCTACTGATTACCACGTTATCTAGGCTCAGTGACGAGTCGTGGTTTCGGCCAAAATGCGCATTCTTGCGTATTTTGTAACCAAACTACTCGTGGGCATCAAAGCCGTTTGTTTTGATGCCAAACCTGTTTCTAAACTTAGTTAAGCATGTTCTAACATGCTTAGCTCGTCACTTTTAGTTTAGTGCTTATATAGGGTCGTAAGGTAAGCGATTTAAACCATCGCTTATACTTTCGAACCCGACCCATTTGGTCGGTCATTAGGACCCGACCAAACACATTAGGTGACCATAGCTATAACCTTCCGAGGTTATACCGTGTGGTCGCAATGTTAGGCGTTCCGAACGCGTTCTACGCGAACGACGCGGTAGGGTAGCATAAGCTACCTAAACGGGTCGTGATGGACCGTAAGCACTTAGATTAGGTTTCATTTTAGTATGTAGGCTTTGCTAAGCCATATTACACGAGTCTCCATACTCGTTTGGTTTACGAACCCGCGTACTGTCCGATCCTTCCGATTTGGTCCGGTATATTAACATAAGCTACCTATTAGGTGCCGTTGATATTCCGTGATCTTTAGCATTATCCGGTTATTATACAAGGAATCCAAAGCAATCTCAGGTGAGTACATAGTTCCCCTCTTTTACTGTTTCTGAACTGTTTTGGGGTGAAGCATGTGTACCTATCTGTTATTTTCATGATTTCAAAGTATAATTGATTATACATGATAGTATTTATCTTTTGACAAACTAAATGACTATCTATGGTTTAAACACTGATTTCTCAAAAAATTACAAAAGTAATTGTTGGAATAGTACCTATTTTGTTCACCAGACCGATTGGTAGTATGATATAGCGCTATAGGACTAGACACCCCATTCCTGTTGTCATGGAATGTCTGAAACCAATTCGTTTCTCCATCCAAATAGGAATTTCCTTTGTGGTATCCCTATAGTCTCAAAGGTGTAGTTTGATGCACCAGGTCTGAATGAATTCTTAAATCGCACCTTTAAAGTATATTTTGATATACTCCCAAAAAGTATAGTTTGATATACTCTCATGTGTGGTATTGTACAGAACCAACATATATTTTGTAATCATCCAAAGCATATTGTGATATGTTACTTACATAACTAAAACATAGTTTAATATGTTATTTATCACATCCAAAGCATATACTGATATGTTAGTTACAAAACTAAAACATGGTTTAATATGTTATTTATAAATCCAAGGTATACTTGTAATATACTACTGAAAACTATTATTTTGAACAACTAAAGTATATTTAATATACTATCTATCAAACGATTTGGTTTTGGTTAGTGTTTAGATAACGGAACGAGTGTAATGTGATGAAAACATGGTAGATACGCCGCTGGTACTTCTTATATATAAGTGTTTTCATTGCATTACATACCGTGGCGTTATTTAGCACACTTGAGTTAACAATATTGGAACTGAAATATATTTTAATATATTACTTATTCAACTTTCTTAAAACCAAGGTATATTTTATATATACCATAAACGTTTTATTAAAACATTGTTTTTCAAACAACTTAACTTATACAAACTCATTTTACATGGTTATTCAGTTAACCCTACATTATTCTCTTATTTATACATATCATCTGATCCTATCGTTTTTCAAATGATTTACAAGACAAAGCAAATTTACAAAGTTCATGACTAAACATTTTCTCAAACATAAGTCATGAACTCCGTTTTCACAAAACCTATATATCTCACAGGCATTTTTATGCTGACGTACCTATTTTTACACATGTTTCAGGTGCTGTCTTGAGATGATTGTTGATGCATGCTACATTTAGGATGGACTCGTGCCTTAGCAACTTTAAAACTTGGAAGATCATAGTTGTACTTATGTGATTGTAATAGAACAACGAGTTCATTTAATCAATAAAACAATATTTAAATTTCCATGTGTTATGAAACAATGATTCTGTTACAACACTCCCTGACGTTTCCGCCACGTTTTGTTGTACCACGTGGTCGGGGTGTGACAATAGAACAGTACAGAGCACTGTTCTATTTATAGGCACGAACAAACCACTGAGCATCTTTGCTGACGTCACCATGAAAGTGACATCTAACCTCCTAACAAACTCTAACAACTGACCTATAAAACTACTGCTATGCTAACAACTGTTATACATTACATTTAATAAAGACAAGCTGAACTACTGCTGCATCCTTCCACTGATGTGAACCCAGCAGTACTTGATATATCCAGCAGTGCTTGACCCATAGCAGTAGATTGAGCAGCAGGGCTTTAGTCTTCATCAGTCTTTGACTTGGGCAGAAGTTATAGGTCAGTAGTTTATAATGATCAGTAGATTGGAGGTCAGCAGATGTTAAGATCACTTTCAAGGGGAGAGACTTGTATACACAACATTTGCTTATTCTGGATCCACTGCCCTGATCCAGTTTTGGCTTTAATTATCTGTTCCTCTGATAGGGTTCAATCCCAACAATCTCCCCCTGGAACAGATAATGCCAAAACTCTTCATTATTGATAGATCTTTATTGCCTTATCAACAGTTCCCTTATTTGCCCTTTGAGTTGTAATTCAAAGGCTAAGGCATCTGTGTCATCATCATCCCTGCTAAGTGGAAGATCAAGGAGATCCTGCAAATCTTCAAGACTTAGGCCAAGTGCTTGTTCCCTTGTTATTTTCTTCACTTCTCCACTAGACTTGATCACTGTCAATACATGGGTCTGTTTATCAGTTTTCCAGTTTAGTACTTTTGAGTCTGGTGGGTTTCTTGGGAGATTTTTATTTGATGAGGTGTTTGGTGATGCAGGCCTATTAATGACTGACTGAGCAGTACTTGCAGGTTGATTCAGCCCAAGAGTTTCTTCAATCATTCTCTTAATGCCCTCTTTTACAAGGTCATCACCTGCTATTAACTCTTGCACTGTTTCAGCATCCAACTGTTTTTGTTGCCTTCTTTTGTAGATAGCAGCACCAGCAGGAGCAGTGGCTCTCCTGATTTGCAGCTTTGGTGGTCTTGTTGAAACCTCTGCTTCAGGATAGTCAGGTTTTTGTGGAGCATTAGGATCTGTCTTCCTTAATTTCTCCAAGCTTTTGTAGGTGGACCTGACTCTCTCTTCTTTCCATCTCAACACTTGATTCAAAGACCTATAATCAGCAGCAGCTAATTCCTCTTTCATTCTCCTTAGCTCTACCTTTTTATCAGGTACATTCTTTTTGTACATTGCCCAATCAGGAGGAGTATGTTTGACTTTGTTTTTGATCATGTCTTGAATTCTGGCTGCTTCACTTTCCAACTCAGGTATTGTCCAATCTTTATACATGGATCTTTGTCCCTTGTATTTCTTGTGAGCCATGATATTTTCAACATAGTCTTTTCTCAGGGATTCATCTGCTTTTTCTGATATTTGCTGGCACACATTCTTTGCAAACTGTTCCAAAGATCTGACTTGTGTGAGCAAAAATCGGTAATTCTGTTGAATTTCTCTATCAGATTTCCCTTGTGTATTTCTTTTTGAGATATCCTCTGCTTGTTGAGCCTTGATTTTCAAATATTCTTCAATATTGTTAGGCCTGGGATATCCTCCAACTGATGGCAAACTCCTTTTAGCAGGATCATCCTCATAATAGAAAGATTTAATTTCTTCTCTGACTGCTATGAGCTCCAGAGGAAATTGAACACCTGCAGGAGCTAATGGCTTTTGAATCTGAGCTGATGAGAGAGGAACAGGCTTTTGTACTGTAACAAGTGATAGAGATTTTGAAGATGTTGGTGGTGGTGAAATGTCATCATCTTTCAGGATTAGCCTTCTCCTTTTTGGTTGAGGAGAGGCTGATGATGTTTAGAGTGGATCAGTGGTGGTGATTTTAGTGGCAGTGATTTGTGATTGACTAACAGCTGTTGAAAGAACTGGTGTTTCAACCACTGTTGTCATTACAACAGATGTTGTAACATCTGATGTCTTCTTCTTTTTGGCAGGAGGTGATGGTGGAGTGGTTGTTTTTGGTGGTGAAGAGATTTTTGGTGGTGATGGTGGTAAGGCAATGGTTGTGGTGTGTGTTGAAGTAGTGTGTGTTGATGTAGTGTGTGTTGAAGAGATAACAGGTGTTTGGCTGACAGTTGTTAAAACTACTGAGGTATCAGCAATTGTTGATACAATAGGTGTTACAACAACTGTTTGGGTGGAAGATTGATGTTGGGGGCTTTTGGACGGTGGTTTGGGAGTATGCTTTGTGGGTCTGGATGGTATGGATTTGGGTTCCCTCACTTTTCTAGTGGGATTTCTTTTTGGCTTAGGATTTTGAAGATCCTCTGGCTCAGAACTACCCTGCGCCATTCAGCTCCATATAAGCTCTTTTCTCCTCATTCCACCTGGACATGTCCTTTGCCGCTCTGTCCCTTTTTACACTAGCTACTGCTTCAGAAAGTGCATTTGTGGTAACATCAATCTTTTTGCTACCATCTGGCAAGGGAATTTTTTTGGTCATAGCATTTTTTCTGGTTCAACATAACGACCATCATCTATTCCCTTCTTCTTCCACTCCTTGATTTTCTCCCCCTTTTTGGCATTATCTGGGGGTAGCTGATCAATGAAGAGAACAATGGGAGGAGTAGTGCCAGGGGTTTTCAAGATGTGGGCCTTTATAGCCTTGATGTCTGCTTGTGTGTTTTTGAACCTGGACTCCATAATGTTTCTCAGCTCTTGTACATGTATTGCATGCTGCTGATCAGACATTTGTTTTTGTTGTTGGAGAAAAGGTTGAAATAGATTCCATAACTCATCTATAGCAGGTGCTTGTGGTGAAGCAGGTGCTTGAGTTGGAACAGTAGTGGGTTGCACCTTTTGAACTTTCAACAACTGATGCAGCATTTCTTTGATTTCTGCAATAGAGGTATCCAGTTTTTCAACTCTATCCGTCAATTCTAGGTACTTTAAACCATCACCCAATTTAATGGGATCATCTGATTTCCCACTAACAGTGGTTGTATCAGTGGTTGATGTAGGGAGTGTACTCCAAACATTAACCACTGATGCCCCTTTGTCTTGGTACTGGGGTCTTCTTCTTTCAGCACTTGACAACTTTTTGATGTTTCCAGTGGTCAAAACAAACTCACTGGTGGATATCAGAGGTGCTATGGAAGGAATTGCCTCCAAGGAAGTCTTATTGGTGTAACCATTGTCCAAATGTAAACCAGTGGGTTCTACACTTGTAGTGGCTGCTTCACTTGGACTACCACGAAGAGTTACTTGTAACTCTAGGGGTGTAACCTCCTCAGATTGTGTTGGTGGGCAAGGGGTGTAACCTCGTCAGGTTGTGTTGGTGGGTTAGCAATGATTGATACATCAGACCCAGTTATTTGTTGAGGCATATTCTCATTGATAGGTGATTGAGAAGGACTGGTTTGTGCCTGGTTCAAATCAATAGCATCCAACAAGATCTTTATTTGTGGGGGAAGTGTGGATGTGAGGTTAGGTGTGGAAAGAGAACTGGCCCCGGGCATTGGGCTGTGGATGATGGAAGCAAGTGATTCCAGAGCATCATATTGTGGTGTCCCTAATTGTACATGTAGGATTGTGAAACGACCTAACGAGTCGATCAGAAGAGTGCTCAGACAGAATCAGAGTCGGAATTCATTGATTCTGTCTTTGTTTAGCTTGAATTCACTATTAATTGTCTTGTTTATTGATCACAGAAGCAGTTTACAGCACAGAGACACTTCGACGGAGCTTCGCCGTCAGAAACATGAATAATAATCTAATTTCGCTTGGACTGTCCTTTTTATAGACCTTCTGATTCCGCTTGAACATGTCTCAAGCGGAATCTCAACATTTACTTCGAGCGGAATCATAACAAACTAACTCGAGCGGAATCAGGACAATTGAGATTTCGCTTGAAATGACACTATGTCATTTCGAGCGGAATCACTCCTAATTTCCACTATCTCGATTTTCGTGCACTGATTTATCAGATCTAATCTAAGACTCGAACGAAGATGTAGTCGACAGACAACTGCACCAACAGACTCCCCCTTGAATGTTGACAGAATCTTCAGTGAGAGTCTTCAACATGACGACTCTTCAATCTTGATCGGTCTGCTTGAATGATGTTCCAGGATTTATCTCTTTGGCTCTAACCTCGTCAGACTCCACCTCTCATCAAGCTGGGATATTCTGTCTGGAATTAGCTATCACCTTGAGAATTTATCCTGAAATTTTCTCCGATTAAGCTCTTCACAGGTTCTGAATTGCATCCTGGCTTTTCATAGCAACATGATCAGAAACCTTTCTTTTACCTACACACATCTCAACCATTCATAAAACAATTTTCTCATTTGAAAATCCTATCAAATTTGAAACATTCTAAAATCTGATTCAAATTAAAGAATCATTTTAAACATTTCAAATCAATTATCCAAACCAACTGTTCATCATGTTTAGCCTTTGAATTTTGAAGATCAACTCTTCACCATCAGTCATCGAAAATCTTTTTGGATTTTTCAAAATATGAGACATAAATGCAAGAACAAAATTTAAATGCAGAAATGACATATGTACATCACACTATTTTGTGAGTTTGTGAAAGAGGATCATATCAGATTTGAGACACATCACATGCACCGTTAAGCTCTTAATTATTTTAAGTTTTAAACGATTCACGTAGATTGACGATATTGTTGTCCACATAAACATCTAAAAACTTTTGAAATGCTTACTGATACGTTTAAGGTATATTAATTTTGCACTAAGTTCTTATGGACCCCACGATCTCAGCATATCCCCTCATCATGCAATACACCGACTCAAGTAATGCCTTTAAACTTTGATCAACTGTGATTTGTGCAAAAATAACGCAGAATGTTTAAACATTAACAATCAGGTCGATATTTCCGTATACGCATAGAAAGTCCAATGTTTAAACAAAATAAAGAAACTAAAAATAAGTTGAAATTGTTTAGGCTTTAACCACCAGTTCGATACTCACGTATACGCAGAGGTGATCCAAAGCTTAAACGAAACACCAAAGAAAATAAAGCAGAACATTTAGGCAATAACATCCAGGTCGATACTCACGTATACGCAGAGGATGTCCAATGCTTAAACAAAATAAAGAAATAAAACAAGTTTAAATCTTTGCAAAAGAAATACATAATCACAATGTCATTTTTAGCAAAGTTGTGAAAGCTCACAAACTTAACCAGTTTTTATGCCTTTTGGCATTCAGCGATTACTGAGCAGGTACACAATCAAGAAGGACAAAACTAAGTACTATGCTTTCAATCGTGTTTTCCACTAGAACTAGGCTTTTTCATTTATGTTTGTATCGCTATCGCAAATCTACTAGTCTAGCTGAGCCTATTGTCACATCTTTAGTGAGACCGTTTATCACTTTTAGACTTTACATTTCTTTAGCATGCTGTGATAGTTCACTGATTTACTATCATTTCCTCTTGTATCAACAAAACTCAATTTTTGAATTTTTAATGTTTTTGGAATTTTCAAATTTTCAAATTTTGTAATTTTTTTTTTAATTTTACTCCCCCTAAAATCAAAATATATTTCAATTTCGATTTTCTGGGAAAATTTGAAACAAACTGTACAAACTTGACAACTTGATGAGAATCGCTTCAATTCGCCATCCACATGGCGTAAACAATCAGAACTCCCCCTCACAACAAACTATTTTCCCATTATGATTTCAAAACACTTAAGTTTGTTTTAATCAAAATGGTTTTACCAGAAAACTTAGTTTGTTTACCAACCATCTGTAGGTTCGGGGTCACTTCATCACTTTGTTCTCTTGAAACACATGAAAGATTTATCATTTCCAGTTTTAAACCTCAACACCACTTGTAGAAAATCAAGTACAATTTAATGTCCTTGATTAACCACTAGCCGATCGAAATATCAATGATCGAATTATCATCCACTTCGGTGTTATTTCTCAAGAAAGATGCCGATTCCTGCTCCACACTTACCAACCTGTGAGCTCCGGCAAGTCAAGTTTTTTCATTTAAATAGATTCACCCAAGCCTGACGGTCCTTGGGTGGTTTTGAATTCTTGTTCAACAACAGTGGAAAATTTGCATCATCCATTGTTAAGCCAGAATTCTCATTTTTTACCTCAACACATGGCTCTTCTAGCTTTACCATACCAGATTCATCGCCTGAACATGGCTCCTTTGACTTTGTCGAGTCAAGATCATTGCCAACAAATGGCTCCTTTGTTTCCGGGGAAACAAATTCATTACCAGGAAGTGAAAACTTCACTTTCTTTGTTTTGTTAATCTTTTGATTAACAACTTTATCTTTCTTCAAAATCCCTTTCTCTTCTGTCCTCAGATTTGTATCTGATGAATTCGTTTTGCAAGACTTGTCATTCTTTGGAGAGCAAGACGATTTATCAGAACTACTATTTGATTTTCCTGAGGTACCCGAGGACAAAATCCTTTCTAGATACTCTCTTGCCTTCTTCCTCTTCTTCCTCAGTCTGTCTTTCTGCCCTTGTGAAAGCTTAACTTTCTTTTCTTGAACTTTTTGTTCTTGAACTCTTGGTTCTTGAACTTTTTGTTCTTTGGGCTTGACACTGACTGGTTTCTTTGCCATTTTCTGAGATTTAGCCCTCGATCTTCCTTTTGATCTCATCGGGCAATCTCTGGCAATGTGACCTATGATATTGCAGTTAAAGCATCTCCTCATCTCATAACTCCAACTCTGGCAGTTAACAGCAATGTGTCCTTTCACTCCACAAGTGTAACACACTCTGTTATCATACAAGTTACCACTTTCACACCAAATACTCAGATCATAGCATTGTTTGGCTCTGTGGTAATCATCACTCCTCCTGAAAACTGGATTTGGCTTTGAAGCACCGTGGTCAAACCTGCACCACTCATTACCAACTATTTTTGAGTTTTCATTTTTTGATTTTTGTGATTTTTGATTTTGATTGGATGATTGATCTGATGAACTTTTATTTTCTTTTTGAACCTTTTTCAAATTTTTCTCTTTTTGTTTTTGATTTGCATTCTTTTCCAAAGGTTTCTGCTTTGAACATTCACCTTTTTCTGTAGAATGCAAATTAGTTTTCTGAAATTTTTCTTTTAATTCTAAAAACAATTTCTTTTTCTTAATTTTTTCATTTTCATCATCAGATTTCTCATCACAATCTTGAATTTTGACTTTGTCAAAATTTGTGACATTGTCACTTACTGGAACAGAATTGATCGGTTTTGGACAAGGATGATTCAATAACTCTGATGAAGTCACAAAACCTTTCAATTTCTTTTCAAGCTAATCAGTTTTAGCTCTTGAATTCTCAGCTTCATTTTCAAGCTGAGATATTCTTTCAAGATGAGACTTGAATGTCTTTTCATTTTCAATTTTAATGTTTTCAAGAACAGATTTTTCATTTTCCAAAATTTTTATCTGTTCTTGAAATTTTGTTTCATTTGCTTTCAAATTTTTGTTTTCAAGCTTTATCCAGAAATCTTCATTATTTTCTGAAGATTTCTTTTTGCTTTCAAAATCTTTTTCTTTCTCTTTCAACACCTTGTTTTCCAATGTCAAACTGTTCAAATCACTTAACAGTTTGGCATTTTCAGATTTCAACTTCTCACAATTTTCCTGCAAAATAAGAATCTGTTTATCATCAGCTTGCTTCTCATCTTTCAACTTTTTGACTTCCAATGTCAAACTTTCTGCATTTTTCAAGAGTTTGCCATTCTCAGCTTCAAGTTTATCATATTTAGAGCACACTGATTCAGAACTTGAAGGTTCAATCTTTACAGATTCTTCATTCTTAGAACTTTCCTTCATCTCTGTCCTATATGTTCCTGCACAAAAGATTTTAACGAAATCTAGAGGATTCGAATTCTCATCAATATAACAACCCCTCTTGTTATCATATTTCAAATCTCTTTTTGCTTTCCAACATACATTGATTCTTCTATTTATTTCATCTATCACTTCTAAATTCATTTCATTTAGATTCATTTTTACATTTTCCATCAATTCTATCTTCTTTTTATAAATTTCATAACTGTGAGTTTTAAGTTTGCCGATGAATTCTTTTAGATGTAATTTTGAAAACCTTGAATCCTTTCTCACATTTTTCAAAAAGTCAAACCGTTCACTAGGTAAAGCATCTGCAAACTTTTCTATTTTTTCAGCATATGATAAAAATATCTCATGATCCTTTAAGTAACCAAGTAAAACTCCATATCGGTTTTCTAGATCATCTAATGTTTCATATTTCAAACACACAAAATATTTAAACCTTTTTACCCAACCATCCTTTCTCACATTTCTATAACTATCATCTATAAACCCTCGATGCCAATCATTAAATCTTTCAAAATAAGAATTTTCTTTTTCATCAAACATGTTGTCCATGCTTCAAACAGTCCCGACAATTTTTTTTCACAAAACACACTTTCAAGCGAAATAGGGTTTTCAAGCTGAATACCCTTTGAAGCGAAATCTCACTTTAACGTAAACTAACTGATTTCGCTTGAAATGTTTCAAGCGGAATAAGGTTTCAAACAAGACAACTCAAGCGAAATCACAACTTCAAGCGGAATCTGTTGTGATTTCAAGCAAGATCACTTTTTCAAGCGGGATAAGATCAACTTTTCAAGCGGAATAAGTAGTTTGAAGCGAAATCTCTGATTTCGCTTGAAAATCTCAAGCGAAATAACGTTTTTGAAGCGGAATCAGATTTTACTCGCTCAAGCGGAATCAAGTTTTTCGTTAAGTTTTGTCTGTTTTAGGCCGAATTTTGATCTCAAACTTTCAAAGGTTTGTTAAAATACTGTTTTACACAATATATCAAAAACACAGACCATTTTAACCGTGAAAACTTGATTAATTGTGAAAAGAAGGTGTAGAAATCAGAATTTTCCAGCGAAAACGAGCTAAACGGTAAGAACTCTTCCTCCTGAGCTCTGATACCACTTGTAGGATTGTGAAACGACCTAACGAGTCGATCAGAAGAGTGCTCAGACAGAATCAGAGGCGGAATTCATTGATTATGTCTTTGTTTAGCTTGAATTCACTATTAATTGTCTTGTTTATTGATCACAGAAGCAGTTTACAGCACAGAGACACTTAGACAGAGCTTCGCCGTCGGAAACATGAATAATAATCTGATTTCGCTCGGACTATCCTATTTATAGACCTTCTGATTCCGCTTGAACATGTCTCAAGCGGAATCTCAACATTTACTTCGAGCGGAATCATAACAAACTAACTCGAGCAGAATCAGGACAATTGAGATTTCGCTTGAAATGACACTATGTCATTTCGAGCGGAATCACTCCTAATTTCTACTATCTCGATTTTCGTGCACTGATTTATCAGATCTAATCTAAGACTCGAACGAAGATGAAGTCGACAGACAACTGCAACAACAGTACAACCTGTTCTTTTTGAGAAGAAGTAGGAGGAGTTTCAGCCATGGGTTGAGATAATTCTACCAACTGCTGTGAGGAAGTAGTAGCAGTGGTTTCTTGTGACTGTTGTGCTGTTACTGGCAGTTGCTCTCGTATCTCATCCTCCAGAGTTGCCTTTTTGATAGGTTTGGGGGGTTTTTGAGTTTTCTTTTGTTTTGGCTTTTTGTGGATTGTTGGTGAGGGTTTCAAAACAGTTGTTTTGCTGCATTGATCACCTTGGGCAGTGGGCTCAGCAGCAGATACCTGAGGAGCAGTGGTAGCTGCTAAATTCTGCTCAGGCACCTCTGCTTGTGTTTTGTAAGGTGTAGACATTCTTGTAAAAGTTTCAGCAGTTAAGCTGTTTATTTGAAAAGATTCACCTTGTTTTATTGTAGAAGCATCATCCTTACCAAATTTCTTTTCAAAATAATAACTTAGAAATATTGGAAAAAGTAAGAATGGCTTGGTTTCAACATTTTTAACCAGATCATTAAAGATTTCCTGAGAGTAATTGAAGTTTTCATCTTGAAGAATAGCATATCCCAGATTTTGAATCATTAATGGTATTTCATTAAAAGCAGTGGTTTTGTTTGAAACACACATTAGGAGGGTATGAAATAAAAATCTTGTTGCAGGAGGGAAGAAACCTTTCTGTAAGGTATCCCTATCCATCATTGTAGCTGCATACCCTCTTTCAAGAAAGTCAATTTTTTAACTCGTTTTTAGGAAAGAAAGTTTTACCTTGTTGATCATCGAGCTGAAGGACTTCCGAGATGGATTGTGGTGTGATTTTGACAGCTTTACCCTTTAGAGAAGAGTTAATGGCTGATGTGCGTTAAGTGTAATATAATTTAGATGTATATTTAAGCCCTTTTTACACTTTTAGCCAAGTTTTAAATTTATAAAACACGATATTTACTAACACTAAACACACATATGGGCAAGTGCACCCATCGTGGACGTAGCATAGTGTTGGTAAGATACCGAGGTCGTCCAAGGACACAAGAGCTTTTAGTACCGGTTTATCCTCAACGTCTAATCAAATCAAAAAGTTAGAAAAGGTTTTTAAACTAAGAAAATAAAAACTAACTAAATGCTGAAAAATAAAATGAAAATAAAAACAGATAGACAAGATGAATCACTTGGATCCGACTCGTGTATTAGTATAACCTTTGATTATTTTCGCACTTTTGCACTTGTTTAAGAGATTATCTTAGTTATTGTAGTAGGCCCCTCTTTTGAAGGCGACGTTACCCTCAACCCAGTAGTTTGAGTCAGCAAGGATACAATCCTAAAGGGTTGGATTATTGGAAGATAATGAATTAAGTTATTAATGCAAATTATGGTAGGCCCCACTTTTGGCGGTGACGTTACCCTCGACTAAGTAGTCTGAGTCAGCAGGGATACAGTCCTAAATAGTCGGGTTATAGTATTAATAGTAGTTAACTTATGAGGGGGTCAAAGAGTTTGGATCCCCGCCATCCAATACCTATGGGCATTGAAGGAGATCCTACTAAATTTGACCCAGGTCCCTTGCAGGACCTCTAAACGCTGAACAAGGGTAAGACCCTTACCAAACCGTTCCCTTAACCCCCGACCAGGTAGCCAACATACCTCCATATAGACCGTGGAGATATGAATGGTGAAAATCTTTTATTTTATATAGACAGTAAAATAATGCCAAGACACCACGGACAAACGATAAGGAAAGATCACCTTCAACATAAGTAACTAGTTATTAAAGTCATTAATACAAAACCAAATAAAAAGTGCAAAAGATTAAACATAAAAAGTATTATACTAAACACTTGTCTTCACCAAGTAATGTAAGAGACTTAGGCAAACATGGCCTTGATTGTCAAGAACTCTTACGATCAATCTTGGATCCTGAGACGACTCACACACTCTATGATGGACAATGGATGATGGTGGTGGATGATGGTGTTGTGATGGTGGTGGGTGGTGGATGAAGTGTGAGAGAGGTGGTGTGCCAAGGGATGAGTTGAAATGAAACCAAGCACTCCTATTTATAGGCTGAACAGAAGGCTGGGCACGGCCCCGTGTCCGCTGGACACACCCCCGTGCCTGTCTGACACTCTCTCTTCATTAATTGTAATTCGCAATTACAGTTAATGCGCCTGCTGTACTTTCGCCACGCCCCCGTGTTCACTGGACACGGCCCCGTGGTGGGCAATAGAAGCTTCTATAGGTGCTGTTTCTTGGGCACGGCCCCGTGCTGGCTGAGCACGGGGCGTGTTCAGTCTTCTGCCTTCTCTATTTTGCTTGGGAGGATGCCGTTGAGGGGTCGGGCAGTCCACTTATGTTCCTTTTCTTGTATTTATGTTAGATTTAGCTGTCTTTTTGCTTCTTTTGTGAATTTGAGCTCATTTAATCCTGAAAATACAAAAGGAAGACAAAAACACTCTTTTTCCAACATTAGTACTTAAAAAGGGTTAGTTTTATGCCTCATTTGATGTAATTTATATGTTGCATTTTACACACATCAAATACCCCCACACTTGAATCTTTGCTTGTCCTCAAGCAAAACTCTTTAATATGTGGCTTACACTCCCAAATGGAATGGGTAGAAGAGAAGGTTTTGGGCTTGTCTTGAGTGTCGGGAACCCAAGATCTTTATTAGGTTTTATTTTTATACTATAAACAATCCTATTCGTTATGATTTATTTAGAACGTTACATAGGATAAATTAATTATTAGGGCATGACATGCCTTTTTAAAATTTCATTTATATACAAGTTCACATACCTCACGGGGGAAATCACTCACACTCGGCCGAAGGTGTATTTTTAGTGAATCTCTCGAGAGCGGCATGGAACTTATTCCTACCATAGGCTTGCCAAGCAATCAATCCTCCTCCTTTTTAACTTTTTACCTTCGTAAATATCAAGAGGACTTTCTAGGTGAAGGGTTAGGCTTGGGCTAAAGGTGGGTGGTTGGGTTAGTGGTTAGTAAAAGCGCGAAAAGCGTAAAAAGCGTCGGTTTTCGTAAGACTTTTTTTTTTACTTTTTATTTTAATGAAGCAACTTTTCAAACAAAGTTCTTTTTGATAACCTTGTGTGTTTATTTCTTTTGGCTTCATTATTATCATCATTTTTCTCTTTTTTTTTTTTTTGATAAGGAAGTCATAAGAAAAACCGCGCTTTGTTACTAAAATAAAGGGTTTAAAATGAAAAAGGGGTTTTGGTGGGAAAAAGGGTGTTTGTTTTGGTTTAAGAAATGAAAAGGTTTAGGCTCAAAGGGGTTAACTAGGGGGATTTTGGGTAGGTGGTAAAAAGAAAAAGAAAAATAATGGTGTAGAAATAAAAAGGGGTTAGTCCTAATGCCTCCATCATTTACTTACTCGGGTTTAAGTTGGTAAGGACCGGGAATGTATCGTCGTGGCAAGTTCTAGAGTTGTAAGAAACCAAGCGGCTATTCACACAAGAAATGAAAAATGAGCATTTAATATAAAGATGTGTATTTGTAAGCTCAATAAAGGCTCAAAACTCACTTATTGTGGGAATGGGTTTAAAATGTGATCAAGTATATATAATTAAATTTTAACTAGATTTGTCATGCCTTTTTATAATTTTCTTATGTTGGTTCTTTTTATCACGACGCTATCGGTTGTAAATTTGTTAAAATATACCCTTTTTAGAACTTGTTATTCCCAAATTAAATCAAGACAAGTAAAAAAAACGAAAAGTTTTTGAAAAAAATTTGGGGTGATTAGCGGTTCCAATAGAGTTTTGTGTAAGGCTTGTTAATAGGACTTGCAAAATTCAAGGTTTTAGCACCCCCACACTTAAATTACACATTGTCCTCAATGTGTCCCAAAAATAAGTTTTTTCGGCTGATTAAAATGTGTAAAAGTGGGTTAAAAACAAGATTTTATGGTACTGGGTAGCTGAACACGAGGTGGTGTTGGCTGAGCACGGCCCCATGTCCAGACTGCCAGTACCAAAAGTAAACAGAAGGCTGGGCACGGGGGCGTGTTCAGTGAGCACGGCCCCGTGTCCAGTTACCTGAACTAGGCATTTTCTGCAGAACCTTGGGCACGGGGCGTGTTGGGTGAGCACGGCCCCGTGCTGAACTTGCAGTAATGAAGAAAAATTGTCGAGAGGCTCTGTTTTTGTGCATGGGGTGTTGGTTCAAGCTTCCCTTAGTATCCTTCACCATCCCGAGTGTGTTTTATTCCTGCAAATTAAAACTAAACTAGAAAGCATAAAAGTTAAACTAATCTAAAACTAAGGATAGTTCCGCGGAATGCCTCCGTGGTGCGCCACGTTTATAAGGGTCCTTGGCTAGACCCTCCTTATCGGGTGGTTCTGGCTCATCTTCAATTAGGGGGTCATTATTGCCAAAAGAATATTTCATTGAGCGCTCAAGATCTATGCTCCTTTTGAATGCCACTAATTGAAGAGGTAGATTGTTGTACTTCCGGTTTTTCAAAGCTTCATGAGTTTTTACAAAAGGCCGTCCCAACACTAGAGGAGCGTCATCAAGGATGACAAAGTCGGTTGGGATTACCATTTGATTTGTTTGAACCAAGATATCCTCAACTACACCGATTGATTTTATTATTTTCCGATTAGATAGAAAAATGGGTATTTGAAGTGGAGAAAAATCACTAATACTTAATTTTTCGAAAATGTAGTTTGGCATTAAATTAACACAAAGATCTTTATCAATTGTAATATTACTAATAAAGGAATTTTGAAAAAAACATGGAACCGGTGTAATGTTAATTTCAAAAGGATCTTCTTTTATTAGCGAAGTTTGATCATTAGTTAACTTAACACTTACCATTTCTTCAATTTTAGTATTAGTGTTTAGCTCTTTTAAAAACGTGGCATGAGGGGTTACTAAACAATGATTTTCGAAAGAAGGTGACAAGAGATTAATTTCTTTAAAATTAGACTCTTCTTGAATTTTAACATTATCGGCCTCACCTTTTTCGTTGTTTAACTCGTGTGTCGGTTTTTCACTTTCTTGTTCTTTCATTTTTACATTTTCAACTATCTCTACGTTATTATTAAAATTTAGTTCTTCTCTTGCGCGGGACTCCTCTTCCCTTGCACGAGATTCTTTTATGCAACGTTCGATAGTTTTAATGTGTTCTAATATCCTATTAGTTACTTCGGTGAGAGAGAAAGAATTGGGATCCTCAAAGCTTGAATCCGGTTGTTCGATCCTTGGTTCCTCATAGTACCCATATGAAGTAGATGGTTCACACCATTGTTCTTCATTGTAAGCATATGATGGATAAGGGTCGTAACTTTGTTCTTCATAGTACTCATATGAGGTGGGTTGTGCACGCCATGGTTCCTCATAATAAGTGTATGAAGGTTGTGGCTCATATCTTGAGTCATCGAAGTATGAGTATGAAGGCTCATACCTTGGTTTATCAAAATATGAGTATGAGGGAGAAGGTTCATACCTTTGGTCTTCATAGGATGTGTATGAAGTTGATGGCTCGTACCTGGGCTCCTCATAATAGTTGTATGAAGTGGATGGTTGAAACAAGTTACAATATTGTACCGAGTGCGGGTTTCCACAATTAGTGCAATAGTCTCTCATATAATCATCCTCCTCATAGGTGTAGTTGTAACCTCCTGAGTATTGATCCATAAGAATCACTCAGAAGACCACAACTGAGTCTCGGGACTAGAAAACAAAAACAAAGACGGAAACAGAAGCTGGACACGGCCCCGTGTTCAGTGGACACGGCCCCGTGTTCAGGATCTGTATCTGGGCGTTTTAATTAAAGTTACTGGTCACGTTGAGCACGAGGGCGTGTTCAGTGAGCACGACCCCGTGTTCAGACTCTGTATCTGGGTATCTAACAAAAAATATGCAGCACGGGGGCGTGTTCAGTGAGCACGGCCCCGTGTTCAGGCTACTGTAAATGCAAACTAAACTAAAATGCAGAAAAATATGCGCGCGTTTTAAAAAGGTTTTGAAAAACTGATTAGGCCGTCGATTTTAAGATTTCTTAAAATCCTTGTGTCCCCGGCAACGGCGCCAAAAACTTGATGTGCGTTAAGTGTAATATAATTTAGATGTATATTTAAGCCCTTTTTACACTTTTAGCCAAGTTTTAAATTTATAAAACACGATATTTACTAACACTAAACACACATATGGGCAAGTGCACCCATCGTGGACGTAGTATAGTGTTGGTAAGATACCGAGGTCGTCCAAGGACACAAGAGCTTTTAGTACCGGATTATCCTCAACGTCTAATCAAATCAAAAAGTTAGAAAAGGTTTTTAAACTAAGAAAATAAAAACTAACTAAATGCTGAAAAATAAAATGAAAATAAAAACAGATAGACAAGATGAATCACTTGGATCCGACTCGTGTATTAGTATAACCTTTGATTATTTTCGCACTTTTGCACTTGTTTAAGAGATTATCTTAGTTATTGTAGTAGGCCCCTCTTTTGAAGGCGACGTTACCCTCAACCCAGTAGTTTGAGTCAGCAAGGATACAATCCTAAAGGGTTGGATTATTGGAAGATAATGAATTAAGTTATTAATGCAAATTATGGTAGGCCCCGCTTTTGGCGGTGACGTTACCCTCGACTAAGTAGTCTGAGTCAGCAGGGATACAGTCCTAAATAGACGGGTTATAGTATTAATAGTAGTTAACCTATGAGGGGGTCAAAGAGTTTGTATCCCCACCATCCAATACCTATGGGCATTGAAGGAGATCCTACTAAATTTGACCCAGGTCCCTTGCAGGACCTCTAAACGCTGAACAAGGGCAAGACCCTTACCAAACCGTTCCCTTAACCCCCGACCAGGTAGCCAACATACCTCCATATAGACCGTGGAGATATGAATGGTGAAAATATTTTATTTTATATAGACAGTAAAATAATGCCAAGACACCACGGACAAACGATAAGGAAAGATCACCTTCAACATAAGTAACTAGTTATTAAAGTCATTAATACAAAACCAAATAAAAAGTGCAAAAGATTAAAAATAAAAAGTATTATACTAAACACTTGTCTTCATCAAGTGATGTAAGAGACTTAGGCAAACATGGCCTTGATTGTCAAGAACTCTTACGATCAATCTTGGATCCCGAGACGACTCACACACTCTATGATGGACAATGGATGATGGTGGTGGATGACGGTGTTGTGATGGTGGTGGGTGGTGGATGAAGTGTGAGAGAGGTGGTGTGCCAAGGGATGAGTTGAAATGAAACCAAGCACTCCTATTTATAGGCTGAACAGAAGGCTGGGCAGGGCCCCGTGTCCGCTGGACACGCCCCCGTGCCTGTCTGACACTCTCTCTTCATTAATTGTAATTCGCAATTACAATTAATGCGCCTGCTGTACTTTCTCCATGCCCCCGTGTTCACTGGACACGGCCCCGTGGTGGGCAATAGAAGCTTCTATAGGTTTGTCTTTTCTGCTGCTTCTTGGGCACGACCCCGTGCTGGCTGAGCACGGGGCGTGTTCAGTCTTCTGCCTTTTCTATTTTGCTTGGGAGGATGCCGTTGAGGGGTCGGGCAGTCCACTTATGTTCCTTTTCTTGTATTTATGTTAGATTTAGCTGTCTTTTTGCTTCTTTTGTGAATTTGAGCTCATTTAATCCTGAAAATACAAAAGAAAGACAAAAACACTCTTTTTCCAACATTAGTACTTAAAAAGGGTTAGTTTTATGCCTCATTTGATGTAATTTATATGTTGCATTTTACACACATCAATGGCTATGACAGTCTCTCCTTGTTTGTCAAGGGTTACATTTTTCCAAAACTCTCTTTGGGTCGCCAAGTAAATTGGAGCATCTGCTGTTAACAAAATTTTATACTTTGATGCGGACATGATATCAATGATGGAGTCGAAAGCATCGGTAGTGCCTGGTTTTGTAAGAAGACCCAGGTAATTGTGTGGCGCTTTGTATGGGACTTCGATGGGTTTAGCCTTTTGAGAGGCCTCTTTTGAAGATGATTTGGAAGTGGATTTTGCTAAAGACTTCGATTTAGTCATTTTGGAGAAGACGATCGAAGAAGGTAGTGAGGAAATTTGAGGAAATGTGATGAAAACTGCTTTGAGAAAGGAATTTTTAAGAATTCAATTCGACAGTAAAAACCTTGTTTGGGGTTTTGAAGGGGGTTTTATAGAGAAAAAGTGAGTGCTGACGTGGCAACGGTTACAAAAAGGTCTGACCACTATGTATTGCCCACGTGCCAGCCCCTGATGAAAAGAAAGACAAGTACTTTGTGGGGACCACTGATGAAAGAAGATCAGTGGTTACAACGGTAACACTATGAAAGCAGTGGGTGATTTTCACTATCAGTGGATAGCATATCAGTGGATAGGAACACTGTTTTTGAATAACAGTGCGTACCAAGGAAATGAAGGAGCAGGGGTTGACTTTCAGCAGTGGGCAGACTTTGAAGTAGAACAGACTTTTGAAACTATCAGTGGTTATGGCAGACTATTAAGGATTTAATGAAAAATTCATTTTTAGCTATTTTTAAGGATAGATTTTTGATTTTCTGAAAACATTTTAATGCTTTTTATTCATAGAAAAACAGGATGTTGCCTGCTATTCGGTTTCGCCGCCTATTCTAAGGTAAATGGAGTCAGAGGAGAGGTAGGTAGTATGCCTTTCCCCATTCTGCTAGGGTGGCTTTTCTTAACTGGGCTAGTGTCCCCTTCTGTTTAAGGTGCATTTTCTTTTCGACTGGTCCTATAAGTAGTTGTGTGAGGGGGTGCGGTAGCATGCCAATCCTAGAGATCAAGCTTTCAAAGGTAGATGTGTCTAATGCTTTGGTTAGCACATCTGCCAGCTGATCCTTAGTTGGAACATGATGCAGAGAAATCAAACCTTTTTCATAGCAATCCCTCACAAAGTGATGTCCGATGTCAATATGCTTGGTGGTTGAATGGGACACTGGATTTTTGATGATATTTTCTACTGCCTGGCTATCCAACATGAGTGGTGTCTTTAAGGCAGTGATACCAAAATCCAGCAGCTGATTTTGAAGCCAAAGTAGTTGGGCTGTATAGCTTGCAGCAGCTATATACTCTACCTCAGCAGCGGATGTGGAAACAGCTGCTTGCTGTTTGCTTTGCCAAGACACTAAGCAATTGCCTAGGACTTGGCACCCTCCTGAAGTTGACTTCCTTGTTTTGTCACATCCAGCAAAGTCACTATCTGAGAAACCTGAAAGCTCAATTTTACCATCAGCTGGATACCAGATACCAAGTGCGGCAGCACCTTTGAGGTATCTGAATATCCTTTTTACAGCAATAAGGTTTGACTTTCTAGGGGCTGATTGGGATCTTGCACAAACACATGTTGCAAACATGATGTCTAGCATGGATGCAGTTAGGTACAATAAAGACCCAATCATGCTTCTATACAAAGTTTGATCAACCAATTCATCCTTTTCATCAGATATGACAACTTTATTGGTTGCAATGGGTGTACTACATGGCTTACAGTCATCCATCTCAAATTTCTTTAAAAGTTCTTTGGCATATTTGCCTTGATGGATGAAAGTGCCATTTTCCAGTTGCCTTACTTAGAGACCAAGAAAGCACTAGAGTTCACCCATTGCACTCATTTCAAACTCAGCTGTCATGAGTTGCCTAAACTCTTCACACATTTTATTACATGTGCTTCCAAAGATGATGTCATCCACATAAATTTGGACAATCATCAAATCCTTCCCTCTCCATTTTAAAAACAGTGTTTTATCAATTCTTCCTCTTGTGAAACCAATGGAGAGTAGAAAGGTGGAAAGAGTTTCATACCAGGCCCTTGGTGCTTGTTTCAAGCCATATAAAGCTTTATTTAGCTTGTAGACATGATTTGGATTAAATGGATCCTCAAAGCCTGGAGGTTGACAAACATAAACCTCTTCTTGAATTTTACCATAGAGGAATGCACATTTAATGTCCATTTGATACACCTTGATGTTGTGGTTGATAGCAAAGGCCAGAAATAATCTGATAGCTTCAAGTCTTGCTACAGGGGCAAATGTTTCATCATAGTCAATGCCCTCTTCTTGTCTAAAACCTTGAACCACAAGCCTGGCTTTATTCTTAACAACAATGCCCCTTTCATCAGTTTTGTTTTTGAAGACCCACTTTGTGCCAATGGGGCTTACACCCTCTGGCAGTGTTACAAGCTCCCATACTTGTTGTCTTTTGAACTGTTGGAGCTCTTCTTGCATGGCTTCTACCCAGCTATTGTCTTTCAGTGCCTCTTGGTACTTAACTGGCTGATGGAGAGATAGAAAACCAGCAAAAAGACAAATGTTTTCAGATTGACTTCTTGTGAGTACCCCTTCATTGATGTTGTCAATGATTTGGTCTGGTGGATGAGATTTCAAGAAGATTAACTCTCCTTGGTATGGAAAATGGCATTAAGTGGTGAGGGCTGCAGATGTGAATCATCTGAGCTAGCCACTGCTGGTGACTTTGATGATCCAGCAGTGGCTTCAAAAGGTGGTGGAATAGGAGGTAATGGTGTGGACACATGCTGACTTTGATCCACTGTTTGAGGACTTTTGTCAGCAGTGTTTGATGATGTAGAAGCAGGGGTTAAAGGGCTACTTTGGTCAACAACTGTTGAGGTAGCAGTGGTTGAGCTTTGACAACTGTTTTGAACATCTGCTGCTCTTCCAATTGTGACAGACTTTTGTTGAGGGATGATGATCTCATACCCATAGTCTGGTGATGAATTCTCTGATGGACCTGCACTGTTAGTCTTGAAAGTAGTATTTTCAAAAGTGAATTTATCAAGATCAAACAAGTCTGCAGGATTTGCTGGGATTTTCAGTGATGAAAGTTCATTGAACTTTACATTCAAAGTCTCTTCCACTATTTTGGTCCTTGTGTTAAAAACCTTGTAGGCCTTAGCAGTGGTTGAGTATCCCAGATGATAACCAAAATCAATTTTGGCTGCAAACTTTGAGATAGAATCTTTTAAGTTTAAAATGAAGCATGGGCAGCCAAAAACTTTGAAATATGAAATTAATGGCTTTATTTTATACAGCAGTTCATAGGCAGTCTTTTGATGCCTAGGGTTGATTAAAACTCTGTTTTGGACATAGCAAGCAGTGTTTATTGCCTCTGCCCAAAAAGTTAATGGCAAACCTGAATCAGCAAGCATGGTTCTGGCAGCCTCAATCAAAGTTCTGTTCTTTCTTTTAACAACCCCATTTTGTTTTGGTGTCCTTGGAATGCTGTATTGCCTCACAATTCCTTTTGACACATAGAAATCATCCAACTCATTGTTCCTGAACTCTGTGCCATTGTCACTTCTGAAGATTTTTATTGGAAGGTCAAACTGCTTTTCAACCTGTTTCACAAAGTCTAGCAGAATGCCTGCAGTCTCATCTTTTGAGTGTAAAAAGTAAGTCCAAGTAAACCTTGAAAAGTCATCAACAATAACCAAGCAATATCTCTTTTTCCTAAGACTTATGACTTTAACTGGGCCAAACAAATCCATATGAAGCATTTGCAAACATTTGGTTGTTTTGGACGCATCAATGGATTTGTAGGAGCTTTTATGTTGTTTTCCTTTTAAGTAGGAAACACAATGCTCAGGACAGGTGAACAGTTTTTGAGGTAAACCTCTTACTAACCCCTGTTTTGAAATGGCAGTGATTGTCTTGAGATTTGTGCGCCCCAATCTTCTATGCCATAATTCTGTCTCTTTGTTTGATGCAGCTGAGAACAGACAGGCATCAGTTCTGGGGCACTCTTTTGACATATCAACAACATAAACATTGCCACTTCTTTGAGCAGCAAGTTTAGTTTTACCATTTTTGATTATTGCTTCAATCTTATCAACCATTTCTGGTCCAACAATCCTACAACAGTCCTTTGTGAAAAATGAGCCAAACCCCTTATCACTCATTTGTGACACACTCAGGAGGTTGAATTTTAGATTGTCTATAAGATTGACATTTTAAAATTTTACATTACCAGATTTTACTGTACCAGATCCCAGAACTTTCCCTTTACTATTATTGCCAAAGGATATATCACCCCCTCCATGAATTTTGAAATCTTGAAGAAGGGCTTTACATCCTGACATGTGCCTAGAGCCTCCACTATCTACATACCAAAGACTATCTAAGCATGCAGAAGCTCCCTGCACATGAAGTAAAAGGATTAGTTCATTAAGGTCTCCAAAGCCAATAAGGCTTTGGATGGGGTCTCAACAGTGTCTGGGATGATTGCAGATGCATGGACAGTGGTTAGCTCAGGGGTTTTAACATTTTTGGGAATGTTTTTCCCTAACCATTGTTGGGGGTTTTGACCAATCATCTGCTGATAACCAAAAGGATGCCTGTTCACTTTTGGTTTAGAAGGTTTTTTGTAAACCTCATAAACATGTGGGATCCTTTGGTATGATGGTTGTCCCTTACTCTTCTAAATTGATTAGCAGGGGGTGCATCAGTCACCTGAACATCTCTTTGGACAGATGTTTGGTTTAGCTATTTTGTGACAGCTGTTTGGACTGGCACAAACAGTGGTTGTTTCTTGGTGAACTTAACAGATGATGCTGATGAACTTAAGGATGTTTTTGCAGTGTACTCATTCTTTTTTGCATCAAAGTTTTTGAGATACACATATTCTTTAGTTTTGTGGTTATTTTTACCACAGATGGTGCAGCTTTCAGCAGGTACAATGACACTTGTTTTGTTTAGATCATATGGTTTTAGATGAAAACAGTCTTTTGTCAGATGATTCCTCTTTTCACAAAAATCACAAAACAGGTTTTTGATTTTTTCTCTTTTCTTCCCTTTCTCAGACTCCTTAGCAACAGAGTTTTGAACCACTGTTGGGATATCTTTGATAGGAGTGACCTTTGCTTTTGGAGTTGTGACACCATCAGTGGTTGTGAAATCCATGGGCTTGAAATTTTCAAGAACGTCACACTCATCAGACCATGTGGGTTTAAATTGGTATTTCTCAATTTCCTCAAAAGTTGAGGACCCCACAGATGGTCTTTCCAGAGTGATTTTGTTACCAAGTTTGTTAGTAATTTTAACTTCTTGACCATTCTTGTTGGTTGGTTTTATTTCAGTTGAACCAGCTTGTTTGACAGTAGTGTTTTCAAGTTCATCATATTTTCTAAATCCTATTCCAAACTTGACATTGCTTTCAAGCTGTTTCTCAAGCATGACCTCATAACCTTTGCAAGACTCCACCCATCTTTCACAAGTGATTTGGGTGGACACCAACTCCTTTTTACAAACTTGGTATTTCTCTACCATAGTTTGGAGTTGAGTCTTGGTTATGCTTTGCTCTTCTTTGAGGCTGCTGATTTCTTTGTCTTTTTCAGCCAATTTGTTTTTAAGTTCTTTTAATGACCTTTCAAATTTGACTTCATCAGTTAAAACTTTATCCCTAAGGTTTTCATTTACCTCTTTAATGTTAGCAAATGCAATAATGCATTTGTCTGAACACAGTTTTTCAAGAACTTGAGGTGATACCTTAGCAGCAGCCATCATGGCACAATCACATTGATGATCACCTTCTTCATCAGCTCTATCTTCTTTCTCACCTGCTTTCTTTTCTTCCATGTTTCTTTGGACCAGGGGTCAGACAGGGGTCCAATCAGGGTTTCTGAATTTTCTCTTAGCAGTAGTTCACCAGCAACTGCAATAACCACTGCTTCAGCCACTTCATCCACTATTTCAGCACTTAGTTGTTCACCTTCAGTTTCTACCCCTTCTGGTATTGACTCTAAAGCAATCAAACAAAATTCGTCATCAAAAGTATCATTAGAGGCATAGAGTGCAAACTTTTCATCACCAGGCTCATCAGGCATGCTGCTCCAGTCAACAAAGCCTTGAGTGAAAAAGCTTTACTGATCTGGTTGTACCACTGTTGGAGTAGCTTGTTGAGGTGCAACAGGTTGCACTTGTGCCTGAGGGACAGGGGCTTGAACATACTAAATTTGTGGAACAGTGGTTTGAACATAATGCACAGGCACAGGGGTTGCAGCATAGTGAGCAGTGTTAACATGTGCTGCAGGGGTATATTGGGTATAGTGCACAGTGCTTTGTTGTTGTGGTCTAGGGTTTGAGCTGGGATGAGTTATTATTGGACCAGTGGTTTGACTCCTGCATTTCCTAGCAAAATGACCTAGCCTATTGCACTTATAGCACTTAATTTTTGACTTATCCAACCCCACCTTTAAATTTCCATGTAGCCCTGGGAATTTTCTCCCTGTTCTTTTGTAGAATTTGCTTGTTCTAACACTAAGCAAAGCCAATTGATGCAAAATGTCCATCTCTTCTAAGTCAGTGGGATCAAAGTGTTGCAAATCATTGAGTTCAAAACACAAGTTATCTGACATCTGGTTTTCACAATTTGCAGTGAAAGCACAATTTGCAGAGTGAGAATCAGAGTTGTTAAAATTTCCACAAGCAGTTATGTCAATAAAATGATCATAACTCTGATCCTTACTACTGCTACCAGATTCTTCCTGACCAAGAAGAGTTGTGCTGCCAAATGAATAATCGTCAACAACTTTACTAGACTCTTGCACCTTCTTTTTCTGGTTTAACTCCCTTTCATAGGTCAGGAGTCTACCATGAAGTTGGGTTAGGGTCAGATCTTTGAACTCAACTGAATTTCTAGTTACAAAAGCAATTGTGTCCCACTTTTCAGGTAGTGATCTAAGAAACCTGCTATTTTGTGTTGAATTAGCAAATGTAACTTTAACAAGTCTTAGCTCACTAATGAGACAACTAAATCGCTCAAATTGTTGGGTCAATGATTCACCCTTGATGTGACAAAAGGTTTCATACTGCTGATTCAGAATTTCCCTATTATTTTCAATAACTTCTTCCGTCCCCCCAAACTATTCCTTTAGTGCATCCCATAGCTCTTTGGCACTGTTACAATGTAACAGCCCAGCATAGATTTCATTGGGTAATGCAGATGCAATGATGCTAAATGCTTTGGCATCGAGTTCGAATTTTTGAAAATCAGTTTCAGTATAATTTTCAGGTGGTTTAGGTACGAACTTCTTTGTATCCTCAGCACTTGGCACCATGGGAACATGTGGTCCAAAAACAACAGATCTCCAACATCTAGTGTTCTGTTGAGCAAGGATGTGACCCATCCTTCTCTCCCAGATGTTGTATTCATTACGTTTAAGCATGGGTGGTTTAAACAGAGAGCCAATGTTATTTTTATCATCTTGTGATTGTGACGTCATCCTGGTTGTTTTACAGGCACTGATTAATCAACTTTGATGGTGATTAAACCTTACTCTGTTTTTCAACAAAACAAACGAACTATCAGTATCAACGATTGCGAGCTGAACTATTTATGTCAAAATGATTGTTAAATCAAATTTGACTGTCCAAGCTCTGATACCATTTGTTAGGATCTGAGTTGGATTGATTGTGATTTATGTTTGAATTAAGATGAACAATGAAGGAGTAGTGCAGCGGAATTTAAATGGAAACAGACTTTTCACAATCAAATAGGAGAATTGCTTTCAACACACATTTCAACAATGAACCGAATGCTTAAATTTATTTCAAGATTCAATTACAACTGCATGTGTGCAACAAACTCCCCCTCAGCCTGAGCTCAGTGATTTGTTCGTACATGTAGAAGATGGTCAAGAGCTGATAGAACAATACAGAGCACTGTTCAATTTATAGGCACGGACAAACCACGATCTACTGCCCTGATCCAATTTTGGCTTTAATTAGCTGTTCCTCTGATAGGGTTCAATCCCAACAGCAGTTTGTCTGCATTAGTTGACCATGCCCCCGTGTCCGCTGGGCACGACCCCGTATGCAGAAGCGTATCTGTACTATCAAGATTTTCCTAGATTCTACGAATCTTAGAGTTGACCACGGCCTCGTGTCCGCTGGACACGCCCCCGTGGTGGGTGATAGAAACTTCTACAACTTTGTCTTTACTGCAGACACTTGGGCACGCCCCCGTGCTCATTGAGCACGGGGCGTGTTCAGCCTTCTGTTCTCTTGTTTTTGCTTGGGAAGATGTTGTCGGGGGGTCGGGCATGCCACGTTTATTCCTTTTCTTGTATTTATGTTAGATTTAGCTGACTTTTTGCTTCTTTTGTTCATTTGAGCTCATTTAATCCTGAAAATAAAAAAGGAAGACAAAAACACACTTTTTCCAACATTAGTACTAAAAAAGGGTTAGTTTTATGCCACATTTGATGTAATTTATATGTTGCATTTTGTGCACATCAACGTTGCATCAACACACATCCATAACCTAACTTAGAAGCGTCACAATAGACTATAATATATTCACTTCCTTCTAGTAATGCTAGTATGGGTGCGTTGGTTAATCTTTGCTTAAGAATTCTAAAGGCTTCTTCTTGTCTTGGTCCCCATTCAAACTTAACAGACTTACAAGTTAATTTTGTTAAAGGAATGGCTATTCTAGAAAAATCTCAAATAAATCTTCTATAATAACCGGCCAATCCTAGAAAACTTCTAACCCCTGTTGGCGATTCAGGGGTTTTCCATTTAGTAATCGCCTCAATCTTTGTGGGATCCACATGAATTCCTTCATGATCAACTAAATGTCCAAGAAACTGCACTTCTTCTAACCAAAATTCGCATTTTGAAAATTTTGCATAAAGCTTTCCTTTTCTTAGCAAATTTAGAAGTGCATGTAGATGTGCTGCATGTTCCTCTTTACTCTTAGAGTAAATGAGAATGTCATCTATAAAGACAATTATGAATTTATCAAAATATGGCTTACATATTCGGTTCATCATGTCCATAAATGCGGCTGGAGCATTGATTAAACCAAATGGCATGACAGTAAATTCATAATGGCCATACCTTGTTCTGAAAGCGGTCTTAGGAATGTCCTCTTCGTGTACCTTTAATTGATGATATCCTGAGCGTAAATCGATCTTAGAGAAAAATCGAGCTCCTTGCAATGGATCAAATAGATCATCGATTCTCGGTAATGGGTACCGATTTTTTATCGTTACCTTGTTTAATTCTCGGTAATCAATGCACATACGCATTGACCCGTCTTTCTTTTTAACAAACAAGATCGGTGCTCCCCATGGCGATGAACTTGGCTGTATGAATCCCTTCTCCAAAAGTTCGTCTAGTTGTTTCTTTAATTCTTGCATTTCTGCTGGTGCCAAACGGTAGGGTGCCTTGGCAATTGGTGTTGTCCCTAGAAGCAGATGAATTCTGAATTCAACTTCCCTGTCTGGTGGTAACCCTGGTAATTCTTCTGGAAACTGAGATACTACGGGAATATCGTTCAGTTCTTTTCCTTTAGTGTTAATGATTATGGAAATCAAATACACTAGTGATCCTTTTCTTTCATAACTGGCTGTTTTCATCACAGAGATGAATTTTGTGGATCTAGATGGCTTGTCTCCTTTAGTTGTGATCTTTTCACCCTTTGGTGAATATATTTGGATTAACTTTTGATGACATAGAATACTGGCTTTATTGGCTACTAACCAATCCATTCCTAATACAACATCAAATCCTGCCAGATTCATTGGATAAAGATTTGCAATAAACTTTTGATTTAAAAATTCTATTCTTGCTCCCTGCAAGATTTCAGTGATTTAATGGTTTTCCCATTTGCCGTCTTTACTAGACATTCTTTTTGGAGTTTAGTTAATGGTTGATTAAGAAGTTTGCAAAATGAAGTATTAATAAAACTTTGGTTTGCACCAGAGTCAAATAATACTTTGGAAACAACATCATTAACTAAAAACGTACCGGCAATCACGTCCGAGATCATCTTAGCTTCTTCTACAGTCAGAACAAATGCTCTGGCATTCTTAGTACTCTTGTTGTTCATGGCTTAAGCTAGTTTCGGACAATTCGGCTTGATATGCCCTTTTTCTCCACAGATGAAGCACACTCCATTACTGGGTTTCTTCCTACAATCTTCTTCCTTGTGTCCTAGTATCTTGCAGAAATTGCAGTAGGTGGAGCATCTTCCTGAATGCTTCTTCTTGCAAGCCTTACAGTAAGGTGCGGAGGTAGAACCTATGTTTTTCCCACGGTTGGAAAATTTTGTCGAAAATTCTGTCGAAATAGAGGTCTCGCGTCGCGCCACAAGAGAAGGGGTACACCGTCGCGCGATGCCACCATGCAACAACTTTCAAAAATGGCAATTTTAGTCCTTGCACACTCTTTAAGCCATTTTCAACGTGTTTAAACCCCGTTAACCCATTTTTAAGGCTCTACTAGGATGTTAAAGCATAGGAGACTTGAAATATGCTTGGAAACATCTCAGATGTCGGTTCGTTTGATCGTACTGTCGCGTTATTCGGTTAATTACGACGAAACTCGAACGGAAGCGAAAACGATCCAGATTACACGATGAAAGGTATTTTTGTATTCCTATCACTAAAACAAAATATTTTAATGATTAAAAAAATATTGGATGTCCGGATATGTTCAGAACATAAGATATGCGCGTAAATGCAAACTTATGCAGTTTTTTATGCTTTTAGTCCCTATTGATCAAATAAGCGCATTTTCGCATACCGAACCCTTCAAAGCTTATTGCTAAGCTATGTATAGGATATTTAGCGTATGTTTAGCTTATGATCTTGTTCCGGAATGTGTGTTGCTATACGAATCGGCAGACTTTTGCAGTTTGTCGCAAATAGTCCATGTGGTCGAATAAACTTGTTTTTGCCGTACCAAACCCTTTAAAACTTATTCCTAAGTTATGTAAAGGTTATTTAAGGTATGTTAAGCATAAGTCACTACTCTGGAGTGTTTTTCGCATTAAACTAATTACGTTTACGTAATAGTTTGCATATAACTTTCTAGAAAGCGATTAAAAGCTTGAAATCGAACTAAAATCAAAACGTGAAATTGCCAAACACAAATACACAAATATTGAGACCAAAACACATCGTTTTATTGATAATTGATATTGTTCTACATTGTACATTGTTTACTGTTGGTGCACGAAATGTCTGCTGACTACGTCTTATTAAGTCTTGTGTCTAGATAGGTTAAACAAGTGTTCAAACATGATTAAATTAGGGTTGTCTAGGTGTGAAATGATCCTAGCCGTTTGAATGGTGTCTGGCCGTTTGAAATACACCTTACCGTTTGAGGAAGCCTGATCGTTTGAGGCGTGTCCGTTTGAACAAGACATGTCAAGTTCAAACGGTAGGGCTGGCACTATAAATAGTGGTGTGTTCATTTCAAACGAATAGTAACGAATGTGTGTGTTTGTGAGTCGAGGTGCTGTCGGATTTGTATCAGAATCATTGTAAAGACTCGCAATCAGTAATAGAAAGAGAAATTGGAAGGAACAAGCTGTTTTGACTTAGTTTACTTTGTTTCCACCTTTGTAAACTGAGATGAACTACTTCTACTGACGTTTAAGGTCATCGGAACGGTCCTACAAGTGGTATCAGAGCTCAGGACGAGGAGTTCATACCAAATACAGCTTGAAATCGCCGGATTATCTCACTTCTACCTTTCTTTTCTGATTTGAACTAGTTGTCACGGTTAAATTGGCTTGAAGCGTTCACATATCAAACGAAATTCACTTTTAACTAATCCTTGACAATTTGGAACTAAAATTCGATCTAAAACTAATCGAAATCGTCGTGTCTGTTTGAAACTGTTCGAGAAAAATGACGTCATTCGTTTGAAAAGGGACAGTCCGTTTGAACGTATCGTTTGAAAACAAGTCCTATCGTTTGAAAACATACTAATCGTTTGAAAATGAAGACCGTTTGAAAGTGGTCGTTTGAAAGTGGTCGTTTGAAAAGCTTTCGTTTGAAACTATACTGTTTGAATATCTGTCGTTTGAAACTATTGTTATTTCAAACGGAACAGTCCATTCCGTTTGAAAACAATCAGTTCGTTTGAAACCACATCGTTTGAACCATTCCGTTTGAACAGGTTCCGTTTGAGTCTGATATTTTCAAAAATCAAAATTTTTCTAAGTGTTGTCTGATTTTACAGGTACATTCACGATGGACGATATTTTCTTGAACCCGTTCAGCGACATGTACGCATTCACGGGAAATTCTGGAAACAATGATACGTCTTCGAGCAATACGAATGAGGATCCACCGAAAGAGAAAAAGAAAGAAGCTTGGGAGTCGGAGACCGCATTTGGTACATTCAACAAACCTCCGAAGCTGATGGCTATAGAAGATTATAGTAGGTGGTCTGCAAAGTTCGAAGACTGGCTGATGGCATTCGCATTTGCAAGTTGGAAAAGTATGAAAAACGGATATGCAAATGGAAAGAAGAATGGTGAAGCATTGAGATCAGCTGAAGAAATTGAAGGATTTGTTGCCGAGCAAAAGTGTGTGGCATTACTGTTTCAGTCGGTGCGGGAAGACATCATTTCGTTGATAGACTACTCCAATGCAAAAGATTTATGGGAAAAACTCAAGAAGAAGTGTCTAGGAAGTAAAGAGATTGTAAAAAATAAAACGAAACTTCTTAGAAAAGAGTTTGACATGTTTGGTTGTCTTAAAAATGAATCGGTTTGCAAAATGATTGAAAGGTTCGGTCATCTGATGCTGGAGCTTGCACG
Source organism: Helianthus annuus (assembly GCF_002127325.2). Classification (NCBI taxonomy): domain Eukaryota; kingdom Viridiplantae; phylum Streptophyta; class Magnoliopsida; order Asterales; family Asteraceae; genus Helianthus; species Helianthus annuus. Next base: position 140,820,123 of record NC_035436.2, read on the forward strand.
ACATAAGATCACGTATTCTGATGAAGAACTTGTTGACAAACTGTTCGATTCATTACCAGATGAAGTGGATTGGAGATATTACGCACTGATGTTGAAGAACAATATTGCTCCTGAAGATTTGACTCTAGACTTGGTGATTGAGAGACTTGAAAGTCCTGAGCAAGAACTGAAGAAAACATACAAAGTCAATCACTCATCTTATCAGCAAAACCTGGATTTGTAGTATCCGAAAAGCTTGATGCCGAAAGCTACTTCTCCAAAAACTGCATTTTCTGCTGAAAATGTTTCTTCAGCAAGCAAAGAAAGTCAAAGCAGTCCAAGCAGTGGAAGCCATAGTGGTTATCACAGTGGATCTACGTCTTCTGCAAACCGTTCTGGTGCGAAGTTTTCTTGCAACATCGCGATAGATTTAAAGAACGAACAGAATTTTGATGAGGAGTCGGCTAAGCAACAGATGGTTTTCTTGGCATCTGTGTTGGAATCATATGAAGGGTTGGTGGCTGGTAAGATCGGGAATACAAATCTGACAAAAGAGGATTACGATCAGATAGACCACGAAGAAATGGAGCTGATCGACATTCGTTGGGCGATGGCAAGTGCAGTTCGACGTGCACAACGCTTCATGGAGATTACTAGGAGAAAAACAATCGGTGGTCCGTCTACAAAGTTGGGGTTCGACAAATCCAAGGTGACATGCTTTAAATGTAAGCAGAAGGGTCACTTCAAGCGGGAATGCAGAAATGCATACGCTGATGAGTCGGAGAATCCGTTTCGAGATGATTACTACAAAAAGGCAATTTATCATCAAAATAAATCCGAGCCGCCAAGATTGAAGCAGACTGAAGATAATAGAGACAAATCAAGGGCTCTCGCTGTGATTTACGATGATGAGGGGTACGATTGGAGTAAGGAAGTGTTACCGGAAGAAGATGCGGTTGGTTACGCATTCATGGCGAATGATGATGAACCGATTCCGTGGAAAGATGATCATACTGACGAGCAGAAGTACTGTTATCGAAAAATGATTGCTGAAAACAGAATCTTGAGGATCTCTTGCATTTATCTGGAAGCAAGAAGAGCAAGAATGCTATCTTGATCGGTATGGAAACATTGCGATTGATGACAGCACACTCGATATGGAAGCCATCATCAAGGAGATAAAAGAAGATGATGAGTACTGGCAGCACAAGTGGTGGGGAACGCCAACAGAGAAGATGATTGAAGAAGAGAAAGAGAAGAAAGAAAAAGAAGAGTTTGAGAAAGCAAAGCAGATTGATACTGGCTTGATTGATACTACGCAGGAGTTGACGGCAGAGAACCTGGGAAAGATGGCTGACAAGGTGCTAGCTGCGAAAGCACTTGAGGTAGACCTTAATTCAGTTACTGAGTCAAAGGGGCTGGTTAGTCAAAGTGTGTCAACAAATGCGTCAGGTAACAAGATTGATGGAAATACTGACTGCAAAAATTGCAACAAACAATGCAATTTTTGTAGCACTGTCACGTACTTAAACAATGAGAAAGTTAAGAATCTGACAACGAAAGTTAAAAGCGTTAAGGATCAGATTCTCGGTCGTGACAAAATCGTAAAAGCTTCAACCTAACGGATTAAAGAATTAATGGCTCAAATTGAAACTGATAAAATTGAACATGAGAAAGTTAAACGTGAAAATGAAAAGTTAATTCTTGAAAACCGTCAAATTTCTGAAAAGTTCGAAAAACTTAAAAGTATTGTGAAAGATAGTGATGATCGAAATGGTAAAACATATAAAGAAAATGAACATCTAAGAGCTGTGGTAAGAATAAAATAAGAATCAATTAGCGAACAACTTGATGAAATTTCTAAACTGAAACTCAAAGTTCAAGAAGCTAAAATTGAAAACGAATGAATTCAGTTGAAGTTAAACCGCTATAGCTCAGCAAGCTTTGTTTTGCAGCATATTGTTCCTAAACCCATAGGAAAAAACAAAGCTGGTGAGGATGTGTTTTCTGATGGAACGGGTGTAGGGTTTCACAAAGTTCCACCACCAATTTTATACAACTACACGAAAAGCAGTCTAGTTTGGTGGAAATTGAGGAAGAAAGTGATGTTAAACTTCCTGATAACATTGATGTCATGTTCACGTCTTCCAATGACGAGGGTGTCCAAAATGATTTGGTGAAAAGTGTGGTAGACAAAGTGCTTAAACCGGATTGTGACACTTCTGAGGAGGATGGGTGTTTCTTGGATAAATACATTCCGAAACAAAAGTCCAAGAACAACTTAAATGATGAGCCTGGTCTTGTCATGTACAAGATGTCAGGATCGGATAAGTTGTTTTCGGATTCAGAGTTTCCGATAGAGAATGTAAACTTGAACAAATTGACAAACGTTTTCAAACTGGTTGAAGTCGAGTTGTCAGCAGTGAATAATCTGAGTCGAAAGAAAGATAGGGTTTACAACAAGAAATCTGTTAATCCACCGCGTTTTTACAATAACAACAGAAACAACTGGTCGGGTGGTTATCAGGGGGGTAAACCGTATCAGAAAAGAAATGTTCCAAACAAGAGGTTTGTTGAAAAAAAAAAGTTTGTGAACAGTTCAAGTTCACTTGCTGATGAAGAAAAAGAAATTTTTTCAAAAACAAACAAAGAATTTTTTGAGAAGAGAGCTTCACAGGCTCAGTCTGAAGGCACGAGTCGGGTAGCTGATACTCGTACTTGTTTTAGATGTGATAAGGTTGGTCACATTACACGAAAGTGTACTTATGTGAAGCCTAAGACTGAAGCTGTGAAAGTTCAACAGAAGAAGGATGATGTGAAGGGTAAAACACCGATGTTTGTTGAGAAGAAGGTTGTTGAGAAGAAGAATGTTAAAATTGATAACATCAAAGTGAAAAATGAACCCGTAAAGAAGTTGGTAACTCAAAATGGTAAATTTTACAAAAGGGTTGCAGTAACTCAACAGGCATGGAAACCTAAAATTGGATCAAAAGTTGAGCAGAAAGTTTCAACTTCTGAGGTGAAAAAGGCTGAAGAATCAATTACGGTTGATTATGATGCAAATTTTCCACCTCTCAAGGCTGAAAATTTCAAAATTCAAATTGCGAGAGTCAAGGTTACACCTAAGGCTGATGAAGCCTGGGTGGACACCATGTTTGATTAAACAGTTTGAATTGCCGGAGCTTCCTGATTCGCAAAGCATGAATCGGCATCTTTCTTGAAGTTGTTTAAATGATGATTTGTTATGTGCAGGATCTTCCAAAACTTGTATCCGGATGGATAATGGATAGTGGAGCGTCAAGGCATATGACAGGGAAGATCGCGTTGCTGTATGATGTGAATAACATTAATGGTGGTTACGTGGGTTTTGCGGGTAATCAAGGAGGAAGGATGATAGGTGAAGGAACGTTATCGAATGGCATCATAACATTTGAGAGAGTTAACTACATCACTGAGTTGGAGAACAACCTGCTAAGTATCTCCCAGATCTGTGACAGGATGTATACTACTCATTTCACCGACAAAGAATGTTTGATCTTGAAACCGGGGTTTGTGATACCTGAAGAATGGATCATCATGAGGGCACCAAGAGTCAATGATCTGTACGTGTTGGACATGAGCGTTGCTACTACAACCACGGGTCAGGCTCATTGTTTTGTGTCCAGAGCAACGGAGAAAGAATCAAGGTTATGGCACCGAAAGATGGGGCATATTCACTTAAGGAAAATGAATCACTTGGTGCATAACGATTTGGTCACAGGAGTGCATGTCAAAGGTTTTCATCTGGAAGGGGAGTGCATAAGTTGTGTCAAAGGCAAACAGAAGAAAAAGTCACACCCTACAAAGCAAGTTAATTCAGTTTCAAGACCATTGGAATAACTTCACATGGATTTGTTTGGTCCAGTGAATGTCCAGAGTATAACAGGAGATTCCTACTGTTTGGTCGTGACTGATGATTATTCCAGATCTTCTTGGGTTATGTTTTTGAAATCCAAAGACGAAACGTTTGACAGCCTGATGGCGTTGCTTAAAAGAATTGAGAATCTGTACCAGAGGCCTATCTGTAGAATTCGCAGTGATAATGGTACTGAATTCAAAAACAGTAAGATGGAAGAATTTTGTGATGAAAGAGGTATACTGCATGAGTTTAGTGCTCCGTACACTCCGCAGCAGAATGGAGTTGCAGAACGCAAAAACCGGACGCTAATCGAGACAGCCAGAACGATGCTTGCAGACTCTAAGTTACCAATTAATTTCTGGGCTGAAGCTGTTTCTGCTGCATGCTATACTCTCAACAGAGTTCTTACTGTCAAGAAATTCAACAAGACGTGTTTTGAGCTACTCAATAAACGCAAGCCGAATTTGAAGTATCTAGAACCGTTTGGGTCACCCTGTACGGTGATAGAGCCTAATAGAAAGTTTGGTTCGAAGAGCATTGAGGGAATCTTTGTTGGTTATTCAAGTCCTATGCGACGTGTCTTCGTTCCAAGTGAGAAGTGAATTATTGAAGCAGCGAATGTTGAATGTCAAGGTTACACTATGCCGCCACAGAATCCTAGTGATTCATGGCGTTATCATTATGACAAACTATGGGATTCGTTTGACATGAGGGAAGAATCTGAGGAAGAAGAAGATTTCTTTGATGAGCTGGATATTTTGCGAGAGTATGAGTCGCAGCTCAGGTTCCCAGCAGAGTATTCTAGAAGACCTCGGGAAACTTCAAATGACGATGAAGCAGGTCCTAGTAATGCTGGTGAACATGATGATGAAGTTGCTCCTGGTAATCAGTCGGAGGTGAATGATGATCAAGAAGCTGATAACATGCCAGTATTTGATCATGGTGATTCAGATCTTGAGGGGGAGCAGATCCAGTTGTCAAGTCAAACAAACCAAGTTGGTGAACAAGATGCAGAGCAGAATGTTACTAATCTGGAGGGAAATGTAGACGTTCCAAGCGAAGTGATGTCGCGAACTCTATCTTATCATCCAGAGGAGTTGATCATAGGAGAATTGCAATCAGGCGTTCGCACGAGACGTCAAATTGACCAGGGCTTAACATGTTTTTATTCTACAGTAGCACCTTTACAAACTGAATTTTCATTAAGTTGTTTTATCTCGCAGGTCGAACCGAGAACTTACAAAGAGGCGCTTACTAAAGACTCTTGGGTCATAGCAATGTAAGAAGAGTTAAGTCAGTTTGAAAAGTTGGGGGTGTGGAAGTTAGTTGATTTGCCGGATGTCAAAGGAAAATCAATACAAAATGGGTTTTCAAATGTAAGAGGGACGACAGAGGAGTGGTTGTAAGGAACAAAGCTCGACTCGTTGTTCAGGGCTTTAGTCAACAGGAGGGGATTGATTTTACCGAAGTCTATGCTCCTGTAGCTCGACTAGAGGCTATCAGAATTTTCCTAGTATTTGCGTCTTGGAAGAATTTCAAAGTATATCAGTTGGATGTAAAGTCAGCGTTTCTTTATGGGAAGGTCAAAGAGGAGGTTTATGTTGGTCAGCCGCCGGGCTTTACTGACCGAATCCACAAGAACAAAGTTTATTTGCTGGACAAAGCGTTTTATGGTCTACATCAGGCGCCGAGAGCCTGGTACGAGACTTTGTCTCAACACCTACTCGCTAACCAGTTCATACGTGGAAAAGTGGATGCCACTCTCTTCACTAAAGTCGTTGATGGTCATCTTCTGATAGTACAAATTTATGTGGACGATATAATTTTTGGGTCAACGAATGAGAAATTGTGTAAAGATTTCGAACAGGTGATGAAGCAGAAATTCGAAATGTCATCAATGGGGGAGATGAAATTCTTTCCGGGTTTACAAGTTGAACAACTACCTGAGGGAATTTTCATTCATCAAACGAAGTACGTGCATGATATTCTAGAGAAATTTGGAATGTCAAGTTCTACTCCAGCTGCTACCCCACTTGCGACTAATCATGGAATTCACCAGATCTCACCGGAGACAAGGCTGATGAAACGTTTTACAGTTCCATGATAGGTTCTTTGATGTATCTGACTGCTTCACGTCCTGATATTATGTACCCAACGTGCCTCGCAGCAAGATTTCAGTTTAACCCGAGAGCATCGCACATGATTATTGTCAAGAGGATATTACGTTACCTGAAAGGTACTCCGTCATTGGGGTTATGGTATCCTAGGAAAGGCGATTTTACGCTCAAAGGGTATTCCGATTCGGATTTCGGATGCTGCAAAGTCAACGCGAAATCAACAACTGCAGGATGCCAGTTTTTTGGTCCTAGATTTGTTACCTGGCAGTGTAAGAAACAAACATCTGTGGCGCTATCTACATGTGAAGCGGAGTATGTTTCTGCTAGCAGTTGCTGCTCTCAGATCCTGTGGATACAGCAACAGATGTCACACCCCGGCCGCGTATAACATGCAACCGCGGCGGAAACGCCGGGGAGTGTTGGGACAGAATTAATTGTTTCATAACCATGGAAATCAAAGTTACATTTTATTTATTAAACAAGAGTGATGCATTGTCTTAAACAGGAAAAACAAAGAGTTTATAACATAATTAACTAAGTCTATCTTCAGTTTTAGTCTCTAAGGCACAGGTCCGCCCTAGTGTCATGATCATCATCCTATGGAACAGCTCCTGAAAACACATGTGAAAGTAGGTACGTCAGCATAAAAATGCCTGTGAGATACATAGGTTTTGTGAAAATGGGATTCATGACTTGAGTTTAAAGAAATGTTTAATAACAGTCAGTCATGAACCTTGTAATTTGTCTTGCTTTGTAAACCATTTGAAAAACGATAATATCATATGATATGTATAGATAAGTGTAAGGTTAAACGAGTAACCAAGTAAAATGAGTTGAATAAGATAAGTTGTTTGTAAAAATAATGTCTTGTGAAGAGTATGTTATTTGTGTAAAATGTAATGTGTCTAAACTGAAATGACTTAGATAATGCTACGATATGTAATTTTATACAAGCATTTATATATAGGAAGTACCAGTAGCGTATCCACCATGTTTGTATCATATTACATACGCCACGTTACTCCAACCATTTACCCAAACCAATCACCATGTAAATTGTTCATGTATAAATCAATTGTCAAGTGTTATTGTGTAAACCATATCGAAATGTCTATGTTCAATGTAAATCACCAAGTATGTATATCAATGTCAAAATGTTTATATTTAATGTAGATAATGTAATGTGTACCCAAAATATATCTTGTATGGTAAGCGAGATGTATCAACTCAACCATATGTAAATGCACAAAACAAGGTGTCGAATTAAAACATGGTTTAAATCAACGTTGTGTTTTGTGGAACAATGCATGCTCTACTGATATAAACATTTATGCGGTATTGTGAAATATGCATACATCCAAGCCTTGAGACTGTGGCGATAAACCCTTAAACAAATTAATGGTTTAACTAAGTTATGTATATCGAATTCGGTCATTCCTTCCAATCCAAACAAACCCAGGATTTCAGGAACGGGAGTTGTCAATTCCTATGGTACCACTACCTACTAACGAACGGCGTAGCTAATGTTAATGAATGTATTGTTCCTTGTTAAACAAACCAAATGTTATACCCAAGTGAAGGCATGTGATGTAAGCAATTGTACGAAGTATGCACACAATGGGCATAAATAGCATGAAATGTAATGTGAACCAATGTACTAAGTACGCACACAATGGGCATACATAGCATGAAATGTAATGTAAAGCAATGTACTTAGTACGCACACAATGGGCATACATAGCATGAAATGTAATGTAAAGCAATGTACTAAGTACGCACACAATGGGCATACATAGCATGAAATGTAATGTAAAGCAATGTACTAAGTACGCACACACTGGGCATACATAGCATGAAATTTAATGTAAAGCAATGTACTAAGTACGCGCACAATGGGCATACATAGCATGAAATGTAATGAAATCATGTGCTATAATGTACTAACGAACATAGCAGGTATATGATGTGAAAACATGGAAAGCATGAAAGTAACAAGTAGGCACATGTGTTTCACCCCAAAACAGTTTGGAAAACAGTAAAAGAGGGGTTCAATGTACTCACCTGAGATTGCTTTGAATTCCCTGTGTAATAATCACACAATGCTAGAGATCACGGGATATCATACGGCACCTAATAGGTAGCTATATTAATATACCGGAACAAAATCGGAAGGATCGGATAGTATGCGGGTTCGTAAACCAAACGAGTATAGAGACTCGTGAAATATGGTTTAACAAAGCCTACATACTAAAATGAAACCTAACCTAAGTACTTGCGACCCATTACGACCCGTTTAGGTAGCTTATGCTACCTTAACGCGTCATTCGCTTAGAACGCGTTTGGAACGCCTAACATCGTGACCACAAGGTATAACCTTGGAAGGTTATAGCTATGGTCACCAAATGTGTTTGGTCGGATCCTAATGATCGACCAAATGGGTCGGGTTCGAAAGTATAAGCGATGGTTTAGATCGCTTACCTTACGACCCTATATAAGCACTACACTAAAAGTGACGAGCTAAGCATGTTAGAACATGCTTAACTAAGTTTAGAAAACAGGTTTGGCATCAAAACAAATGGCTTTGATGCTCACGAGTAGTTTGGTTACAAAATACGCAAGAATGCGCGTTTTGGCCGAAACTACGACTCGTCACTGAGCCTACTTAACGTGGTAATCAGTAGGTATAGTCACTACGGACTATAACCATCGTGATCACGCTCACGTTTTGAAGTTCCATGAACTTCGTGTTGACCATAGGCTGGTCACACAGAAAGTCAAACAAAACTTTGACTTTGGGACTCAAAAAGCGAATAAAAGAACGAAAGAATACTTACGGAGGGTCCCCGAATGCTAATCTAGATCAAAATGGCTCAGGTATGAAACAAAGGTTCCAACTTAGAGCTCTTGATCAGATTTTTGTGGGTTTAACTCAAGGGGGGGGGGGTATTTATAGGAAAAGTAGAGCCGTTAGGATCGTTTCTTGAATATCGTGCCACGATCTTAAGCGTACACTTGTCACAAAGTTGTGGTGGCTTAATGTGACCCTTAGCTCCTGAGATTGTGAAAGGGCATTGCCCTTTGGTGTGTTTGAAAGGCCAATCTTTGCAAGAAAACAAAATTTCTGTTACTGAAAGTGCCATGCGGCCTGCATCAGGATCAGACAAAACTCAGGCGGGCCGCCTGGCTATGTCTGATCTGCACAAAGTTTCAGAATTGGCAGTTTTGGTCCCTGTTGCATGTTTAAGCCATTTCCGACACTTCTAAGGCCCGTAAAGCCAACTTTAAGGCCCTAAAATGATGCCTGAACATTGTGGACATGAAACATGCTCAGAAATATGTCGGATGTTGGTTCGTTTGGCCGTACGATCGCGATGTTCGGTTAATTACGACGGAATGCGCATAACCGCGAAAAATGATCCAAATGACGCGACGAATGGATTTTTCTCATGCCAAACACTAAGGCATAATATATGGATGCTTACATAAATTTTTGGATGTCCGGATGTATTCAGAACGTAAGTTATGCGCGAAAGTGCAAACTTGTGCACTTTTTGACACTTTTAGTCCCTGAATGATCCAAAAGTTTGTTTTAGCATACCAAACCCCTCAAAGCCTATTTCTAAGCTACGTAAAGGACATTTATGGTATGTTTAACTTATGGACATGTTCCGGAATGTTTGTTATAGTTCAAATTGGCATACTTTCACAGTTTGTCAAGTTTAGTCCCTGTAAGCGAATTAACTTGTTTTTGCCATACCAACGCGTTCAAAACTTATTTCTAAGTTATGTAAAGGTTATTTAAGGTATGTTGAGTATATTTGATGTTCCGGAGTATTTGTCGCATTGAACTGAGTACGTTTACGCACCAGTTTGCGTATAACTCTCCAGAAAGCGATGTAGAGTTTGAAATTGATCAAAAGTCAAAAGATGAAAAATGTAAAACACAACCAAACAAACAATGGGATCAAATAACATTGTTTTATTGATAACTGAACTGTTCACAATGATTACAAGCACAAATGTTACAGTCTCCCCTACTTGTGTAAATTTCGTCCCGAAATTTATTTAGAGGAAACTCGTGGAAAAAGATGCGGATATTTTGCCTTCATTTGATCTTCGCGTTCCCAAGTAAACTCGGGTCCACGTTTAGATTCCCAGCGAACCTTGACCAAAGGAATGCGCTTGCGTTTAAGCCACTTGACTTCATGTTCCATGATTTCCACCGGTTTCTCAACAAATTTCAGTGTTTTATCAACACGAATTTCGTCAAGCGGTATGTGGAGGTTCTCATTAGCTAAACACCTCTTGAGATTGGACACGTGAAAAGTTGGATGAACATTTCCAAGTTCAGGAGGTAACTCAAGTCTGTAGGCTACCTTGCCGATTCTTTTGACGATCTTGAATGGTCCAACGTATCTAGGTGCAAGTTTTCCTTTCTTTCCGAATCTGATCACACCTCTCCAAGGTGAGACCTTAAGTAATACACGATCACCGACTTGAAAATCCAAGGGCTTGCGTTTTAGGTCCGCGTAACTCTTTTGACGGCTTCTAGCTGTCTGAAGGTTATCACGAACTTTCTTTACCTTATCTGTTGTCTCTAAAATGAGGGCAGGTCCAGTAAGTTGAGCCTCGCCGATCTCATTCCAGCAGACTGGTGAACGACATTTTCGACCATAGAGAGCCTCGAAAGGAGCCATGTTGATGCTGGAGTGATAACTGTTGTTGTAGGAGAATTCAATCAATGGAAGATGTGAATCCCAACTACCAACAAAATCGATCACACAAGCTCTAAGCATATCCTCTAGTGTCTGGATTGTTCTTTCAGATTGACCATCCGTTTGCGGATGATAAGCTGTGCTCAGATTAAGTTGGGACCCCATAGCAGATTGCATGGTTCTCCAAAAATGAGAAGTGAAACGAGCATCTCTGTCAGAAATGATGTTCAAAGGAACACCATGTCGAGCTACAATTTCATCCACGTAGATTTGAGCAAGTTTGTCAGCCGAAAAATCCTCACGGATTGGCAAGAAATGCGCTGACTTGGTAAGACGATCAACGACTACCCAGATGGCATCGTGACCTTTCTTTGTACGCGGGAGTTTAGTAATGAGATCCATAGTAATGTTTTCCCATTTCTAAACTGGGATCTCCGGTTGCTCCAATAATCCGGAAGGACGCTGATGTTCAGCTTTAGCCTTAAGACAAGTAAGGCATTTGGATACGTATAAGGCAATGTCTTTCTTCATACCAGGCCACCAATACTGAATACGAAGATCCTTATACATCTTATCTGAGCCAGGATGAATAGAATAACGAGACTTATGGGCTTCATCCATAAGCAGGGTACGAAGATTATCTTGGCTCGGGACCCACAAACGGTCCATGAAATAATATGATCCATTGTCCTTCAGTTCAAGAGCAGGTGTTATGTGATAAGGAAATTCCTTATCCATCAAACCTTGCGAAACACAAGATTGTTGAGCTTGAGAAATACGGGCTTGGATATCGGATTGAGCTTGAATAACAGATTGGACACGAACACAATGAAGCTTAGTACGTTCCTTGCGACTCAACGCATCGGCTACGATATTCGCCTTACCAGGATGGTAGCGAATCTCGCAGTCGTAGTCGTTTAGAAGTTCAACCCAATGTCGCTGCCTCATGTTGAGCTCTTTCTGATTGAAGATATGTTGAAGACTTTTGTGGTCTGTGAAAACCACACAGTTTGTACCGTATAAATAGTGTCTCCAGATCTTAAGAGCGAAGACAACTGCACCCAACTCAAGATCATGAGTGGTGTAGTTCTTCTCATGTATCTTCAACTGCCTTGATGCGTATGCTATGACTTTGTTTCTTTGCATCAGGACGCAGCCAAGACCTAATTTAGATGCGTCGCAATAAAGACGAAATCTTCATTGCCTTCCGGCAACGTTAGGACAGGCGCGTCGCAAAGCTTTTGTTTCAAGTGTTGAAAAGCTTCCTCTTGCTTGAATCCCCAATCAAAGGGCTTGTTCTTCTGAGTTAGAGCAGTTAGAGGAACTACAATCTTTGAGAAATTCTCAATGAAGCGGCGATAATAACCCGCCAGACCAAGAAAAGAACGAACCTCAGTAGGGGTAGTAGGCGTATCCCAATCCTTAATCGCACTGATCTTGGAGGGATCTACATGAATACCTTGTTTGTTGACAATGTGTCCTAAGAATTGAACCTCTTTAAGCCAGAATTCACACTTGGAGAATTTGGCGAAAAGTTGCTCTTTCTTTAGGAGTTCCAACGTAAGACGAAGATGTTGCTCATGATCAGCTCGCGTCTTAGAATATATCAAAATGTCATCGATGAAAACGATGATGAACTTATCCAAATAAGGTTTGCAGAACCTATTCATCAAGTCCATGAAAACAGCAGGAGCATTAGTCAAACCGAATGGCATGACTGTGAACTCATAATGTCCATAACGAGTACGGAACGCTGTCTTGGGAATGTCTTCTTCATGCACACGAAGCTGATGATATCCAGATCGTAGATCAATCTTTGAAAAATAAGAAGCGCCTTGCAATTGATCAAATAGATCATCAATGCGAGGTAGGGGATATCGATTTTTGATGGTAAGCTTGTTAAGCTCACGATAATCGATACACATCCTGAAAGATCCATCCTTCTTCTTGACAAAAAGAACGGGAGCACCCCAAGGTGAAAAGCTAGGACGGATAAAACCTTTGTCAGAAAGTTCCTGCAGCTGCTTAAACAACTCTTGCATCTCAGACGGTGCAAGATGATATGGAGCTCTGGCAATGGGATTTGCACCAGGTACGAGATCAATAAGGAACTCGACTTGGCGTGCTGGAGGTAGACCAGGTAACTCTTCAGGGAAAACTTCAGAATAATCCCGAACGACAGGAATATCTGAAATAGACTTACCCTTGCCTTTATCTGCTGTAACATGTGCTAAGAAAGCCACATAGTTCTTCCGTAGATACTTTCGTGCTTTAAAACAAGACATGAGTTTGAGACCACCGGCAGGCTTCTCACCACGAACCTGTAGGATCTCGCATGTCGACAGCGGCACACGAACAATCTTCTCAGAACAAACTATCTCTGCACGATGCTTAGATAACCAATCCATACTCACTATAACGTCGAAGCTTCCAAGTTGCATAGGCGTGAGGTCAATAGGAAAAATATGGTCGTTAAGGTTCAACTGGCAGTTGCGGAGAACAGAACTAAGAACAATGGGTTCACCACTGGCAACCTCTACTGTCAAAGGTTTACCTAGTTTCTTTCTAGACACGCGAAGCATTGGCTCAAAAGACAATGACACAAAACTCTTGTCGGCACCCGAATCAAAAAGAACAGATGCAGGCTGATTATTAATAAAGAACGTACCATTCACCACTTCATTGTCTGCTTGTGCCTCTTGAGCATTCATGTTGAAGACTCGCCCTCGAGCCTGAGCCTGATTTTGGTTTGCATTCTGGTTCTGGTTGGCTAATCTTGGGCACCGGTTTCTGTAGTGGGTCAGATCCCCACAGTTATAACAAGCACCTGGTAGGTAGTTTGGTCGTGCAGCCTGACCCTGTTGCTGAGCAGGAGGCTGAGCAATTTGTTGAGCAGGGTTCTGAACTGCGCGATTTTGAGCAAACCGACAAACATCGGCAAGATGACCTGACTTCCCACAGTTAGTACAGAAACGGCACTGATGTTGCGGCTGATGGTGACTGTTGCATCGATTGCACAAAGGTGCACTTCCTGAATAGGGCTTCTTTGCTGGAGGCTGTGCGGCTTGGTTGGGAGCTGCCTGGTTAGCTTGGGCAGTGACATCATAGTTTTGGGAAGCCTTACGCTTCTTTGCCCTTTTTGATGAACCAGAATCCTTTCCATTCTTGTTTTGACCTTTCTTGCTATCTTCCTTGTCAGACGACTGTTTCTTGCCCTTGTCACCCTTCCTGTGTAATTTATTCTTTCGAATCTGCGACTCAGTCAGTGTCGCTGATAACTCGATTGCCTGACGGAGTGTGGTAGGGTTGCTACCAGTAATAATGTCTTGTACCGAGTCAGGCAGGCCGTCGATGTACCTTTCGATAGCCTTGTCGAGTGGGGCGACCATAGTCGGGTAAAGTAGACTCAACTCCTCAAACCTATCAGTATATGCCCTGTGCTCGCCACTATCTTGCTTCAAATCATCAAACTCTTTCTCCAACGCTCGTTGCTCATGACGAGGACAAAACTCCCTCATCATAAGAGCTCTCAGTTCAACCCATGTCTGTGCTAGAGCAACATCTGCACCATGGTCTCTCATTACCCCATTCCACCATGTAAGAGCCCTCTTCTGAAACACGCTTGAAGAAAACTCGACCTTGCGATTATCCGGACACTGCACGTGGCGAAAAGTATTCTCGATGCTCTCGAACCATTGAAGAAGCCTAGTTGCTCCCTCAGAACTACTACACTTGAGTGGTTTAGCCGAGTTAAAGTTCTTGAAATTGCATGTACCATTGTTGTTGTTGTTGTTGGCCTGGTTCCATTGAGCAAAGAGATTTGGGAATTGAGCAGCCATCTGTTGCGCAATAATTTCTGCCAGCTCGGCAGTTGCTATCTGGTGTTCGCGTCGAGGAGGCATTCTAAAAGAGGAAAACATGAAAGGAAACGAGTGAGATGATTGGATGAAGAGAATGAGATGAAACAGAATTAACAAAAGCAAAGATGGTGGTTACGCATCGCAAAGCAAACAAGCGACACGAAATGTCTAGTCAAAGTAAGTGGGTCAAAATAATGTATCGCGAAGACATGTTCGCCTATAAGTGAACACTCACCCCAAGAGTTCCCAGGTAAGAGTGACTGGTCCGATTATGTGGATTTGTACGAACACTCTAGCCTTAGACAGAAAACCCAGGGTAAAGGCATTCACTCTTCCAGTTCGCATGTGTTCACACTATTAAAACCCGAAAACCTTGACGAGATTTTGAAAATTCAAAGGGGTTCAAAACCTAGTAATCAATCATCCTAGAACAGATGATTAATTTTCAAAGCGAATTCGGAATCAAAATTCTCGTTGTGGTTATCACCTAAGGATAGGTGATGTGCATGTTTTAAAATCTAAACACAAGATAACTTGTGTTAGGGTCCTAGAAAGTTATAGTCTAGGTCAAAGCATTACTAATAACCTAATTCCCTATAACCATTGGCTCTGATACCAACTCTTCTGTCACACCCCGGCCGCGAATAACATGCAACCGCGGCGGAAACGCCGGGGAGTGTTGGGACAGAATTAATTGTTTCATTACCATGGAAATCAAAGTTACATTTTATTTATTAAACAAGAGTGATGCATTGTCTTAAACAGGAAAAACAAAGAGTTTATAACATAATTAACTAAGTCTATCTTTAGTTTTAGTCTCTAAGGCACAAGTCCGCCCTAGTGTCATGATCATCATCCTATGGAACAGCTCCTGAAAACACATGTGAAAGTAGGTACGTCAGAATAAAAATGCCTGTGAGATACATAGGTTTTGTGAAAATGGGATTCATGACTTGAGTTTAAAGAAATGTTTAATAACAGTCAGTCATGAACCTTGTAATTTGTCTTGCTTTGTAAACCATTCGAAAAACGATAATATCATATGATATGTATAGATAAGTGTAAGGTTAAACGAGTAACCAAGTAAAATGAGTTGAATAAGATAAGTTGTTTGTAAAAATAATGTCTTGTGAAGAGTATGTTATTTGTGTAAAATGTAATGTGTCTAAACTGAAATGACTTAGATAATGCTACGATATGTAATTTTATACAAGCATTTATATATAGGAAGTACCAGGAGCGTATCCACCATGTTTGTATCATATTACATACGCCACGTTACTCCAAC